>NC_085841.1:287555901-288193401 GCF_035594765.1 Anolis carolinensis
CCGAAAGCACATTGGAAAAGCCAGGTTTTTAAATCTTTCCTGAAGGCTAAAAGAGTGGGGGCTTGCCTGATTTCGATGGGCAGTGAGTTCCACAAACGGGGGGCCACAGCAGAAAAGGCCCTCTCCCTTGTTCCCACAAGGCAGGTCTGGGATACAGGCAGTGGCGACAGGAGGGCCTCCCCTGATGATCGAAGAGATCGGGCAGATTTATGGTATGAGATACGGTCACGAAGGTAGGTGGGTCCCAAACCGTTTAGGGCTTTATAAATGATGGTCTGCACCTTGAATTGGGATCGGAAAGTGAACGGCAGCCAGTGGAGCTCCTTAAACAGGGGAGTAGATCTCTCCCTGTAACTCGCCCCCGTTATTAATCTGGCAGCCGAGCGTTGGACCAGTTGTAATTTACGAGCCGTCTTCTTTTTTTTTAAAAAAAATAATTTTTATTAAGTTTTGATGGTTAACATCGGTATAAAAAAAGGGGGGGGAAGAATGAGAGGAGAGAGGAGAGGGGGGAAGGGTTGAAAACAACACGAAGTTTCCATAATAGGGGGATATGGGGAGAGATAGGAAGGGGGGACTGGAGTGAGGGTGAAGGTGGTAGAAAGGTAGAGGGGAGGGCTCGGCTGGGGGGAGGGAAAGGTTAAAAGGTAGAGAAAGGCGTGAAGGGGGTGGGGGGATTAGAGGAAGACTTCCGATCGGCTAACTTCCAGTCCATGTTTCACATCAGGGCGTTGTCTCGTGTAGGTAGTTATCTAGTAGTGTCCAGTTTGTTTCCTTCATTGGTTGTCCCGTAGATTTTTTAAGAAGAAAGGTCAGTCTGTCCATGTTTCTGATGTCCAGTAATTTTTCCATCCATTCTTCTTTGCTGAGATTTTTCCCTTCTTTCCAGTTTCTGGCTAGTACTATTCTAGCTGCAGTGATAGCATAAATAAATAGTTTTTGTTTGTTTTCTTTCCCTATTTCTGGGTTATCAATTTTCTCTATTTTGAAATTATATAGACCTAAAAAGAAGTATTCGGGTTTACATTCAAAATTAACTTTAAGAATTCTTTTACATTCTCTATGGATTATTAACCAAAATTTTTTAATTATCTTACATCCCCACCACATGTGGAAATATGAGCCCACTTGTTTTCCACAATGCCAACAAATCTTACAGCCGTCTTTATACATAAGACCTAGTTTTTTGGGTGTTATATACCACCTGTGTATGGTTTTTAGCCAGTTCTCCTTTAATTCAATAGAGTAACATAATTTCGTATTCTTGTTCCAAATAGTTTCCCATTCGTCTAACATTATCGGTCTTCCAATATTCCTTGACCAGTTTAGCATCGAATCTTTAATTATGTTCGTTTCAGTATTCCATTCTAGTATTTTATTATAGATTAGTGTTATAATTTTTTTTCCCTTTTAAGTAAAATATCCCAGAAGTTGGTGTTTGTGTTGAAGCCAATTTCCTTATCTCTTTTATAGCACTCTTTTAGTTGATAGAATTGGAGCCATGTAATATTCTTGTACTGTTTTTTAATTTCCTCTATGTCCTTTAAGGGAGGTGCGACTCCCGGCCTATTACTTATTTTAATGACTTCTCTATACGTGGGCCATTTTTGCCATCCTAGTAGTCTCCGCTGTGTGGCTTCTAAAGGAGCAAACCAGAGGGGGGTTTTTTCATATAGGTGTCTCTTATATTTTTTCCAGATTCCGATTAGGGCTGATCTTATAAAATGATTTCCAAATTGTTTATCTACTTTTTCTTTTTCTTGCCATAGGTATCCATGCCAGCCCCAACGCAAATTAAATCCTTCTATTGTTAGTAATTTAATTTTTTCTAATTTAACCCAATCTATTGTCCATTCCAGTGCACAGGCATCATGATATAATTGTAGACTTGGTACATCGAAGCCCCCTCTTTCTTTGGGTGTGATCATGGTGGAGAATTTGATTCTAGGCTTTTTGTTTTGCCAGATGAATTTATTTATTTCCCGGTTCCATTCAACAAATAGTTTTTTCCCTCTGATAATGGGAATATTACGAAACAAATATAGCAGTTTGGGCAGAATATTCATTTTAATTATAGCTATTCTTCCCATGAGTGATATCTTTAAATGCTTCCAGCCCTCTATGTCTCTTTTTATCTCTTGCCATTTTGTCCTATAGTTTATTTCTAAAAGTTGGTTATTTCTATTTGTAATCCAAATACCTAAATATTTAATTTTATTGACGATTTCTAATCCCGCGATCGCCTTTAGTTCATGTTGTCTCTTTTTTGTCATATTTTTTGTAAGTATTGTTGTCTTATTAGCATTTATTTTGAAGCCCGCTAATACGCCAAATTCCTCAATCTTTCTTAGCCAATCCTTAATAGTCTCATTAGGGTTCTCTAATATGCATATAACATCGTCGGCAAAGGCGCGTAGTTTTAGCTCTTGGTTTCCAATTTTAATGCCTGTTAGGTTTTTATCCTCTTTTATTGCTCTCATCAGAACTTCTAGCGTAAATATAAAAATTAGGGGAGAGAGCGGACAGCCTTGCCTTGTTCCTTTTTGTATTTCAAAATTATCAGTGTACACGTTATTGACTTTAATTTTTGCAAATTGATTAGAGTAAATTGCATTTATCCCGTTTTGAAAGAAAACTCCCATGTCTAATTCTGCAAATAAAAATTTAAAAAATTCCCAATTGACGTTGTCAAAGGCTTTTTCCGCATCTAGTGATAGAAATCCCACATCCTTTTGGTGGTTTTGGTCGTAGTATTCTATAGCGTCCAGAATAATTCTAATATTATCTTTAGTACTACGGTTGGGTAAGAAACTTGCTTGGTCTTCTGAGATCCAATCTTTTAAAAAAGTTGTAAATCTTTCAGCAAGGATTTTCGTATAAATTTTATAATCGTTATTCAGTAATGATATGGGCCGGTAGTTCCTTACATTACTCGAGTCTGTTCCGTCTTTATGGATTAGAATTATTTCTGCTTGTTTCCATGAGTCAGGGATTTTACCTTCCTTTAATGCTATATTCATGATTTTCTTTAAGTAATGGGTTACTTCTATTTGTTCAATTTTATAGAACTCGGCTATAAAGCCGTCTGGGCCTGGTGATTTACCTGGTTTTAAGTCCTTGATAGCTTTTTTAATTTCTTCTTCGGTAATTTCTTTATTCAGGATTAGTCTTTGGGTATCAGATATTTTTTGTAGTTTTTGTCTGCATATGTAACTTGTTATCTCTTCTGGGTTAACTATTTCTTTTTTGTATAAATTTTTATAGTAATTCAGGAATTCTGCTTTAATTTCGTCGTCTGTAAACACCTCTTTTTCCATTGCACTGATTTTAATAATTTGTTGTTTGTTTTTCTTTTTCCTAATTAATCTGGCAAGCCATTTCCCCGGTTTATTTGCATTTTCAAATGAGTTTTGTCTCGTCCATTTTAATTGATTGGCTAGGGTTTCCAATTGTATATTGGTCCTTTCTTTTTGTAATCGTTTTATTTTTACGAGTATATTAGTTTCCTTAGGGTTTATTTTTAGTCTATGCTCGAGTTTCTCTAGTTCTACTTGGAGTGATCGTAATTTTTGGCTTTTGATTTTGTTGTTCCTTGCTTTTTGTTGTATAAAGAAACCTCTTGCCACCGCCTTATATGCGTCCCACACAATTTGTGGGGCGACATTTTCATTATCATTTAACTGGAAGTATTCTTTAGTTACCCGCTTTAAGCTTTCGATATCTTTCTTCTGTTTAATCAAATTATTGTCTAATCTCCAATTTACTCTATGGTCTTTCTTATTTATTGTCATCGTTATGGGGCAGTGGTCCGAGAGGTCCCTTGCCTGTATTTTCATTTCTTCAATCTTGGGTGCTAGACTTTTGGAGGTCCAGATCATGTCGATTCTGGTCCATACCTGGTGTCTGCTCGAGTAATATGTGTAATCTCTTTGGTTGGGATTCTTTAGTCTCCAAATGTCCCATAAGTCAAATTCATTCATAAATTGAAATAGGTTTCTCGGAAGAGAGCTTTTAATGTTTTTTTTATTGTCCTTGTGTGATGATTTATCCATTTTGAAGTCAATAACCCCATTGAAATCACCCATTATCAATAGGTGATCAAATTCTGTCTCATTAATCTTGATTCTTAATTGTTTAACGAAATTCTGTTTTGGGCCATTTGGCATGTAGATGTTACATATTAATATAGATTCTTTACCCGTTACTATTTTAACTGCGATGATCCTACCCTCATGGTCCCTGAATTCTTCTACCGGGTTGAATTTTTCTGCTATATATAGAATTACTCCCCGTTTTTTTTTTTTGTCTAAGGAGTGGAAAGCTTTCCCTAAGCTATTGTTTATTAGATAATTAGCATTTTTAGCGGCTATGTGTGTCTCCTGTAGCGCTATAATGTCGTAATTATTTTTCCTTAAATTATTAAATAATCTTTTTTTTTTAATTTTTGAATTTAAACCGTTTACATTGTTTGTGAAGATTCTTATTGCACCTGGTAAGTTAGTCATCAAAATATATATCACTCACTGCGCCTTCTTCTTCTTCCTCCCCGTCTTCCTCTGGATTATCTTCAGTATCTTCGTTGAACAGGGCTGTCTGAATCTCTTTGGGAGAGTCTTGTCTTCTTTTCTTTGCCTGCTTTGGGTTCTTTTCCAGGCTCGGTGGTTGTTGCTTGGTTTTTTGTGATATGTCCTTTTTTAATTTCCTGTAAAATTCATCAGCTTTCTCCTCGCTTTTTATCCAGACTCTCTCCTCCTTATACGTTAGCATCAATCCTTCTTGTCTTTCCCATCTAAATTTAATTTGAAGTCGTTTCAATTCATCTGTTAGGAACAGATATTTCCTTCTGCTATTTAATGTGGATTGTGGGAATTCTTTGTATACCATGATTTTACTTTCTTTATATATCATTGGTTGGCGTTTGGAGCCTCGGAAGACCTCTTCTCTTGTGCTTTTTTTTACAAAATGGACAATTGTATCTCTAGCTACTTTGTTTTTTTTTGCATAGTTTGTGTATATCCTATGGGCTGTGTCTATTTGTTCGAATGCGTCCTGGTCTGTACAATTTAGAATTTTGGCTATTATCTGGGCTGAAATTTGTTTAATATTTTCTTTTGGTTCTTCTTGTATGTTTCTGAGTCTTAGTTGGAAATCTGTAGTGTTTTGTTCTAGTTTATCCTGTATCTTCTCTATCCTGTTGTTCTTAGCTTCCAGTGTCTCTAATTTCCTTTGCATTTTTAGTTGTATTTTCTCCATTTTGTCATTCTGGTGTTTTAGTCCCGAGATTTCTTGGATGTTTTTTACCACTTCCGTTTTTATCATATTCACTTCTTCTTTAATTTCTTTTTTGAGATCAGCCATGTCCTCTTGTAATATCTTGTGTTGTGTATCCTGTTTCCGGGCTATTTCATGTATTTCCTTTTGAAGTAAATCTTGTTTATTTGATATGGATTGGATTTCCCGAAGGAGGTCTTTCCAATTGACTTCCTCTGGTAGGGAATTCCTTCTTGGTGTTGATTTAGCCTCTTTTATATCTTTATCCCATTTTCCACGAAATGTTGCCATTCTGGTCTTCGTTTAATTTGTATTAAGTATTGAATATGGGTTCTATTTAGATTGTATTGTTTCGATTGAGTGCTTCTTGGTCTGCTTGACGGGCCAGGGGGTAGCGCCTGCCGTGACTCTTCTCTTTGAGGACTTATCTGACTGTCCTCCTCTTAGTTCTGTTGGTATCTGGGCTTTATGTTATTCGCGATTTCTGCTTTTAATGGTTGGGCATTAACATAGAGCACCGCCCAACCGACCAGACACCACGGCTACAGGCTCCAAATAGTGTGTACTGTCGACTTAGTTGGCAGCTTGTTTTGTTATTTTACCTCTACGAGGCACGCTACAGGACAGCCTTCCAAGGAGTGATTTCTATGCCACCGCTCTATGGTGTGTGTTCCCTCGTTAGCGTTCCTCCGCTTCCTGATGCAGGAGCGACTCGCTTCCGGCTCGGGGTGGGGACTTCTCTCCACCACTTGCCGGGCGCGTGGGAGTTGAGTGCTGGATACACAACACCACTGATCCGTGACTCTTTCAAGGTCAGTCCTAGCGCTGTTATCTCTTATTCGCTGCCTTAATATCGGAGCCCATGCAAAACTGATGGCCGATGGTTGGCTTTTCTCTTTTTGTCTCCCGGTTTTAAATTGCTGCCCGTATATAGAGAAAGAAAAGATCACTAGTTATGACCGATGCCTGTCCTCTCTTAGTCCGCTTTCTTCTTCTTTTTTTTAAATATCTCTCAGCTTGGTCGGGTAAACAAGCTTACTACTTTACAACCATTCAGCCAACTCACATTAAATCTGTCGTTATTATTCTTCTTATTTTTATTTTCCTATTTTCACCTCCCAAACTAATGAGGAAGTTAGCGATCCAGCAGAGTTTACTTACGCTTTTACGGGTTCCCCCTGCGCCCGCTTTTTAGTGTATTCTTATGTTCTCCGTGTTATTGTTGAAGTGAGCGCGGCGATCGGCTTGTGCTGGAAAAGTTTCCTGCTTCTCGAGCTGCGTCTTGCTGGCCAGGGATCCCGGACCCACTCGAGCCGCCGTTCTTGAGGAACGGCAGATCTTTGGGGTCGTCGGGAGTAGACCTTGGCTTCGCCAATCTCTGTCGTTTCAATCCACGGCAGGATCGGGGTTTGGAGTCCCCGATAGACGCCGATCTCGAGTTGGGTTCCCAGAGCCTAGGAGCCCGCGTCCGTCGCCATTGCGCTCACCCGGAAGTCCTCCCTACGAGCCGTCTTCAAGGGAAGCCCCACGTAGAGCGCATTACAGTAGTCCAGTCTAGAGGTAACTAGGGCATGGACCACCGTGGTCAAGTCAGACTTCGCGAGGTATGGTCGCAGTTGGCGCACAAGTTTGAGTTGTACGAAAGCCCTCCCAGCCACCGCCGACACCTGAGCCTCAAGCGTCAACGCTGAATCCAGGAGGACCCCCAAACTGCGGACCTGTGATTTCAGGGGGAGTGCAACCCCGTCCAGCACAGGTTGCCACCCGATGCCCTGATCAGACGAGCGACTGACCAGGAGGGCCTCTGTCTTGTCAGGATTGATCCTCAGCTTGTTCCTCCTCATCCAGTCCGCCACAGCGGCCAGGCACTGGTTCAGCATCCGAGGGGCTTCCTTGGATTCAGATGGAAACGAGTAGTGGATTTGCGTGTCATCCGCGTAGAGATGGCAACGCCCTCCAAAACTCCGGATGACCTCTCCCAGCGGTTTCATGTAGATGTTAAATAGCATGGGGGATAAGATAGACCCTTGCGGGACCCCACAGGTCAAAGGTCAGGGGTCCGAGCAGGTATCCCCCAGCTTCACCATCTGGGAACGGCCCTCCAGGAAGGACCAAAGCCACAGCAGAACCGTGCCACTGAGTCCCATCCCGGCGAGCCTCCCCAGAAGGATACCATGGTCGATGGTATCGAAAGCCGCTGAGATGTCCAAGAGAACCAGCAGGGTCACACTCTCCCTGTCCAGCTCCCTGCGGAGGTCATCCACCAAGGCGACCAAAGCCGTCTCGGTGCTGTGCCCAGGCCTGAAGCCAGACTGTGAGCGGTCCAGAAAATCAGTGTCATCGAGGAACTCCTGGAGCTGCGTGGCAACCACCCGTTCCAGAACCTTGCCCAAAAATGGGAGATTGGAAATTGGTCTGTAGCTGTTACATACAGATGGGTCTAAGGAGGTCTTTTTTAATAGCGGTTTTACCACCGCCTGCTTAAAGCAGGATGGAACTGACCCCTGGACCAGGGAGGCATTTATAACAGCCACAAACCAACCCAACAACCCATCTTTGGCCAGCTTAACCAGCCAAGAAGGACAAGGATCCAGAGCACAAGTGGTCGCCCTCACAGACCCAAGAATCCCCTCCACGTCATCAGGAAGGACAAGCCGGAAAGAATCCCATAAGATCGAACAAACAGGTACCTCGGTTACCTCCGCTGGAACTACAGTTAAGCTGGAGTCCAACTCACGACGTATCTGAGCAACTTTGCCTGCAAAATGGTGCGCAAAATCGCTGCACCGAGTTGCCAAGTCATCAGGAAGCCCCTGGGTCTCAGGAGGCCGCAGGAGCTCCCCAACAACTCGGAACAACTCCGATGGCCTGTTGGCTGCAGACGCTATGCGGGCAGTCGTGAAAGCTTTCCTGGCTGCTCGCAGAGCCACGGAGTAAGCCTTAATAGCGGCTTTAGCCCGTGCTTGGTCAGACACATCCTGAGATTTCCTCCAGATGTACCAAGTCTAAACACAACATTTGTTTCATATACACCATGTGCATTTAGGGTAACTTAATGCCTTTTTAAAAATAATTTTGTGTATGAAACTACATATTTGTCCATTGAATCATCAGAAAGGAACAGTGTCACTATCCATATGGACAATTTTGGATTTTGCAATTGCAGGTAGGAAATACTGAACCAGCAAAGATTTTGTAGATTATGTAGATTCTATAGCATAAGTATTTACCAATATCCAATACTTTCCTGGAATTATATAATTTTATTTTTGGAAATGGCCAAACTAGCATAATTTACATAATTAAGGTTTAATAATTTATTGTATAATATCCAGGGTATTTTATTCTGTTGAAGGACTTTGGAATTTTTTCACCTGTGATTTAAACTAAACCCTAGAGATGAGTGCCAGAAATAGAAGCAAACCCAAGTCAAAACTGCCAATTGGATGTTAAGGAATACATTCAGTGATCATTATTTCAATTCTTTTCTAAGAAAACTTTGTCAGTGGAACATGTTAAAAGAAATTATGTCAATCCTCATTTATCTGGTACTTCAACATCTCTATTCTCTAGCTATGGATCAGAATGAGCAATAGGTTATTTCATTCAAAATGAATTATTTGTTCCTGTCATTACAGCACTCAAAGCAATTATGTAAAAGTACTTACCTCTATCAGCATTTATCTTAAGAACACTCATATTCCTGTTCTATTTTTATGCCTAATATTTATGCCCTGTCTTTGTCCTTCTACCTACGCCCTACAATATTGACTAGCTTACGCATTCAAATCCACACAGATACAATCTTCAAATGATAAATTGTAGCTGGCTATTCAATTGATCCAGAATCTCTATGCCCTCAGCAACCTTTTATGCATCATTTTTAAGGACCCCCTTCCTGCTTCTCTCTCTCAAAAAATTCTATGAAGATTAAGTCTGAATATAGCTTTGTGTACTTGCATGCTACACTCAGAGTATTTACCATAGCAATTTCCGGCATAGATTTACTTTTGAAGATGAACAAGAGATATGATAAATTATAGTATCATGGAAAATTAATGTACTCACACTCAAAAAAGGAAGCTATATTCTATCCCAAGCCTAATCAACAATGATTTATAATAATAGATACTAAAAGAGGCATTTTATTTTTTAGATCAGAATGTATTCCTTAGGCATAACTTGAAATGAGCTAATCTGGAAGAGTTATAAAACTCAAAAGGAAAAACAAACATCCAGGCAACTAAGCAATGAGCATAAAAGGCTTCTTTCTTCACGGTTGCACATTCCCAGCACTCAGCAAGAAATTTTTATTTTAATTGTTTTGCTTTTGGCTATGAAGCTGAACCAGAAATGCAATGCTATCCTTTTCAATAACACGGTTAAAGTTTGTTCTAGTTAAATATTATATCGCACATTCTCAGATATATTCCACTCTTCAGTCATTGAAATATTATTTTGTTTGCTATGCTAGAAAAGGAACAAATCAACTGTTAGGGCTGCTCCAAATTAAAGCAGCCAATGGCCTCTTGTGTATGCTGATTTTCAGGGTCTTGAATGACCACTTGATTTTAAAGAAATTATGCCTTTTATCAGCATTTAGATATGTAATATCCCCTATGTATGTCAACACTGCCAACCAGTAACATCTCATACAAGATGTGTTTACCAGCTTTTCAGATACTTGATTATCCCTCAAACAATATTAGAAATATTGTGTTTACTCTGCAATAAAACTGCATGAACTTTTCTTTATGCTAGATCAAGAAACAATTGTTAAACATTTTAAGCTTCAACTGAGGGTGATTAATCATGTCTAGAAGTGCTTGATTCTTAAAAGTCAGTGACCGACTGCCAGAGTGATGCTGCAGTGAACAAGTAAAAGGAGGAAAAATCATCTGGAAAAAGCAGTCACCTTGTCTTCTCTCCAATGCACTCCCTCCTGTGACTGCAAAAAGTGCTTACTATTAGACCTTGTATGACACATGCTGGCACTAATTAGCAACATATTCTGTGGACAAAAAGGAGGGCGGCAATAGTGCCAGTTTAATATACAATCAAGCTATGACGTTTTCAAATCCCAATGAATTGCACACTGATGAAGAAATCATAATATAATTCCCAAGAAGATGTTTTTTATCTTGTGTCATAGTGAAACATAGAACCAGGAAATGTAATTAATCCAAGAGTTTTACACCCACATGGAAAGCAAGTATGCTAGCTTTCTATCGGCCTTGGCTCTTATAACTCACATATTCAAAAGGTGACAGAACCCATTAAGGCAATTCACGGAGTAATAACAACCAAGTTGGACTACTGAGACGAGCTACTAAGACACACAACAATTTTGGAAATGTGCCTAGAAACATCAGTTGGACTATTATGTGGCTACTAGAGCAGGGATTGGAGTGACACCAACAGAGTACATTATTCAAATTGTATACTGTCTCCATTGAATAACACACAGTCCAACAAAAAAGTTATTGATTTCTTGGGTTTTTTAGGTTATTAGTTAGCTACGGTATAGTTTAAACAGTAAAGTAAATCAAAGCACCACTACATATAACTACATATAACAAATACACACAGGTAAAATGCAGTTTAAAATATACCAATAAAATGCAGGTTAAAATTCACAAGTTAAAACTGACTGGGTAGACCCGATGGAAGAGATAGAATTTAAGATACAATTTAAGACCTAACAACTGGTTTAGCTGTTGGATCTCTTCCAGCATGTTGTTCCATAGTTGTGGGGTGGCTGATGAAAAGTTCTCTGGGTGACAGTTGCCAGTCGGGTTCTGACTAGCTAGAGAAACCATTCCCTTGAGGATCCAAGTGTCCTAAAGGGCATATTGTATGGTAGAAGGCTGTAGATAACCTGGATGCAAACCATGTAGGGTTTTAAAGGTCGAAGTCAACGCTTTTTATTTTGCCCAGAAATTAACTGACAGTGGAGTGACTTTAAGATAGGTGTAATATCCTCACTCTTGGATGTTCCTGTAACTAGTCTGGCAGCTGTATTTTGAACTAATTTCCAAACTTGGAACAGAGGTGGCCCAATGTAAAGCACATTGCTAAAGTCCAACCTTGAAGTTACTAGTAGTGTGTACACTACCACATGGTGGTGGTAATAATAATAATAATAATAATAATAATAATAATAATAATAATAATAATAATAATAATAATATCTCTTACCCACTTCTCCTCATGGCTTGAGCTAGGTTACAGAACAATTAAAACACATAAACACTGCAAAACACCACAAATATACATATTAAAACACCTCTATAAAAGCTGCACACCAAAACTGAAAGGAAACTACACTGAAAGCCAAAGTGTGTATATAAAATACATAAATAAACAAAACTGAGATTAAACAAAGGACACTTAAATTATGCTTAAATTGGCATATGTTCTGTATCTCAGAAACTAGAGATAATAGGGGAAACAGATGCCGTTTTTGGAATCAGCAGGTCAGACATACCCAGAAAGAGGGTTAACATTTGAGACACCAAGATGTGTGTTGGCCAGTGAATTAATTAATTCCTGGTTCAGTTTAGCATTTTGATGTAACTTTAAAAGCTTTTAGTGGTTTCTGACTCAGGCATATGAGGGGCATGATTCTGCTACCAATGTATATGCACATAACCATTTTAATCATCATCAGAGGCCTTTCTGTGCCCCTTTGATGCAATTTGAGAGAAGCAATTGGGCACATTGTTTCCTTGTGGCAATTTTCAGCCATGATGCCACAGTTCTGGGAAGCCTTCTGAAGACATAATATGAAGACATGGCCAGATATGGACAATGAACAGATAATACAATCAGTTAAGGATTAGTGGAAGGGTGGAACATGTTTGTAATACAGTAATCAAAGATATTTATGGTTTAATATTACGCTACAACATTAATAGTGGCATGGTTTGATGTCATTTGGTCAAGTACAGTAGAGTCTCACTTATCCAACACTCGCTTATCCAATGTTCAGGATTATCCAACGCATTTTTGTAGTCAATGTTTTCAATACATCATGATGTTTCGGTGCTAAATTCGTAAATACAGTAATTACTACATAGCATTACTGAGTATTGAACTATTTTTTCTGTCAAATTTGTTGTATAACATGATGTTTTGGTGCTTAATTTGTAAAATCATAACCTAATTTGATGTTTAATAGGCTTTTCCTTAATGCCTCCTTATTATCCAACATATTTGCTTATCCAACATTCTGCCGGCCCGTTTATTTTGGATAAGTGAGACTCTACTGTAGTTCAGATAAGTGATACTTATCTGTAAAAATATACTGAATGTCTTTCACTGGTGGGTGCAAGTATGCAAAGGGATTTGATCAGACTAACTGAGGGAACAAAGTTAGTACCCTAATCTTTCACAGACTCAAACTACTTTCTCAGCTGTTGTATCAGATGTGATGTGAAGATTCACAACCTCTCTTGCATTGGTTGAAATATTGGGAAAGGGGAGAACCTTTCTCACTGACTCTTTGTACCACTTTCCTTCCTAAAACTGACAGAAATGAAGCAAAATAAACAACTATAATGATGCCGGTTTCACACTGTGAAATGTATTCCATGAGGATCAACAGAATTACCTGTATAATGTGCACTAAACTGTTAGAAGAAATGTAGCGGAACTAAAACCTCATGTCTTGAGGCTTTGACTTCAAACAGTTCTGGATAATGAAAATATACTTATCAGTCCACATAAATAATATATATATTTCTTTGCAGGCTGAGGTGACAATTAGAATATTTACACAAGCTGCCAAGCCTATATTAAACAGAAATAAAGTGAGTCTTATTCAAAATAATCCTTTAATTCTAATACACTCTTTAGCTTTCAGAGTAGTTTCCTTTCAGTTCTTAATTCCCTAAAAGAAAATTTTAATTAATGAATATTAATTATTTCCTTATAAAAGCCTATATGAAAGCAAAAAATGCTTCAAGTACAATGGGAATATATATATATATATATATATATATATATATATATATATACACACACACACACATATACATACATACACACACACACACACACACACAGAGAGAGAGAGAGAGTAATGTCTCGCTTATCCAACGTTCTGGATTATCCAATGCTTTTTTGTAGTCAATGTTTTCAATACATTGTGATATTTTGGCGCCAAGTTCGTAAATACAGTAATTTCTACATAGCATTACTGTGTATTGAACTACTTTTTCTGTCAAATTTGTGGTGTAACATGATGTTTTAGTGCATAATTTGTAAAAGCATAACCTAATTTGATGTTTAATAGGCTTTTTCTTAATCCCTCCTTATTATCCAACATATTCGCTTATCCAACGTTCTGCCAGCCCGTTTATGTTGGATAAGTGAGACTCTACTGTATATATATTCTGCAGTTTGGATAGCATAGGAAAGGGTTAACACCCCTTTTTGCTGTCTGTGACCCTGTTCAGAAGATTTCACCTCACTTTCTGTCCCTTTGCTAAAAAATTGTGTTGTTATGTAAACAAGGATTGGTAATAAAGCTTC
This sequence comes from Anolis carolinensis, assembly GCF_035594765.1. NCBI lineage: Eukaryota > Metazoa > Chordata > Lepidosauria > Squamata > Anolidae > Anolis > Anolis carolinensis. The sequence continues at coordinate 287,569,708 of NC_085841.1, forward strand.
CGTGGAGATAGCTTTTCGCAATGATAACTCTTCCAGGATTGAATTTCCCTTCCTGGGGGTATATTTATCTCATTTCCTATTGTTTCACTCCCATTCTTAATAAAAGGCGAAAGATTTATACGATCTGAAGTGAAACCAGAGTTTCACTCCCATTCTTAATTGTGAGTCCTTTGGAAGTTGGATGTTTATAACTCGGGGACTGCCTGTATATACCTATATTAGCTTAAACAAAATTACAGATCAAATTTCAGTGATTCTCCATTCATAACCACATCACAAAGGCTACAATGTGTGGAGAATCCATGGGCTTGCGGCGGGATATGGAGAACCTGTTGCTCCATGCTCCGCAACATTTGCCTTAGTGTTACCCCCATCCCATTGCATCCCCACATTGCTCCTAAGGCATGTGCACTGCTTCCTCTTCTCTTTGGCATGGAGCCCAGCCAGATGTCCCTGTGCCTCGTCTAATGGATTCCGTGCTGAAAGTGGAGAGGAAGTGGCGTACGATGGGAAAATTGGCCAGTCTGATGCGATTTATTGTGTGAACCATCTCTTTAAAAAACAAAAACAAAAACAAATAGTACATATCATGTATAATGATCAACATGTAGACAAAGACGCTACATGAGATATGAAGATGCAAATTCTTTCCACTTTCTCTGTATACTAAGTCTCTATCATATGCCTTATCTTTGTATGGGGGTAGTTGATAACAGTGATCTCAAGGAAGCTGAGTATATAGAGTGGGCTGAAGAAATTTCAATCTCTAACAACAGCTGCATCACTTAGCTATACTTGCACCAAATACACAGAAACCCAAATCTCTGTTTCTGAGATGAGAACTCGTTCACATAATCTCTCTCTCTCTCTCTCTCTCTCTCTCTCTCTCTCTCTCTCTCTCTCTATATATATATATATATATATATATATAAATGTAATGTTCGTTTTACTATGGAGTAAACAACAAAACCACTGAACCAAATCACACCAAATTTGTGAATCCATTTCTACACAGATAATATAAGATTATAAATATAATATGAAATAATTACTGTGGTATAATAATACAAAACAATATAATCTCTAAAACCAGGACAGTAAATAAAGAGCAACACTCTGAAACAGGGAAATTGGGAATTCCAGAAAGGAAACAATCAGGGCCAGCTAACTCCCAACAGAGGATTCAACTAGGCAGGAAGCAGCCAGGCTTTGAAGCTGCAAGGCCATTAAATGCTAATCAAGGTGCCTAATTGCAGCATTCATACCTGCCACACCAAAACTATTAATTACTATTCAAACTGGCCAACCAAGGATTCCGCAAGGTAGAAAGTGGCCAGGCTTCCAAGCAGCAAGGTTATTCAGTGCTTTTCAACCTGGCCAACCAAGATTTCCCTTAGGTGAAAAATCCCCAGGCTTTGAAGCCACAGGGCTACTCTGTCCCATTCAACCTGGCCTAGCAAGGATGCCCTATGTAGAAAGCAGCCAGGCCTTTAAGCTGCAATACTATTCACTGCAATTCAATCTGGCCAAACAATGATTCCCTTACAAGGGAAGTAGCCAGGCTTCAAAGTGGCTCTTTGATTGAGAATGCTACTCCAGCTACTCCAGAGAACGGCCAGGCTTTGAGGCTGCAAGGCTATTCACTGCTATTCCACCTGGCCAACAAATGATTCCCATAAGCCACAGCAATGTGTGCCCGGGCAAAGCTAGTGATTGTATAAAACTATTTAGCACCACGCTATGAAAGCACAGCAAAGCACAAAGTTATCTACACATTCTTCTGCCAAATATGAATTACCCATATGTAATGTATGTTGTAACTATATTGCTATATACCACCACCTTGAACCCCACTGATAGTAAGCAACCACTGTAATTGACAGGGAACATTTTTCCTGTCCATTGAGAAGTAACTGCTTGACATTCCCACTCTTTCCCGTAAGCAATCTCTGGAAAACAGGTAGAAAAATAACCTCTCTTTCAAATTACCATCATGCTGGTGATTACTTGCTCAAGGGGAAGGCAAAAACATAAGGCAGCCAGTTATCTATTGACAGGGAAATTGATCCTCATTAATTTCAGCATCTGCTTAATGTTAAGTATGGTGTGGGGGGACTTTCACAAACCCTATGTAGCTCCTAAACTACAAGTTACATCTAGATTGTGAATCCATAGCAGATACGAAGTTGTAACTGTCCTACAGGATTGCAATGAGTGTATCATGTCCCAAAAATCTGATTCCTTTGGCTCTGCAAAATAACTATTCAATGAAAAGGGAAGCTTATGTATCTCAACGGCAGCTTGAAAGCAGAGGCTTTACGATTAGAATCTATTTGGCATAAGATGTGTTTCAGAAACTGATTACAAATGCATACTTTTATTTCTTCTGATGCTTTACAAATACTCTTGCTTACATTCAGCCATATATCCTGGTCTTCCTGCTTTCAGTTACAATAAAATCACAATACTAAATGTTCATGGAAGTATGACAGATACATTTTATATTACAAAGTGTGTTTTATATGTATCATATGTTCTTCCATACAGCTTGTTTATTTATTCAATTTATATTCCAACTTTCTACCAGAACAAGGACCCATGTTTTCCATAACATGATACATTTCATATGGCTACCTTTCACCACACACACACACACACACACACACAAAGATACATCTCTTTGTGCACAGTTCTTTTTAATGTATACATTTTTGTAAATCTTTTTATTTAATGAACTATATCTCAAAATTCAGAGGAGAATGAACATCAAAGCAGAAGCATGTTTTGGGTTGCATATTGATCTGCATGATGCAAATTGGGTCACTTCATCAAAAGATAAATCAAATGAATTTGTGCTCCATCTCCAATCTCCTTAACTTATCTATCACGGCTGTTCTCAGAGACTTGTCAAAACTCTGATACAAAGAGGCATTAAGAAAAAAAGCTGGAAAAGGTCTTTTTTTCCGTTTCACCACATAGATTTCCTCAGCCAGCATGGGTAAAACCATCTCTAAGTGATTCAATTTACTTGTTTTTTTAAAGATTATATGGATGGAGAGATAGGTATATGGCAAATATGTATCCATGAATGTTCCAATATGGACACCATGAAGGTAGAGAGGAAAGGGGGAGAAGGGAAGAACAATGTGCCACTGAACCAGAAAAACACCATCCTTTAAAAGCAGACATCTGCAGTTTTGGTAGGGCTGAATGCCAAATTTACATAACAGCAAAGACTATTATCTCCTGAAAAATAGTGGAAAATGAAATGACCTCTGGTTACCATTTGGTGATTTGGGGTGAATGGATAAAGTCATGCTCTGGAGGAAAATGACTTTTTTAAAGTCACAACTCAACAGTTCTGGAAGCATCCAAAACAGTTAAAACTGTATTGATTGCCAGACATTGCAGAGGGCACCTTAGAGGAGACTCTGTGTATTCTCTCAACCACAGTGTGCACATGTCTGCTTTAAAGAGCAAGTGAAAGCTTCACCATTCAATTTTCCATATCCAGAGCAGCAATATAGGCACATATATATGAAACCATCATAAGATCTAAATCAGGACAGTGGGATTGCATGTCCAAGCCAGCATATGCCGTGCAGAAGTCCAACAAAACCAGAAGGGTCATAAGCACACACTCCTGATTTAATGGGATCCTTTATGTTTATGTGTTGGAACTCTGCCATGGAAGACCAGATTGGTTCCTTCCCTGTTCTTCCTATCTGCAATTTTTTAAAAAGGACTATGTGACTCAGAAGAAAGGTCCTTGTCATGGTGGATTTGCTCCACTTTTACAGTTGTTGCTATGTTTTAAAATAATTGTACAGTATATTGTTTTGAAGTCTTGATGTATTAATACAGCAGTTTATATAATTCAAACTATTAGACTGCACTGGCTCAGCTTTTTATCATTAGAGTTTAGTTCATGTTGTGAGCTACCTTGAATCCCATTGGGAAGAAAGGCAGAGTATAAAATAAATAAACTAACAGATAAGTCCTTGAAATAAAAATAAAACAAAATATTGAATCCTCTCATTAAACGTGACTTACAACATGGCTAAATATCATATGAATAAATATGATATAAAATGGTAAACCAACCAGCTGTAAATGTAAAAGCAGTTCAAAATCTATACATATAATAAAAGTGAAAATCTGTATATGTGTATGTGGCAGGAGTGTCTGCTCACATAGATAGAGTCCTGCCTCCGCAAACAGCTATAGTTCCTACTAAGCAAGAGCCACCCATGGCCTCTGTTCACTGACATTGCAGAATATAGCGAACCACATGAACATGTCCAAGAGCCCTGCCAATATCCTCCATACTGCCCATTACCCAAGTGAAGGCTTTCATTTGGGGACCATTTTCTCTTTTTCCTCCACCAAAGACACTCCCAAGGTTCCTTTCTCTCCATTGCTGTGAAATTTGCATGACCCTGCCCACTGCCTCTCCCTTAACCCTTTCATGGTCTTTTCAACTGTCTGCATAACAATCAGAGCAGAACTGACCAGCAACTAAACATCTGGAGGAGTTTGGGGGACTAACTACACATGATGAAAGTTGTAGTTCACCCTGCATATCAAGACACAGCACTATGACCCCCCACTGACAATGGACCTGGACCACATTTGGCACAGAACCCCCACGAACAAATAAAAATACCAGAGTGGTTTGAGGGGAATTCACCTTGATTTATAGCTGTTGTAAGTACTGGGATTTATAGTTCACCTGCGATCAAAGAGCACTCTGGACCTCACCAACGATGGACCTGGAACTAACTTGGCACACAGAACTCTCATGACCAACAAAAATACTGGAGGACTTCGGAGAGATTGATAGGCTTGTCAATCTGGGTGTAGTTTACCTACAACCCAGAGCGCACTATGAACCCAAACAATGATGGATCTGGACCAAACTTGGTATACAGACTCAACATGGCCTACTGTGAATACTGTCAGAGTTTGGGGGTGATTGCCCTGGGAATCTGTGAGTTGTAGTTCACCCTTATCCAGGGAGCACTGAACCTAGCCAATGATAAATCTGGACCAAAATTAAATGATATTACCTAGGAGCCCAAAACAAAAACAAAAATTCTTCTTCTAATAACCTGTGTATTGCCAGGTCTCCAAGCTAGTTTTAAATAAAACACTGTGACAGTAAAGAATAGTAGAAAAACCTTCAATTATATCTAAGGTCATATAGTATCTTTAGCAGATGTCTAATACTATTTTATTTTATTTTTTTATCTGCCTTTCTCCTTATACAGGGATCCAAACAAAGAGTGAGAAACTACAACCCAGAATGATATATTCTGGTATGACACATGTAGCAGAGGTCTGACCCATGTGCAATAGAGTAATCCTACCTGTTTTGTTTGATTAACCAAAAGCTGCTCTCGGGGCTTATAGCCTTCAAATAAAATGAAACTATTACATTTTTAATCCTTAGTTTAAATCCTTTCTAAATTGGGACTCCATTTGCTTAATAATTTGATACATTTTCTTCAGTGTATCTCTCATTAAATTAAGCTTTGGTCTTCAATTTTGCATTTCCCTTTATTTGCTATAATGTCTATATTAAAAAATAATTTAGGAGAATTACACCTGATGAAAGTGGTCCCAAATCTGTCATTTAAAATGTTACCAATTCCATGCATAAAAATAACAAGATATACACTTAATTTAGAACTGCTATATGATCTTTAAAAAAAAAATTTGGTTTCAATCCCAATTGCATAAAGCTAATGAATCCAGCTGTTTGGGAACACTCTGAAGTTCACATATTGACACATAATCTCTTAATCAAAGGAAAGCCGATTTGAATTCCTCGTAATTAACATTGTGTAATGTGTAATTTCTGACCACCTGCAGATTTGGGGTCATAAGAATACCTTTTGCTATTTTAGGATGAGGTTATAAAGATGCCATAACAAGCTAATTAGGCAGTTGAAAACAAAGTCCATGCTCCTTTGGAGGCATGACAATTAAGTTCCAGGAACATCATTTCCGTGCTGACATGGAATGTAGCTGGTTGGCACTCCTCCATTAGAGATCCAGATTTCACAGACTTCCTTGGCCATCACCATATTCTACTAATTCAGGAGACATGGGCAGTGGAAGAATTGACACTAAACGGCTTTCAATCATATACAGTGAGGGCCGAGACAGGGGCTAAACGTGGGAGAGCCAAAGGTGGAATAGGGATTCTAGTTTCCACTTCATTACGTGTCAGTACTAAGCCCCTACCCACATCCAAAGCGGGTGCAATGGCAGTGTTGCTCCAATTTCATCATTGCACATTAATGGTAGTTAATGTATATATGCCCCCATTGAGGAGTAAAACACAGACAAGAGCCCGATGGAATTGGAAAAGTATGTTACTGAACTCATACTCCAAAATCCAACCACCTCAGTAGTCCTGGGGGGAGACTTCAATGCAAGGATGGGCCCTGATGACATCTCGCTTCACAGACAACACAAGATTCCCCCTCCAGAGCCTGTAGATGATCTATACCTCTTGAGGCGACAATCTAAGGATCAGAAATCAAATCTTGCTGGACTATGCCTGGCTCAATCAACTGCCAGGCTAAACCTCCACATATTAAATGGTGCCTTAGAAGGAGACCACCTTGCTGAATTTACCTATCATTCTGGAAACAAAATGAGCGCTATCGATTATATTGCCATATCGAGGGATCTAATACCACATGCCAAGCACCTGGAAGTCATGCCAAAACTCGATAGTGACCACTTTCCTATTCTTCTCGAATTAGCCATTTCTATCCAAGTAATAGAGGACTGTCATCAACCCATCTTACAACCAACTGGAAAAGCCAACTGTCGAGTCAAATGGACGCCAGAGTTGAACCAAAGAGTTACCAAACTGCTGGCAACAGAACAGCTACAGAATCTAAGGATTGGCGTGACATATGCTACATCCCCCAGTGCTCTTTTGGAGAACTTTAACTCAATAACCCAAGAACTACAGAAACAAATAAGAAGCTCCAACACAGTTCCACATTGGCAATATCATCATCACTCCAAACCCTGGTTTGATAAGGAATGTATAAATGCAAAGAAATCACTTATTTCCGCCTACCAGGCTTTCCAGTCTAATAACTCGGTAATGGCGTCACAAGAGCTTCTCCATCAGAAGAGACTATATAAGCGCCTGTTGGCCCAGAAAAAAAGGGAAAACTCAAAAAACAACTGGACACGGCTCATACAAGCCGTTCAAACTAAAGATTCAGCCACCTTCTGGCACATCATATCATGTACAGCAAATTATGTTAGGCCCTTGATAGGAAGCCATATCTCCCCAGGGTCATGGGAAACATATTTTCGGGATATATATAAGGATAATACTGGTGGGAATGCCCGTTCCACCCCAGACTTGGAAAACTTACCAACATGGCCTGCGGTCACTCCGACAGAGATCAGGAGCCTTGTCAATCAGTTACAGCAAGGGAAAGCCCCAGGAGAAGACCTCATTCCTTCAGAAGCCATCAAAAACAATCTAGACTTCTGGGCTCCCACCCTAGCTTCACTTTTCACCTGCATTGACAAATATGGTCAAATTCCCAAGGACTGGGGGATGGCAATCATAGTCCCCATATACAAAAAAAATGGGAAAAGAGATGATCCAGCAAATTACAGACCTATCAGCCTCCTTAACATTATTAGTAAAATTTATGCTAGACACCTAAAAGGGAAACTGCAGGATTGGATAGATCAAGAAGGCATATTAGCTGACGAACAAGCTGGATTTAGGGAAGGATGATCTACGGTGGACCATTGCCTAGTCCTCCAGCATCTGATAGAAAAATACACTACCAACAGCTCTGCATCCTTGTATGTAGCTTTTATAGACTTCAAGGCTGCCTTTGATTCCATCTCTAGGGCCAAACTATGGGAAAAATTAGAAGACACCTCAATTGACAGACGGCTCCTCCATCTTATCCGTCGACTCCATGAAGGGACTTCTCTCAAAATAAGATGCAACCCTCAAGGCCACCTCACTAACGCTGTTAGAACAGAGAAAGGAGTCAAACAAGGCTGCATCTTAGCCCCGTTACTATTCAACCTCTACATTAACTCTATGGTGGAGCAATTGCACAACATGGACTCTCATCCTCCAAAACTCGCGGGGAGACATATCTCCATCCTACTCTATGCTGATGATGCAGCACTGATTTCAAGAACACCAATAGGCCTCAAAAGAGCTTTGAAAGCATTGGCACAATATTGTAGAGAGGATCAGTTACAACTCAATTATCACAAAACAAAAATCATGGTGTTTGCCAAAAGACCTAAGCTCCACCATTGGAATATAGATGGTAAAAAAATTGAGCAGGTTCCATGTTTTAAATATCTGGGGGTAGTCTTCCACTCTTCAGGCAGCAGAAAAGCACATGGAGGCTACGTGGCTGAGAATGCATATAGGAGTTCATCTGCCATATTAAAATACCTGAGGTCAAAAGGGGGGCAATTTATACCCGCAGCTCTCAAACTTTTTGAAGCCAAGTCAATGGCCCAACTCCTTTATGGTGCCCAGATAGGACCTTTCTCTGACTTTGCCCCACTGGAGACTGTCCAATCCAAATTTTTAAGATCAGCCCTACAGGTTCCAAAGTGTGTCTGTAACGCTATCCTACGCCTGGAGACTGGCTTCTTGAGAGTGGAGACCAAGGTGTGGATGGTAATATTGAATTACTGGCTGAGACTATCCCTTGCACCCCTGGGCCTTGCCCCACTCACTATGGAGGACAACTTCCAATCCAGCTGGCAAAAGAAGATAGTGCACAAAATTGCATCTCTTGGTCTATTCCCAGAACTACTAACCAGCATGGGATATGACCAGGCCAAATCCCTGGTCAAGCAACGTATAACAGACACTGAACACCAATTAGATCTGTCCAGTGCCCCATCCTTCATCACCAATGGAGACATTAGGAGCCATACCTCCCTTATGGAATATCTTACTATGTTGGAGGTAGCCAACCATCGGAGAGCCTTCACTTTGGCACGATGTCATGCGCTCCCATCCGCAGTACTGGAAGGTCGTTACCAGAAGATTCCATACTCTGAGAGGCTATGTCCATGTGACTCAGGTCAGATAGAAACAACAGAGCATGTACTTCTCCAGTGCCTGTTTTACAGAGACATTCAAACACATTTCATCATGCCATGGACAACTAAATACCCAGGACGTTCTGGACAATTTTACGTAACCTTATTGCTCTCAGATACCATCTCAGCTGTGACATATAATGTCGCCAAGTTCTGCACAGCTGCAATTAAAATCCGGCAGATGATGATTGAGAGCCAAAAGAACTAAGCATCATCTATAGAATTGAGCTGGGAAAGCAGACATAGACCACTATTTATAGTTATAGGTTGTTATTTACAGTTAGGGGTATCCCCCCCCCCATGCCATCCCCACTCCCTTCCTTTAGACTCCCCCGGATGATCCTGTGAGTTGAGTTGGGTCTTAATGGTACTGGTATATGATCTTCAGCCTAGATTTTAAATTTTGTCAAGGATTCAATTTTACAATGGTTTTTATTAATGTTGAAGTTTTTAGCCTAGGTTATAAATTTTGTCAATGATTCAATTTTATAAGGGTTTATATTAATATTGAAGTTTTTAGCCTAGATTTTAAATTTTGTCAATGATTTAGTTTTATAGGAGTTTTATTAATTGTGAAGTATATAACCTCTCGGATTTCATATGGATGTACGGGACTGGGTGCCCTTGATATGAGCTGGTCATTGACCGTAATAAAAGTTTACATTACATTACAGCTAATTAGGGAAAATTGTGTTATAGTCAGTATTAGCAGCAACTTTGGAGACATAGATTTCCAATTAAAATACAAAAAGAAAGACAAACTGCTATGGGTCTTCCCATAGAACAGCAGAAGTTCATATAGTACATCTGGATATGTATACTTCCAACAGCAGAAGGGATGTCACAGCACTAGTGGTGAAGCTGAAAATAGCCTAATCTCATTGCTGGCGAGTCAACCAGCAGTCCTTAATACTTTACAATACTCTTTAGCAACAGCACAAATGCATCAGAATTACAGCAATGCTCCACTGGGCCATGCTGGATATTCAGTAACTCCATTGCTGTTACCCAATGTCTACTACAGTAGTGGGGAACTTTCCAAGGCCTACAAATGCCTCCTGTTAGACTTTTCACGGCCTTAAATATGCACTCTGTGCCAGAAAAACCTAATTCATTCTTTCTTTTTTAAAGAAACAATACTGATTCTGCTCTGGCCATTGGGGTATGGAGGAAATTTCCCCATGTTTTTGGCGTTAGCGGTCCCTGAGAAGCCTTTTTTGAGATCAGGACATGATTAGAAGTCCTTTTGAGTTTCTTAGGGGTTGGGAATGGAGGTGAAGGGAATTCTAAAAGATCAAACAGCACCTTTTGAAAGTGTTAAAACAGACATACAATCAACAATACCAACTTACATGTCCTTCTTTATAAATCTCACTCTATATTTCTATAATAATAGTTTAAATAACCAGTTAACTAATGATATCCCAGCTAATTACTTTTAAAATTATTAGTTTTTATGGTAATTTCTAATGGTTAACATTACTGACCGCGCTCCATGCCACATGACCTTGGCCACATGACCTTGGAGGTGTCTATGGACAACACCGGCTCTTCGGCTTAGAAATGGAAATGAGCACCAACCCCCAGAGTCAGACATGACTGGACTTAATGTCAGGGGAAACCTTTACCTTTCTAACATTACTGAATTAATTTTCAAATTTAAATGTTCCAAGCTCTGAATGCATTCTGATGATAAACATTAAGGGATAAAATCTCTTACTGCTTATAAAATGAATGAAATCTTTTGGTGTGTGTGTGTTTAATGATAGAAGAATACTTGGCTTTTTAGGCAACCAAAGTAAGATGTGCTACTCTGTGTTCAATTTCCCTTAAGCACAGTCATCTCATCCTGGCCTGTTTCCCCTCTGTTTTCACAATGCCTAAGGCATCCGTCCGCATTTCTCTCTGTTCCAAGCCCTTTTGGTTTTATATTTTGATAGGAAAAGAGATTTTCATTTCCAGGATAAATCTATTCAGCAGCTGTGTGTATATGGGCACATGTCTGTAATTTAACAATATAACTTTAACCTGCCATTTTTTATCTTGTGTCCATATGAATGAACAACAATTGCTCACACATTCCATTCTGTACTGAGAGCCTCAAACACCTCCAAGGCATAAAAGAACAAGTTTCATGATAGGTTGCTATTGCAAGTCGATGTGTGATATGAAATAATGTGCTCAATATAGCAGATTACTCCCTTAAAACAATAAAAGGCCCTTGACAGCTAAGCTTTGGCGTTACTATATAAATGCTAAAAGGAATCTTAGATCCACATGTCACTCCTATCAGTATTTCAACAGTGATAGACCCTGTTATGAAATACTGAGATTTCAGATTTTTGTGTGTGTACATGCCAACAAATACATAACGGAAGAAGATTTGAAGTAGACCATCTGGTTTGTTTGTTTTTTAAAAAAAAATCATCATTACATTATGTATAATCATGTTGTAATTTAAAAAGTGCATTTCAGTTCTACCATTTCTCTGATTGCTAAAAAGGGCTAATAATATCAGGTGCACTGTATGACAAATGTAATAAACTTGCATGGTAAACATCGTGAATAATTTCCTTGCACCCCAGCAGCAACTTCAATGTTGTAATGACATTCCTGTTGAATTTGAGGTGATGTCACTCCCAATAGCAATGGCTTTTATAAGCTTTAGCACCAGGCAATGTGACCTAGGGAAACAAACATGTCATGTCATTGCAATGCACTGCTGCCAGATGGGACAAGTGGCATTAGCAGAAGACAGCTCTGAAAGAACAGATGGAAAGATGTCCTAATAGGCAGGGATTTCAGGGTTTGTAGAGAATGTCACAAGCAAAAGGAACACAAAGTGTCAGTAATTCTTCTGAATCACAGTTTACTGCATTGAAAGCAACATATATAATTAGTAAACCTGACAAAATATTTTACAAAGGATTCATTTGTTTTCACAGTAATCTGCAGTATTGGTCAACAATTATATTTTATGGAAATAGAAAAAGAACAATTTTATAGAAAAGAAACTGAATCTGAGATATAATGGGTGTCAAATTGAGTTCAGATGCATAAGATAACACATGAACTTCTAAACAGATTAAGCATCTTGAATTACATTAAGTAAAGTGCTGAAATTATGCGTGCTCTATTTTATAATGTTCTAACTGAACATTATTGGAATCCTCCTATTTTTTTCTCTTGGCACTATTTGGGAGGGTTAGATATAAAAGGAGCAAAATGGAGAGAATTTAACAATCTGTTTACACCTAAGACGCATCTACACTGTAAAATTAATACAATTTGACACACTTTAACTGTCATGGTTCAATGCTATGGAATATTTGGATTTCTAGTGGTGAGACTCTTTCTTAAGGAAGCCCTTGTAAAAGTACAATTCTCAGAATTCCATAGCATTGAGCCAGGGCATTTAGTGGTGTCAAACTGCATTAATTCTATGGTGTATATGCAGTGCACCCAAAGTGTCACCATTCCAGCTCATAATCCACTAGAAACTAGAGTGTGTTGCTATATTTACCATAATAGAAAATGCACTGCAATATAGAGCCAAACAGGGGTAACTACTCAAAACACCCTTTTTTTTTTTACGGTGGATTTTGCTTACGTGGTGCAATTCTAAATTTGAAGGTGTTCTGTTTCGGAGTGATTCGGGCATAATGACAGAGTTGATAGTCTATGGGAGTGTGCCACAAAACAGGCAGTGTAGGCCTACCAAGCCTCCCTTCTTCAGGGCCCAGGGAAGGGGCCTCATAACAAGTAGCACAGGGCCTCATTTGTCCTAAATCCAGCACTGCTCTCAGTAGACCCTTCTAGCCCAAAAGAGTGCATATGGTTTGAGCTTTAAGAAAAGATTGCATTGCATGTACCACTATTGGAAGACTCTGAACAACAGTGTACCAAATGGAAATGCTACTGGGCAGAATAAATGCTCTTCAGTTGAAGCTGTCCTTCTACTGAAGGACAGCCTGTGTTATCTTTTTGCCAGGCAAGATTCTGCCAACCAAATACAATACAAAATAACAAAAACACTCATGTCAAACTGTCAATCTGTCTCAAGCATAAGCACAGCTACAAGAACAATCTGTTAGAAAAGTAAAGAAGCCAATCAGACAGGTTGTCAATTGAGTCATAGCGCTATTGGTGGTAAGTTCAAAATTGGAATAACTAAAATATTAATAACAATATCACGGTATGAAAATTGTAAATTACGCTACAGCACTGTTTGTTTTTTTAAATTTTAATTTGAGGTTCAATAACATGCTAGGTAAGTAGAAGAAACCATAAATATAATCTATTTCAGCTTTGATGTTTCCAAATTAAAAGAACCATAGATCAAGTAGGAAATGTACTAGTTGTTAGTGTATGGTGCAGAATCCTTTCACTTGAGATATGAGGAAGATATAATATCTTCATACTCAAAACTGCAGTCAACCCACAATCTGGATGATTGTTCCCTCTTACAGTCTCACAATATCCATAGGATTATATTGAGAATAACTAAAAATACAGTACAATTTCATGATGTCAAATATCAACATATCTTTATCTAACAACTCTATGTAAAGAGTTCCATATGTGATATCTCCAATGTTTCATACTGAGGCTCAGAATGACATTTCAGCATCCCATAGTCAAGTTTATACATTTTTTTTTTACCCTTGGGTGAAGATTCATTTCCAAGAACTGTAACACCTGGGGATACATATAACTTGATTCATATTTTGTTATTAATTTTGTCTGTATGGATACTTCATATCATGAATGATAGCTGTATTGCACAAGTAATACATGAAACCTAAACAATCACCAGAAAACAATCAGATATGAATATCTTGTCTAGCAGGCAATATTCATGCAAATGAATTATTATTCAATTATAAATACACAAAAACATTTCTGCAAAGATCCAATAGTTATATAGAAAAAGAAAGATCCTTACAAATCATGATAAAATAGGACATATTCCATTTCATATAAATAAATAAGCAGCCAGGGGAAAGGACGTGCACAATATTTTCTAAGGGAAAACATAAAAAATGCATATGGGAAATAAAAAAGAAAAACATATTAATCTTCAAGAGTAAATGAAATTCAATTGCTTCACTATATTTCAGCCTTTTAAAATTACCATTTTCATTCCATGACCACCCAACAACAAAATGCATTTTATCTCGTCATAGAAATTACACTTTTTATTACTCTTTTTCTTTTTATCTTTAGAAAGGACCTAATTGTTTTATTTCTGTACCTCTAATCTATAAATACACTCATTTTTATTACAATCTCTCCTGATGAATGTGTGTCTTAAAAATGTAAAGCATTCTACAAGTCACATTATTTAACAATTGAATCTTTATATTCCCTTGCATATGTGAAACCTAGGGTGCAAGCATAAAATTAGCTGAGATTTAAAAAATCTTGTTTGAATACAGCGAAATTCTGAGCTGCTGGAAATGTGGAAATGTAGTGTGCGCGATCCGTCCGTCCGTCCGTCCGTCCGTCCATCTATCTATCTATCTATCTATCTATCTATCTATCTATCTATCTAATTAATATATTCCATCTTTCTCCTTAGAGAATCCAAGGAGGATCTTTTACATGCTATGCTTAATAGCTAAGACATTTTCATTGATTTTCAAAATGTTCAAAAAGAAAAAGTAGTCATTTTGATTGTGATGTTCTCATAACCTTCAACTGTCCCAATTTGACGGGGACAGTTGAGATGAATCCTCTGCCATCCCACTTACTCAAGTGCTTTGAAATTAGCCCAGTTTCTCTCTCCTCCATCAAGATTTCTCCTTTGTCCGAAGCTTACTTCAATTACTGTGAATTGAGTAAAGTGCAATAGCAGTTTTTACTCAATTAACTCAGCCACAGAAAGAGGAGATAAAATCGTGACCTTCAAATTGGCTCAGGTGAAAACAAATTGCTGCAGTGTTCTTCCTTATTAATAACATTTGCCATTTCAACCACAGTCTGAGATTGCTTACACACACTGGAGTCATTAGGGTTGATGTCACCCAGTGCATTAACTTGTCGCCATCCCCATGGACTCCTATATCAAACCGTACTACACTATTGTAGCTAGCTAAAATATCAGAAACAATGTGGAGACTCTACAGAGTGGAACTGGATCTCTCTAATTCACATTCTGATCCAGATTATGTGGCTGTGTAGAAGCAGCCTTTGTCCTCTGTGAGAATACCAAAGAGAGCTTTCAATCTCCTGAGAGGAGCCACGGTGGCACAATGGGTTAAGCCCTTGTGCTGGCTGGACTGCTGACCTGAAGGTTAGGTTGCTGACCTGAAGGTTACCGGTTTGAATCAGCGAGTTGGGGTGAGTTTCCGTCTGTCAGCTCTAGCTTGTGAAGACATAAGAGAAGCCTCCCAGTAGGATGATAACACATCCGGATGTCCCCTGGGCAACATCTCTGTACACAGCCAGTTCTCTCACACCAGAAGCAACTTGCATATATGTTCTCAAGTTGCCTCTGACATGATTTTAAAAAAAATCTCCTGAGAGAGGTACAATTTGACCACTTTCTGCTATCTTTTCACCTTTAAACAGGTCTTCAGCCTTAGCTGGTCAGAATATAAAAGGTAAAGTTAAAGGTTGTCCCCTGATGTTAAGTCCAGTCGTGACCGACTCTGGGGGTTAGTGCTCATCTCCAGTTCTAAGCCGAAGAGCCGGCGTTGTCCATAGACACCTCCAAGGTCATGTGGCCGGCATGACTGCATGGACTGCCGTTACCTTTCCACCAGAGCGGTACTTATTGATCTACTCACATTTGCATGTTTTCGAACTGCTAGGTTGGCAGGAGCTGGGGCTAACAGCGGGCACTCATTCCGCTCCCAGGATTTGAACCTGGGACCTTTTGGTCCACAAGTTCAGCAGCTCAGCACTTTAACACACTGTGCCACCAGGGGCCCCCAGAGTATAGGGATGTGCAAATAGGCAGGCTGTTTGTAATATGCAATAGACACTTGAGAGACAAGGGCAAGCTTTCCTGCCATCAAATAAGGAGCAGGTATTATAATTAGGGGCATTTGGCAACTTTAGTTGCCACAGCTATACAATAAAAGGGCTCTTCTATACCAGACTTTCTCTTTAGTATTAGCTTATGAACTGCAGCACAACAGAAAGGCAATGACAGTAAAAATCAATTGAAAATCACTGAGATGAAAATATGATGTCATTTATCTTCCAAATGTCCGGATTAACAATCTATTATTTTATAACTGAAAATTATTCCAAAGCAAACATACATAAAATTTGATGAATGACATTTAAAGAAGTGCAGCTGCTGTAAAGAGGCATCACTAGAAATTCTATTCTTAGAATTTTAATAGGAACGTTTCAATTTTTGATGCATCCCAAAAGCCACACTTGCTTAAAATCCAATTCACAAAATAAAAGCCGTGTAACAGCTATTAGGTAAACTGATATTATTAAGGAAGTGCTTAGAGAATGGATTCTGTTCTTCCATTGCATATAAATCCATTTCATTTAAATCTAATAGATGGAGACCACTTTTTATAAAGTATATTGATATGCATGCAAGAAGATACACAGATATCACTGTAGTTACAAAACCCTCAACTATTAAAATTAGCAATTTTCCAATTCAAAACAAATACAAAAGAGAGAGGAGTAGGAAGTGCATGTAATACTTTTGTTGTTGCTACTTCCATTTATTTTAAAAGGAGAAGCCATGATTTAGATGGGTGCTTCTTCCTGTTCATGTATTTATATACAAGTTGAAAATTCAAAATGTTTAGGACTAGAAGTGTTTTAGATTTCAGACTTCTTTTCCTGGATTTTGGAACCCTTATATTTGAATATATGTGCATAATTAGATACCTTGGAGATAGGACCCAAGTCTAAACCCAAAATGTATGTATATTTTAATATATTTTATATTTAACACACACTTTATAAACATTCAAACAATATTTTAAAAACATTTGTGTATGAAACAAATTTTGTGTACGTTAAACCGTTAGAAATTCAAGGTGCTGTTATTTCATATATCTGTGTGGGTATTTTGAATTTCAGAATTCCAGATGAGGGATGTTCAACTTGCTTGATATTCTTCCTGAATACCAAACATTTTGTAAAACCTTGATCTTTAAGGCCAACAAAAGAAGTCACAACTTTCGGGTATTCAGATGCTGAAAAAATTATCCAGGAGTCTCTGAACAAAACAATCCTTTTAAAGAAAAAAAGTCTTACACAAAAGAATTAGCTATTCCATCTTGAGTATTTGCTTCATGGTAGTCCTGGGTAGTTAGCATAAGCTAATGGCCATCTCAAATCCAGAACGTCTTCTCAATGGGACTTGTCCACGTCTGCTGAGTCTGTTCCTAAATACATCCTTTGAATTAATGATGGCATGCATTATATCTCAAGTCCAATTAATTTCCCATAAAACTGTTTCTTTTCTTTTTCTATAACTTCCTCAACTTCTTCATTTTCTGGCACTAGAGACTTTATCACATTAGACTAAGGATTCGCCACACATCATGGCGAATCAATGGAGGTCCTGGCAGGGGGCACGGAGAACCCATCACTCCCCATGCCTCCCATCGCCCATCTTCCCTGGACCCCCACCCCATGCATTGCCACCCAGCTTCCCCCCATTGCTCCTAAGGCAATAGGGGAAGCCTTCGTGTAGCCGCTGCCTCTCCTCTTTCACCACAGTGCCCAGCCAGAATTTCATGTGTGTTGCGGGAAGGGCTCCATAGTGAAAGAGGAGGAGAAGTGGTGTACAAGTAAATCAGTCCGTCTGATGAGGTCGTAGATCTCTTATCCTCTCTTCTGGTCTCTAAAAGGTCATGGTTTTTATTTACCATAAACAAAAACAAAATAAAACACACTCCTCACTGGGGTATGTGTTACACTAAAATTGTGGTTTAGTGTAGGAAAAGTATCAAATGGACTTACTCTCTCTGAATGCATTCTACTGTTGGGAATAGCTGGGCATCCAAACTGAGAACTCACAACTTTTAGATGCAGTCTCATTATGACTTTTGGCATGATATACCAACATAAGGAATTCAGCATATAACAGGTATGGCAATGCTCAGATTAGCTCTCTTGCTTGATCATACCATAGAAAAGACAACAAGACCTGAATTGGGATGATCCAATGAACTGTGGCATCAAGGCACCTCTGTATGATGCCTGAATGAAGCTTTAGTAATACAAATTCTTGGAAGGCGAGAACTGTTTTACTAACGATGATGATCTTCCAGGCTTGGAACCTCTAGACATCAAATGTGACAAAATATTATTGTCCTTCTTCCCCAACTAATCATTAATTATTATCTATTAATGTTTAGGGAAACAGATGAAAGGTTTCTCTCTGCTTTGTTTTAATATGATAAGAGCTCTAGATAACTCTCATTCATTAGGCAGGATGTCTTGAATCATGGGCAGGAAAGGACCCACTCCTTTTGAAACACATAAGCTTGGTTGACTCTGCTTCTAACCACTAAAAAATCCTATTGCTAAAACAATTTGCAATATCTACCCTATACTGAAGAGAATTCATTCCTGATCTAATAATTAAAATATATTCAATTATTTATCATTCATATTTTAGAAGTGGTGAAAAAACATTTGGTATAAATGCTTGGCAACCAAAAACTGGTTTTCCAACACTGATGTCCTTTGTATGAATACATTCTATATCTTTCCACTCCATCTCATTCTCATAGAAACATCATGCTCTAGAAAGTATGTCCCATTAGTGTTTGCTATGAAATAAGGACATAAATATATTGCTAAACACCAGGAAAAAACTATTGGGGGTTCCTAACTTTTATCATTCTCAGAATGTGTCAGGGATATCATCTCTCTTATGCACAGGATATACTGGGAGACCAGGAGACCCGGGTTTGAATCCCCATTCTGTCATGGAAACCCACTGAGTGACCTTGGCCAAGTCACATTCTCTCAGAACTAGAGGAAAACAAAGGCAAATCGCATCTGAATAAATCTTCCCAAGAAAATCTTGTGATAGGTTTGTCATAAGGAATTCAGCAGACATCATGGAGTCACCATATGATGTAAATGACTTAGAGACATAGGACAACAACAGCATGTTGTTTAAATTTGGGTGTATGTACATTTATGGTGCATGTCAATGGGACTCAGATTTGAGGAAACTGAAAGAATAGTATTGAGCTAATTAATCCTTCAAGAAAAGATGTTCATTGTGTAGAAGAAAAATCTCTTTTGATTTTTCAAAGATTCCTTTTTTGCTTTGGTTATTGCAGTCATGAAGAAAGATATAGTGCCTGAGTATATGCTGTCTTTTGCTTCTTGTTCTGAAGTAATGGTTGAGAAATTATTTTTATAGGAATCAGAGAGAAATTATGGATTTTAGCCCTTGGCGACAGATTCTCAGTTCTTTGATTTCTCTGTGTATGTAGGAGAACATCTCTGTATCTGAGCACACATATGGAATTTGAAATGCAAGCTGTCCTTGATGTATTTTAAACTGGTACAAGCCTTAGACACAGATGTTCATGTTTTTGTGTTGTTTGCAGGCTGAAAAATAGGGATGTAAATCTTTTGCTATTTTGTCCCCACATGTAAGGATAAATAATTCCATTAGTTTTCTTCCTGATAGATATAGATATGTCCATGAAGTTTTCACCAGATATTTGTACAACCAAAGTGTTCAAGGAAATAATTTTGTGTATTGCTGGTTCATGATTTATATGTTTAATTTATATTCCATACCACCTTCCTACTACTGTCACTAACTTTGTTGTTGCTTATCCTCTGAAGTAGCACACAAATTTAAGGAATTCTATACTTTTCATCTCAGGCTAATATATAGAGAGAGAGAGGTGGGGGAGGGGGGATATGTGGTTTGTACATTTAAAAAAATGCTAATTTTAAGACTGTATTTTATATATTTTCTCTCTTTTTAATCCAAGAATACAATAATTATTTTTATAATTTTTAAATAAAATGTTAACACAGTATAGCTCCCAGATAACACAGTATATCCACCAGAACTGGAAACTAAGGAAGAGGCTGCTTTCAGGAGTTCAATGTGGGCAGCCTGTGCCCAACATATGATTCTTCCCTTTAGCTAATCTCACCACAGTAGAGGCCATGTGGGGACATGAGAGAAGTCTCCCATAGGATGGTAAAACAGCAAACATCCAGGCGTCCCCTGGGCAATGTCCTTACAGACGACCAAGTCTCTCACACCAAAAGCAACTTGCCATTTCTCAAGTTGCTCCTGACATGGAAAAAAACACAATAAAGCAGCAGGTGAGCAAAGGAATTTTGACTCTACAGTATTTTCAGCTATCAGCAGCATGTCAGCCATGGGGAGACCAGACCACCAGAATCTCTTACTAGAGAGAGGGTTCCAGATTTTACATAAAAATCACATTACCTGAAAGATTCAGCATGAAACCACTTTGTTATATGTGGGCTGACTGTATTTTGATGCAACTTGGAACTAGACAGAAGCCATTTGTCAGGTTAGAAGGTAAGTTTCCAATATATACTTGAAGATAAACTGAGTTTTTCAGCTTTTTTTATGAGCTGAAAAATCCTCCCTTGGCTTATAATGGTGTCAAGGTCAAGCCGGGCAGTGGAGTCTGGAGGCCATTGCTTGCAATATATGATATATTTCTCTCCTCCCTTATCAGTGTGTTTTATTTTCCAAAGCCTCCCTCGCTCTTAACCAAGGGAATGTTTTGAAAAGTGAAAGAAGCCCTTTCAAGTCAGGAAGAATATATATACCCATTAATCTTATAAAAGCATTTCCCCCTGAAATATTGGTTAACCTCTGCTACAGATATATAGGCATTTTCCCCTGAAAGCCTTTGCAATCCCTATGTACCTAAATATTTGTATCCATCTATCTATCTATCTATCTATCTATCTATCTATATACATTAATTTTATATATGAATTTTCCCCCAATAAGTTTGCAAGTCTTTGCAAATCCTTTATACATATAGATATCTAGAGATTTCCATGTATCTGTATATCTCTATCTATGTGTATACATTATTTTTATATATAAATTTTTGCCTCACATGTTTGCAAGTCTTTGCAAATCCCATACAAATATAATTATTTATATATAGAGAGATGTCTAGATAGATATATGTGATTGTAGATATATAGGATTTGCAAACATTGCAGGAGGAAAATGCATATATATAGAGAGAGGATTTGCAAATGTTTCAGGGGAAAATGCATATGTGAAATTAGCATATAATTATAGATTTATATCTAGCTCTGCATTGTTTATATAGGCATTGAATGTTTGCCTGTTACTATGTTGGAAGCTGGCCTGAGTCCTCATGGGGAGATAGGGCGAGGTACAAATGAAGTATTATTATTATTATTATTATTATTATTATTATTATTATTATTATTATTATTAAGTTATTGTTAATGCCATATTGCTTTTTGTTGACCCTACTTTTCCACTTACAGAGCTAGTTTATTGTTTTTCTTTGAAATATGGTAAATATTCCAAAACATTTTACCTACTGATGCCTCAATTAATGTAATTTTATTGGTGTCTATTTTTATTTTGAAATTTACCAGTAGCTACTGCATTTCCCACCCTCAGCTTATTCTCGAGTCAATAAGTTTTCCCAGTTTTTGTGGTAAAATTAGGTGCCTCGGCTTATATTTGAGTTGGCATATACTTGAGTATATATGGTAACTGCAAGAATTCAGGTATTTTAACCACTCTAGAGAAAAAGAAACTAAAGGGGGGCCAAGGAAGGAGAGAAAGAATATTGTCCCAAAGGACTACTTTAAAGCAAGGTCATTTCCTTGCATTTTGATTCCAACATATTGCCTCTTGCTCAACACTGCGCCTAAATGTATAATCTTCCACTATATCACCTCTTTTGCAGACTGTAATCCTATTTCCCAGATGACTTGGCTTCCAAGATAGCAAACATTTTAAGAAGAAACAAAGTTTGGGTTTTTTTAAAATCAGGTACTTGTTTACAGATGCCAGCCCCAGGGGAGAAATAATATTTAAGCAGGATGTAATAAACAAAGCATACATTCAAGAGATGTGTATAGTTTAATTCTGTTCATGAGCAACTCCTCACTCAGCTACAAACCACATTCAAATGCCTGGGCTTTTTAGGCCCCTTATACACTGCCATATAAAATCCAGATTATCTGCTTAGAACTAGATTTTATGACAGTGTAGACTCAAATCATTCAGTTCAAAGTAGATAATGTGGATTATCTGTTTTGATAATCTGGATTATATAGCAGTGTAGAAGGGGCCTTAGTGTGTGTTGAAGAACAACTGAAAATTGGAAAGAGGAACTGTTTTCAAAATGAGATTATTTTTCTTTCAAGAAATGCTGTCAGAAAAATTAATTTCAAAACACAATTGAAGTTATTGATTTTCTCACTTTCCAAAAGTCCATCAAACTATTGTTCCCAATAGGAATGTAAACTCAGGTTAAAATTCTTTAAAAAACGATGATGGTGGCATTGAATTAAAGATACTTTTATTTATTGAATGGGAAATTGTGAATATAGTACATTGCTATGATTTATTAAAACCTGCCCCCAAATCCAAATGCTAGTCCCAACATGAGCCTTTGGATTGGGGAGCATATTTAGTTACTGAATAGCTAATTGTCAAGACCATTGGTCTAATGCTACTTTATTTGAAAACATTAATTCGATTTAGACCTGCATAGTTTTACAAAATGGGGATTATGACTCAAGTAAAATTTAATTTGTGTTTGTAACCTTAACAGTCCAGATCCAGTGTTCTCACTAGCTGCTTTGAGTCTCCTTGTGGAGCTGCTTTGGGTCTCTTTCTAGAGAGAAAAAGTGGAGCATAAATAAACATAATGAAAATAATAAGTTCTCAATTGGAAGGAATGGAAAAGCCAAATTCCAGTTATTTTTGACATTTTGCCCCTCCACATTTGCTCTAAGGACTGGGGTGCTTTTTTAAAATGGGAGGGGGTTCTGTGTCAAGATTGCAGAAAGGCAGAAAAATCTCCCAAACCCTGTTGCTTCAACTAGGAATCTCTGCTGGTTTGCAGTCAATTCCACTTGAAAAGGACATATTCTAGATGTTTTTAGACTAGATTGACAAATTAAAAGTATTTTAATGAAAAAGTCCACTTTGATTTTTAATTCCATATTTATTTATTGTATGGAAAAAAGATGGAAGCAGAAGAAAAATAAGGTTGAAAGGTAATACAGGCTGGTCTTAAGGAACTAAAGTTCAGCCACATTTCCTGCCTTCCTTCATCCAGTGAAAACCTGACACAACTTGAATAAATTGATAATTTAATAAATATTCTGCATTTCAATCTTAAACTGACTGATTCAACCTAAATTCAGTTTGATAACAAAAGGTCTCATATGATGCAAAAACCCCCCCAAAAAAACCACACACACGTTTCACAATATTATAGGAGCTATAAAACTTAGGAAATGCTTGAGAGCTTCCTATGGCAGCTTCCTGCTGACAGCCACAATTAGATTTTTGATGCTATCCTACTCATATTGCTTCAATGCAAAGCCCTTGTCTCCTGACCCTAAAAGAAAAATCTAAAACAATTTTCAAGTTCAATTCACAAGTTACTATTCAATGATCCAGACTGTCACCTCTTTCAGTTCTGCAGGCTCCTGTCATTGAAAGTATCACAATAAACCATAGATAACTTAGTTAAATCAAGTCAGTCCCTGTGACTCAATGTTACATCCTGAGTTTAAAATCTTACCAGTTTGATTTGATCCCATAGCTTACATTTAATGCTTTTTGTGGGAAAATTTATTCTTTAGTGGCCAATTAGATTTTAAATATATTATTTCCCAAAACTTTCTCATGCCTGCTGCAGAAAATAGCTAATTCTTCTATGAAGCATAATCCATCTGATGTAAAGTACTTCAGTACTTTACTTAGAGTCAATATGCACATTGCTTTACAACTGAAGTCAACAGTACCAAAAATGTACTTGGCTTTTGGCTGGATTACACCCACTCGTATTTATATATTAGAGGTTTGTAAAACACCCAAAATCCGTTCTATTTCAAATACGAAATTTGTATGGCCCCCGTTTCATTTTGTAAGTTTTTCTAAACAATCATAAGGAGTTAGTTTTGTTTTAAGCCTGATTTTTGGATATTCTGTTTTGTTTCATTTGTTTTGTACCATTGGTGGCAATGGGGTAAATTTAGAGGCTCTTTTTTATGGCAGAAGGGAACCAGGTTGAGAAAAGAGAGAGAACGTCCCTTACCTCCACCCTGGCAACCTCCAGCCCTTTCGCCATTACCTGCTGTGGTTCCTGCTGCGTAGGCAGCAGCAGCTTCTGCTGCCCATGGCAGCCAGCCCACAACCCGAGTGGCCTCCCTGGCTAGGAAGCCTCCCCAGGCACCCAAGGCAGAAGCAACGCCAACCTGCCACCATGGCCACTGCCATCTTCCTGCTCCCTCAACCAGCCCTGGCTTACATCTGATCCCATTCTACCAGGAAGTAAGACACAGGAGTCCACTGTGGGCCTTAGATGATGCCTCATATGCCTAGCAGAAGGGGGTGAACTGGATGGTCCTGGGGCCCCTTCCCAGAGTTGGAGGAGAGGAAGAAAGGAAAAAAGAAAGAAAAACAGGAGCCTTCTTCGCCCAACCTCTTCCCAGCTAGGAGGAGAAAGAAGAACAGGAAGAGGGCTCAATGTAGTGTCGGGCTCCCTTCGATAGCTGAAAGAGAGAAATATGGGATGAGTGCAGTCTTTCAGACTTTTAAAACTGAAAAGCCTCCACTAACTCAGCTGAAAAGTTCCTTCCTTCATAATATTTTTAAATGTATCTTTCTGTGGAACTGAATTTTAATTTCATGAAAAGCATGCTCATCATGCCACAAGATGCAGACCCTGGGCATGGCTATCCCATAGAAGCAGTAATATTTGAACTGATCTAGTGATGTAACATAGTTTCTATGGGATTTTTAAAACTAGTGTTATGCACACCCTGTACACTAGACTCCCTGACGAGGAGGAGGCGGCAGAGAAGGGCTCAAGCAGCACCCAGCTCCCTTCCCGGCACAAGGAAGGAAGAGAAAGAGGTGGAGAAGAGATCATGTAGTGCCCATATCTCTTCCCATATGAAATACTTACAATTTTTTCCAGAATTTTGGGGGAGCCCAGTTTATTTCTGTCTGAGTTTCGGGGGCGCCAAGTTCAGGTTCGTAAGTCGTGTCATAAATATGAATTTTGCCAAAAATTTTGTACAGCACTAATGTATACCATTCCAGTTACAATATTTTGGGCACCATATGCTCTTTTCAGATACCCAAGAAACCAGAAGCAATGCATGTTAAGAGAATTATAAATTCATAATAGTAATTGCTCAATGAATGTCTGGGCCCTTCCACACAGGCAAATAATGCGGCTTGGAACCAGCATGAAAAATGCCAGTTCTGAGCTCCAGTGAGGCTACACAAGGCTGTCCTTTGAATCTTTTACCAGGTCTCCCTTTTTGGTCAAATCTGTTTAATTTTAGCATATGTGGTTTCCATGTACTCCATGTGAAGCATGGTAATACAGTATATGTTATGCTATTTAGTACAATATAATTCATGAGATTCTTTTATGTTATTAAAAAGGAATGAAGAATATGCAGTCAAGTGTGTCTGTGTGTGTGTGTGTGTGTGTGTGTGTGTGTGTGTGTGTGTGTGTGTAGGTGCCTGCAAATTACTCTCTGGCTAGAGATTTGATTTGAAGATGGATAAGAAACCAACTTTTAAAAAAATTATTTCTATAATTTAAAAAGGGGAAGGGAAAATATTGCTTGCTTACAGATCCTGAACAACATTTTAGTACTGCTGCCAAGAGGAAATGGAATACCACTTCCAAAAATAAAAGTTATTACTACAATGAAGAAAAATATAGCTCAAACTAGTTGCAAAGCAATTTATGTTTATTCATCTACCTGTAAAATGAATAGGTGTGTGCACCCCACAAATCTACTTTGTAGTTGTTCACTTGACTGTACTGTACAACAGATTGTCTATTTAATGGAAACTTTGACAATCTAAAGGACTACATCCAACATGACACTATGGACCCATTCACACTACATAATCATATCACTATAATTCTTCTTCAACTACTATGATTACATTCTATGGAATCCTGGAATTTGGAGTTAAGGAGAGACATATACAATTATCAAAGAGCTCTGGTGCCACAATAAACAGCAAACCCCAGGATTCTGTAGAATACTGCAGCGGCAGTTAGAAGATCGTAGTGCTACAACTGTGTAGTTGCAACAGGTCCTATTACATGTCAGAAAACCTCCTGATTGGAGCTCCAGCCCCTGGAACTACCCTCAAAATGGCTCTAGATAAAAGTTTTGGGAATTACACTTTGTGTTAGCATGCAAACAAATATCTAGAACTGGAAACAGCAGAAAGTTTCCAAGGAAACCAATGTTGTTTAAGGAATTCCAAACAAGAAAATACACACATAATTGGTAAAATAGCAGTAAAGCCAAAAGTAACATTTTAAAGACTCAGAGGCTAAAAGGTATTAAAGTTACCCAAACAATTTAAGAGCCAGGAAGAACAGAGTTGGTTTTATTTAATGTCAACACATATGACATTTCACTAAGAGACAAGACGAAGAGTCACATGGAAAACACTACCAACAACGAAGTCTGGTTTTTCTAGTCTGGCTGTACCATTTGGCAAAGTAAAGTCTTACAAAAAAGAACAAATGGTTAATGCGAGGAAGGAAAAATAGTCCTTATTGGGTTTTCTTAGTCAATTTACCAAATTAACTTGACTAATCTTGAGTATTGTACATTTGCTCTACCATCTCAAGTAGCATGTGTGGTCCATCATTAAATAAATACTGTATAATGTATATGTTCTATTCTTTGTGTAACATATTAGCTGTGTACTCTGGTAGCCAGAAACTGGAAAAACTTCTGATTCGGTGTCTTAGCTAGTCTTGTTCTAGATTTGCAAAAGTCTAGAACATAGGCCAAAAAGGGGGGGGGGGTCCCCACAAAAAGCAAGATACAAAATCCATCCTGTCGTAATACTTTTATTGGAGCAACCAAAAGGCATAAAATACACCATGGTAGCTCTCAAAGCTTAACAGATTTCCTCATTGTGTAGAGTTGATTAAAATATGTATACGGGAAGACAGAATAGAATATCTTTATTGTCATTGTACATTATACAACAAAATTTAATGCTTTCCCTAGAACACATCACAAAATCAACACACCCATCTCTCCACACTCCAACTACCACCGCACAGCCCCCAGTGCCATATCAGTGTGAAACCATGGAGTCAATATAGTTACAGCTCTAGGATAAAAGTTATCTCTCAGTCTGTTTATTGTTGTCATTTTTACCCTGTACTGTCTGCCAGATGGTAATAATTCAAAAAAAGGAATATGTTGAGTGAGATGGATCCTTAAGAATGCGCTGAGCTTTCTTAAGGCTGTGGGACTTATAAAGTTCTTCCAAAGAGGGGAGAGGGCAACCAATGATTCTCTGTGCAGAAGAGGTGACTCTTTGGATTGCCTTCCTATCTGCCACTGTGCAGTTACCAAACCATGTACAGATGCAGTAGGTTAGGACACTCTCTATAGCACAGTGGTAGAAATACAGTGATAGTGTTTTGATCCCAAAATGTGCATTTTTAGATGTTATAGGGAAGTGTATAGATGAAACAAAAATCCCAGTATGTGATGATACAGACTTGTTGTGTGCCTTCAAGTCAATTTAGACTTATGATGACCCATCTTAAGGTGAACCCATCATCAGGTCTCCTTAGAAAATTTGTTTGGATGGGGTTTGTCATTGCTTCTGACGCTGAGAATGTGACTTGCCCAAGGTCACCCAATGAGTTTCCATGGCTGAGAGTGGATTCAAATCATGATCTCAAAAAACATAGTCCAATGTTCACATCACTATACCACATTGGCTCCTCAAGCATAGTATGCTCTTATTTGCTTCATTAGACAAAATACTTCATCACATGCAAGATTCCCATTTCCACACACTTCTAAAACAGTTCACATACAAGGCAACATCGACCCCACCCATCATACAATTCAAGGGGGCTTCCACCTCTTGCCCATGCTGCTTCATTTGTGAACTGTCTCTGAAATGTAGGAAAACCGGGGGGGGGGGGGGGGGGGACTGGAGCTGATCAGAAAGTGTCTTCTGAGCTCTCTATGCAGGTGGAAATGAGAGAAAGCAGAGAAAAACACTAGGGATGGGATCTGTCAAATTTGCCAGTGTTAAATAGCTTCTGTGATGTGGAGTAATGGGTGTTCCTGGGAACGGTCTTCTACCAAGCATTGACATTTCTCTCCCAAAATCCTGCTTCATGAGCCTGGCATGTTAATTTTTTTAAATTAATTTAATCATTAGGAATGGCACAATTTTGGACTTTTGCAGTTGTGCTACTGCTAGCTTTTTAACTTTGTTTTCTTTGTTTTCTTTTTTAACCAATTGCAGTAGGTTCTAGTGCCTAGTAGGTTTCGCGACTTCCACAACTGAGAGTAAGGGGATTGGGAGGAAAGGAGAGGAGCCCATGGAGAGATATGGTGTCTGTCTTAAGAATGATGCCTCCTGTCTCCTAGAAAGTAAGGGGATTGGGAGGGAGGGAGAGTAAAGGGGCCCATGGAGAGAAATTATGTCTGTCTTAAGGATGATGCCTCCTGTCTCCTTGAGAGTAAGGGGACTGGGATGGAGAGCAGAGGAGCCCATGGAGAGAAATTATGTCTGTCTTAAGGATGATGCCTTCTGTCTTCTTGAGAGTAAGGGGACTGGGATGGAGAGCAGAGGAGCCCATGGAGGGAAATTGTATCTGTTTTAAGAACAATGCCTCCTGTCTTCTTGAAAGTAAGGGGATTGGGATGAAGAGCAGAGAAGCCCATTGAGAGAAATTGTGTCTGTTTTAAGAACAATGCCTTCTGTCTCCTCTAAGCACATATTGAGCTGGGGGGAGGCGATCTTGTGTGATGGGAGTAAGTAAATTCTCTGTTTTCTTGGAATGCCACGCAAAGAAGACCCTTTCTCCAGCTCTGTCTGATGAAGTCCAAAGTAACCTTTCTGTTTTGTGAATACATAGCAAAGCTTAGAAAAACAATATTTAAACTACAAGTCCCAGAATTCCCTCACCTGCTTATTTGATATAGGATATAATTCAGAGAACAAACCAGAAACATCGCCACATGGAGCAAGTAGGAAATATTGTAATGGCAAAAAATGTAGTAATTTTAAAATGAACAGCTATAGCAAAAAACTATCTTCAAAAAGATCATTATATATGTGAAAAATCCTACTGAGTTCAACAAGACCACTCAAATACTTAAGTGCTTTTTTGGACTAAGGCCAGGTTAGACCTAAAACATTTACTGCTAAATGTTTTAAGCAGCATGTATTTAGAAAGCCCTTCTTTGGCACCATTAACGTCTATATTCTATTCCACATAGTACACTAAAAATACTGAAATTTTGCCGGACGCTTTCCCCACAACACAGGAGGCTTCCTGTGTTGTGCTAGCTCCAGCTGGAAGGGCAATGATTTCCCATGTGATGGGGAAAGCTTTGCTGAGAGAGAGCTATGCACGGGACAATGGATTCGGCCCACTACCCCTCTCCTTTCTCAGTGAAACCAGGCAAACCAAGATGCTTCACCTGAACTTTGTGATGAGGCCCTGAGTTAGACCTCTGATACAGAATGGATGATCTTCATGAAACATCTTGAAAAACATTGTGGTATTTCACATTCTCCTTGGAACTGAGGTGTTTTTGCCACAATACAACACCACTAGGTACACACCATATTCCCATCCCAACAGAGGCACTTAAAAAGAAATGTAATCCAACCATCTCAAGCCATTTACCAACATTAGAGAAATGTAGATTTAACATACTACATCTTTTATTTTTCATATAAAATAATTTCATCTTTTTAGAAAGAGTAGAAACAAACTATCATGCTTTCTAGCTCATAGATGCAAGTCTACAGATCTGCTACAGGAAAAAAAAACTTGTTGAATCCTGTGACAAGAACATTAATTTCACCAGAGATATATATTCATATTTACATAGCATTATTGGTATGAGGAACAACATTCAGAATGTTATTAGTATCCTCAGAAAGACACCAAGACTCAGAGGTAAATTGCATGCTCTGTATGAAAGATTTCAGATTCCACTCCTGGTAGCCTGAGTGAAAGCTTTCAGATAGCAGGTGATGGGAAAAGACCCCCAAGACCAATGATGTACAAAAATTAGACACTAATCAATCTGCTGAATCAGTTGAGTGCAAACTAGCTCAGTTCTTTGAACTTATTTTGTGGGAAACTGCTGCAGTCTCTATTAGGTTCCTCATTGTGTGTTCTTCCTCATTAACTTTTTCCACATTGTCAACACTACAACACTCTGATGTTTGGTCACATTTGTCCATTTTCATCTTCGAAATGTTGCAGTTATGCTGGTATAAAGCAGATTTCAATATCCATAAAGAACAAAAAAATATGGAAGATTGTGTGTGCACGCCTTTATTTAGTCTGTAAACCTACGGCAGCCCAAAGATTTCATATGCTTTTTATAGGCAAGGAATACTCTGAGATGGTTTTGCTAATTCCTTCCTCTGATATAGCTACAGCACTTGATATTCATTGGCAATCTTACATCCAAGTACTGAACCTGTTCAGCTTCCAAGATTAGACAAGATCTGGTGTCTTTAGGATATTTATGAAATAAAAATTACTGCACTTCCCATGCCACTTGAGCGCATTTTTCCTCTTACTTTGCATCAACTGTTGTTACTACTGTTGTTCATCATTTATGACCAGCTATTTCCCACTACTGGGACACCAGGTGATTTAAGAAACATTAGAATGAGTACAGCATATAATATTTTATTCGGTATTCTCTGCAAAAAGATACCAGTAAAATATATAAATGTTGCATTAAAATGAAACTAAGCAATCATTTTAAAACAATTTAACATCCCATTAAAAATCAAAGATAAAATCAACCAGACAGCATATAATTACAAACCCATTGCAGACCATTTGTAGAAGCTTGTTGGAAAGAAAAAGTTTTCACTTGCTAGCAGAAGACAGCAAAGGAACTTTTGTGCAAACCATTTTTTACAAAAAGTCCCAAAGTTCACAAAATCATTTAAACATGCTCACAGCTCTTAAACTCTGGGGCAGGTAAGGGCTCTCTTTTAATGAGACTGAGGCCGCTTCCACACAGCTGAATAAAATCCCACATTTTCTCCTTTGAACTGGAATATATGGCAGTGTGAACTCAGATAACCCAGTTCAAGGCAAATATCGTGGGATATTCTGCCTTGATATTCTGGGTTATATGGCTGTGTGGGAGGGCCCTCAGAGAAGAGCTTCTCCTGATGATCTTAGAGTCTGTGCTAGTGCATACAGGAAGAGATGGTCAGTCAAATACTTTAGATCTGAGCCATATGGGGTCTTATCAGTCATAACCAACACTTTGAAAATAGCAGCCAGTGGAACGTCTGTAATAAGGGATTTCTGGGATCCCTGTAGCTAGTCCCAGTTCACAATTCCGATACAGCTGTTTGGATTGAAGCTTCCAAACACTCTTCAAATGTAGTGCCAGTACTGCACATTGCAGAAATCAAAACAGATTGCAATTAAGGCATGCACCATCATGGGCAGATCCATTGTCTCAAGAAAAGGGTGCAGTTGGTACACAAGCTTTACATATGTGAAAGTACTTCTAGCTCTTGCAGAAAACACGACTTCCACATTAAATGCTAAATTAAACTGTAAACCTGTGTCTTCAGTGTAACTGTAACTCCATTAAACACAGATAGAATCCCTATCCCCAATCTGCCTTCCAATTAACCAGAAGCATGTCTGTTTTGTTTGGATTAAGTTTCCATTTGTTTGTCCCCATCTAATCCATAACTTATGACAGACATGGGTTTAGCACTAGGACAGCTTCCTTCACTTGGGTGGAGATGCACCAGGGATGCACTCTCCCCATCTAGTTCCCTGCATAGGTCATCTACCTATGTGTCCCATAGTCTGACCTGAAACTAGACTGAAATGAATATAGATAATGTTTTCCAGACACCTCTGGAGTTCAGAAACCATCACAAACTCAATATCTTGCTCCAAAATGGAAGGTTATATACTGGCAGATAATTATTCATAATAGAAGGGTTCAGAGATGGCTTGTTTGGGCAAGTTGGAACTATGTTTTGTTGAAAGAAGGCATTGGCGACTACCTCCTTCACACACACACACACTCAGTCAATCCTCCTCTGACCTGTCTGATAAGCCAGAAAGGGCATGAATTTGAAACACATCTCCAAAGATCTCAACGTCCTCAAGCTGCACAAATTTTAAAATATACAATCAGGAGGCAAGGTTACTTCCACTGGAACCGTATCAACTACAGCATCTAAGTAATAGAGAACCTGAGTGACTTAATTTGCAAAATGCTGGGAGAATTCTTCACAGAGGTCTGTTTCTACTTGAGGAGTGTATTATAGTCCTCTGATCACTTGAAACAGTTTCTCTGGATGACTCCTTGCTATTGTGGATCATCCATAGAGATTAACAATATGGATCGTCTCCAAATGTTGTTAACCTTTATACACTGGATTGAAAGCTTCAAGCGTGACTTTTAGAGGCAAACAACTTTTAATTTGCATTGCGTTTCACATACTCATAAATAAATAATTTGCTATAAAATGCATTAGACTAAAATGTGCTGGGTTTCATTATTTCTGTTTTGTTTCACTGATGATTTAATCATTGCAACAAAATTCCAATGGGCAAAACAGCCTGAAGGTGTAATTCATGTATCGCAGATCCAACATTAGGCTTAATTGCAAAGATGTAACAGTGTACATATTGCTGTGGGTTTGTATTTACATTTTCAATAAACAAACACCGATGAAAGCCCCACCTAGTCCAACCAGTGTTTGTTACCTTACTTTCATGCATAAAAAGGAAGGGGGGTGAAGGAATGTCGTGAAACCTTTGAAACTAAAGGACGTCATTTTTTATTTATTTATTTATTTATTTCATGGATTTCAATCCACTGCTTCAGATGGAATGGGAGAACAAAATCTTCAATTCACAGGTATTTAATCACATTATATACTTATGGGCATACGAATACGAGTTTAATTGGATACACAATGATGGAAATTGTGATAGTGACCATAAATCTTTGAAAAGACTATGTACAATGACACAGTCTAACCACTAAGATGTTAGTCTGTTCTTGATACCCCAGAGAAGAAATACCAGAACTGGAAGTAATTTATTATATGAGTTTGAAGTTTGGCAGGCTAATCTGTGTGATTTGTTTGAGAAGACGGTAGGACTGAGAAAGAAAACTTTCTACACTGGAAAAGCAAAATAACTTTCTGGAGCAAAAAAATAAAAAGCCCAACTGTGTTTTAGAAACAAAAAGAAGAAGATTGGAAAAGACATTTGCTTAACAGTAGACAAAACCCCTCAATGAGTCAGGGCCTTTTCAACCTCTTAAGACTTTCAGACTTAAAGGCCGTCGTCTCTCCTCTCTATGGATCTGTATAAAATAAGGTGTTTGGCATATTGGTGCCATTCAATGTTGCATGCTTGTGGACTATCACTCTGATCAGTTGCAGTGAATATAGCCAATGGAAAGGGAAGATGGGACTTGCCGACTAGAATTTCTGGTTGCAAATAACATACAGAGCACAAACCCAAATGAATCTTGATAAAAACTCATAAACAGGACCATGAACATGCATGGAAGTCTGCCCATGTCACATTGGATATTTCCTAGTCTCTTTCCCCCATATCCATATTATCTTCACATAAATGTGAAGATATACTGAAGTCATCCTTGTTTTCCTGACCTAGTGCCATGCAGGTATAGCAGATGTTTTAATAGTAGAAGCCTCAAAGGAGAATGCATAAGAACATAAGCAGTGGACAGAATAGCTAACAAGGAATTAATCTGAAATCCTCAGGTAGCAAAATAAAGTAAAGCAAAATAAAGTAAATACAAATTTTAGTGGGAAAGAAGTATGGATAAAAACAGAAGTACTGTACATAGTAAATGACACAATGTTGGCATGGTTTCTTTTCTTCTTACCTTACTAAAGTACAAGTAGCCATTTTGAAAATGAGAAAGCAAATAATCTAGATAAGAAGTCATATACCATATAGATAAAGTAATAGCTAAAACAAAACTTATAAGAGAGCACCACAACTATAGTTAAGTCGGGTAACTGAAACTTTCCAAGTGGGTGAGTACAATAATATGAGAACAAATCCCGTCAACCCATTTTCTTATATAGGAAACCCATATCTCACAGAAATAGCTTGGTTCAGCTGCAATTCAACTGGGAACTAGGCTGTAAAATAATCTATATATATATAAAAGAGTGATGGCATCAGGGCAGCGGACAAAACAACAAAACTACAGGCCCCCCAACCTCAAAATTTGACAACACAACCCATCATCCACGCCTCAAGGTTGTTACAACAAAAAGAAAAGAAAAATAAAGTCCTAATTAGAGGGAGAGCAATAATTTTTTTTATCCAATTGCTGCCAGTTTAGAGGGCTAATCTCTGCCCACTTGGTTGCCTAGCAACCAAGGGACAGCCAGGTTTTAGTTAGGGGACAGGCAGATTTAGGCCTCATTTAGACTTCTTCCACAGATTATCAGATTTGCACTGGATTATATGGCAGTGTAGACTCAAGGCCCTTCAACACAGCTATATAACCCATTTATAATCTTATATTATCTGCTTTGCACTGGATTATCTTGACTCCACACTGCCATATAATCCACTTCAGTGTGCATTTTATACAGCTGTGAAGAAGGAGCCTCATATAATCCAGTTCTGAGCAGATAATATAAGATTAGAAATATACAGTAGAGTCTCACTTATCCAACGTAAACAGGCCGGCAGGATAAGTGAATATGTTGGATAATAAGAAGGGATTCAGGAAAAACCAATTAAACATCAAATTAGGTAATCGTTATACAAATTAAGCACCAAAACATCATATTATACAACAAATTTGACAGAAAAAGTAGTTCCGTGCGCAGTAATACTATGTAGTATTTACAGTAGAGTCTCACTTATCCAACACTCGCTTATCCAACATTCTGGATTATCCAACACATTTTTGTAGTCAATACTTTCAATATATCATGATATTTTGGTGCTAAATTCATAAATACAGTAATTACTTTATAGCATTACTGTGTACTGAACTACTTTTTCTGACAAATTTGTTGTCTAACATGATGTTTTGGTGCTTAATTTGTAAAATCATAACTTAATTTGATGTTTAATAGGGTTATCCTTAATTCCTCATTATCCAACATATTCGCTTATCCAACGTTCTGCCGGCCCGTTTATGTTGGATAAGTGAGACTCTACTGTACTGTATTTACAAATTTACCACTAAAATATCACAATTAATTTAAAACACTGACTACAAAAACATTGATTATGAAAAGGCAGACTGCGTTGGATAATCCAGAACATTGTATAAGTGAATGTTGGATAAGTGAGATTCTTCTTTAATATGAAAGTCTGGCAAATCCTCTGTTTTCTCAGGGCAACAGACAGTAGAAGCACATAAAATATCGCAAACAACACTGAAAACAAGGGAATTCCAGACAGGAAACAATCAGGGCCAGCTAACACCTCCCAACAAAAAATTCACTCAGGGAGGAAACAGCCAGGCTTTAAAGCTGCAAGGCCATTACACCCTAATCATTTTTCCTAATTGCAGCATTCATACTTGCCTCCAACAAACAAACAAAAACCAATCAGAAATATTGTATATTCACAACCTTTAGGAAATAATATCCCCTGATGGCGCAGCATGTTAAAGTGCTGAGCTGCTGAACTTCTGGACCGAAAGGCCGCAGGTTTGAATTGGGGGAGCGGAGAGAGCCCCCACTGTTAGCCTCGGCTTCTGCCAACCCAGAAGTTCGAAAACATGCAAATGTGAGTGCATCAATAGGTACTGCTCCGGCGGGAAGGTAACACCGCTCCATGTAGTCATCCCACATGACCTTGGAGGAGTCTACAGACAACGCTGGCTCTTCGGCTTAGAAATGGAGATGAGCACCAACCCCCAGAGTAAGACATGACTGGACTTAATGTCAGGGGAAAACCTTTACTCTTTACCTTAACTACCACCAATTCCTCAATACTTTATTTCCCATACCACCAGACTTCGCCACAGCAACGCGTGGCCGGGCACAGCTAGTAAATAAAATAAAATAACATTTTAATTTCCTGAATGCATTCTCATTTCATGTGGGTTGATCAAAGAGGTGTGGGGATTTTTCCTATTTTATGCAAAATGTGAGATCTTTGTGGATAGGAAATCAGACTTTTTATGCATCAAGTGCTGCTGACAGCCATAGGCTACAAATCTCAGTAAGATGAGCTATAAATCTAAATAAAATAATTAGGAAATCTATAACAATTTCTGTTTTCAGAGAGACTGAACTATATTTTTCTTGCTTTCACAGAGATTACTCTGTTTGCACCATGGAGAAAAACATTCCAAGCTCAGAATAATTTTATTTTGGTTTGCTACGCACACCAGTCTAATAACTTTGCCCAATTACTCATTTTTTAAATTTTGGTCATGATCTTTGGTCCTGAATTCTAGTAGAGGCAGTGATGGCCACACTGTGTTTTTCATGTATTGAGGAGAATAGTTTTTGAGAAAAGCCTGAGGAAACAGATCATAATGACACCCTGTATAAATCCCACTCTAGTATTTCTGTGATCTAGAATGTCAGAAAGTCAAAAATACTATCAGTTAGCACAACTGGTACCAGAGATGGACATGAGGAAAATGTCTTAATCTTCACTGGTACAACTTGTGTGACAGCAGTTTAAACATACAGTATTCCACTGGGATGTTGTTCTTTTATTTTATTTTGGAGATATTTCAGATTTGACAGTCTTTCTACTTTTTATATAGTGAGCAGAGACAGATTCATTGCTACCCAGATTTGGCTAGTGGGGACAAAGTGAGCAGGTCTTATTCACAATTCTTTTGCATCTATTGACCAGTTAAAGCAAGGATACAAGTCCCACACAGCACAGATTTAATTTTTTTAAAAAAACAGGATAAACACAAAAGATTTAGCTTTCTGGTATACAGATGTATAAATTCTAAAAATGCTGAAATCATGGAAGGGGGGACACTCCCCTCATATATGTTTTTTTAATCATTAGGTGAAATGAATAATACATATTTTCATTGACCTATACAGATATTCAAGCCATTTTGTTACAGTAGAAACTTAAAATGTATTATATTATCCCTTGGATGCTCGTAAAATTATCATGTTTGAGCCATTAAGTTTAAGAGCATAGTTTATTCAGAAATAATTACAAATGTACTGACTAAACTTCCCCTGCAGGGAAATTTCTTCATAATATTTTTGTTACCAATGGAGCTATAAATTGCTCGCCTCCAATAAATGTAATATCTCATAGTTTTTGCCAGCTTATGAGAAACAGGAAAAGGGGGAAAATAAAATTTATCATCAAAACAAAAAATAAAATAAAAGCTAATGTGGATTCTGGACCAGACCAGTTTCTTTATATACTGTAGAAGAGAGCCACATAGAAATCAGTTGGGAACAAAAGGAGTCAGAGACTCTGCTGCACAAAGGCCTTGCCACCATGTTGCAGGAGGGAGATGCTTGGCAGAATCCCAGAATGTTAGTTGTTGTTATGATGATGAGGATAATGTTAACCACTTTATTTATATTCTTCCTCTTTCTTGTCTTAATTGGTGCTTACAAATCATAACTGAATCATACAAAGCATCAACATTAAAATAGAATTAAACTATTAAACATATTTAAATTATTATAAAAACAGAATTTGAAAATATTTTTTAAATATAATTTTTTACTGAACTGCACTCTCATACAACCATTTCCTAAAAAGTCTTCAGGTCTAAAAGACTCTCTGAACAGGAGAGCAAGGAGAAGGGAAATTCTAGCCTCCTTTAGAAAGGAGGTCTCAAGTAAAAAAAAAAATCTAGTGCTCCTACCAATTATAGCTGTGATGGTGGTTGGCTAAAAGATGGGTCTATTTTATGAATCTAAGGATCCTGGTAGGCTCAAAGAGGCATATAGAATCATTAAGGTAGTCAGGATCTAAGTTAAATAGAGTTAAATTGTGAGCTGGTAATCCCAGATACAGTAGTTAAGTATTTCAGTGGGAAAATTATTTCCTTTTACTCACTTTTAAACTTTTTTGCAACCTGAAAAACTGCTGTGAAGGGCTCCTGGGTTTTGGAGACATGCAAGAGTCTGAAGGCTTATCTCAATTAACAAAATCACTGAGATCTCATTCGCAATCTTTTTGGGGGCCAAATTTGTGAAAATGTTTTCTGTTTTGTAAACTTTGAAATACCAACAACTAAATTGGCTTAGAAATAATTTCTGTTCAGTAAAGGCCAAATTAACATTTTTGTGTTAAAAGTTTTATTTCATATTTGAAAAAAATATTGCTACCTAACAGAGTATGATTACACTTCAGCACAAACACTCTAGCATTTTACAATGAACCAATTTACAACATAGATAGTAGTATCACTTAGAAGCAGTTCAAGGATGAAACACAAAAACTATACAGGAAGCAGTACCACAATCTTTCAGCAAGATCATCAAAGATCAGGATCCTTCTTGTAGGTTGCTACAGGGCTGATCGGCCATCGATACAATCCAGTTGTCATATCCGCAAAGAAATGACCAAGATAGAAGACACAAAATGGATATAAAGGACCATTTCCTGACCTGTTTTATTAATAACTTCTGGCACCACTGTGAACAAAAACACAATTAAGGGCAATTAACCTGTAAAACCTTTACTCCATAGATCACGAAGGCCATCCAAATTTCTTTGGCTATACCTCTTGACAATCATCACTGGAAAGCCGTCCTTACGGTGCTCCCTCCCAAATCTCATAGTTCTTCAAGAGTGAGAACCCTCATTCCAGCCCTACGGGTAGCCCCTTATTGCAGGCCCTGCTCCCCAAAACATATAGGAATTGTTATGGGAGTCAATCCTTCACCTTCTAAAGGGGGGTGCCACAGTGCCTACTGGACTATCTCACTTCTTCAATGCCACCAAAAGGGACAGGCATATGCCTAATCCCTTTTTCCCACCAGGAGACTAACAAGAACTTTATCCCCTCTTTTAAGTCATAACACATCCCCCTTCTCCAAAAGGTGTACTCCATTGGACCTATACAACTCTAGCCATTTAAACACAACCTCCATGTGGCATATCACCAATCCACCATTTTGCCCATGGCAAATTTTAGCCCCTGGTTGACCTTCCGGTGGGCCAAATCGAGCTTTTTCAGATTACAATCCCCCCACCACCCCAAATGTTACAACAATGCTGATGCTGATGTCTTCTCTCTCACAAGAGAAACAACGAATGACCATCAGAGATGTGGATCAGCTTTAATATGTGTGCTTATCTATATATATAAATGAGTGATGGCATCACGGCGACCAACAAAACAACGAAACTACAGGCCCCCCAACCTCGAAATTTAACAACACAACCCATCATCCACGCCTCTAGGTTGATACAACAAAAAGAAAAGAAAAATAAAGTCCTAATTAGAGGGAAAGGAATAATTGTTTTTATCCAATTGCTGCCAGTTAAGAGGGCTAATCTCTGCCCACTTGGTCTCCTAGCAACCAACTCAGCCGAGGGGACAGGCAGACTTAGGCCTCTCTTAGGCCTCTTCCACAGATTATCTAATTTGTTTTTATTCAATTGCTGCCGCTCCATGCAGTCATCCCACATGACCTTGGAGGAGTCTACGGACAACGCCGGCTCTTCGGCTTAGAAATGGAGATGAGCACCAACCCCCAGACTCAGACACGACTGCACTTAATGTCAGGGAAAACTTTTACCCTTTACCTTAACTACCACCTATTCCTCAATACTTTATTTCCCATACCACCATACTTCGCCACAGCAACGCGTGGCCGGGCACAGCTAGTGACAGTATAAATATGAAAATCATATTGTGTACTCTTTCTACAAGCATACATCCAAAACAGTTAGATAATCAGAAGTATACTAAAGGGAAGCTACAAATACAAGAATGTGTGAGTGGGGTTTTATTTTTAAAAACTATAGCTATAATTTGATATGGTCAAATTTATGTTGGGGAGGGAACTATGTGTCATGTCTGACACATTAGTTAACTTAAGTTACAGTTATGTTTGGTTGAATCTATTCTGATATTGAGTGAAATCATATTGAAAATAAACAATTCCATACAGAATAACAGCCTGAGAGATAAATGGCACATAGACTAAATCCCTGCAGGTAAAATGAGTGGCACCAAAAGGAATTGCCATTTTGAGTAACAGTGAACTAGACTATACCCAACGTGAATGGAATGTATATTTCTGCTGTATCATGTACATTTCTACTGTATCATGCAACAAACAAGTGTCCTATGAAGCTGAATGTGATGGAAGGTCCTAAAGAATAAGACTCTACACAATATACATTACTATCGAAAACAGCTACAATAAACCATTCAATCTAAAATTATTCAATCATTTCACTGGTAGGAGG
Organism: Anolis carolinensis; assembly: GCF_035594765.1. Taxonomy (NCBI): domain Eukaryota; kingdom Metazoa; phylum Chordata; class Lepidosauria; order Squamata; family Anolidae; genus Anolis; species Anolis carolinensis. The sequence goes on from NC_085841.1 coordinate 287,610,519, forward strand.
GATTTAGAAAGGTAAATTGGCAGTAAGAGAGATGCTTCACTGCATCTCTGCCCAGAATTGCCTCTTCCCAATGGTACCATTCACTCAACTTCTCCCTTACTGGGGTGTTGTGAGTTTGCTGTGAGCTTCTGGAACATGGCCATAGAGGCCAGGAAACTCACAGCAACCCTGTGATTCTGGCTATGAAAGCCTTCAACAACACATTCTCCCTCACTCTTTTATGTTTTTATAGCCATAGTTTGGATTGGTGACACTTGTGCTCATGTAATGCTTAGTTAAGTATTATGAGTGGCCCTTTCAATGGATTGTCATGGTGAGGGGGCTTGTGTGTTCAAATGAACCTCTGGGTGAAGCCGCCAAAGGCATGTGCTCCCAAGGGGGGTCTTCCCTGCATGCAAGGCCACAGGGAAGGAACCAGACAAAACACAATCTGAAGTCCTAAAAGGCAGAGCAGGCGGATGATAACATGGTACATGTTACAATGGCAGTAAAGACAGAAGAAGACTACAACAGATGAGAAGCCATCAGTTGTCAAGTTAAACATGCCACTGGATGTGTACCTCATTCTGTGAAGACTGTGTACTGATCGGCTGTGTACTGATCTCCACACATAAATCAAATTCATGAGCAGGTAAAAGAAATTGGGTGGGGGGGAGGGCTAGCTGTAGTCTATAAAGACCATCTTAATCTGACCAGATTACCTACTAGGGAGTTGAATCACATTGAGTTTGTGTACTGAGTCTGAAAACCAGGGATTGACTAGGGATTCTGTTAGTGTATCGTCCACCTCTCTGCCTAACAGACTCCCTGGCCAACCTATTCGAATGGGTTTCTGGACTGATGCATTCAGCGAGTCATACACTTGATGAGGTTTTAAGCTCAAAACATATAGATCTGTGGGCAGAGGTAACCAATTCCTCTGGGCTGTCATTGATGAATCACTTTCTGGTCAGAGCTAGAATCACAGCTACAGCCTACCCCTGCAGGGATGAGGGACCTATTAAAATTATGCACCCCTGAAGGCTAAATGATCCTTTGAGATTCCAGGAGGCCTTAGAGCAGTGGTTCTCAACCTGGCCTTTAACTCCCTGATATTCTAACAACTGGTAAACTGGCTGGGATTTCTGGGAGTTGTAGGCCAAAACCACCTGGGGACCCTAGGTTGAGAAGCACTGCCTTAAAGGGTTCTATGGCTAACATCTCTGATGATCCTGTTGAATCCCTGGTCAATAAATGGAATCGAAGTCTAATCAAGGCTATTATTACGATTACTCCCAAACATCCTCCTTCCCCCTTTACAAATCAGGTTTCCTGGTATACAGAGATCTGCAGGGGAATGAAATGGGAAGGACAACGACTAAAGCGCAGATAGCAGAAAACTCAACTTTATTCAACAAGACATAATATAGAGGACATCTTCACTCCTATAAGGTGGTAATATGTACAGCAAAAATAAATTTCTTCTCTGCACACACTGTGTCTTCAGACTAATGTCCAGCTGAGCTGTTCAGAGTGGTGAGAGGCTTAAACCAGGTGCCCTCCCCCGAACCAATTGCTAGAACCTTCAGTAGCTCACTGTGATGCCTTTAATAACCATTTCACAGATAATATCTCACACGTAAGAGCTGAATTAGATGCTGTTATTGGAGCAGAAGTCAATGGCGAGGTATCCAGCAACTCTGTAAATGGAATTATACTGGATCAGTTTCAATTAGCGAGTACTGTTGATGTGGACAAGCTGCTGGGGCAAGTAAGGGGAACAAACTGCTTTCTTGATCCCTGTTACTCTTTGCTGGTTGTTCAAAAAGGAGATGAAATTAGATCACAAATACAACAAATTATCAATGCATTTACTAAGGAAGAGTAGTTTCCACCCTGTTTAAAAGAAGCAGTAGTTAGACCACTGCTGATAAACCCCTCCCTGGATACCCTGGACCTTATTATTAAGCATGTGCGATCCATGAAAAAAATTGTTCAATACTCACTTCAAAAGTAGGGGGCACTGGTGGTTCGTTTCTAAAGTCATTTCTGAATTTTGAAGCAAAAAATTAAAAACTTTCCAAAACTTCTAATTCTTTGTATGTACCTCGTTAATGGCAGATGAGCATGCGCATGAAGGAAAACATTATCGGCTATGAGGAAAATTGAGGGGCTTCTCTCTCTCCCTCATTTTTTGTGCAAAGACAAAGTTTTGGCAGTGTAATCAAGTTTCACCATGTTTTTATGACAGACCCAATTAGGAAATGACATGTATCAACCAGGAACAGAAATCATAGCACACCATCAAGTCACTCCTGACAGATGGCCATCAGCCTCTGAATAAGGAAATCTGCTCCTGGTTTGAAAGTGTTATTTCTTATTTCATTGGGTTTTCTGGGGCTGAGAGTGTATGACTTGCCCAAGGTCACCCAATGGGTTTCCATGGCTTGGTTTTTACCGTGTTTCCCAAAAATAGGATATCCCCTGAAAATAAGACCTAGGAGGGACCCGCTTGATTCCTCTCCTCCTTAATCATGATCCTTTTCCGTTTGCAAAGCCCCCAATTGGGGGCGCAAAAAGGGCAAGGGACGCAGGGAAAGCTGTGCATCAAAGGAGGAGGAAGAGAAGGGGCACGTTTTGCAAGAGTGTGCCTCCCTGTGTGCAAAACGTGGATGCTACTAGCAGGGCCATAGCCAGAAAAAAAATTTGGGAGGGGTTTTGAAAATTTCAGGGGGGGGGGTTGAACCCCTAACACACACACACACACACACCCCGGCTACAGACCTGTCAATATCTGCTTGAGATAGTGCCTGGAGGGATTCTTAATTTTTTGCATCTCATAGACTTAGCATGGGGATTTGGTTAACCAGTTAAAATTCATGAGTAAACCAGGTTTTTTTAATCTGAAAAATTTGGGGGGGGGGGGTTAATCCTAACCCTTAACCCTAACCCTGAACCCCTAACTGCCCCCCCCCCCCCGGCTACAAGCCTGGCTACTAGAACCAACCCAGGGCCGCCCACCTGCTCTCAGAGGGCCCTCTCCATGTCCAGCTCCCTTTGCAGCCTCTCCTCCTCCTCCTCCTCCTCCTCCTCCTCCAAATTCGGCAGAGGAGTCAAGGAAGGTGAAGGAGAAAGAGGGAAAGGTGGCGCTTGGTTCAGATCGAGTTGCTTCCAGAGGAGGAGGAGGAGAATCTGGATTGGGAGCTGGGTTGTTTTTTTGTTTTTGTTTTTTGCAAAGCTTTGGAGAATTTTGTGCAAAGAGGGAGAGAGAAAGGGAAGCCAAGGGAAACTTCTGTGGCTTTCTTCCTCTCCTTTTTCTCCTCCTCCTCCTCCTTTTTTTCTTTCCCTTCTTCCTTCCTTGCCTCCTTGATGGCGGTGGGGCTGAGATCCATGGAGGCAGTGTGCTGAAGCCCGGGCAGAGAGGCTGCAATGGGAGCTGGACAAGGAGAGGGCCCTCTGAGAGCAGGTAGTTGGCCCCGGGTTGGTTGGAATAGCAGCAAACAGGGTACCCTTTCCTCCCTCTTTTCCTTCCACCCATTCCTCGCTCCACATTTTGCACACAGGAAGGCACACTCTTGCAAAATGCAACCCTTCTTTTCCTCCTCCTTTGACGCATGGCTTTCCCTGCTTCCCTTCGCCCATTTCTCCTTCACCTTCAGCGGAGAAGGAGGGAGGAAAATAAGAACATGGTATGGTATGCCCCATGCTATATCCAGGAGTGAAAACGCTCCAGGCTTCCTTTCTATGGGGCTCTTATGCCTGATGCAGGAGATTGGTTAAAAACGCTTTCTCATATATCCGAAGGTATTCCAAAAGGTATTCCGAGGATGGGTACCAATGCTTTGAATTGGAAGGTTAATTCTGAAGGGCCAAACTACCTTGGAACCCTGTTAAATTGTATTACGATTAATGATTTTATTACGATTAATAACGATTCCGATATATTCGCCCATGCCTACTAATTACATATGAGTGTCTAACATTTTGGGGTGGCAAGGTGATTGAGAAGGTAGTTGCCCTCCAACTCCAGGCAGTCTTGAATCACACACACATTTCCTTGACCCTTGATCATTCACAAATCAAACTGGCTTCAGTGCGGGATATGGAGTTGAGACTGCAATGGTAGCCTTAGTGGATGATCTCCATCTTACCACAGACATGGGTCATATATCCCTGTTGGTGCATTTAGATCTCTCAATGGCTTTCTATATCAAAAAAGGAGGTGTTATATGACATCCCACAAAATGCCATTCTACCCCCCCAATGCTTTTTAACATTTCAATGAAACCGCTGGGAGAGATCATCCAGAGCAGTGGTTCTTAATCTGTAGGCCGCAGCCCAGCAGTGAGCCACGAGAATTAAAATCCAGTCTGCAAACTTCCTTCCTCTTTATTTAATTAATTTATTTATTTTATTTCTGTTCCTTTCTGAAGAGCTGACTATTGCATTGGACACACCACATCAGCTCTAGATAATTAAATATGGTTTTCTGTGTGAGTGCAGATGGCAACTATTAGATGGCATATGTTCTGTATCAGAAATTAAAACTGATGTGGTTTATCCAATGCAATTTTCTGAATCAGCACCCCAAAAAACCAACCCGAATCTAAAGTTGACTAAAAACTGGTTTGTAACCCTTTTAGTACTAACGTTGGAGAGTGGTCCCTGGTCAAAGCGGTCCCTAGTCAAATTGGTTCCTGGTCAAGTTGGCCCTAGTCAAAAAAAGATTGGGAACCACTGATCCAGAGGCATGAGGCAGGTTGTTATCACTATAGTGATGACACCCAAATATATTTTTCTATCCCTTCCAAAATAGCTCTATCTAAAGACAGCATGTCTCCTCTGAATCAATGCTTGGAGGAAGTAGGGGCTGGATGAGGAATCCAGACAAAACAGGTGCTTGCCATTGAGGGTCCTAATCTAGAAATTGAGGTGTGTCAAGCAATTCTGGATGAGATTAAACTCTCTCTGAAAGACTGTATTTGCAGCTTGAGAATGCTCCTGGAGTCATCTCTCCAAATGTCACCTCAGGCAGATGTGACGGTCAGCAGTGATTATGATCAACTTTAGCTGATACACCAATTGCACTCCTTTCTAGACCTGAAGATGGTAGTGCACACACTGGTAACCTCAAGGTTAGATTTCTGCAATGCACTTTACATTGGGCTATATCTCTACCAAGTTTGGAAACTTCAATTAGTTCAAAATGCAGCTGCCAGATTGGTCACAGGAACACCCAGGAGTGAGCATATTGCACCTATCCTAAAGTCACTCCACTGATTCCAATTAGTTTCCGGGCAAAGTACAAAGTGTTGGTTTTAACCCTTTAAAGCCCCATATGGTTTGGGTCCAGCAGGTTACCTACAGGATTGCCTTCACCTGTACAATCCACCCCGCACACTTATGTTCTCTGAGACACATCTATTCCAGCCTGTCAGAACCCAATTAGCAGCCATTACCCAGAGGACTTTTTCACCAGCTGTCCCAAGACTGTGGAATGATCTGCCAGAAGAGCTCCAATAGGTAGATCAGCTGTCAGAATTTAAGACACAATTGAAGACTCATCTCTTCTGGCATGCCTACACAGTCAATTTTAAGTTGTGAATATTAATCTGCACTTTAGCAATGCTTTTTAACTTGTATTTTAACACTGTGTACTTTCTTGTATGTCTTTTAATAGTGTTTTATCTCTTGTTTTAATGATGTTGTATCCCACCTCAAGGTGCAGGGAGAGGTAGGCAATACATTTTTATTATTATTATTATTATTATTATTATTATTATTATTATTATTATTATTATTATTATTGTTACTGCCACATATTTTCTTTGCAGAAAACTCTTTCGTAAAAAAAATCATTCACAAATCTTTTCACTCATAGTACAAAAACAATATACAACAACATTTGTAATATACAGCAACATTCTTATTGTTTTGAATAGTAAATTTGGATTCTCTTGTGTTGTTTAAGAAAGGAATTCCTTATGGCCGAGAGAGAGATTTCATGGTTTATACACATACAATATTAAAAGGAAAACTACAACTTTAGTGTCAGCAAAGGGCTTTCAATTGATTCTTGTGTGAAATAAAGCTTGCAAACCATGCTTTACATTCCATTACAAACCGAAGGCTCTTCAGAATGTTGCCTGACCTTTTCACAGTAGCAGTGCTTTAGCCACTGAGGCTGAAAAGCCAAGAAACAAATAAAGATACCTAAAGGGTAGCAGGTGAAAGTAAGCTGCACAACAGTGCAGTAACCTGACCTTCAAAAGCTAGTATATCATAACCCCACCCCCACCTCAAAAAATAGGGAAGAGGGTGCATTGTCAGAGTAATTTTTGTGGATTTCGTCCAAATGATTGCACATAAGCTCCAACCATTTTCAAAGGTTTCCTAAGAAAGGCAAGGTAGGAAGAAGTATGGTCTCCCTTGAATACAGCTCTTGGCACACCTTTAAAGAGAAGCAAGGTCAGAAAAAGCACTGTCATACTTGTCTCTTACTTGTCTTGTTAGCAGATAGCATTAGGAGCTAATAAGATAGCTGCATATTTTTCACTATCATTTGGCTTTCTTTAATTAGACAGTTGCAAGCGCCTTAAGATATTCCAGCGTATTATACAGCCCTGGATTCTGGACATGGCTTGGAATTGTCAACTTAAGTGTGCATCTTATGCCATATTACAGTCTATTGCATTTAGTTTAATGGTATAAAAATGAGAACTGACTATGCAGGAAGTCCCCAAGTTACAAACAAGATAGGTTCTATAGATTTGTTCTTAAATTGAATTTGTAATTCAAAATAGCTAGTTTTTAAAAGTAGTTTATATATATCATTTAGCTTTGGGTAGCATAGAGAAGGGTTAACACCTTATGGTGTTTGTTTTACTGTCTGCATATCTGTTCTGGTTTCATCTCATAAGGTAAAGGTAAAGGTTTCTCCTGACGTTAAGTCCATTCGTGACCGACTCTGGGGCTTGGTGCTCATCTCCATTTCTAAGCCGAAGAGCCGGCGTTGTCCATAGACACCTCCAAGGTCATGTAGCCGGCATGACTGCATGGACCGCCGTTACCTTCCCGCCGGAGTGGTACCTATTGGTCTACTCACATTTGCATGTTTTTGAACTGCTATGTTGGCAGGAGATCATCTGATATCTGCTACCATTGTAGCAAGTTTCATCAGGTTAGCTCAAAAATGAGGGAGAGAAAAGCCCCTCAAATTTCCCCAATGACAGTGTTGTTTTCCCTATTGTGCAATCATGACTGCCATTAACGAAGTACTTACGAGGATTCGTAAGTTTCATTAGAGTTCAAATTCAGAAAGAACACAGCCACTTTTGAACACAGTTTAGAACTATTTTTAAAGGATCGCACATGCCTAATAATTAGATTTTGAAAAATTTGGCTTGTTTTGGAAACAAGGATTGGTGTTAAAGCTTTAGTGGAGACCTCTTTTCTTATTTATTTTATTTATTTATTTACATCACTTTTACCCCGCCTTTCTCTCCGAGGAGACTCAAAGCGGCTTACAGTAAATAGGCAAAAATTCAATGCCTAAAAACAATGTAAAAACAACAATTCATATAAAACAATCTACAAAACAACAGTTCATATAAAACAGGTACCATTACAAAATAAAATCACATTATATAAAATTTTAAGAATGTCCAAGATTAAAATCCATTCATCCAGAATCCTCAAGTCTTCGTACAGGTCATGTAAAGTCCATGTTCTTATTCATTAAAAGCTTGTGTGCACAGCCATGTCTTTAAGGCTTTCCTGAAGCCTAGGAGAGTTGGTATCTGCCGTATGTTGCTGGGGAGGGTGTTCCACAGCCGAGGAGCCACCACCGAGAAGGCCCTGTCCCTCGTTCCCACCAGCCTTACCTGCTCCATGACAACTCTTTCAAGAGTGTATTTCCCTTCCTAGTGGAAGATTTCTCTCACATCCTGTTGCCTCACCCCCATTTGTAACTATCAGTCATTTGTAAGTCATATATTTTTAACTCTGGGACTGCCTGTACATATATTTAATTCCAACTCAGCTTCAAAAAATATGCAATGAAAAATCAAGGAAAGTTACTACTGTATACGGAAACATTCATACTACAAAAAAATGAATGCTACCTTCTTGAACCAAAAACAATCTCCCAATATGGTAAGAATTCCCGGTGCTATTCTAAGGAAAAGTTTCTCAAGTTCATACTTGAAAAAATAGATAAAGCATAATGCAGTTCATCAAAGGATCCCCAAGAAAAAGGGAAGCTTGATATAAATGTTGCAGCTCTCCAATTTCTCTAACTGTTCTATTTCTCCTACACCATCACATATATTTTCAGTTCCTAACAAAAGTTCAAATGCTCTGATCAAAAGAACATCACAATCATTAAAAAAACTGACCATAATTTTACATTTATTTCCAAAATCATATGCCGTATTTCATCGCGTAATAGTTGCCACTTCAAAATAGTTGTACCGTCGCACCTCCATTTGAGACTGATTCTCCCTTCCTTACTTCTTTCTCCAAAGGAAAGGGAGTTTTTAAAAAATCTACAAAACAGAGGTCTCTGCTGCTCCTGCCTCCCATGATAGAGGTCTCATCTCTCCTGCCTCCAGGCAAGGCAGTTTAAAAAACCTGAAATGGAGGTCTCTGAAACTTTGATCATCCTTCCTTCCTTTCTCCAAAGAACTCAATCCAGATTTTGTAAACTGCCTGGCCCCTGAAGAAGGAAGGAAGAGGGCAGATCCAGAAACATCCATTTTAAAGTATTTTTAACTGACTTTGGAGAAAAGAAGGAAGGAAAGGAGGGAAAATCAGCCCCAAATGGCTGTATGGTTTTTTAAAAGCAAACAAACAGTAAGGGAGATCTTTGTTTGAGGCTGGATTATCCATCCTCCTCCTCCTCCCCTTTCAGAGGTAAAGCATTTTTTTAAATCAACAGGTTTTTTTCTCATGTAATAGTTGCACCTGCACCCGCCCCCCCCCCCCCCCCAGCTACTATTATGCAATGAAATACGATATGTTGAAAGTAGCTTCATAAGATGATCTATAACTAAAGTAGTTCAGCATACTGCTGGCACTTTAGCTTCACAATCACACCAACAATTCAGTACTAATCTACCAAACTTCTATGCTGCACTAATGATCTTTGCTTTTGGCACATTGTCTGGGTTGAACGGCAGTGGCTGATTTGACATACTGCTCCTCCTTAGTAACTAGATTGACTGTTACTGTATAGTTTACTAACAGTGGTAGTCCGTGGACCAGTGCCATTTGTGAGCCACTGGCTGCCAGGCTGTAGGGAGTTTTCTGGAAACTGTGAATATGCAAATGATATGGCACTGGTCCCTGTCAAATGGGGAAGACCCGGCTGTTTGCCAGCTTGGATAACATTGCTATGCTGAATCCACAAACAGAATTCTTAAGAAAACCAGACATAAGATAATCCTCTCCCCTATTGTGTCCTTCAGCAATGAAATGTCACCTAGTAGAGTGAAAAAAATACAGCCACTTATACAGAATTCTCTGAAATATACAGTATATTCTAGTTCTGTTATTGCTTGACAATAACACATCACAACTGATTTGGAGCAGCACCAGTGAAAACTCATTTGGGTCATCACCTTAGTGTCTAACAGCGAGGGTTAGTGACAACTGCAATATGCAATTATTTCACCATTGACAGATACAGCATTGTGGAATCATTAAGAAGGAAATAAAGATGTGGCATGATTAAAACAGATAGATGGAACCTGCTGTGCTAAACTGATTTCATTCATCATATTCCAAGCTGTGTTCTTCTACCTTCTGTCTCAAAGTACAACTCTGTCTCCAGGTACATGAAATTACCGCATGTAAACATTGCAATAAATTAACTACGCTGAACACATATGTTTACACTATTTACATCCTTGCAACTATTTCATTAGAATCTTACTTCATCCCATACCCTACTCCTTTCTTACCCCCCGCAATGAGGAAAAGAAGATAATACACCAAAGCTGGATTTCAAATAAGCCTTGATTTTCTTTAAGTGAAATAATGTATAACAAGTGACGCTGGAAGTCATCAAATTAGTATTGTGACATGTTGCATATGAGGCACCTCAATATTATCTCATCCATATCTCAAATGGGATATGGGAAAGTTATCAGATAAGCCACAGCACGGATGGCCAGAAGCCAACTTAAGCATGACTCCCTTCCAGCATGTCTCCCTTCCAGCAGTTCACTTGTTGAACAGCTATGAAAACATCCCTGAGTAGCCAAATACATCAGCAGGTGATGCCTCAAGGGTCCTTGCCAAGGGATCTGTATTTGTATTACCTGTCGCTGTGGCACATATTACCATAGGAGATAAGTAATTATGGGCCAGATTCTGTAAACACTATAAGTGCAATGCCAAAGTGAATAGTCAAAATAATAATTCTAAATGACAAGTGCACTCTTCCCCAAACTTGAAGTAGATGAAGAAGGGAGAAAATATTTAGTAAATTTTAACTGACCTCCCAGAATTTCTAGTTTAGTCCTAAATATGGTGGTTGGTGAAATGCATGCTGAAATCTAAAAGGAATGGAAGGATCAGAATCAAGAGGTAAGGCTGGATTATCTGCAGCATTAATCACCTGATGTTTTGTAATCTGCTCTGGGTCCCCTTTCCCAAGGCATGAAAAGCAAGCCAGTATTCTTCATTAAGGAGCCCCGGTAGCAAAGTGTGTTAAAGCACTGAGCTTCTGAACGTGCAGACCAAAAGGTCCCAGGTTCAAATCCCGGGAGCGGAGTGAGCGCCCGCTGTTAGCTCCAGCTTCTGCCAACCTAGCAGTTCGAAAACATGCCAATGTGAGTAGATCAATAGGTACCACTCCGGCAGGAAGGAAACAGCGCTCCATGCAGTCATGCCGGCCACATGACCTTGGAGGTGTCTACAGACAACGCCGGCTCTTCGGCTTAGAAATGGAGATGAGCACCAACCCCCAGAGTCAGACATGACTGGACAATGTCAGGGGAAACCTGATTTGTTCATAAACAGACTAACCTGACAAATGTTCTCCTCATCTTTACACCTGCATACTCTAATACATATTCATGCCCTATACCTCCAGTTTAAGAAAAAATACAATGAATTCATCAAATTCCTAAAGTCTAAAAGAAGAAAAGCCACATAGATGAATGAAAGAAAGTAACAGAAATAAAGATATGAAAGGAAATTGGTATTTTGAGGTGGTTTTTTAAATAAAAAGACTGGGATGTCTTTAAAAATAAGACTGCATTCTTGATGGATAGTCAAGGAAGCTACAGTGATGGACCTGAGCAAGGATGCTGATAACAGAGTGACTTGGACCTCTTTTAGTGATATAGTTGCCATTAGTCAAAATTAACTTGATGACTGTTAACAACAACAATCTAGGAAAGGTAGACAAAAGTGTTAAAAAATGCTCCCTTAGCTAAGTGCAGGGGAGGTAGACACAAAAGATGACATAGACTGACAGTTATAGTGAAAAAGAGTAATGTTTGTTACTCTAATGAAAAATAACTAGATAAAAAATTAACTAAAATAGAAGGGAAATACCAGCCCTCCACCAAAACCCTTCTGAGCTCAATATCTTGTAAGAGATTAAGAGTTTGTAGTCAGCATCCAATGCAACGCAGAGGAAGACTACCTGAGCAAATCGGTTGCATCTTGTGATTTAAACACTTTAAATCTTTAGCCCAGGACTAAAAAGAAACAAGAAGGCATTGTGAAAATATTCAAGAGAACTAGAATTTAGATAAAGAACAGGCTAGTAAATGTAAATTTTGTTTGCATTTATTAATACTGTTTACACTATTCTAGCACACACTTTTATTTAATTAATTAATAGTTTAACTAATAAATTAATTTTGAAATTCCAATTTAAGATAATAACTGTTTCAAAAATAAATGCAATTAAATTGCCCCATTCCAACTTATTTGCTAAATTAATTCATTTTAATTAATTAATTCCTCTTCCTTGTGCTGAGGAAGAGTTGTGATCATGGGATATATTCAGGGGTGTAGCATTTTGGGGGGGGGGGGGCGGAAATGAGGTCATTGCTTCCACCTAGTAAGAATTCTTATCACCCCAAAGAATTTTTCCTCTAGTCCTCCAGTTTGGAGCACTGAAATCATTTTAAATTTCAATTGACAACAAGTCAGTAAAAGTTAAGCACCCAAAATTACCAAAGAAATGCAAACTCAGAAATATGAGGGTTAGAAACTGTTATTGGTTTCTCATAGCGCTCTCTCTCTAGAATGCTAGATATTTGAGGACTGAAGGAAATTTTTATTAGGCGCAGATTTTGATTTAGTGATGCAATTCCCTAATTTTGATCTCTACCTCATCCTATTATGACATCAGCATGAGTAAAATTAAAAACTTAGTCCTGGGACCACTTTGACACCATGGTCTCTAAGATAAAATTTATTCATTCATTTATTTCCCACATTTGTACCCCACACTTCTCACCCTGAAGGAGACCCAGGGTGGCCTTACAATAGGCAGCAATTTGATGCCATACACATATATGTCTATCAAATAAACAAATACAATTAAAATTTAAGCAATTAAAACATCAATAAAACATCAATTAAAATCACACAAACCAAATCATAATCCAGGGTCATTCAATTTGTCAATGCGATTTCCTGCTTCTTGGTGGGGGGTTGGACTGGATGGCCCATGAGGTGTCTTCCAACTCTACTATTCTGTGATTCTATGATTCTATTCTAGTGAAAGGAAAAGCTACTATAAGTTGGGCCAAACCAAGAAGATCTGGGAGGCAAAATGGAAGGGCCTCATTTCCAGAATAAAAGGGAAAGATAAATATAAGGAATTAAATAAGATTATCCTCATGATTGAACAACTATAATAAGAATAGTAAGAATAATAAAGTGTTCCCAGGGGGAAGAGGGAGGGAGGGGAAGAGGGAGGGAGAAAGAAAGAGGGGAACGTATACATGCTTAATTATACTTAGGTATAAATATTCAATAGTATTTCTATACCCTTGTATTACGTAAGGATAAGTTCATGGGTGATAATGGGGAGGTGGTGGGACTGGGGAAAAATACTGATATTTTGATTGTGGAATATCATGATTGTATGTCTCTCTATGTGTGTGTGTATGTATGTATGTGTGTATCTGTCAGGACCCAGGCTGCAGAGCACCAATAACCATACACAGAGGCCAGAATCTATCTAATATCTTTATTGAGGAAATATATAAAGTTAATAAAAGCAAGTGTAGAAAATAGTTCAGAAGTAGACCTTTCAGGAAAGGTCAAAATTAGTCCAAGAAAACAATGTCCAATATGAAATATTAAGGTCCAAAGTTGTAATCCAATAACCGAAACACTCACTTTGCCAAGCAAAGTGAGGGGAGATGACAAGGTCCTTTAGTCCATGGAGCTTAATGCAAGGCTAGGAAGCAAACTAGATACTTGGCAAACAAGGCTTGATTCAAGGCAACAAGAAGCGAGGAGCAAGAACAGGGTCCGTGGCGAAATCCGTGGTGAGATCCGGGGAACAAGGCAGGGCTGGAACGAGAACAAGGTCCTGGAAACTGGAGTAGCGTAGTCCACACACAATCTACTCCCGAAGCTGACGAATTGACTCCGCAAGGAATCCTTTGTGGCCAAGCATCTATATAGGATCTTGTTTTCCCGCCAAAGCACACTTCCTCTGGGGAACAAGAACCGAAACCTATACTGTCCAGATGCAAGACTCCTTAAACTTTCCCAAGGGAACAGACTTAATCATCTAATTGTCTGGCAGCTATCCGGGCGCTTCGGCGAGTCGCCTCCCGCGCGTGTCTATCTTGATTATAATAAAGACGGCGAGAAAATGGGGGAGATTTCTCCTCAAGGCTTGTTTGTCTGACTTCTTGTGGGCAAACATCCTGCAGCTGCAAGGGCTCCAAATCTGCCAGAAACGGTGGGAAACCCAAGTTTTCCTCTTCATCTGTCACAACAGTACTAGGAACGGGACTACATGGCCCATAAGTCATCACAGTATCCCACAATTTAAAAATGCAACAAAAAAGAGGATAAAATTGACATTTGTAAGAAATCTGAGAGGTTTGGAGGATTCAATGTGGAATTCATTTCTTTATTGGGGTTGTTGTATGTATTCCGGGCTGTATGGCCATGTTCTAGAAGTATTGTCTCCTGATGTTTATTTATTTGGCATAAAATATTGTTATCCCCTCAAATAAGGACTCAAAGCAGTAATTGGAACTCAGCTGGAACTCAAGGAGGGAGTAAATGTCCCTGATATTTAAAGTGGAAATGTTGCCATTAGCACAAAGAAACAAAATTAATGATAATCATTTAATGACATTTAAGAATAATAGGGAAGAAACCTGTTTTCCAAAAGGGATCTGGAGGACTATAAAACTAGCTTTTATAGTCCTCCAGACTAGGTTTGTTATTATTTTCCATCAATTGCATATTGACTTTTGTTGACCCTATCAATGGGAGAGCTATCATAAAACTGATAAGTATTTATACTGAAAACCTTCAGGTCAAAATTGGTGAAATTGAGAACTTGATTTAAGAGAGAACATATGCATATGCACACTTGGTGAAAGAATAAGTGGGAAACATCTATCTCTGAATAGACAAATGACACAGAAGGACACTCATGTGTCAAAGGGGTCATAAAGAATAATACAATATTTTCCACTAAAGTAAATGTGAGTAGCTACATTAGGTTTTAAAAGTAATGTGGCAGTGTGAATATACATTTCATCTGATTTAAACAGTGCTTGAAAAAATAGCTAAAAAGAAACAAAATGTAACAAGGATTAATTGTAATTTCCCATACTCACTGTGTAAAGATAGGCTCAGGTCATGAGGGAGATAAAATCTTTATTGATTGAGCATTAGAAAAGGCAGATGTAAAGCCAATTAGCCAGGCAATCCTTGAATTAATCAAGCTCTGATCTAAGACAGTCTAGTAGGAACTACCTGAAACAGTTACTAAAATGCAGTAAAAATCAATATATATGTATGCAGAAAGTCGTCTAGAAATTCCAACATGGCCAATTTAATTTAAAAAGTGAAAACATAAAAAGGAGGAAGAAACTTGAAAATAGAAGTCTGAAAGAAAAACTGACTTCAGAATATTCAGGAAGTCTGTTTATGACTGATTACAAAAGACACAATTTTAAGTCTCAGGTTAGCTTGTGGAATCAAGAAACCCATAAAGAGCAAAAGACTTCATTTTGATAATGACAAATTTTACCTAGATAAGAAGAATGAAAATGTGCAAAACTGCAGTTTTGTGTGTTTTTTTAATGAAACAGAGATGTCAAAAGGGAGAAGTCATGACTTTCTACCCCGAAGTCCTCTTAGTCTGTTTGCCAGAAGTTAAATGACTGGGACTTTGGTCATGGGGAGGTGATGCCCTCAATTTCTTTAAGATTATTGCATCACATGAAAATACTTTGAACACCAATTCAAAGTACCCTGGGTTTTTTTAAAAAAATACTCCTTTGACATGAGTTGAACACTTGTTTGGAATGACTTTATAATAATGTTGAGTGCTGTTGAGCACTTCTGTTCATGACTAGTGAGCTTCAAACTTTTGTTAGAAGTTATGTGTGATAATGTCCTTAGAGGTCTCTCATTCATACAGTCTCCATAAGCTGTAGTTGGCTTGAAGGCAGTTAACAACAACAAACAAATCATAGGAAGTATCTATAATTATTAACTGAAATAACTTGCGAAGAAAATACATTGGAAGCGTGTTAATTTAATCAGACATCTAGTGTGTTAAAAATGGAAACATTGTGGCTGGTTAATGAGACATCAAAAAGATTTTTAACCTCAGGTAGTAAAAGTACAGGAAAAGAACTATAGTTGTAAATGAAGTGAAAATTCGACTCTTGTAAGGGAAAGAAACAGAGCAAAACATTATTTAAATTTAATATGCCTGTCTTCCCTTGTAAGGGCCCTCAAGGTGACATAAAACTGTAAGATGCCAAGATGTAAAAATTTCAGAAAAAGAATCACTCACTAAAAACACAACATGAGTCACATCAATGAGGTCTTAAAATGACACAAAACAAGAGCAGAAATTAATATCAACCACTCATTTGTATTAGCACTAAACATTAAATACAGCAAAATGAACTATCATAAAAATCACTCTGACAGCATATATAGAATCATGTTTCCCTTCTTTGAGTTGCCTGGAACATCCTTGCTGAGTAGAATTCTTGCACAACTTGGTGCCAGCAGCCTTTTGCCTAGACTCTGCAGTGATGGCAACTTGGGTAAATCATAATTTATTCAAGAGCACAGCACATCATCAACCCTTCATTTACTATACCACATGTTCCTCCAGATTTTATCCTCTCTAATACATAGATGTCCATCACATCTATCATAGCTGGACTCTGGTCTAATTTACAAACAACTGCAATCAAATAAATAACCTAGTTAGATTTATAATCTGCTTCCTTCCATGTACGTGTGCCTAGAAATATCAGGCTCTAGGGAAGACTACACTAACACCTTTACAAAAACAAATGTCTGGCCTAAAGACAGAGGTCAAGAACCAATTGGGGTCTGCCAATGTCTGCTATCCTATCTGCTCTGGCAAGCTGGGAAGTCCATAGAGTTTTAACTGACACATAGGATTGTTGGGAAGAAGGAAGACTAAGAGAAGTGTCCTATTTGTGACTGCATGAGTTACCCTCACTGGCATCTACTGACAAACTTCTTACATCAGCACAAAACCATTTGAATCCTACCCATAGTGAATATTTAAGCAACCAACAAGTGCCAGAATATTTTTCATTTACCCAACTTATTGATGTATATGGCTACTGCCCCTTCTTTCCCCTTTGTTATGTTTCTGAGAAAGAGGTTATAGCCCTCAATGGCTACATTCCAGTGATGGGAGTCATCCCACCAAGCTTCAGTGATGCCTATGATATCATAAGTGTGGTGTTGTGCTAAGAGTTCGTATTGTTTATTTCCCATGCTCTGTGCATTAGTTTAAAGACATGTAAGCCCCTGGGACCTTCCCCTGAGCTGTTTATTAACCTTTTGGCGATTCCCTGAGATTGTGGGTAAAGTACTGCTCACAAGGCTGTTGTCCCCCTCCCCCGGCTGACTTAGTTTAAAGTGTGTCTGATGAGCTCTAAACTTTGAGGCTACAGTAAGGATAGAGTAGAAAAATGAAACAAGTTTTTCTTGTTTTCTGGAAAAGAGACTCTCCTGTATTGCTTTGTTACTTCATCTTGAGACTTCATAATATATGGGCTAGAATCAATCATCTTGTCTTCAAACTCTTGGTTTTCCCACCTGAACCCAAATTTTGCTCACTTCACTCTATTAGAGGTTATTGTCACTGTCATGATTTCTATTTTAGGTTATCCATCCCAATACAGTGAGCCACTGGTTCTTTTTCTGTTGTTCTCAATATTTTCAAGCATCTGAGATGAATGTGCAGATAGGGTTCTCATGCATGACTGGGTTCACCGCATCTCCTTAGATACTGGCACATGATCAGATAAGTCTGAATAAGGTCATGTACACATAAGGATGTGCATGGTGCAGACTTCACAGGTAGTGTAACAAATGCATATCCACGTGGTATATGAGGGGTTTCTTTCAAGACAAATAGCAAATTACATGAAGAACTAGCAAAAGTGATTTTAGAACTCCTGGCAATAATCTTTGAGAATTCTTGGAGAACAGGAGAAGTCCCAGCAGACTGAAAGAGGACAAATGTCCCTATCTTCAAGAAGGGAAAAAGAAGGACCTGAATAGTTACTGTCCAATCAGCCTGATATCAATACCAGGGAAGATCCTGGAACATATAATTAAGGAGGCAGTCTGCAATCACTTAGAAAGGAATGCTGTGATTACTAAAAGTCAACATGGATTCCTCAAAAACAAGCCAAGCCAGATTAATCTTATCTCTCTTTTTTTGATAGAGATGGCAGATGCAGGAAATGCTGTGGATGTAGCATACCTTGATTTCAGTAAAACCTTCAACATGACTTTCTTGAAGCAAACTAGTAAAATGTGGGCTAGGCAATGCTACTGTTAGGTGGATCTGCACTTTGTTGTGCAACCAAACCCAAATAGTTCTAACCTCTTCATCCTGGAAAGAAGTGACTAGTGGGGTGCCATAGGGTTTGGTCCTGGGCCCAGTACTCTTCAAATAAAGAGGGATAGCTAATACTGGGCTGCATCAGAAGTAGTGTCTAGTTTGAGGAAAATCGTGGTATCCCTCTAATCTGCTTTGGTCCAATTCTGGACACCATAATTTAGAAGAGACATTGACAAGCTGGAATGTGTCCAGAGGAGGGCAATTAAAAATGATCAAAGTTCTGGAGACCACGCCCTATGAGGAGCGTCTTAAAAAGTTGGGTATGTGTAGCCTGCAGGAGAGATGACATGATAGCCATGTATAAATATGTGAAAGGATGTCATAGTAGGAGGGAACAAGCTTATTTTCTGCTGCCCTGGAGATTAGGACTCGGAGCAATAGGTTCAAATTACATTAAAGGAGATTCCACCTGAACATTATAAAGAACTTCCTCAATGTGAGAGCTGTTCAGCAGTGGAACTCTCTGCCCCAGTGTGTGGTGGAGGTTCCTTTTTTGGAGGCTTTTAAACAGAAGGTGGATGGCTATGTGTAGGGGGTGCTTTTATTATGCTTTTCCTGAATGGCAGAGGGTTGGATGATGGTCCATGAAGTCTCTTCCAACTCTTAGATTCTAACCAAATAATATAGATGGCTCCACCTAGGCATTAAAGCTCCCCTCTCTGTGTGTGAATGCCTACTAAGGGATTACCCGTCTAAATCATTTGAACATAAAACATAAATTAGCTTTCAGTCTCCATTACATATGTGAATGTCTAATGATTGTTAATGTAGAAAAGGGATTTGTAATGGAAATTAGCATTCTGGCTTATATCAATTTTACATGCACGTCATAATGCCATGAAAGCAGGAAGTGCTTTTATGCTTCATGTAGGAAAACAATCATTCTCTTTGAACTGCCACAATTGACTTATTGATATGACTTATTCCACAACCACCACCAGAAATATTCTATTATCATTTTGATATTTCTTTCAGAATTCTTGCCATCCCTACCAAACCATTCACAAATGGGCTTTTGATCTAAATTAAAGGGAAACATATGAACAGATTTAATCATATGTTTTAAATTTACTACTTTTGTATTACTGATGAGAGGGGCTATGTATGTTTTCAGGACAATTCTTCATGAAAGTCTGCAGAATTAAACTTCTGTGCATTCATTGTGATTTACACCTTAGTGTTTGCTTAATACTAAAATATTTTATGTAGTTTCTTACACATTACCTTTCCGGCATCACAAAAGCTCCACAAACGCTAAATTTTGAAGTCCATTTACTCCACTGCTGTGGTTGAAAAAAAGCAACAATGTTGTATTAACTTTTTCAAGAAGGATCTGCACAATTAAATACATATGGCATAGACACCATGCACTACAATAATATTGTGCACATTTTTCTTGAAAAGGTAGGTAAAATATTTTTGATAATTTGAACTATAATAAAGTTGTCCCTTGCCTTACATAGTAATTATACACTAAGAGAAGGGGCAATGCTACCCTTCTCCATCTTTACTAAGTAAACTTCACTTAAGACAAATAGTTTTTCTCCTAACAATGATCACAACTCTTATCTTTAAATGCCAGGAAGATCCACATGCATTATGTTTGCATACACAATACTTTTGACTAGGTAAGTCAGACATACACAGAGCCTGCGATTAATGTGTTGGTAAGAAATATTACCATGAATTTGCTAAGTCAGACATACTCAGACACTGGAACAAATGTGCTGATTGCATTTAATGTTATTTTTAATAATAATAATAAAATAATAATAATAATAATAATAATAATAATAATAATAATAATAATAATAATAATACAATAATTGTTACCAGCCTCTCCTCATGCCTTGAGGTGGGGTGCAACATAGTTAAAACACAGAGATAGAAAACAATATACATACATATATTAAAAACCATAGAACAAAGACTAAAACACCAGTTTGAACTAACTGGAGTTTCTGAGCCCAATGTACAGCACTTTACAGAAGTCCAGGCTTGAGATTACCAGAATGTGCACTATCATCTTTAGGTCCTCTGATTCTAGGAAAGGGCACAGAAGGCAAATCAGTCAGAGCTGATAGTAAGCACTCCTGACCATTGCATGTACCTGGGCTGATATTTGGAGAGACGGATCCAGGAGAACTCCCAAACTCCAAATAGTCTTTTGGGAGCAGGAAGGGAAGTAACTCCACCCAGAACTGATTGACACACCTCTAACCCCAGGTAAAGTTACTGTATGTTGTAACTGCTGTCAAGTCAACTTGAACTCCAATCCCAAGAGAGGTACCTGGGTTTTTTAATACATTCTATAGCATTTCCCCATGAAATTGAGTGCGATTGTTTTTTATGTTGTCTCACCTACCTCACCATCTGTCCCTGTCATCATCACCAAATGTTATTGATTTATGGTAGGAAAAAGAAATATGTAAAAGTAATCAAAGGTGTAATAGACAGATTGGGTTAGGGTTTAGATAGATTGGGTTAGGGTTTAGATAGATTGGGAGGGAGAGATATGAATATTGCAGTGTGCCAGGATGCAAATTCCAGCCATGTGAAAAAGGCCAAATCTGTCACCCTGATGTGTAGAATGCAAGGAGGAGGAGGAGGAGGGAAAGACTGAGCTGATAAGGCCAGCTGGCCTTTGTTATGAGATATGAGGGAGGTTGGAGGGAGATGCGTGGGTAGGAGATTATATAACCCACCATTCTATCTGCCTCAGCAGAACTGTCTTTCTTGTACTCTGGTAAAAAGGAAAATAAAGTTAAGTTTCCAATGTATCTGCATTTCCAGTGGCTTTTACTCCTGGAAGTTACAGAACCAACATTAAGACAAATCTCCTGTATCAACTCCCTTCCCGTCTGAATACGGTGAGGGGGAATGCAGTCAGAGGCAAACAGAGATGTGTTGGAAGTAGGAGTGTCGGCTCTGGACCTGGGCCCCAGCGAGGCACTAGACTTAGATATCTCTGGAGTGGGAAGTGAAGCTGAGGAGCCATTAATGGCAGGGTTGCCTCCACTCAAGTCCCTGGAGACAGGGGAGTGACAGTGCACAGGAAGCAACCCCTGATGACTGGGGGGGGGGGATGTCTGACTGGAAACCTGACACTTAGAACAGAAAGTGGATGCCATGGAAAAAATATTGCAGATCTTCTTGTTCCAGTTGAGTGAAATGAGGAGGGAGGTGACAGTCTCCTGGATGACTGTGATAGAGGAGTGTGATCGCCACTGGGACCACTCTTGGGGTGAGGAGACAGCAGGGCCCCGGCCTTTGGGCTGAGTGATGTTCATAGGAGGAGAGAATGGAGGAGAAATTCCCTGGCATGTCCAGTCTCCCGTCCAGAGTTTCTGCTGATGTTTTCTGGGTAGCTGTTTCTTTATTGCGGAAAATGATTATCATAATAATTCATTTTCAGAGCTTTTCTCCACCTCTTTTTGGGCAGTGTGCCAACCACAGATTGGAATCCAAACAAAGTTGGCAGTAGCACTCCAATCTGCTTCCCACTTAACACATTTCAATTTTACTGGCAGTGCTTGGTGTAGGCTTTAGTTTGCCCACTCAGTCACATGGCATTTATTTATATATCAAACCTCCATCCCTTTGCAGGCTGCACAAACATCATACTGATAATGGTGAAATAGGCCAAATTATTGTGATTGTGGATTCAGAATGTTCAAGCTTTGTAGAAGTCTTGATGGGAACTATGCTCAGAGGCTTAGTGGATATTTTTAATATTAGGTTTAGATCTACTCTGTTGGAGTGTTGGACTTGGATTTTTAATGTACTGTATATACTCATATATAAGGGGAAAAAATGACAAAAATTGTCCCCAATACCTGGGTCAACTTATACACAGGTTTCTGTGGTATCTCTATTGTTGCTTTGTTTCTGAACTGTTTGCTTGAAAAAATGATAATGGTGATAGCTATTTAGAGTGTCCTGGTTCTGGCAGCAGAGTAGGTTAGGGTGGGAGCTTCCTTTTTAGGTTACTGGGGTGGCTAAGCTTCTTTCCTTCTAGGCATGGAGTGATTTACTCAAAAGGAAGAAAAATGGGCAATCGCTCTCTTCCTCTTTTCTGTCCAAGTCACATTGTTTCATCCATTGCTTCTGTTGTGCGGGCACAGCTGCTGTCTACTCCTCAGTTAAAAAGGCCCCTCCCATTCCAGTTCCTTTACTAGCTATGTTAGCAGCAACACACTCCTCCCCTTTGGCTTCAGGATGGCCAAAGTCTGGTGGCAGCTGTGGTGCAACTCTACAGCAACACTTGTATTATTCCAGGTCTTCTTGACTGCTTTGGAAGGGGAAAAGATGCCCCTTGCAGCAGTTTCCTGCCTCCACGGGATGACTTATCCGTGTTTCATATCAAAATCCATAATTATGGGCCCAAAACCTGAACTCAATTTACACATATAGCTGACTTATTCACAAGTATATATGGTAAGTGTAATAACCATAAATGTACCTTCATACTTTTAAAAAACATTTTTTCTTGTAAATGGAGTGTACCTTTTAAAGCCTTTTATTATAAATATGATGAGATGGCACAATTTCACTAATTTTTCTGTTCTTTTTCATACTTAAAGCAAAATACCTATCCCTGTTGGCTAATTGTCTTCTCCTTCATTTTGCCCATCACCTTCTATTTGTATTTCACTTTCTCTGTGGAAGAACAAGGGAAAGTGATGGTATTATAGTAAAGAAAAGAGCTTGGTAATTACCAAAAATGACCTAGAATTTTTAGTAATGTTCTTATGACATCAGCCATGCTTGGAGGAGAATAAGCCTGAGGGTAGAAACGAGCCACCTTTCACACTATAAAGGCCTTAATATACTTGAGTGTGGGCACATGTGTAAATCGGGACACCTAACATACTAAAACATTTGCTACACTGGTAACCTTTGTGATCTCTTCCCCTAAATGAGCTCCTCTTTTGCCAAAGTGGCAGCAATGGTGATGAGCTTCCATTAATGGAAATTATCTAGTATACATATTAGAGAATGTTTGTCTCTGGAATTCAGATACTGGGAGGAAATTGATGCTATATGTGACCATTTACTTGGACAGTTGATAAAAGTGTTTAGTAACTACACAAAGTGTATTGTTACACAGTCACTGTTTTGATCTAGTGTAAAAAAATGAGGATGGTTCATTCATTAACTCATTCAAATCTGTCCATGCCAGCCTATACCAAGTGTACACTTAAAACTGTTTTAAGTAGTTTAAAAGACATTGATTTGAAATAATAGATGTATAATTTTAAACATACTAAACTATAAACATATGAGATAATTTAACAAGTTAAAACAATTCAAAACATGTTTGTGGTCTCTTGGAATAAATCTCATAGACCTCACTGCTATGATGAGAGGAACATCACTCTTTGTTGTTGTATGCCTTTAAGTAATTTCTATCTCATAAGGCAACATTAACACAGAATTTCCTTGGTATAATTTATCCTGAGGGGATGATGAGGGATGGAGTTGACTCTGAGGCTGAGAGAATCTGTCTTCTCCAAGAACATTTTCATGGATGAATGGAGATTCAAACCCTGCTCTCCTAGAGTCCAATACTCAAACCAGTACACCACATTGGTATTCTCAATCCTCATTCAAGGTTGTACATGGAGAAGTGCTTCTTCAGTAATCAAGGTCCCAAGCCATGATGGCATTGAATGTTTGTCAATTTTATGCTTTATGTTTGGAAGCTGCCTTGAATTTCTTTGAGGAGAGAGGGTGGGTTAAAAATAAATTATTATTATTATTATTAAGCATCTTAAATATCCAGAGCAGTAGTTCCATTCCCCCACAAGAAAAGAAAATTTACCTGAGAGAAAAAATGGAGAACTAGTTGCTAGATCCTTCCTTATTACACTCATGAAAAAATATATAATGTTTGTATGAATTTGTTGTTATTTTTATATTTTTGTATGATAAAGTACTATTGCTTTTGTTCCACTGGCCAACTTCATCAATAAACAATGTCAGCAAAATTGGAAAATGCTTAAATGCAAGTTTGCAAATCATGCAGAGCCTTTCTGTCAACCCCTGCTGTGTGAGAAAGGAAATTGAATGCAGAGGGAACTAGACACAGATAGGAAGCAAAGGAACAATGCTGGCTTTTCTTGAGACTGATTCTGCATAAATAATTGCATATTGGTTGCACTATAAAATGCATGAAATTTTCATAACATGTAAACAATTTTAGCAGAAGCTGAACAAAACATGCCATTTAATTTAAATACAGAAATAAAAAGGGCAAAGTCTAAAAATGTAACCCAAAGAAATGCAAATACAGATTGAGTATCCTTTATCTGGAATTCCGAAATACTCCAAAACTGTCCACATGGGTTAGAGGCAACTGTGTTTTCTAATAGTTCAATGTACACAAATTTCATTTCATGCACAAAATTGTGTAAAATGTTGAATATAAAATTATATAAAATGTGTGTGCGTTACATAAGATTTATGTCAAGAATTCCAAAATCCAGGAGGTGGGGGTCTGAAATGCTTCTGGTCCCAAGCATTTCAGGTAAAGGGTACTCCACCTATACTTCTTTATGTCTACACATGCAGCAGTTTTGATCTTGTATGATTACTTCCAGCAAGAATCCAGAACTTTTACTTCTTAAAGTGAAATTACTCCATAGTCAGCAAAGTCAAGGAAGGCAGCAGTGCTGGCCAAAGAGCTACCTGTGACAGAGACAGGCCAGCCCAGCAGGACATCACACCTTGCATAGGACTTGGCCCAGGAAATGTGGCTGCCGTCATGCTCAATTCTACTGAATGTGGATTTAAATGTTATTTTTATTTTTATTATTTAAAAGCCCCAAATATCCACAGAAGTGTTTTTTAAAGGAAGAAAGAGAAAGAATTAGACTGCAAAAACACACCTGGGTGAAGTGTAGAAAATAAAACAAAAACTTTGGACAAATAATAGATGGTGGAACACAGAATTAAAACAATCAGTGAACACATAAACAATTAGTGAAGAACAGACTGTATTTTCTCTCTATTCCCCCCCATAACAATTTGTCCATCTACTCCCTGCATGAAAGGAAAATGAAAAAAATGTTCTAGTTATCTGTTTGTAAAAAAATAAAAATGACTCCAAAATTAGCCAAGTGAAGGCTAACCTAGTTTAAAACTGCCTGAAGCTCTCCGTTTAATGCGAGCCATTAGTGATGCACAAAAAGAGTTTGGTAATAACAGAAGTGAGCCTGCATGTCTATTGATAATTTCATGCTAGGTGGAGAATAACAAATTGCATAATATTTGTTTTATTCCTGTGGGATGAAAACAATACCAGTGTAGAAATATGCACTGAAAAATTAATCTAGACATATATTCGGCAAATCTTTAAATATGAATATACATCTATAAATATACAAATGTAAGAATGAAAAGGAAACTATCCATGCAGCTTTTTATTATTTAAAAATAAGAAGTTGAATGGCATATAGGCATGGGTAGGTATCAGGCCTGAAAAAAGGAGTAGGCAGTTCCCAAGTTACAAGATTGGTTTTGTAGGTTTGTTCTTAAGTTGAATTTGTTTGTAAGTTGGAACAGGTACATTTTGATTCATGTATTAAATTCATATCCCATTTTCTCTCAAAATGGGATTCAATGCAGCTGTCTAATGCTGAAATCCAAGGATGAAAGCTTTTTCTAGCAGAGAAATCTAAGTACATTAACAATTACAAGACCCAGAATTTAATGGAACAGAGACGTTAGTAAAATTCATATTTAGCTGCTGTAATTGGATGGCATGGCTACACCTTACAGTTAACAGAAATTATTTGGATGGCCCCAGTAGTCTGAATCAGCTTCATATCAAATCAAATCTTTGCATTTTTTTTAATAAAAAAACCCTTTCTATTTCTTTCTCCCCAAGCTTTCAGAATCCAATTCAAAAGTGGGTATGAGGTAAGCAACTAAGGCTATACAGTGTGGCCATATGAATAACCTCCTTGCACATACTGAAAGTAGTCACACACAGTGGAGAGAAGAAAGGTGCATCCACATCAATAACATAAAAAAGATAGGGGTCACTTAACATTGCCATAGTCGATTCGTCAGTCTCAAACACACACTTCTATAAATTCCAAAATACCTTCCACTAATCTCAAAAGACTATGGTGGAAAAAGAAATGAATTCTCATTGAAACCATTCATACTGCTTCTCTCCTCCCTTTGCCTCCTACAATCACATTTTGCTTTTTCCTATTTTCTTGCTTCATAAGGGACAAATGAGACTATCATTAGGAAATGACACCAGTTGCTAAAAATTCTTTGAAAAGAGAAGGTGGGATACACCCAGATATATGTATATGAATAGAAATATCTATCTCATCTTCCTCAAAAATACTGCATGTGGAGGTGTTTATCGACCAGGGATGTAGTTATGCATTTGAATACAGAACATGAAAATCTTGTTTTAACAAAAGATGCACTTTACGTCTCTTTAGTTATGGAGAGACTAATGGCAAAGACATAAATACATGGTACCTTGAACACAGCAAGAGAAGGAACTGTTCTCTGCTTTTCTCTTCCTCTCTCCTCCCCTCTCCATGGTTTCTTCTGTTCCTCTAATCTACCCAACTCCACCTCCCACTAACATGCCTATCTTATATTGAAAATACAACAAAATATGTCTGTATTTAGTTCCAGTTTAGTCAGGTTAGATTTCAGTGCACAGTGTGGCTGCTTATTTCCTACTGACTTCAAGAGGACAGAAGTAGCCTAACTGTAAACAACATCTTAATCTACAGAGTACGATTTTTCACTCTGTGTTTCATATGCTATAGAAAGAAAAAGTTATGTTTTTTTCTTAATAATGACATCAAAGAGTTATTTGCGACATGAAACCAAATATTCCACTATGTACATCCTTCTTTCATTGCTAAAGCTGCATAGTGAAGAAAGCAGACAGGAACAAAATCAATTCAACAAAAATGTGGTTCCCCCCCCCCCGGGGGGGGGGGGTACAATGCCATGAACTGCGCAAAAAACAAACAAAAAACAAACAAACAAACAAACTCCAAAACTGAAACAAATCAATTCTACATAAAATCAGGCCTAAATTCTCACTTGAAACCAAGATGACAAAACTGAGCCTTGTCTTACTCTGAACAAGTGACTCATTGGAAAAAACAATAATGCTTAGGAGGGTGGTAAGAAAATATTATGCCTGGCTGAATGGAACACAGCTCAGGATGAACACCAGTGTTACTGAACTCCCACTTAAAAATGGTTTAAGATGGCAGCAAATAATTTGTGAATAATAAAATAGATGAAAGATAAACTTGTGTGTGTGTGTGTGTGTGTGTGTGGCAGATACATAGATATTAATGAAGGTAAATTCATTTGTTTGCAGCAAATACATCTAAATTATGTGACACCTGGAAATGCATATGGTTGGAACTGGATGGCCCTTGTGATCTCATCAAACTGCATGATTCAATGATCTGAGAACATAATTCTAAGTTCCTTGGAATTTAGCTGTATTTCCTGCAAACAAGATATTTTGTCTTCATTAATTTTACACATGAAGTGAATCTTTTGGGGGCGGGGAATGGGCCTCATTTTATAAAGATGTGTTACAGATGTTATTAATCAAACAAACCTGGCTACCCTTCCAGCTTCTATGCTAGTGTGAAATGCAAATGCTATCGCAACTTCTGCCTTTGGATGTGCTGGCATCAGATTTAAAATCTCCACACAACAGTTATTTTTTCTACAGGAAGTTAGAATTAGGTAATAAAAAACGGAAGTCAACACCAAGGCTTCACTTGAATTTTATGGTGACTAGATTAATATATTCATTTACCTAGAGCCAAACACAAGAGACAATTTCCCAGTCACCAATTAT
Source organism: Anolis carolinensis (assembly GCF_035594765.1). Lineage (NCBI taxonomy): Eukaryota > Metazoa > Chordata > Lepidosauria > Squamata > Anolidae > Anolis > Anolis carolinensis. Next base: position 287,638,505 of record NC_085841.1, read on the forward strand.
TAACACATACAAAGTAATAGTAGATGTTCAAGACACCCAAATACCCATGGCATCACATAAATCCTAAGGCTCAGGTACATTTACTGAATGAATGATAATGACTTCACATCTCAGCTCTCTAATTGCAATTCTAAGTTATTTTAAAAATATAAATCTCACAACGATGGCTACAATCTGCTTCACAAGTGAGCTGTTAAACATAAGAACTTACTGCAAGGTTGAATTTGTTTCGAACAATAATTATTTATGACACTTTATGACAGCATAACTCCTAAGCATATGGTTACCTTATTAGAAATTAAAATTCATTTTCATATAAATCTCAGCATGATATTACACCAGCATAACTGAAGTAACTCCAGGGGACAACAAATATTTCCAGTTCAACTGTTCCAGGGTTTGATAATTGCAATATGAAATGTAAACTAATTTCTTTATAAACACATAGGCAGGTTTTGAAAACATATTATCTATGGGCAAGTACAGGCATAAATGCTATTTCCATATGAGCTTTGGAGGCTGTATAATTTATTTCTGGGACATATACTGCCATTAATTGAACAAAGTGTGTGTGTGATCTTGAAGAACTACTTTTGAGTCTATCTTCAGATATGAAAATGCATCTTGTGGGGAAATAATTTTGATTTTACAGTAGAGTCTCACTTATCCAACATCCGCTTATCCAACATTCTGGATTATCCAACGTATTTTTGTAGTCAATGTTTTCAATACATCATGATATTTTGGCACTAAATTCGTAAATACAGTAATTACTACGAAGCATTACTGCCTATTGAACTACTTTTTCTGTCAAATTTGTTATATAACATTATGTTTTGGTGCTTAATTTGTAAAATCATAACCTAATTTGATGTCTAATAGGCTTCTATTTAATCTCTCCTTATTATCCAACATATTCGCTTATCCAACGTTCTGCCGGCCCATTATGTTGGGTGAGATTCTACTGTATTTTAGAAGTGGCATGAATAATAAAAATATAATATTTCAGGGTTTGAAATGCTGCAATAATTCGGTTGATCACAGTTAAGGATGTACATAAATATCTATCATCTATCTATATTCAGATATAAAAATCTAACAAAACTAATTTTATGATGAAGGGGTTTTTTATTAAAATTTTATTGGTGATGTGTGTGTGTGTGTGTCTTGAGATACACACAATGGCCATGTCTGGATCCTATTTAAATAATATTTAAATTTATTTATCAGATGAGGAAGGGTCCTTACTTAGTGTGATTTTCCCTTAACCCCACACAGACATAGATTTGGGAGAAAATGGTTCTGATCAATATTATAAAATGTTTGAGTGAATGTTAGAGTCCCTAACACTATCAGTCCAATATAGTATTCCTTTCAGAGATGGATGCAGGGAAAATAAAAAAACCCAATATTTCAGATCTTCAGCTGAGGCCCCTTTGCATGTTCCAGCATCTCATGAGACACTTTCCTACATCTCTTTGCAATACACATTCCCCTTCTCTTCAAACATCATTTGAGGATACGTTTTATATCTAGGTTAGCTAGCAAGTGGTTTGAGGTATATGGCCAAAAGAGTTCTTTTTTCAGTTTAGAAACAACTTCTCTTAGAGGCAGGTATGTAGGAGTTGTCCATGAGTTGTCCATGTCTAAATTATCACTGGCTAAAAAGGTTGTTTTGGTTTATTAGTTTTTTAAGAAAGCTATTTTAAAATGTACTATGAAAATAGGCTGTATGTAGATCTCAGCACACATGAACAAGTAGTCTATTTATTTATCTATACTGTTAATGTGAGATCAATCAGTGTATTTGGTGCCAATATATTACCCAAATTTGAAGGACTTTATTTCAGGGACAAGCAAAGTGTGGCCATCTTTAACTACAGTGTGCCCCTCCAGCATTCCTTATCCCTATTTATATTGTGTCTAGGGCATCTGGGAGTTGCAGTCTAGCAAAATGTAAGGAGGGCCAGACAATTTTCCACAACAACAATCAATACAATGTTTATATTACTGTTATTTTGTATGGCCTTTGGACCACAACATGATGAGTTGCTATTCTAGCTTCTGTGGTACAGCTTGGGAGTACTCCTGGATCCATCTCTCCAAATGTCAGCCCAAATATTGGGTTTTCTTGGCAAGAATATTTTTTGGTGAGGGCTTACCACCATTGCCTTCCTCTGAGGCTGAGAGAATGACTTCTCCAAATCATCTAGTTGGTTTCTATAGCCAAATGGGGATTCAATTATGATTAATACTGCACTCTAAAAAAAGCAGAGTGAACTAATGGATAGATTTCACATGTACCTGCATAAAACACATTTTGTTGAAGGGACAACTCTTGCGGCTGTTTTACTATGTAATAAATTGCAAATTAGCTTCCAAAAATGTCTGCTGTTAAGAGACTTTCTTTAAAAAAAGGCAAGGCAGACAAAGAGAAGGAGGATCATTAAAATTGATTGAAAAGACACAACAAGGGAGAGCATCCAAGAGTCTAGTCATACATCACTGCTGCAAAGGGAGCTTTAAGTGATGTCACACAACTTTCAATTTTAAGGCTGAAATACTATAATACTGTCCGGGTAACAATGAAAACAATGTATCAATAAGGGTAAGAGAAAGACAACTAGACAGCAGAAGAGTAATTTTTTTTTACAGGCCTGTTGTCTCTAAGGTTAGACCATGGATTCCTGAGCTTCTGCCTCAGTGTCTATGGTTTTACACTCTTTATAAAAAAAACTCTCCAGAAATGCAGCAGCTCACACAAGTCATCAATTCAGTTTTAAAGGCTGACATTTCCTCTTACTTTTGAATGGATTTGTAGCAATAACAATTTTTATGCATTGGCGTCAATTAAAGCATTCCCAACTGATACATAATTACTGAACCACTTTTTAAACAGAAATGTAAGTAGACATTTTAATAGTTTTCTAAGCTGTATTTGATTTAGCTCCTCATTGATTGCATTATTGTCTTAAATAGAAAATACAGTATTTTTCCTGTACTGATTTTCATCCTTCCTACTTGTCACTGACTGCTATATTAGCTGTGCATTTTGAAAGAAAAAAGATCATGTGCCAAATGAATATCTCGTCACAATTGCATCTCAGAAAAAAACCTGTAACTGATAATGCAGAGGATTAAACTCAAATCTGTACATTCTTACTATCATGAAGATCTCCCTGATTCTAAATTTAGAGTTGGCTATAGTGTGAATTATTTTTCTATTATGATAATAAAAAATAGTTTCTGCAGCTGATTCGTTATTAAATGAATACTGTTACTATTAATTTACCCCACATACTGTACAGTTTTGGAGATTATGGATTTTGATACTATCTGTGGCTAAGTCGAGGGCCATGCTGTAGAGAGGAGAAAATGCCAATACTGGGAAGCCAGATGCCCTTGAGACACTGCTGCTATATTTCTGCCCAGTCATTCAAAAAGAACAGAAGCGTTGTTGCAATGAAGGGCTTCTTTAGGTTTTTCTAGGATGGACTAAACTTTTGCCATTCGCCACTCGACTCAGAGAAAGGTGGTTTCTTTTTGGTAAGAGTTATAGTACTATAATTGATCTCCGTTATTGCTGTTTTTAAATTGCTTAGATTTTAGCTTGTTTTTGTAAGCCACTCCGAGCCTTGGGGGGGGGGGGTGTTTTTAAGTTGTTTTTTTTAAAAAAAAGATATTTTAAAGATGTTTTTAAATTGTTAGATTTTAGCCTTTCTTGTAAGCCGCCCTGAGCCCTAGGGGAGTGGCGGCATATAAGTTTAAATAATAAATAAATAAATAAAAATAATTACATTGACCTATGGATAAGCAGACCAAGATTTTTTTGATAATTTTTATTAAAATGTCTAGACATATACATAAATATATAAACTGTATTTTGATTTTTTTTACATTAAACAAATGAAATATTTTTCATTTCTTCTAATTCCTCAATACACACTATGCTGTGATTGTGTTACACTCACTTACATCCTTCTTTCAGTAGACAGTATATTAGTTGACATTTATTAGAAAAGTAGGTCGTATTTCCCTGCTTATTGTATTAAATATAGCATGCTTTGGTAGTATACTCCAAAGGTGGTATTTTGCATGTACTTGTTTGCCCCATTCACAAATCGATGCTACAAATTACATCTGCAAACATTTGGATCACCTGAAAAGACTGTGCAATCCGATAATGAAAAATGGGAAGCCAGTTGATAAAATAAGAGCTTGACAAACAAGAATGAAAACAATGAGATTATTTTATGTCTGGGTCACAACTAAACACATTGAGAATCAATTGTTGAATGGTTAATCAATTATTTACGTAAATCTCATTGATTCCTTGGGTCTAAACTAGTCGGAATAAGCAGCCATTATCACATTATAGTCAGCAAACCGTGCCTTTCATAAAATCATAGAATAATAGAGTTGGAAGAGACCTCATGGGCCATCCAGTCCAACCTCCTGCCAAGAAGCACTTAACTATCTGTAGAGAGTATCTTTTTGTCTGTGCAAATATGCTATTGAATTAACATTTTTGCGAGCCTGAACATTCCTAGAAGGAGAGAAATGGGTAAGGTCACTGGGAAAAATCTCATTTTTTTGTGTCAATGAAAGTACCAGCTTTAATGGCTAGTTCTAAAAGCTAAGAACTATACATTTATCCAACCAGAATCAAACTTTAGCAACTGAAGTTATTCATAGGAATGGTTATTAGGCTGCTCTTCACTGACTGATGACATGCAACAAAGCCCCCAAAGGCCACATCCAATCCATGGGGTTCAGTTTGCCCACCCCCACTATAAACTCATACTTTATTGTCTGTGGAAAAGATGTATTTTTTTCAACTATTGAGAGGCTGCTGTTGTAATAGTAAATTATCTCTTACCTGTTCTCTCCCACAGCAGACAGTATCCCATGATGCAAACACAATCAGACAACATTATAAAAAGTAATGCCCTTAAAGTGGTCATCGTGATAGATTCCAGAGCACGTGGTTCAACAATGGGCTAGGTCTAGAATTTAGATAGATGACCTCTATATGTTATAAATGAGTGCCATGTAGTCTTGAAAGTATCCTCAGCTATTTCACCTCTAGCAAAGTGGGATTTGTGTAGCATTTTTTTTCTAATAATACAAGAGTCCAAACTGTCTAACCAATGATTAATGACTGGACAACCCTTATAAATTCTTCCATGACCTTGCTATCTCCATCTTCGCTGCATACAGCAAAGATGAGCCCCGAGTTTTATTAGAATTGTCAAGGCCATTTAATATGTCCCAAAGGTCTTAAGAGCATAGAGTGGACCTTTATCACTATATATTCCAAAGGCAAATGTGAGGACTAGCAATTTGTTTAGCCAACTAGGGGCATATTTTAATTTCTGCTTAGTTCTTATTTTCATATTGATTTACCATTTATAGATGATGATAATAAATAAATAAATAAATAAATAAATAACTTTATTTGTATACTGCTCTATCTCCCCGAAGGAACTCAGGGCAGTTTCCAACATGTAAGGCAAACATTCAATTACTAGAAAGAAACCATACAGACAATAAATGAAATAGACACATTCAACAATATAACACAACATAATTACCTTGTTACAACATAATAAATATAATATTTTCAAAACCCATTTTTATGTAGCTCCATCAGTAAAAGGTTCAACAAACCAATGGCAAGTCAACTACAAGATGAATGTGGGCAACGTAGCTGTAGCTAAGGGAGGGGATTTAGGGGTTCACCCCCCCCCCATTTTTTTTAGTTTTTTTTATTGGTTTACTCATGAATTTTAACTGATTAACCAAATCCCCATGAGTGTCCACTGAAGTTGATCTGTCTTGAGTGTCCACTAAAGTTTATCGATGGAGCCTGATTTCTAAATTATTTTGCGTTATGTAACTACTCTTCATGATTCGCTAAAAAAAAGTTTCAACCTGCATTTTTTTCTGGCTGTGGCCCTGAGTGCAACACACCCCTAAGCCAATATATCCTCCTTTCTTTCCAAATGGCAAACTATTATAGTTAAATTCATCATCTTCCTGAAAAGTATTGTGTATTAAAAAGGAACATAGAGGAAACTGAGATGGAGGAAATATTATAAGTAAACCATATCCCTAGACATATCAAACAGAAAAGGATTCACAATCTGCTTCTATTTTTCCTAAAATCTGGAAAAAAATTAAGTCATTAGCTGTACCTAAAATTTAATCCTTCAGCAAAAAATGAGTTGTGTTCCTTATTTTTGCAACCACGCCCTTACAGTATGTATATATGAGAATTAGTTTGGATAAAGATTCCAATGCTAGAACAAATATCAGAGGTGAAATATGCTTTCCTCATCTCATTCCATGAAAAAAGTCAATATCACTGATGTTCACAACTGCTAGTGAATTTCTGTAGAGTTTGTGGAGCATATCCACAAACTCTTGCTCCATGATCAAACATGTAAGTCCAATATAAATGTATATATAGTCCAGATTATCAATCAAAAGCTTTAAGTGAATCAAAGGGCCCTCCACACAGCCATATAACTCAGAATATCAGGGCAGAAAATTCTACAATATCTGCTTTGAACTGGATTATCTGAGTTCACACTGCCATATATTCCAGTTCAAAGCAGATAATGTGGGCAACCAATGCAATTGAAGTGGTATTCTTTTTTTTGTTTTGCAAAATATATTATGTTTATTTTAGTTTGATGACATAAACCAAGTTTCTTCTACAGATAAAACCAAATGGATGAGGTTATGTGTATCTATTAGAAATCATAGCTGGAAAAACTTACAGTCTTAGTTTAAACTGTAATTGGTTTATGGGCCATTGTTAACTTAACATCTGTAGACTTAGGGTAAAGCTTCTGGAATTGCATCTCCCTTAAGTATCACATTATATACCATAACTCATTTACATGTGGAAGCAGCTCCAAACTGAATTCATTTTGTCAGTTGGCAGTAAAGTCACCATGCTTTAATATTGTATCATGTTTTAAGTTCTGGATGACTGCAATTATATCTTGGTCAGTTACTGATAAACTTTAAAAAACTTTGATTGTCACACAACTTTTTAATTGGGAGAGTATCCATAAAATTTGATAAAGCATTCAAATTCAGAGCTCATCTGTGTAAAGCTGATTATAACATGCTTTGAATACATTTCCCTTGGAAAAAAGTACCATATCCTCTTCCCATCTTTAATAGCGTTGACAAAACTCTTTGCTGTCTAACCAGCAAATTTAAATTTCTGCTATCCCTGTGTACAAAAGAAAACCTTTTCAAGCTTACAGACCTCTAGAGCTTCTTTGCAGTCCTCGTATTATACTATGTAACACAGTATTTGTCCCTTTGTTATAAATGTCATTTCCTAATTGATTCTATCATAAAACCATGGAAAAAGTTTACTAGATGTCAAAAAATTGTTTTTGCTAAACATTCTGCAGCACATGGAGCTATATTTTTTCAATGAATAGGTAATAGAGTCTCAACAAATTCAACATAGTTTGTGGCAGCCACAAAAACGAAGTTTCTGGAGTACAACAACCACTTTCCAAGTAAGTACTGCACAATTAAACAGGAAATAACACTTTCAAATCAGGAACAGGTTGTTTCTCAAATTTTGTTACAGTGTTAATTGTTCCTATTCAATATTATTGTACTTGTCACTTGTTTACTTTTAAGTTTGTTTTTATCTTTTTTTCCCAATAAGGATACTTGGTATTTTGTGTATTTTATAGGGTAGTATTTGCAACACATTATGTAACTATTCCAAAGTGGTTCATAATTTTGCTATAATCATACTGTCAAATTTCCTAACAAACATTATAATTCATGTTTGTTTTATTAAGGCATGCACTTACTTTTTGCATTTGGCTCCTTTTTCTTTGGTATGTTCATGTATATCTAAATAACAGTAGTTGACATATTAAAATTTCATATCTTTCAATTTATTAGATGTATATTATATCCACATTCCTAACTTCGGCGATTTTTTTTTTTTTTGCTATATAATAAAATATAGGGAACGGAAATAAAGAAAGATACAGAAATGCAACAAATAAAAAATAGTATTTCCAATTTTCTGATTCATCTCCCAAATGTTTTGACTATTGTTAGATTGTTGTTGTAAGAGAAGCATCTATTAAGATTTGAACTTAAGGGCTCTAAATAATGTGAAATATAGAATTAACAGCTTCATACTAACTGACAGTGCAGAAAGCATAATAAGTAGCCGCAGTCAATACTGATCTTGTGGTTGTTCCTAAAGCAAATTATTCTAAGTATTGTCAAAAGCTTTCAAAGCCGGAATTATTGAGGTGTTGTGTGATTTCAGGGCTGTGTGGCCATGTTCTAGCAGAAACCACACAACACCCCACAAATTCTATACTTGTGACTATTCCGTTTAACCATTCGAAGCCTAATGTTTTAGAAATAGAAGACAAGCCTATGGAATTGATTTCCCCTTACTGATCCATCCTGCTGTACTAAAGTCTTTCCAAAGGACTGGGGAAACTACAGAATAATATATCATGGAATTGTGTCATAAGAGAGGAGAAATTACCAAAGTCAAGAGACTTATAGGAACTATAAAACTTGCTGCTCAGTCGTTTAGTCGTCTCCGACTCTTCGTGACCTTATGGACCAGTCCACGCCAAAGCTCCCTGTCGGCCGTCACCGCCCCCAGTTCCTTCAAGGTCAACCCAGTCACTTCAAGGATACCATCCATCCATCTTGCCCTTGGTCGGCCTCTCTTCCTTTTTCCTTCCATTTTCCCCAGCATCATTCTCTTCTCCAAGCTTTCCTGTCTCCTCATGATGTGGCCAAAATACTTCAGCTTTGCCTCCAATATCCTTCCCTCCAGTGAGTAGCCGGGCATTATTTCCTGGATGATGGACTGGTTGGATCTTCTTGCGGTCCAAGGCATTCTCAGGATTTTCCTCCAGCACCAGAGTTCAAAAGCATCTATCTTCCTTCGCTCAGCCTTCCTTATGGTCCAGCTCTCGCATCCATAGGTTACTATGGGGAATACCATTGCTTTCACTATGTGGATCTTCGTTGCCAGTGTGATGTCTCTGCTCTTCACTATTTTGTCAAAGTTGGCCATTGCTCTCCTCCCAAGAAGTAAACGTCTTCTGACTTCCTGGCTACAGTCTGCATCTGCAGTGATCTTCGTGCCTAGAAATATAAAGTCTGTCACTGCCTCCACGTTTTGTCCCTCTATTTGCCAGTTATCAATAGGTGTAGCTGGTTTTCTTGGTTTTCTTGACGTTTAACTGCAACCCAGCTTTTGCACTTTCTTCTTTCACCTTGGTGATAAGGCTCCTCAGCTCTTCCTCACATTCGGCATTCAGAGTGGTATCATCTGCATACCTAAGGTTGTTAATGTGTCTTCCAGCAATTTTAACTCCAGCCTTGGATTCCTCAAGCCTCACATGTCGCATGATGTGTTCTGCGTACAGGTTGAATACGGAGGGTGAAAGTATGCAGCCCTGCCGTACTCCTTTCCGAACCAGTTTGTTGTTCCGTGATCTGTTCTTACTGTGGCTACTTGGTCTTTATACAGATTTCTCAGGAGACAGACAAGTTGACTTGGTATCCCCATACAAACTATAAAACTTACTCTGCCTTATTCCTCTTATTTATTTCCTGCTGGAAATGCGTAAGATATACCTAATAATGTGCTCAAGGGGAATGCAGGGAAGATAAAGGTTGGGTTGTTGTGCATTTTCCAGGCTGTTTGGTCATGGTCCTGAAGCATTCTCTCCTGACGTTTAGCCCACATCTGTGACAGGCATCCTGAGAGGTTGTGAGGTATATTGAAAAACTAAGCAAAGGAGGTTTATATATCTGTGGAAGGTCCAGGGTTTGTTCTGCAAAACCCCTTCTGTTTACACAACAGTGACTTAAAATCTTATCATTAGAAGGGCCCCATGAGCCATCAGGTTAAATGCCCTGCTCAATGCAGTGTTTCCAACTGAAGCAACCCCAGCAGGACAGCTGTTAAGTCTCTTTTTGAAGACATACAGAGAAGAAGACTTCACCACCTTTCTAGACAATTGGTTCCATTGCTGAATTGCTCATACTGTCTAGAGTTCAATCAAACTTTACTGTCCTGTAACTTCAAGTCATTATACCTGGTCCTACCCAGAGTCAGTAGAAAACAAGCCTGCAACCTCCTCTCTGTGACTGTCCTTGAGAGCAATCATGTCCCCCCTCAAATCTTCTCTTCATCAATCTATATATGCCAAGCTCCTTCCATTTTTCCTCATGTGTTGTTTACCAAACCTCTTGTCCTCCTTTTTGCCCTTACCTGAACCCACTCTAACTTATCTATATCCTTCTTCAAATGAGTCACTAAAAACTGAATGCAATACACCAGATGAAGCCTGACTAAGACCAAATAATCAGATTATTACTTCCCTTGCTTGAAAACTATGGTTCTGTTATAAAGAATAAATAAGATTTTCCTTCTTTGCTAGAGCATCACAATACTGAGTCATAGTTAACAAATGATCAACAGAGATATTAGATTGCTAGTGTTTTTTGACCAAGCTAAAGCTGAGTACAACAGTGGCTGGACATGGAAAAAGCTACATACAGTTTGGTTGAGAACAGAGCTAACTTGGTGGTTAAGGCTTCTCAACTGTAGCATGTAGGCTTGCTCAAAGAATTCGATTTCCCCGTTTGTCGTTACTAATTCGTTAGTTTTGTAACTTGTGAAGCAATATTCGACCTAGATTGTCCAGTCGTGTGGATCCCGCGGTTTCGAACCGCGATAGGCCCTTTTTCTAATGTCGTCGTTTTTTTTGTTAGGAAAACAAGCTTTTGCTAATCACCCAAACTTGTTTCAGTGCACTGGGGCAACCTAGCGTGTTGTTTCCACCTTGTGGCCAATCAGAGAGTACGTTTAACTCAGGGGAGGGGCTTGTACGTCCTGAATGAAAAGAGCCAGCAGGGAGCCTTGTGGCTCATTTGCACTGGGAATCTGGAGTGGAGGAGTGGGAGTGAGATTCCAGGCAGGCAGGCAGGCAAGATTGCATTGCTGCGTCACAGCTTCCTTGGCTGAGCTAAAGATTAGAAGACCGGGAGAAAAGGGTGGGTGGGTGAGGTGGGAAACTCTTGGGTGTTTGTGCAGGGTGTTTTTCCAAAGGGCCTGTGGGCTTTTTTCCCCACCAGCTTGGCGTTTGCCATTTGCCCAGCACTGCAGCCCTGCAACTTTTCTGCTGCGCCATATTGCCTGGTGCGGGGTGGGCTTTTTTCTTTCGGACAAAGAGGAGTTCAGCAGCTTTTTGGGTGTTTGATTAGGAAACTTTTCTTTGCATAGGCATTAAAGTGAGTTGCAAATAGAATAAATCAAATTTACCAATTTTCATTTTGCAAAGTCTGGCAAAGCTCCCCATAATCCACCGAAAAACAACTTGGGGAAAAGGGAGGGTGTATTGTTTTTCCCTCTTTCCTTTCTCTGAGCTGCTCAATTTGGGCTCGCAGCAAATCTCTTTCTCCTATCAACCCTAGCAAAGTCTGGCCAAAGGTTGCAAGTCCCATCATCCTCCGCAATACAACTTGGTTTGGGCAAAAGGGAGGGTGTATTTCTTTTTCCCTCTTTCTTTTCTCTGAGCTGCTCAATTTGGGCTCGCAGAAAATCTCTTTCCCCTATCAACCCTAGCAAAGTCTGGCCAAAGGTTGCAAGTCCCATCATCCTCCGCAATACAACTTGGTTTGGGCAAAAGGGAGGGTGTATTTCTTTTTCCCTCTTTCTTTTCTCTGAGCTGCTCAATTTGGGCTCGCAGAAAATCTCTTTCCCCTATCAACCCTAGCAAAGTCTGGCCAAAGGTTGCAAGTCCCATCATCCTCCGCAATACAACTTGGTTTGGGCAAAAGGGAGGGTGTATTTCTTTTTCCCTCTTTCTTTTCTCTGAGCTGCTCAATTTGGGCTCGCAGCATATCTCTTTCTCCTATCAACCCTAGCAAAGTCTGGCAAAAGGTAGCAAGTCCCATCATCCTCCGCAATACCACTTGGTTTGGGCAAAAGGGAGGGTGTATTTGTTTTTCCCTCTTTCCTTTCTCTGAGCTGCTCATAGGGCTGGCAGCAGTGACTCTCTTTCTCCTATCAACGCTAGCAAAGTCTGGCAAAAGGTAGCAAGTCCCATAATCCTCCGCAATACAACTTGGTTTGGGGAAAAGGGAGGGTGTATTTGTTTTTCCCTCTTTCCTTTCTCTGAGCTGCTCATAGGGCTGGCAGCAGTGACTCTCTTTCTCCTATCAACCCTAGCAAAGTCTGGCAAAAGGTAGCAAGTCCCATAATCCTCCGCAATACAACTTGGTTTGGGGAAAAGGGAGGGTGTATTTCACAGTGAAGGAACCCCTATTGAACAGGAAATAACAATTCAAAAGCAGGAACAGATTTTTGCAATTGTTAAATAAAGTTTTTTAATATAAACTATGAAATTGCGCAATAAATCTTAGGAAAGGGCAAACGCTCTGCAATTTGGTGAGCAAGCAGGGTGGATTGTGTTCTCCCACTGTACCAAATTTGTTCAGTATAGCTGAAAAAATGAGTGCAGGAGAGCCCCATAAAAGCCCCCCCCTTGGGCTGTTTTTGGGCCACTGCGCATGCGCGTCCGCCATTAACGAATTACTTTTGAAACTAACGAATTTTCGTTAATTTCGAATTTTTTTGAGGGCAAAATTCGGAAATGACATCAGAAACGAAACGCTACCCCCCCTACTTTTGAAACGAGTTTAGAATCAATTTTTTCGTGGATCGCTCAAGCCTAGTAGCATGCAAAAGAAAACTTGTAACTTATCTATATCCTTCTTCAAATGAGTTTAGTCAGGCCCCCTGTATGCACAGATTCTGCATCCAAGAATCCAACCATCCATGACTAGAGAGGAGTAGAAGGGGATAAGGTGGCTCTTAAGTAGTAATTGTTATTTTAGGAATGACATAAAAAATAAAGAAAATAATAAATAATTATGTTATTTGATAACAATGACCATTTCAAAACTGGCATGACTAGACAGCCTTGTTGCCAAGAAAAGGAGTGTGATGTCTCACAGAAGCCTTTCAGGGGTCTTTTGATAGTTCACCTGTCAATTAGTGCCAAGTGCCAACAGAAAGCAACAAGTAGGATTTAACTGTCAGTTGTAAACCTGGCTAAAAGTAGAAGAATATTTTAACATGCTCATTTTGACTTACAACCAGAAGGAAATATTTTTCAATCAAAAAGATTAATTCAAAGGTGACAATATCACAGTTAATGCCATTTTTTAATCAGTTCCCAGGCAAGAACATAATTAGATATATTATCAATTAAATATGCAACTAAGTGGAATAGAACATTGCTATTTAGGAATAAAACAGAACATCATTAATTCTGAATTACTTGATGCTAAAGTATTTTTCTTAATCACAATTAGACATTTTTGTCTAAGATCTCCTTATTAACTAATGAGCTGTTGCATACAATTTTTATAGCCATAATTTAGTATCTTATTTAAAGAACACAAACAAATGAAGTAAGCAATAAATGTTGCTTTTCTGTTTGTGCAGCAGCAAATGATAGTGGAAAATTGACCTTTCAAGACAAGAACTCTGACCCATTTATACAGAAACCAAGTGCACCTAAGAGGTTTCTAATTAATCCTCTAATTTAAATCCTATGTCCCTTCTTTATCAAATGTGGATAAGAGAAGCAAAGAGCTATTTCAGCCCATGTAGCACTCTCTTCAGTTACAAACCAGGGTACAGCCTCCTTATTAAGGGCTAAAGATCAATCATGGAAAAACTCCATTGGATACTGACTTTTATTTACTTCTTGTCTTTCTCCTATATTAAGGCAAAGAAATGCTAAAATGGGAAAGAAAAATGACTACTACAAAACTAACATTCATGGATTTAATACCAGGTTTTCAGAACTCTACTAATAATTTCATACAACCTATGAAAGCCTACTGAATTGATTCACTCACTTTTGGAACTTACATCCCGGGAGTAACTGTAACAAAAGACTAGATACAATATTATCCTCCTTTGAGTAACCTACTAAAATGAAGGGGCATTTTTAATCACAAATGCCTGTCCCAACTGCTTTTATTGGATGCACTCTAGATAAGACTAATGTTTGACTGAGCCATTCATTTTAGCTCAAAGTCTCTAACCATTAAACTGCCTTAAGGCAGATGGTTTACACACCTTTGTTTGGAATTTTTCTGCAGATTGTGACTTTGTTTGTTTTTTAACTTGTACAAATGAATAAGTGAGTGGCCCTGAAAAAAAGGAAAAGAAATTCTCACATACTGCTCAGTCAGGGTGTTACTCCTATGACATATTTGTTAATCCATATGCATAGAGATTTGCAGATACGGTATCACATACACACACATTTCCCACTTACATCATAAATAAGAGCCAAAATAATCTGTAAGTAAAGGCAGGAGAGAGAAGCATTTTGAGTAATTTCTCCTCTTTCTCTCTCTCTCTCCTAAAATTTGTTTTTCCACGTTTGTTGGGAAAAATCTGCAAAATTATTCAGGTAAGAAAAGCTATGTGTGTGTACATGTTTTTATGATCATCAAGACTGAATATTGCTGGTGTTCCACTGTGCATGGAACAGGCAGCTGAAAAGTAATAGGGAATAAGTCCCTTGGAAGTGAAATCAGAAATAAGACTAGCTAGATATGCAGCAAAATAGTAGTTTGAAATCAGATGGTGCAAAAGACATGGCTCCCACATCAGGCAGCTTCTGTAAAAGGTGAATATGCAATTAGAGGGAATGGACAGAACAAAACCCACCCCAGCTGCTAGTTCTTTCAAAGGAACCTGTGGTGCAGCCTGAAACTGTCTGATCCTTAAAGGAAGGGGTGTGTATCAGAGGCAACACAGCATTTGTACAAAGATCTGTGAAACAACATCAGCAGTAACTTGTGTCAATATGAACAGATGCACACTGTTTATGACAAAGAAACAGCAATGTCTGGAAAGATTATAGCAAATATTTTCCATATGCTGAATATAATTGTCAAAGACTACAGGATGCTTCCAAATGATGGACACAATTTCAAAGCAGTATATTTCACGATGGCAATGATGGTTGTAACAATGGTTGCAATTACACAAAAAGCTGCATATTCTACAAAGTTTGTAGCCTTGAATCCTTGCTGCTAGTGAAAGCTTTTCGTAGTGAATTCTTGCATCCTTTGAGTTCAAAGGATGCAATAATTGGTCATCTCCTATTGCATGTATAGTTACAGAAGCTTGTAGTATTGAACTACATGATAAGCAGGTGATTTGTGACTTAAAACTTAATTGTAATTTGCACAAATTATTTGTCCTGCCTAAACAACATTTCTTCATACACTTCCAGATAGAGGTTCTCCATCTCCTCTCCACTATTGCCCACACATTCTCTGGGGTAGTATAATATATATTCTTAACTTTAGGGCATATACAAGCAGAGCATATGATAACAAAGTACTGTATTTATTTGAGTCTACTGCAGTATCAAATATAATGCACACCTAAATTTTCAAAACTCTGAAACCAAAAAAGGTTTTTGCTGCCAAATGTAAGTGCAGCAGCAAAAGGTGCACTCTTTGTAATTTGACCATTACAGCTGCTGCCTGTATAAAATTTCTTCTTTACAAACAGAAGTGTTAGGAGATCAATGTTTCCAGCAAAAGAAAGGAAAACTTTGGGATGCATCAATGTTGTAAAATGAATCCACTTTAACTGCCATGGTTCAATGCTATGGAATCCTGGGGGCTGTACTTTTACAAGGCCATGAGCCTTCTCTGCCAAAGAATGCAGAGGCCTCACCAAACTACAAACCCAAAATGGCATAGCATTGGGCACTGGGCATTAAAAGTAAAGATAGTCCCTCAAATAGGAGCTCCAGATGCAACTCCTGAAGCAGTTTCTCCTTTTGCTTTGGTACAGCACTAAGATGACTATATGACAAAGATCTACTGTGCGCTCTAATTTTGGAGAGGCAATTTAGCCTCAAAAGATGAGCATTAGATTCGAATGAATAGGGTATTCTCCAGCACAGTCTTCTCCCATTGTAATAGTTGATTTCAGTTAAAATACAGAAAGAAACTCAATTATTCATCTCCAGGTAACATATAAGTCCTCTTTCTCATAGAGATAGATCAACACAATACTTAGAGAGCTGGAAGTTTTCCTTGGATCACGGCTCCCCAAATCCGGGTTGGGGGGGGGGGCATTCTAAGATATGGCAGCAAAATTGTCTCTCCCCACTTACCGCCCTGTCCAGTAACTGAAAACTAAATCAAACAAAGATATTAAGACATAATCAGCTAAATGATGATCAGAAAGAGAAAGGAAAATGCTAAGGAAAAAGGAAATAACCAAAAAGAAATAACCAACTGTACCTCAGCAAGAGCAGATCAACTCAGACAATCTACACAAAGTGATGGGAGACCCATAAAACATAAAATGGCCTCAGACCTACTTGAAACTGTAAGTTTGATAAAGGCATTACAGAAAGAAACTCTGAAATAATGGTTTATGGCTCCCCAAATCTGTTCCACAGCCAGGTCTGAAAACAGACTGAAATGGATTCATCTCATTTTAAAAAATCCTGGATCTGAGTGGCTACCATATATTCAATATATTATCCAAAAATGGACACTGTCTGATAACTGTCCAACATGGTACAATCCAATGGCCTTATAATTGACTCTATTAGGCATGCTGAAACTGCATTGTTTTAGTGAGGCATTGACTACTAGCTCTACTGATTCAACCAGACCAGAACTGGCTTTTTATAAATCAGAAAAGGCAGGCATCTAATATGCATGCAGTAGCCCTTAACTCTCTCAGAAACCTACTCAAATCCCACAGCTGTATACATTGAAAACTATTAATCTTCACTAGAGAAACAGAAGCCAAATTTACATCCACTGTATATAACATCATAATCAAATTGGTTTCCACGGGATTTTAGAAGCAATATGGTTGAAACCATCTCTGCAATCATTTTCACATCTTCTGAGTTCCCATTCCCCCTACATGCAAATAAAACATTTTATGGGGGGGAAAACACACACACACACACACACACACACACACATTTGTTTGATATATAGTTGCAATTTCAGATAATCTATACAGTTAAGTTTCTAACACTCTCTTTTCATTTAAGTTGATATTTTCTAGCCAATTTGATTTTGAACCAAAGCCTTCAATATACTGCTGTGAGGAAAACGCATTAAGCGCATTGCCATCAGATTAAACAAAATCCTGGGAAAGAGGTCTTCAGAAATGTTTTTCTAGCATTATTTTGCATGCTTGAGGAGAAATGCATGTTTTAAATTAAAAAGTGGGCATAGATGGAGGGAAGAAATACATAGTACAGATGATAATATTCTGAACTGTTGGTGACATAAAGCCTTATTTTTCCATTGATTTGTAAGGAACATCTACAGATCATTTAAGGCTCACAATCTCTGCAGTACAAAGAGTTTACTTAATATACTTTCTGCTTCCTTTCATATGAGATACTAATACTCCCTTTAAAAGGGTTAATGAAAGCTATAGTCCATATGATTTCTGGCCATATGAAGTCTTGTAATCTGAGAAATGATCTTCACACATAGCACAATACTTGTCATCCATCCCCAGTTTCTATCCCCCTACTACGTATTTGTTGGGAAATTATACACAGGTCTGTACTCGGACTTGTTTGTATTTCATAGAGGATGTTAAGAACTACCACCTCTATATGAGGAAACAACATACCATATTTTCAGATTACACAAGCAGAGCAAATACATGTAAATGCCTCCCTGCTAAATGCTTTCTAGTCTTCTCTCCCTGCGGTAAACTTTAACAGTTTACTAAGTATGTTGCTTTTTCTCTAAGTATGTTGCCATCTGACTTTGTGTTTTTCCTACATGGCAGCGAGTTGGACTAGATGGCCCAACTCTATCATTCTATGATTCTCTATCTCAGCTGCAGTTAGAGTGGTTATAGCTCAGGATTCACTTTGAAGAGAGCAATTTTTAAAAGGAAAAGAGCTAATAATACCCATTATTACCATTAACAGAGGCAGGAAATTATACAACACAAAATGAATGCTTTTTATGCCAGATCGTGTTAATGCATGTGCAAGGCAAAATCATTAGAAGGCACCATGCTCCTTAAAAAAGGGCTAAAGAACAGCTAATAGCTATTCAATTAGGGTTGTTTAAAAAAATCAGGTGTAAAAGAATTAAAAGCTGACCACATATTTCCCTGCCATGTATTTATTTGTGCTTCATAGAGGATGTAAAAGACTACCACCTCTGGACATATAGTGGAGCAGTAGCAAGTAAGAATGGGGCCTGTTCTGTGGAGAAAGACAATCCTGTAGAGGGAAGGTGGTCAGGCAGCTGTTAACAAATCCTAGATATTTCCCTGCTTAACTCTCTTAAGCATATAGATCAACTAAGGCAGTGGTTCTCAACCTTCCTCATGCCGCGACCCCTTAATACAGTTCCTCATGTTGTGGTGACCCCCCAACCATAAAATTATTTTGTTGCTACTTCATAACTGTAATTTTGCTACTGTTATGAATTGCAATGTAAATATCTGATATGCAAGATTTATTTTCATTCACTGGACGAAATTTGGCACAAATACCTGATACACCCAAATTTGAATACTGGTGGGGTTGGGGAGATTGATTTTGTCATTTGGGAGTTGTAGCTAACCTACAATCAAAGAGCATTCTGTATTCTATCAACGATGGCATTGAACCAAACTTGGCACACAGAACTCCCATGACCAACAGAAAATATTAGAAGGGTTTGATGGGCACTGAGTCTGAGTTTTGGAGTTGTAGTTCACCTACATTGAGAGAGCACTGTGGACTCAAACAATGATGGATCTGTACCAAACTTGGCACAAATACACAATATGCCCAAATGTGAACACTGTGGTGGTGCTTGGGGGAAATAGACCTTGACATTTAGGAGTTGTAGTTGCTAGGATTTATAGTTCACCTACAATCAAAATGCCCCTTGAACCTCACCAACGATAGAATTGGGCTTTTGGTGGGAGGATTTGCCGTCTATTTCCAAAAGGGAAGAGAAAGACAGGCAAAATGATATTCAGCCTTCTCTGCCAAAGGGGTTACCTAAAACTATAAGAAATATGTGTTTTCTGATGGTCTTTGGCAACCCCTTTGACCCCCCCATGTGACCCCCCCAGGGGTTCCCAAACCGCAGGTTGAGAAATACTGAGCTAAAGGTTTATATCCATTTTAGGCCAAACCTTTCTCTCGGAACCTACCCCATTTCACATCCCTGTAAGAGCTATTTGCCAGCGGAATTCTTTGCCCTGGACTGTGGTGGAGGCTCCTTCTTTGGAGGCTTTTAAGGAGAGGCTGGATGGCCATCTTTCTGGGGTGCTTTGAATGTGATTTTCCTGCTTCTTGGCAGGGGGTTGGACTGGATGGTCCACGAGGTCTCTTCCAACTCTATGATTCTATGAATGTATAAAGAGGACTAGCTCTTCCAAGGGAATCTGGCTCACATGGTGTTGTCCTCTGACAAACCAAACCCAGGTGTCTTCAACTTAACTTTCTAATAGGCATGAGAATCCCATTCATTCACATTTCTTTCCCAAGCACTTAAAGAGAATGTTTAGCACAAAAAAGTGTGGAAGAATGTGATAATGATGATAAATAATTATATTTATTACCACCTCTCCTCACAGTTCAAGGTACATTACAATATGGTTAAAACGCAGAGATAAAATATAATACTATTAAACTGCATATATTAAAATATACAGAATCAAGAATGACACCAACACTGTACTAATAAAATGCACAGTTTAAATTCACCATTGAAAATTGACCTCAATAATGCACTGAGAATAGTATGTTACAAAGAACTAGTGTTCTCTGATTTCTTTATTCCTGGGCTTCTACCTCACCTTCTTTTCCTCCCAAATAGAGGCAGATAAACATCATTTGCAAGACATTAGATTAATGCAAGACTGTGAATGCCACAGCTCCCAAGCATTGGGAGCCATTAGGGGCAAGTCAACTGTTGCTTTTAAGTTGTAAGCTAAAAGATTCAGAATTGTTGTTTTACCAGTCACATGTTGAACAAAGATTCCCTATGGAAGAGAACACTTTTCTTTCAAAGGCTTTGCCTCAGCCAAACGAAAGTCAGTAACAGAAATAAAGCCATTCTAATTAACTGCACTCAACTTTTGTAAACACTATGTATTGTCACCCAGGAGACCTCTTTGTATAAACAATCAACAAGCACTTCCATCTTTTCCCCAACACATTTTTTCTTATTTAAAAAAGAGAAAAAGCAGTTGGAAAAACGTAGAAGACATACAAATGGAACATACCCAAGTGATAACATTCTGTAAATGTGAAAGGACAATTACAGGATAAAAGCCTCACCAGGAAGAATGTGAGGGCTTTCCATCCTCTTACCAACAACACAATTTAAAGAGCCATTTAAGGAACTCAGAAATATTATAGTGAAGCCAAAGATAAATTAAATTGTTTAATTGAGTATAAAAGCAGGCTTTATACTTCAATGAAAAAATATGATTGATAGTAACCCTACAGCTGCCCAGCACAAAGACTCATACAAAAATTTACTTTCTGAATGAAAATTATCCAGCTTTTCAAGGAAAGTCAAGTAAAAAGAGTTGTGTAATAAGCTGAAATCACAAATTAATCAATATGAAATCCATTGGGGGTTTGGATGATAAACACAATTATTTTTTTCAGTGAGTATCCATATCAGCATTTGAACCCAAAACATGTTTTTCACCAAGGTGCTATGAGGAAAGCACCAGCTTTTATAAACCTTCACATTTCCCAAAGTGCCCTTTGCAGTCATAAATATCAATGATACCCTTGTCAACAATTATCAGTTTGGTGTCTGTTCACATAGATAATTAAAATCCAGCATATCATGGCTGTTTGTCAGATTAAGTACCACCATTACTAAAATCTATATTGCATACACAATTATAGCCATGAAGATGACAGTTTATTTTAACATGCCAAGAAATAAGACAGCCACTTGGGAACTGCCCAAATGAAATTTCCATCTGTCTGGGTCACCTGAACTTTCTACAACTAAAATCAAATGAGGATATTAGCATTTGTGCTGCACATGAAGGTTGAACTTCATAATGAAATGCTGTACTCTACCTTTGCTTTAATAGAACATTTCTCACTAGATTACAATCCAGTCACTTTGTGGAACACATTATTTACCTTCACAATAGGCAGAATCCCCTTGGACAGAGACATAACCGCTTTTGCATTCGCAAGTTGCTCGGGTATTCCAGTTTCTGCATTCTGCATTTTCACCACATGCATGCCCTTGTGCACAAAAATTGTGACCTGGAAAGCGAAGTACACAACATCTGAATAAAATCAGGAAGAAACTGGATTCTCTTTTTAAAACCATTTACAAAAGACATATATACATACCAAGGAATCCTAAATTAGTACTAATATTTGTACATTGACATTTTCCCCTGAGAGAACTATTCATCTCATAACAATAATGTAGCTTCTCTTTTAGTTATTGTCCCATATTATCCAACTTCCACTAATACATCTTCTCAGCTTTACTATTAGAAAACAATCATAATGTAACACAGAACTTAAATATTTAGCCATGTTTACATCAAGTTGTCATTTATTCCATTTTTAGTATTCCATTCACCAGAATGAACCCAACCCAAGTAGAAAAGCACAGATTAGATACTTCCTTCTGACATGTCTTCAATTTCTATCTCCTACTTTCAGCGTCTACACTGTCTGTGGCAGACAAAACTATCTATTCTACTATTATATATAGTAAGGCCTCACACACTGAATTTTGTATGAATTGAAATGCTAGGAAATTGTTCTTTACTTTGTGATTATTGTGATTTTATTGCCAAGGTGCTTGTGGAATTTTACACATTAAAATCAAAATTACTGGCTTTGGATATAATACACCTTGATGTGGATGATGGAATGAGGAGTGAGGGGCATGTGTTGTTCTTTCTAAGGCAAAGCAACATCTACTTGTTCTTCTGTATAATTCTCTTGAACAGTACAGGCTATTAATCTTCCAAAATGGAACCCTATGCTTCCATTCTTTTATTCAACCTTTTTTTAAAAAAAAATGTGATCAGTATGATCAACTGAAGTCATTATTTGCTTGATTTTACTGAACTTATAATAAGTACATTCCAACAACCTTATTTTTACTTCCCATATTTGGTTCACATTGGCTCTAAGTGAGGCTTAAAAAGAAATAATGATAGATGCATGTAACTTTCTCAAATAACATATTAATGGCAATAGATTATCAAAATCTTAGATGACATCAAAACACTGAGAAACAAAAGGCCTTCATGGCAGTGTATTCCAATTTTAGTTACCTATAAGTCATTTTGAAAATAACACTCCAAGTCATTTTAAAACTGTATGTGGTATATATCATAGGCAGTTTCAAAATGATTTAGGATGTTATTTCTTTCTTTCATCCTTTTCCATTATGGAAATGATTTATTTCACCCTTCTCCTTAATGTAAAATCAGAAACTAGGTGTGTTTCCCCCCTCCCCCCATCTTTAATTTCATATAAAGAGTAGAATGGTAAACTGCTAGGCATATGCTGTTTTTAACTACTGTCAAGCTGACTTAAGCCAACCCAATAAATGATGGACCTCCAAGTCACTGCCATTATCTCTAAGAGATTCCTCATGCACTTCTACTCCTACTGTCCTATAACATTTGGTCTGGCTCCTCTGCAAAAGCCTGCCAGACTCAGGAGATCCTAACAACAGCATTCCTACTATAAACAAAGCCTCTTGCCTCACAGAAGCAGCCAGTGCCACCATTAGATAAAAGTAGTGCCATTACTGGGTAGGCATATATACAGTCAGGTGAAGTAGTTAAGATGGAAAAAATGTAAAAGAGAGAGAATAGGATGAGGAAAGGGTAAGGTGATGTTAACACATGGAATGGCTGGCTTTGATAAATTCAGAGCATTGAGCATATGTTTTTGTATACGAGGGCAAAGACTATAGTGAATTGTTGAGGAAAGAACCTAAGTAATCTGCATATACTTCCATTGTGCTTCCTCAGGTGTAAAAATTTGGAGTGTCAAATCTTTGAAGTAAGAACTTTCCTTTTTCTTATAAAACTCTAATAGCTAATCTGCACTTATGCCACTACATGAATAATAGCAGTACTCTTTCATTAACTTCATACCATTTTAAAACTAGGGCTAAATGACTGCATTTGGATACTACTTGATTTATTCTAGACTCCTAGTACTTCCAAAATTTTGTGTAAGTTAAATCACACAGACGGACAGACAGATAGACAGAATAGGAACCAGGCTGTAAACTAGAATACTGACAGTGCTTGTTTTTGGCTAATACAACATGCATTGTCATTATTCCAGTTTACAATCTGGTTCCTGTTGTCCCCCCACCCCCCACCCCTAGACTTAGCACAAGATAACTCTAGGGCTCTAACCCGACTAAAGTTTGACAGAAGCACATTTCATTTGAAACAGTACTTAAGGCAGTCAAGACTAACCTATTGCATAAGTTTCACTAAAAGATACTATTACTATTGTTATTATGTTTATGTTTATTTATACCCCATTTTTTCTTTCCATACAAAGCATTTCAATACAATTCAAAATCTACAAAGATACAAACATTAAAGCAAAATTAAACACAAACAGCATTAAAAAAATTCAGTTAAAATTCATATTCAGGGTTTAAAATCACAGCACTTGATCTTAAAAACCTTCTTCTTTAAAAGCCTGCCTGAATAAAAAAAGTTTTAGCCTGCTGCCAGAAGGACAGCAGAAAGGGGGCCATTCTGACTTCCCTGGGCAGAAAAGTTCCAATGTCGCAGGGCTACCACTGAGATGGCCTGCTCTCTCGTCCCTAACAACCGAGATTGAGATGGAGGTGGGACTGAGAGAAGGGCATCTCCTGAAGATCTCAAGGCCTGGGAAGGTTCGTACAAGGAGATACGGTCAGCCAAATAGCCTGGACCTGAGCTGTCTAGGGCTTTAAAGGTCATAACCAGCACTTTGAACTGTGCGCAGAAACAAACTGGCAGCCAGTGGAGCTGCTGCAACAGGCGGGTTGTCCCCTCCCTAAAGCCTACCCCAGTCAGCAACCTAGCTGCAGCTGTTTGGACCAGTTGAAGTTTCTGAGCACTCTTCAGAGACAACCCCACGTAGAGTGTACTAAAATAATCCAGATGGGATGTAACTAAGGCATATACCATCATGGCTAAATCCAGCTTCCTAAGGAATAGGTGCAATTGGCATGCAAGTTTTAATCTTACAAAGGCCTTCATGGGCACTGCCAATACCTGGGCTTCCAGGTCCAATGCTGAATCTAGGAGGGCCCCCAAACTGCAAATTATGTCTTCAGAAGGAGTGTAACTCCATCCAGCACAGACTGGATCCTTATTCCCTGATCTGCTTTCTGACTGGCCCGGAGCACCTTTAGCTGGACTGAGACTTATGACAGTAGCAACAGTTCTTTTTTTAAAAAAAACTATAAAAACTGAGACAACATGAACATTCTTATGGGAACTCTCAAAAGTCTCCATTTATTTTAGACCCAATTTATTTCTGTTAGCAAATAACAATGTTAGTCTTTGACAGCATTAAAAAGTAGACATCAGAAAGCGGATAATGTGTTGTAGCAGTACCTGTAAGACTAATCTATTTTAGCATAGATAACTTACTCAGCCACATGCTGAGCCAGGCCAAGTAGTCCCTTTTCATGAGACTTCACTTTCAGCCACTATAAACCCATATATACAGTTCTGTATGATTTGGAGGCTTTATTCTGAGGTGTATGAGTTAAGAAATATGTCATTATCCAGAACAACAATTCACAAGCATCATATCTGTTTCCACAATATGTCAACCGTATGCCATTGTATCAACTCATATAGATGGAGCCCCTGGTGGCACAGTGGAATAAACCCTTGTGCCGGCAGGACTGCTGACCGACACATCAGCAGTTTAAATTTGGGGAGAGTGGGTGAGCTCTCTCTGTCAGCTCCAGTTTCCCATGAGGGGATAGGAGAGAAGCCTCCCACAGAATGGTTAAACATCAAACATCTGGGCATTCCCTGGGCAACATCCTTGGAGATGGCCAATTATCTCACACCAGAAGCGATTTACAGTTTCTCAAGGTGCTCCTGACATTACAAGAAACTCAGCATGACACAACATGAAGAACACTATATGCATTCTACCTAAATATTGGAATGCGGAATTTGACTCCTACATCAAACGTTTTCACCATCATGTCCAGACTGCAGTAATTTATCAAGCAATCTCCATTAGATGCTACCTATAGTCAAATAGAAAGGATATAATTGTCAGGAGCCCCGGTGGAAAAGTGCATTAAAGCACTGAGCTGCAGACCGAAAGGTCCCAGGTTCAAGCCCCGGGAGCGGCGTGAGCAGCAGCTGTTAGCTCCAGCTCCTGCCAACCTAGCAGTTCGAAAACATGCCAATGTGAGATCAATAGGTACCGCTCCGGCGGGAAGGTAACAGTGCTCCATGCAGTCATGCCGGCCACATGACCTTGGAGGTGTCTACGGACAACGCCGGCTCTTCGGTTTAGAGATGGAGATGAGCACCAACCCCCAGAGTCAGACATGACTGGACTTAACGTCAGGGGAAACCTTTACCTTTACTAATTGTCAGAAAAGTGGATGACAAGGGAAGAGTCATAACAAACAAGTTGGACTGCACTGAGAAGGCTGAGAGATAATTGTACAACACCACTACTGATTCATATTAGAAAGAGTCATACAAATTAGTCCAAGAATGTCCCACTGATGTACAGAATCAATCTGAAATGCACACACCTCAGAAGCCCTGATTAGACTCTTTCCATCAAAGTACACACATGAATTTATCCAGAGGATCCATTTCTCAAGCACTGGAATGCTCATTGTCAGGGCATAGAGATATATGGATTTAATGCCACCAATACTACAAGCAATGTAAAAGGTAAAACTGAAGCCCTGTGGAAAATACAGTCCAGCCATTGTGGATGTAAGAATTGCTGTACATCCTCATCTCACACAAGAATTCAACATAGTAATTTTGTGCTAACTTAAAATGTCTTTTATTTTGGGAACTAGCAGTTATTCTCAAATCAACTGCACTGCTCTGAGTGCGTGCGTGGCACTACAATATGCAAACATCTTTCTGATTGACTTGGAATAATATCTCCCCAGGAAATGCACTCAGAAGCTTCTCTTGTTCCTCAGTTTCACAGATAACATCTTTATTATCTGAACCATAATCTGAGGGGTAGACTCAGTGAGGTCCTATGAGGTCCTATTCACCTCTATAATTGTATGAAAAGAATCACTTGAAAAGTTCCACCAGGATTTCAACCACTTCTGCCATGCCATGAAACTGATTCTGGAACAATTCAGACCACAAATTCACTTTCGCGAGACTGCAACTTTACTTCTAAATACCTACCTCCGTGACCCTATCTCCTTCCATAAACCTGCCTGATCTTTGCGATCATCCGGGGAGGCCCTTTTATCATCACTGTCTATATCTCAGGCCCGCCTTGTGAGCACAAGGGAGAGAGCCTTTTCTGCTGTGGCCCCCCGACTATGGAATTCACTACCTACTGAAATCAGGCAAGCTCCCACTCTGTTAGCTTTTAGGAAAGACCTGAAAACATGGCTCTTCCGCTGTACTTTCGGTGAGTAATTTATGTTATATATTTCTGTGTTACTCCCTCCCAACACCTATCCTCCAGACTGCCCCACTTTCATGTGTCCCTGTCCACAGTGGAGTACCCTCTGTCCTTCTCACTCCGGGTTTTATAGAATCATAGAATCATAGAATAGTAGAGTTGGAAGAGACCTCATGGGCCATCCAGTCCAACCCCCTGCTAAGAAGCAGGAAATCGCATTCATAGTACCCCCGACAGATGGCCATCCAGCCTCTGTTTAAAAGCCTCCAAAGAAGGAGCCTCTACCACAGTCCGGGGGGAGAGAGTTCCACTGCCGAACAGCCCTCACTGTGAGGAAGTTTTTCCTAATGTTCAGGTGGAATCTCCTTTCGTGTAGTTTGAAGCCATTGTTCCGTGTCCTAGTCTGCAGGGCAGCAGAAAACAAGCTTGCTCCCTCCTCCCTATGACTTCCCCTCACATATTTGTACATGGCTATCATGTCTCCTCTCAGCCTTCTCTTCTGCAGGCTAAACATGCCCAGTTCTTTAAGCCTCTCCTCATAGGGCTTGTTCTCCAGACCTTTGATCATTTTAGTTGCCCTCCTCTGGACGCTTTCCAGCTTGTCAACATCTCCCTTCAACTGTGGTGCCCAGAATTGGACATGGCGAGGCACTCCACTCATGACTTCTTTCCAAGATGAAGACGACGCATTGGTGAGCACCCTTTGGGTTCGTTCGCTTAGCCAATTACAGATCCACCTAACCGTAGTTTTGTCTAGCCCACATTTTACTAGTTTCCTTGCCAGAAGGTCATGGGGGACTTTGTCAAAGGCCTTACTGAAATCCAGGTACGCTACATCCACAGCATTCCCTGTATCGACCCAACTCGTAACTCTATCGAAAAAAGAGATCAGATTAGTCTGGCATGACTTGTTTTTGGTAAATCCGTGTTGACTATTAGCAATGACTGCATCTGTTTCTAAGTGTTTGCAGACCACTTCCTTAATGATCTTTTCCAGAATCTTGCCTGGTATCGACGTGAGGCTGACTGGACGGTAATTGTTTGGGTCGTTCTTTTTTCCCTTCTTGAAGATAGGGACCACATTTGCCCTCCTCCAATCTGCTGGGACTTCTCCCGTTCTCCAAGAACTCTCAAATATGATCGCCAGTGGTTCTGAAATAACTTCCGCTAGTTCCTTCAGTACTCTTGGATGTAGTTGATCTGGCCCTGGCGACTTGAATTCGTTTAGAGTGGCCAGGTGTTCCTGGACAACTTGTTTCCCTATTTGGGGTTGGATTTCCCCAAATCCTTCGTCCATTTCATGTTGCTGAGGTTGAAGATGGCTTTCTTTTTGTGAGAAGACCGAGGCAAAGAAGGCATTAAGCAGTTCTGCCTTTTCCCTGTCCCCTGTCGCCATCACCCCATCTTCTCCTCGCAGAGGCCCTATCGCCTCCTTTTTCTTCCTATTTCTACCAACGTAAGCAAAAAAGCCTTTTTTGTTGTTTTTAATGTCCCTGGCAAGCCTGAGCTCGTTTTGCGCTTTAGCCTTGCGAACCTTTTCCCTACAGGAGTTGGCTATACGTTTGAATTCTTCTTTGGTGATTTCTCCCCTTTTCCACTTCTTGTGCATGTCACTTTTGAGTTTTAGCTCAGTTAGAAGTTCTTTGGACATCCATTCTGGCTTCTTTGCACGTGCCATATTTTTTTTCTTTGTTGGCACTGTTTGCATTTGCGCCTTGAGTATTTCACTTTTAAAAAACTCCCATCCATCGTTATCTTTGTGTTCATGCGGCCTGCCCTTGTTTTACTGTTTCTTTTTTTTTTGATTTCTTGATGTAATGTCTATTATCATTTATTGTATTACTTTTAATCGTGCTATGATATGCTGTTTTTATATTTTATTATATTGTATTGCTCTGGGCATGGCCCCATGTTAGCCGCCCCGAGTCCCCGTTGGGGAGATGGTGGCGGGGTATAAATAAAGTTTTTATTATTATTATTATTATTATTATTATTATTATTATTATTATTATTATTATTATTATTATGTTGGGGCTACATATACTTACATGGATCTAGCTTCCAACCAAAAAGCACAATCAAATATTTAGCATACAGGCAAGTACCCTTATCCAACTGCATCTGCCTAAACCGGGTATGTACAAAGTCTGGCCCAGAGGCCAATTGCAACCCCTATTCAAATTTACACTGGCCCTCTCCCTCCAGGCCTCCCTCCCTCCCTTGCTTCTTTCCTTCCTCCCTTTCTCCCTCCATCACTTTCTTGACTTGGGGGCTACCCTAACTCCTTCCCTTTCTTGACTTTTTCCTTTCTCCCTCCTCTTCCTTCCTTTCTTCCTTCTTAGTGACCAGGGCTCCTCCAGAGGAGAGAAAGAGCGATGGTGGTCTCTTCACCCTAATTAAGTGTTGCCCTATCCTTGAGTGGCTCCAGCCTTGGGCATCCTGTCCCAGTAGCCCCTAGTCTCTCTCTCTCTTTTCTCCTGCAACTCTTTCTTTATTTCTTTGCAAAGAAAGACTCCTCAATTGCCATGCTTGCCCCAGGCGCTCATTGCTGCCGCTGCCACTGCCACTGCATGGTTGGGAAGGACCCCGTGCTACCCTTCACTGTGGCTCATCCCTTAGGAAGAAAAGGGGAGAGCCAGGCAACTATAAGTCCCCCTCCCGACAGAGAAGGAGATTCCATCAGACTCTGAGGCAGCATATGCCACTGTCTGAAACGACTTGTGGGCACACAACAACAGCCCTAATTAACATGACTCTCATCAGCCAAAAGCAGTCCCACACTTTCCATTAAAAGACTGGTACGTCTACACTGGTTAAAAATGCTCTTCATTTTATATATTGTATTGTTCTTTCATGGTATTCTTTGCACTACAAATAAAACATATGCAGTGTCCATAAGAATGTGTTCATCTTTTTTTCAAACTATAGTCTGGCCTCCCAACAGACTGAGGGACTGTGAACTGGCCCTCAGCTTGAAAGTTTTGACACTCCTGTAAACTTACAAAACAAATGTAAAAGTTATACACTTGCAGCAGAATTTTTTCAAATTACAGTACTCGCCAAAGGAGGTAGAAATAAATAAAACAAACCAACAAGGCAAGACTGGGAGCCATGGATGCTCTACTACAAAGTGGATCAAAACCAGAAATTTTGGAACACTATTAGTTGTCACCTATAGCACCCAGCCGATACTATTCAAATGCATAACACTGCCAAACACACATTTTGGTGCTTCAAATGATAGGCCAGTTTCTGGGTATATTTGACCTGCTGATTCCAAAGGTGGCCCAGTTTTCCCCTATCAACACTAGTTTTTGATATACACAACATATGCCATATACTAGTTTTCATCTGCTTGACCACAGAAAATCAGAACCATATCTGATTAGCAATACTCTCCCGTGATTATTTTACCATCAAAGCTATTCCAACTCCAAAGATAGCCGGTATTGAGTGTGTTGGTGTGGTCCTGGCTAGCAGGGAATCCCTAGCCATTCTTGTAGTTTACCGCACGCCTGGGTCTCCGGGAGAGAGTCTGCTAAATCTATTAGATCTTGTGGCAGACTGGGTCCTGAAGTTCCCCAGACTTATTGTTCTGGGTGACTTTAATGTACATGTCGAGGCACTGCCATCTTCATCTGTGACTAAGGACCTAGTACCAACCTTTGAAGCTCTGGGCCTCTCACTACTCAAGACTCGCCCTACTCATTGGGCCAGCCACACCTTGGACCTGATTTTTAATATCGGAGTACAAACATCTCTATCTGCGGTAATTGATGTTCCCTGGTCTGATCACGCTGTCCTGAAGGCCCGGATTGAGATTCCATCTCCTCCTCCCCATCTTGCCACACCAATCTTTGCTCGGCCTAGGAGACTCATGGAACCTGCTAGGTTCTTGAATGCCCTTAAGGGCCTGGGAACTGCGTGCGTCACTCTCAATGAGCTAGTCAACACCTGGAATGTCAGTTTGTTGGCTGCCTTGGATGAAATTGCCCCCAGACGCCTCCTTCGCCCTCACCGGAATCGCTCCCCCTGGTACACTAATGAGCTACGGACGATGAAGCAAGCACGAAAGCGGCTGGAACATCGGTGGCGACAGAAGCCCGACGAGGTGTCACTGTCCGCGTTCAAGGCTTTTCGCAGGTCCTACGAATCAGCCGTCAAGGATGCTAAAAAATCTTACAATTCCTCCTTAATAGCCTCTGCTAGATCGCGCCCAGCTCAAGTATTCAAAATCGTTCATGCTTTGTCCAGTCCGGCTCCCTTAGTCCAAAACCCAGCAACCACGGCTCTTACAGCAGAGGCATTCCAGAAGTTTTTCACTGATAAAATCACCGTGCTTCGACAGGAACTGCCCCCTACAGCTGATACCTTAAGTGAGCTTGAGACTTTGTGGCCGCTTAGTGGGCCTATCTTTGACCGATTTACTCTGCTTGACAAGGAAGATGTCGCTAGAATCCTGGCTGTTGCAAAACCAACCACCTGTTCCCTTGATCTGTGCCCCTCCTGGCTGGTGAAGAGCTGCCTGGAAGGTCTACTCGATCCGTTGAGTAATATCATCAATGGCTCTCTTGAACAGGGGGTCTTCCCAGACAACCTAAAAGAGGCAAGGGTTCGTCCCCTGCTAAAGAAGCCTAGCTTGGATCCCATGACCCTTGCCAATTATCGTCCTGTCTCCAACCTCCCATTCTTGGGTAAGATGATAGAGCGGGCTGTGCTGGGACAATTGCAACAATTTCTGGATGATACAGCCGGCCTGGACCCTTTCCAGTCAGGCTTCCACCCTGGCCAAGGGACGGAGACAGTCCTGGTTGCCATTACAGATGAACTTCGTCGCCAGTCTGATAGCGGCGGATCAGCGCTACTGGTACTTCTCGACCTTACCGCAGCGTTTGACACCGTTGACTACGATCTAATGATTCACTGTCTCGCCATGTCCGGAGTTCGTGGTCAGGCCCTCAATTGGTTCAACTCATTTCTGCGAATCCGGAGCCAATGCGTGGAGTATATGGATCAAGTCTCTGACAGATCTCCCCTCCTATGTGGGGTACCCCAAGGTGCCATTCTCTCCCCTCTTCTCTTCAACATCTACGTTAGACCCCTTGCTAGCTTGGTTCGGAGTTTCGGCCTAGACTGTTATCAATATGCGGACGACACCCAATTCCTTCTGCGCTTGGAGCCTGGAGCAACGTCAATACCAGAAAATTTCACCTTATGTCTGGAGGCTCTGTCGAACTGGCTACGTGCTAGTAGATTGAAGGTGAACCAGGCAAAGACAGATTCTCTGGCATGGCCGTTCAACTGGTCTGACCCACTTGCTACCCACCTTCGATGGTGCTGTCCTATCTCCTTCGCCCACCGTTAAGAGCCTGGGTGTCGTTTTAGATTCGCAGCTGACAATGGAAGCTCAGGTCGCTGCTGCCAGCAAACAGGCCTTTTTCCACCTACGACAAGCGAGGCAACTGGCACCCTATCTATCTGATGAGGCGCTGGCAACAGTCATTCATGCCACGGTCACATCTAGGCTGGACTATTGCAACGCCCTGTATGTTGGGCTTCCGATGTCCACGACCCGAAAGCTCCTTATTGTTCAGAATGCGGCAGCCAGGCTACTCACAAGAACACCCATGAAATGCCACATAACACCAGTGCTGCAGCATCTGCATTGGCTTCCAACTGATTACCGTGGACTATATAAGATGCTAGTCCTGACTTTTAAAACTCTTTATGGCCAGGGCCCATCGTATCTTAGGGACTGTCTCTCCTTCTCCCATCATCGGAGGTCGCAACGACCATCCCAACGAGACTTACTCTATGTACCGGGTCCTAGAGAAGTGCACTTGGAGAGGACCAGGCGCAGAGCTTTTTCTGTTTCTGCCCCTGCCTTATGGAATGCCTTGCCGCCCTATATGAGAGCCATGCGTGAGTTGGGGCCTTTTACCCTAGCACTCAAGACATGGCTCTTTACTAGAGCTTTTAATCTATTTTAATATTTTTAATCAATATTTGTATGTATGTATTTTTATCCTTTTTTATCTTGTAAATCGCCTAGAGCATTGTGGATGGAGGGCGATTAATAAGTAATTAAATGATGATGAATGATGATGATGATATCTAAGAAACTAGTACTAATGCAGTTGATCCAATGCAATTTTCTGAATGAGTACACCGGAAAACCCCAGGGGCAGGTCTAAAATCCAAGACACCAAGAATATTGAGAGGTTACATAATCAAAACTTAGCAACCAGTTCTGGACAATAATATAACCCTGTATATAAAGGGTTTTGGTGGAATCCCTTACTGCCTTATTGGCATACATAAAACAAATGCTCACTTACAGCATAACATGCTGGGGCAAGACTTGTTCATATACCTAGATGTCAATTCTGTCTTCACTTCTACTCTGGCAGCAACCTTAAACGTGCCTAATAATACATGATGGAACATCACATATGCATTTATTCTCTGAAGAGATACATGCAATCTTACACTGCCACTCTGTATTCTACATTTGATATTGTATACCGGTATTTATCTACACAGAGAAAATAAATGGTCAGAATTCTGATATCAGAAAGAGCAATACCCCAAAAAACAGTTGTAGAACATTTCACCTTCTTGGACATACAATATGGTAAGTAGGAGTTCTCAAAGAGAAAGGGAAAAAAGATTTTAAAAGCAGTCTCCAATCCATTCACAGAACAGAAATAATAGTTTCATAGCACACTACATATATTAATACTTGCATGTTGAAATAGTAATATTAATATACATGCTGCCGTAACTGCATATATAACCAACAGAATGTGCCCACAGAAGGTATTAACCCTAAGGGAATTGAATTTAATAAACAGACTTACTACTTTCTCACACCCCTACTAATTGGCCACTACTAACCACTTGAAAGGCCTGTTATCATCTTGCAACTTTCTTTGAAGTTTTATCATTAGGGTCATACTTTGCATCTTTCTTTCTCCTGTTACATTATGTCCTGCTCCTGTAACTGGGTAACTATGCTGGAAAACCTGTTGCTTTAATATTACTCTCTCATGGCACCTGGAAAAGTGGGTTGATACTCGTGAAACTCACACTAAAGTAGATCATTTAGTCTTAAAAGTGCTGCAAAATTTCTCTACTCCCTATTTTTTAACTTTTTGTTTAGTTAGATTATGTCATACTTCCTTAAAAATTTCCATATAGCTAATTTGGAATAGAAATATTTGCTTAATGAAAGTTTTGTAAATTGTAAGATCCTTCTGAAGAACAGGGAAAATCTTTACATCACTGCTTTTAATTTCCATCCAACATGAGCATGAAGTAGAACAACAAAAAGTTCAACAAATATATCAAAACAATTTCTTCCCGGATAGAAGTTATAAATGTGTGAAATAACCTAACAACACCGCTCAAAATATTTGAAATACAATTACCGTCTTTCATGGTGTGTATAGTGAATAGCATGTATTCCAGATCTCTTGACAGACTTGTAACCTCTATTTCTTCTTCAGACATCACAGCTGAATAATCTACAAGTTTTATCAAGGTCGGTAGTGCATTTTTTCTACACTTGGCTTTCATTTGATGAAAACATCTGTATGTCTTTATTACAACTGCTTCCACTAGATTAAGCTTTGCTTTAAGTTATTTGACTGTGCAATGACCCATTAATCATTTTAAGCTAATTAGAACAGTAATCAAATTCTACGCTTCAGGAGATCCATGGACAAGCTCATTTCACGTTGGTGAAGAATAGTGCAATTTGCTGGATACATATAGGCATAGGTGAAAGTTCTCCAGAATTCAAATAACTTATTTTCATATCTACTGTTCATAATTTCTTCAGATGCCGCCCTACAGACAGGAGTAAATTCCAAGTAAACATGGATATGTCCAGAATGCATATAACTTTCATAAGTAAACAGCTTTCATCTTCGCCGAGTCCTTTCTGATGCATTCAGATACAGAATAATGAGAATAGGTGTGTGTATGACCCAATCCATTATCAGCAGAGGCTAGTGGTTATGCTGTCAGGAGATCATATTTTATTCTGCACTTAAAGAATGCTATCCAAGTTGCTGAATCCAATCCCAAGGCACCACAGATAGCGCCTTTAAAGTGCAGGCTAAAATAGAGTTGATTTTTCTTTCAACTGGCATTGGAGGTCTCCATTAACAATTATTGCACAGCAATTTGCTTGATCACTGTAAATCCAAATTTCTGCCATCATGATCCTATTATAATGTATTAGGTAAGTATGCTTTTGATTAACATATGACATTGGTTCCGATTCCTGTTGAAAATTAGAAAAAAATATCAAAAGTATTTGAGTAGATAGCTTCTTTGTGTGAAATACACTTTAGACCTGGGGTGAGTAACAATGAGGGCCAATGGCATTACAAGTCCAGCAGTATCATGAACACCACAAATTGCCTACCGCTGTCTCTGGCAGAGCAGTAATTATCATGCTGGAGTCCTATTCCAGGGTATTCTACATAGCAATGCTATTGAGACTGTGGCTCTTTGGACCAGTGCTGTCTCTAAGCTATTCCTTGCTGGTCCCTGGCATGACACAAGAAGAAGCAATTGAACCCAATGGACAAAAATATAATGTTGGTCCCTGGTAAACTGAGGTTTGAGGTAGATAATTGCCAGATGGCCAGATCAGACTGCCTTAGAAGTACTGCTGTGTATCACTTACTCTAGAAGCACTTAGAAAAGGGTGCTTTCTTTAGCTTTTTAACTTGAGCAAAATACAGAAGTGTTTTGATAAGCTTACAATATTTTGATAAAAATGTTAAAAAACAAATTCTTTGAAACAGCAACACAACAAAAATAAAATCTTCTCAATACATTTGTGCATTCAGCACAGCAGCAAATTTAGATTGCAATCCTACATCTGCTCATCTGAGAGGAAAGGTCACCAAATTCATAGACATTTATTTTCATATAGGCATGTGCTGTGCAAATGATCTAAATTAATTTTAAAAGTTACAACACATTTTTAAAAAAAATACTAGAGTTATATCATAGATGAGGCATTATTTCCTTCAAATCAACAATGTGAAAACTAAGGGAAAATGCTTGCTGAATTATATTCTCATTGAAGTTATACAGATAATTAGTTAATTAATCAAATGAGTTAAAAACTGTCATGATTACCTGACATTTTTTTCATTCAAATTAGATGACATACCTGCCATTTGAGTACATACTACTGAATGCTAGCCCCCTCTTGAGCAGGGAGGTCATTTCAATGAAGATATTTAAAATATATCCTTTAAATGCAGAATGTCCCAGGTGCAACATCTGGTATCCGTTATAAAGGGCTGTTGTATGGAATTCTAGAGAGCCTCTGTCAGTATAAATTAACAACCTGCGGATAATTCTAGGTATGATAGACCTCTCATTGAATAGCTGCATTTTCATCTACCATTAAACTATTGCTTAGCCCAAAGTATTCAACTTCAATTACACATTAGGTTGAAACACCCCCTGTTACATCCTCTTCTCTGTATTTTGCTTTTTGTTAACAGTATTTTGTTGTGCTATCTGCAATAAACCATAACTTATGTGCTACAGTGATACACTGTGAAAAATAATTGTGATTAGTTTCAAAGAGGTCAGTTTCTGATCATGATTTTGAAGCTGGCTTTTTGAAACTAAGATTGACCATAATTCCGAATCCAAATGGGCAAACTTTCTTTCCTACTTTTTGAGTCTCAAATCCAAAGCTTAGAGGTGGTGCATTAATCAAAGTCCTTAAAAACTTTCTAAAGCTGTTATAAACATATAGGCAGTAGGGGTATGCACGATATCATTTTGAGATACCATTTTCAGGAGATTTGGGAGATCTAGCAGCCAGATCGCCAGAAACAGCAAAGGATGGAGAGTCGAATGTTGGCCATTATGGGCCATGTGGCAGACGATCTGCAGCTGAATCAGCTACCACATGAGAAGAGCAGCCACTCATGTGGGTTTTCCCCTATTAGTTTCGCCAGAGTCAATCAGAAGAAGAAAAAGGTAGCCTGACTTTTGTTGTCTGGAGGCATCCTCAGTTTGGGAGGTGTTAATTGGCCCTTAATTGATTGTTGTCTGGAGTTTCTGAATGGTGTTCATTATTTACTGTCCTGGTTCTGGTGTTTTTTTAAATACTGGTAACCAGATTTTGTTCATTTTCATGGTTTCCTCCTTTTTGTTGAAATTGTCCACATGCTTGTTCAATGGCTTCTCTGTGTAGTTTTGACATACAGTAGAGTCTCACTTATCCAACGTTCTGGATTATCCAATGCATTTTTGTAGTCAATGTTTTCAATATATCGTGATATTTGATGATGATGATATTTTGGTGCTAAATCCATAAATACAGTAATTACTACATACCATTACTGCATATTGAACTACTTTTTCTGCCAAATTTGTTGTCTAACATGATGTTTTGGTGCTTCATTTGTAAAATCATAACCTAATTTGATGTTTAATAGGCTTTTCCTTAATGCCTCCTTATTATCCAACATATTTGCTTATCCAACATTCTGCCAGCCCGTTTATGTTGGATAAGTGAGACTCTATTGTAATGGCTATCAGAGTGGTTCAGAATTTATGTGTTCTCAAATATTCTGTGTCCAAGTTGGTTTATCATGTGCTCTGCTATAGCTGACTTCTCTGATTGAATTAGTCTGCAGTGCCTTTTGTGTTCTTTGATTCATGTTTGGGCACTGTGCTTGGTGGTTTCTATGTAGACTTGTCCACAGCTGCACAGTATATAGTAAACTGCACTGTGTCAGACTACACAGAGAAGCCACTGATACCCACAAGAATCAAGACAGTAAATAATGAACACCACTCAGAAACATGAGAACTCCAGACAGCAAGTAATCAAGGGCCAATGAACACCCCAAAACAGAGGATGCCTCCAGGCAACAACGATCAAGCTACCTCTATGCAAATACCCTCACTGATTGACTTTGAAAACTTTGTGGCTACTCAAATGCTAATTCACACTTGTCAATTGCAACATTCACACTTGTTTTAAATAGACAAGGGTTCTTTCTCCCACCCTGGATATTCCACAGGTATACATACACTCCACTTGCTTCAATGCCAACAGAACCTCGAAAAATGCCAGCCACAGACGGAGATGAAATGATAGGAGAGAATGCTACTGGAACATGGCCATACAACCCAAAAAAACTCACAGCAACCCAGAGATCTTTCCATATATTTTCTGATGAATAGGTTTTATATATTTACATGAAAAGCTTCATGAGAACGACCACTCCTCTTGATGTTCCTCCAGCAACAGCAAGGGTGTCCCTCTGAGGGTCTTCCTCCAGGTGCAAACCAAGAATGGGCAACTTGGAAGTCCCTGAACAGACTCAGAAGCGGAGTGGGCAGATCAAAAGACAACCTGGCAAGATGGCACTACCTGAAGGAATCCTCCACCTTGCGTGACTGTGGAGCTGAACAAACAACTCCGCATATGTATGCTTGCCCACAATGCCCTGTCTCATGCACGAGGAGGAGTTGTTTAAAGCTATGGACAATGTGGTCGCTGTTGCCTGCTTTTGGTCTAAAACTATTTAGTTGTTTGTGATTACTTTATCACTTTTGGACTTGTTTGCTATGCAATGCTTTTGACACAAAATAAATAAATAAATTTACATAATTCAAAAGTGGTGCAACACACATGTATTTTCTGCTCAAGCATTGCTCTTTGGTACAAAATAGTGAGGTGGAAATTCCTTTATAAATACTGTTACTAAAATTTTACATGTAGCATACTTCTTACATTCATGTTTCCCAACACATAGCTGGAGTCTAATACAGCTAAATTCTAGAAATAGATCTAAGTCTGGTAGCAATGCTTGAGAAATGTTTGATTTTGCATCTGAATAAACAGAACTCCTTCTACTTTATACACAGGCATGTCTAAAAACCAGTCTTGAAGGCTAGGTAAGAAAAAATGAGAAATATGGTAATTGAAGTGCTTCCTGAAGCTGCCAGTAAAATAAATCATAAACCTCTTTTATATAAGTTGCAAACGTAATAACAGAGCTGCACTTTTAATACAACATCACTACACTGCTCCTCCATTCTCACAAATATTTATACATAATAATTTTAAATATGTATGCAAAAGTCCCATAATATTGAACAGGGTGATTTCCAGGTTAGTGAGTACTGGATTGTAGCCTGGGGTTACAATTCTATGTCCATCTAACTGGGAGTGTCATTGAAATTGATGTGTTTAAGATGGCACTATAAACACATGCATTTCACCTTAGCATGGGAAATTCTAAATTGCCTGACCTATTGAGTTCATCTAACTCAGTATACAGAGTGTAAAAAAATGGGAAATTCAAAAAAGCTTGGTTAAATCCAATTAGTCATTCTTTCTCACATAAAAAGGTTATCCACTTCCCATGCCAAAAGGTCATTCACTTTATGTCAGGATGGGCAGGGTGTTCCTGGAAATGAATAGCAGCCCCATAAAATGGTTTTGTGAACATTTGAACATCCAGAAAAAGAAAATAAACTATCTCATCTGTCCCTCCCAGTAACATAATCATTACACATAATATGGCATCAAATTTAACAATGGATGACAAATCACACACACAAAAATGATTAAGCTGTAATCAAGAAATTGTTCCACTCCTTAGTAGTGTTTTGATTATTGCATCTTAAACAAAAAGAATTATTTAACTGCCACTGTTATTACCTGTGAATTTACTTGTGCATGATCATTATACATCATTACTTATGTGCCCACACAGATGTGCAGGGAAACAGAGCAGCTTTGCCTTTAAAGGGTATTTGGGAATAGCAAGCAGCTGGGTGACGGGGAATGCACTGGTGAACAGGAAACACTGCTTGGGGCTCACAGGAGTAAAGCACAAATTAAGCGTTGCTCAAGACCTAACCCATCACCACTTGGTTGCTGCACCATTTGAATGCTATTTACAATTTTGAACATTTTAATATTCCAGTTATATGACTAAAACTCAGTTAACCATTGCAAGAAATGGGAATCTGTTCTCTTTTTGACCAGGGCACAGAAGAGTGACATTTCCACTTCTTTCCCATGAGTAATATCCATCAGAACCAGGATTCTTATCACAATTCTTCCTCACACCAGAGATTGTTTATTATTAATGTTATTGTTGTTATTGTTCACATTATTAATACCCTGCCTTTCTCCTCATGGGGACTCAAGGCAGCTAAAACTCCACAGCAGACAAGTTTAAAAGGTGCAATACAAAAATTTAAAAAACTATTAAATAACATTGTGGGTTACAGGAGCAGAGATGGAAACATCAGTCTGCTGCATCTCATTCAACAGGAGAATACTGTTCCTCACTTGCAGAAGTTAATGCCAGGTAATCTAGACCTGAGGAACTTTTATGATCCGTATATCTTCCCTACATTATTGAATATGTAGGAGTTGTGAGTATAAATCAGTCACAACAATGTATTATTTGAAATTTAATAAAGTGCAAAAAAATGAATCAGTCACAAATGCGTAACTCTAGGTTACACATTCATAACTACAAACAGGAATTCTACTCACAATTAATAACTGAACATATATAACATTTAAGTGTACTTATATGATGCCAAGAGTGGTATCTGGAGTTTTATGTGGTTTTCAGATCCACAATAAAATGGTATAAAATATTGCCATCTGTTTCCTGATAGTCATTAAGTGCAGAGTACATATGTATACCTGTTTTTCCTTATTCTGCACAGGTCATCGTTTGGTTATCAGTCCATTTTTTGCCCTCTTAAGACCAAACATTTTTTCCATACCCTTTTCCATACATTTATGCTTTACTTACTGCTTTCCTCTAGATTTCTCAACTTTATCAGAAAAGTATATTAGACAATTAGTAGCAACAGAATATATTTTCTGCTGAGAGTTTCTAGATATTTTGCTCTTTTGGCATCAATTTATTCGTTTCAGCATTAGGTTAAAATATATAGTTCTTCCATAAGTTGACTGTTTTCCTTTAAAACTGATTTCTTTATGGCATGCTACATGCACACTGCTATTTTGTTATTATAAGACTGCTATCCAGAAATCACCTAGAATTTAAGGGGCAAAAATCCATATTTTTGGATTTAAATACATATACACACATAGCAGATAGATATACGCACACGCACACATACAGTAGAGTCTTGTTTATCCAACATAAAAGGGCCAGCAGAACATTGGATAAGGAAAAGTCTATTTTTCTTAATTCCTCCTTGAAAGCCGGATGCTGTGTCTGACGGGAAAAGTCTGTGCTGACTGCATCTCGCCCCTCCTGGCGGGTGCTCAGCAGGTGGAGAGGCCTGCTGTATATTGCTGCCTAGAGTAACAGCTGTTTCTCTAGGCATCAACACACAGTGACCCTCTCCGCAGCCAGTGCAGGCCAGTATGGGTTAGCCGCGCATTGCCCCTCCCGGCGGGCGTCCAGCACACAGAGAGGCCTGCTGCGCATTGCTGCCTAGAGAAACTGCTGTGGATCCGGACAGGAGGCAGACTTCGTTGGATAATACAGAACGTTGAATGAGTGAAGGTTGGATAAGTGTATATATTATACTGTATGATATTATACATATTTCATTATTCTAAACCAAATGATCTCTCTGTGGTGGTACATCTTAATTTGACTGATATTATGGGCAATAATATTGCTTAGATGAAAAATTCCATTTAGATATATACAACCAAAATAACATCTTATAGATCCAAATCTAACCAGGGTAAGTACAACTATTACTTTCCTACTTACCTCTACATACACTGCAGCACTGATTCTCTGGAAGGATGTAATCTTTTTCCGAGCAGTTCAATGGAGGACAAGTCTCTGTTACTTTTACTAATATTCCATTCTGGAAATAAAAAATGGTTTAGAGTGACACTGATGAAAAGAAAAGTGACAGGGGAGTCACATTGTTTCCAAGTCTACAGCAACAATGATATTTACAACAACTGCATTAAAATGACAGGCAGAAGGCTAGACACATGACATCAAATCCTAATTTAATCAACTTGGCAAATTCTACAGGTTGAAAGAAAATGCATTGTTCTCAAATTCAAGGCTACCATAATCTATTATTGAACCATGAGCTAGAATCAAAGCCTTCCATTCACCCCCCCCCCCCCCGGCACGCTTTTTGTTTCTGGGTTTGTTTATGATGATGGTGGTGGTGATGATGACAGGAATTTTGATTTTTTGCATTACTTTATTTATCTAAAAAACACTAAGAGACTAAAGGTAAAAACTAGTATATAAAAAATTATAAACAGTCTACAGGAATGCATACAGATTGCATTCCAGGGTGAGCCAAGCCACAGTGCTTTACAGTATAAGTCACGTATACTTAAAATGTGGCAATTTAATTATTGCTACAGCAGTTCTTCCATATTTGCTGGGTTAGGGGCACAGAATCCCTGTGGAAGCTTAAAAGTTTGAATGAAAAGATGTTTTTTTTTAAAAAAAAAAAACCAGTAGAATATTTATCTAGGAATGTCTAGATCTCCTGGCAAAACGCTACAATCAACTTCTACCAAAATTATGAAAATGCTCTATCTGCTATAAGTACTTTGTCATCCAATATTTAAACTAAAGTCTGGGATCAGTGAAGTCACTTCAAAACTGCATTGTTTATATAAAATGCATAAGGCTTGCAGGGCTGTTCCAGAATCCTTAGCTGAGAATTAGTTTATCATTAATAATCTTCATTATCCTTACTTCCTTCATTCCATACAGAAGACACCCATGACTTTTCTCTATGGGAAAGATGTGTGGGGTGAAGGGAAATATCAATGCAACACTCTGTAGCTGTGCCCACAGAGCAGCAAGAGCTGGGCTATGGCACATATTGTGACACATGGAAGAATGTACAAAGTACGATTATCAACAATGCAAAGTAGTTTATAAGAGAACTGGAATAAACAGTGCCTCAAAACATTTTTTTAAGTTAACAGAAAACTCAACTTTAGTACGTTCTATTAATTTTGCTAAATTGAAAGTACTACAGAGGAATGCTAATCACTTTTCATATTTACTACCATTCAAGCATTCTTAAATATAAAGATTCTTAGAAGAATGTCTATTTAGAAGTACCCTCCATGTGCTTAGTAGTACTTACTCATAGAATCATAGAATCATAGAATAGCAGAGTTGGAAGAGACCTCATGGGCCATCCAGTCCAACCCCCTGCCAAGAAGCAGGAAATCGCATTCAAAGCACCCCCGACAGATGGCCACCCAGCCTCTGCTTAAAAGCCTCCAAAGAAGGAGCCTCCACCACAGTCCGGGGGAGAGAGTTCCACTGTCAAACAGCCCTCACAGTGAGGAAGTTCTTCCTGATGTTCAGGTGGAATCTCCTTTCCTGTAGTTTGAAGCCATTGTTTTGCGTCCTAGTCTGCAGGGTAGCAGAAAACAAGCTCCCTCCCTCCTCCCTATAACTTCCCTTCACATATTTGTACATGGCTAACATGTCTTCTCTCAGCCTTCTCTTCTGCAGGCTAAACATACCCAGTTCTTTAAGCCGCTCCTCATAGGGCTTGTTCTCCAGACCCTTGATCATTTTAGTCGCCCTCCTCTGGACGCTTTCCAGCTTGTCAACATCTCCCTTCCCTTACTCCCAAATAAATGTGCATAGGATAGGTTTCAGCAAGTCATAATTATTTCTGAGAGGGCTCAATACAATAGTTGTCTTAATATTTATTAATTCTTGGTCATTGAGTAAACGTCTGATTCATAATTCCTGAAAAAACTCAACTACACAGACATCTTGGTTCAATTTTGCCCGACAGATGAGTTCACAGGAGTTTAAACCATCTTTTAGGTTTAAAAGTCTTAGCATAGTCTTAGGAAGGCCAGGCCACCACCACCCCATTCCAGGACCCATGGAAATAAAATATTTTAAGAAGTAAAAAGTACTCCTGTGCTACAACAAAGTCCACAAAGTACTTTGAAATTCAGTACAATCAATGTCTGACCTTGTGTTTTGATGCTCAGCCTGATTCTAAGATGATATGTTATTACAGCACATTTAAAATTTCATCTTATTCCAGCCAAGTGGCAAAGAATGAGTCTCTGTTTTCACTGTCTCCATGAGTTTAGTGGTATGTTTTATAGTAGCACTAGAAAATTAATAAACTTATTTTTCTGAAGAGCTGAAAATGGGGGTGGAGGGAATACGTCATATACCTCCCATTTCTGCAGCAGCCCCCTAGATCAGGCTGTCACAAGGACAGCCAGTAGCATAGTTAAAATTCATCCTCTATTCTTATCTTGCAAGCTGTTTCCCTAAAATATCTGCAACCAAGCACTTGCCTATTTTCACAAACAATGCCTCCTGCTCTGCTCATTGTTCTTTTCTGTTCATTCTGCTTATTATGGTCATGAACCCATACAACAGTCTGTCAAAAGTAAAGCTTTGTCCTTCAGTGTATTATTATTTTTGGACAGAAACAAAACAATTACATATTTAAGCTTTTTAAAAGTTTTGTTCACAAATTAGCCTATTTGAAGTTTGAACATAAATGCATCTGATTTTTTTCATGCAAATTATGAACTTAACAAAGTGTGAAAAGCTGAAACAACATCTCAGTTAAACCAAAATATTTTCCCAAAGACAGGGAAAATTGTTTAATTTATCTGATTCCAATTCCAAGCTAAGAAGCATTGCTGTGATCTTGATGACATCTTTATAGGAAAAACAAGTGTTCTGAACCTCTCTTTCCCTAAGGGCCTAAAAACAATTGCCTCAAGAGAAG
The DNA here is from genome assembly GCF_035594765.1 of Anolis carolinensis. Taxonomy (NCBI): domain Eukaryota; kingdom Metazoa; phylum Chordata; class Lepidosauria; order Squamata; family Anolidae; genus Anolis; species Anolis carolinensis. The sequence goes on from NC_085841.1 coordinate 287,683,033, forward strand.
TCTGATGATGATGTAAGGTGGAAATGAAGTCATATGTGATAGAATGGTGACTTATAATTTAAATAGTCTGGAATTATGTGCTAGTCAAATACATATTTTCAAAGTTAGAAGCTGATGGTCAGTACCATGAAAAGGCATGAGGACCAAATGTATGTGTGTGTGTATATATATATATATATATATACACACACACACACACACACACACATTGTATTAATATGATCCGCAATGCCTTAATACAACTCATTATACATAAATCTATAGATATACTGAAGTTACTGTAGATACTATAGTATACAGTGGAATCTCGCTTATCCAACGTAAACGGGCCGGCAGAATGTTGGATAAGCAAATATGTTGGATAATAAGGAGAGATTAAGGAAAAGCCAATTAAACGTCAAATTAGGTTATGATTTTACAAATTAAGCACCAAAACATTATGTTATACAACAAATTTGACAGAAAAAGTAGTTCAATGCACAGTAATGCTATGTAGTCATTATTGTATTTACGAATTTAGCACTAAAATATCACGATGTATTGAAAACATTGACTACAAAAATGCGTTGGATAATCCAGAACGTTGGATAAGTGAGTGTTGGATAAGTGAGACTCTACTGTAGTATATATAGTATAGTATTTTGACAATAGATGCATGCATAAAATTATAGACTGTTATTTCTAACTCCAACAGGAAAATTTCATCATCACACATTTGTTTTATATGGCTCTTGAACCCAAGCTGTCTCATCCAGATCTCTAATCACTACATTTAACCACTTTTTCCCCAAAAGACAATGAATATGGGAAAACCTAAAATGATTACCAATGTGCAGGAATGTTGAGGACAGAATTTGCACACATGTCTTTCATACTGAAACAGTTAATACATTTACAACACAATCCCATGCATGTACTTTTGGAAGAAAATCCCAGTGAGTTTAATGGGCTTATGCCCAAGTAATTATGCACATAGTGACACTATAGAAGATTTTTAAAGAAATTAAAACTTACCCGACATTCTCTGCAATTTTTTGTTACAATCTTCTGGCCTTCTGCCAAAACCTTTCCTCCATAGATGCATTTGGCTAGAATTTTTTTAAAAAAACAAAACGGTAGTTGTAAGTGCATATAAATTATACTGTCCAGTAAGGACATCACTTAAGTAAATATATATACTGTTGTAAATCCGATGTGGTCATTTTGCTTTTAGTACCAATCAATGTTAATTGCTCTCATTTTTCTGACCATAATAATAAATTCATTACAAAAAACTATTATCTTGAAGCCTTTTACCACTCACCCTAACAAACTTGCCTACTTAGTGTGTCAAGAGTCAGACGCCAGTTAACATACAAAACAAAGTTTATTCCGAAGATAAGCCAAAAAATAACATAAACACAGGAAATATCCTTGAAACACTTCACTTTTCAGTGTTTCGAGAGTAGATTGGACAATAATAACTCAAAAATGAGACACACTAATTTCCCATGCTGGCATTCAATAAAAAACTAAATAACGCTTCAATTCAGCTTTGGAAAACAAATAGAGTTAATTGCTGGAAAATAAACAAACTAGAAAAGCAGTAAAGCTGCTTCCACGGTGCAGATAAGCCGAGAGCCTCAAAGGGATGATGAATAGCCATCGTCAGAAGAATCCAAGGTCAGGTCAGGAGGCAGCAGAAATTCCGAAAGACAAACCAATAGTCAGAAGCCAGGAGTAGCCGTCAGTCAGAGGGCGTAGACAGAAGCCAGGTCAAATTCAATCCAAAGTCCGAAGAGGGTGCAGTCATCCAAAACAGGTCCATGATAAGACACAGCGAGAGCCAAGCCAGATGGTATCAGCAGTTCCGAATCACAGTCCAAGTCCAGAAACACAGAGATCCCAATGGCGCCTCAGCAACACCTTGCCACACGCAAAGTGCAGTGGCCAAACATTCCCATTTTATTCCCCTTCCTCCTGGGTGACCAAACACTCACACCCAAACACCAGGTGTCCCAAATCTACTCAGAGTCTGAACTCCACACAGCTAGAGCTCGTGGATCTGGAGTACCTAGCAATTTGTCGGAGTCCCAATCATCCTGCCCACACTTAGCCCTATGAACACTTAAAGAACCATCCTCCCTTCTCCAAGCATCCCAATTGGGATCAGCTCCTGCAGAAACCCCAGGTTCAGAAGTATCCATAAGCCCCAAATCCCCAGACATCTCCGGTGGCTATGCCCATTCAGTGCCCGCTTCCCCAGCCACCACCTGTTCCTCAGCATCCATCTCCCCATCTAAATCTTCCTCAGAAGATCCCCCATATAGCTCTCTAAGTCGCTTCCTGTGCAACTCCTCCAGTGAACCCTCATCACGAGGGTTTTTTCTTCCTCTTCGAATTCCATCACCATCAACCATAATCCCCGAAGGCGCAGTCACAACACTATCCCTCCCCGCAAAGGCCCCACCCACTGGAATTAATGTGGGATCCGAGACCTCTGTAATTACTGAGGGCCTGTTACATGATGTGTCCAGTTTCAGTAAAGACCGGTGAAACACCGGATGAACCTTCAGCGTGGAAGGCAATCGCAATTGAAACGCCACAGGAGAGACCTTAGTAACAATGGGGAAAGGACCTAAGTACCGAGCCCCAAATTTCCCCGCATGCGTCCTGATATGCTTAGCAGACAACCACACCATGTCCCCTTCTTTCAATTCCACTCCAGGCTGATGATGTTTGTCAGCTTGTGACTTTTGCGTTGCTTTAGCTTCCACCAGAAGCTTCCTCGCAACGTCTTGCAAGGCCTTGAGTTCACTGGAACGATACACTGGATCCGGCGACACAGTATTTTGCGCAGGCGCTACTACTCCACATGGATGGCAACCATACATGATTTCAAAAGGCGAGTATTGGCTAGCGCTATGTGTCGCCGCGTTATACGCAAACCCTGCCACCGGTACCCATTGAACCCAATCCCCAGCTTGCTGCAAACAAAAACAGCGCAGATACTGTTCTAACAGATCGTTCACCCGTTCAGACTGCCCATCAGTCTGCGGATGGAATGCAGTAGAGACGTTCAGTTTAGTTCCAAGCTGCGCATGGAACTGTTTCCAAAATTGTGAAACAAACTGCGGCGCTCTGTCCGAAACAATAACCTCTGGAGCCCCGTGCAGACGGAAAATATGGCGCACAAATAATTTGGCCAACGTTGTAGCCGCCGGTACTTTAGAGCATGGGATAAAATGAGCCATCTTGGAAAACAAATCAACCACCACCCAAATACAAGTGTAGCCACCCACCCTAGGCAAATCAGTAATGAAGTCCATGAAAATAATCTGCCAGGGCTTTTCAGGGACTGGCAGAGGCGACAATAGACCACAGGGCCTACCTACTGGATGTTTACACTGTAGACAAATAGCACAGCTATCGCAGTATTTTAAAATATCCTGCCTCATCTTGGGCCACCAATAATGACGAGTAATGGCTTGCACAGTCTTAAACCTGCCAAAATGTCCCGCAGTTGGCTCATCATGATATGCTTGTATGATTTCCAAGTGTAGTTTACCAGACGGCACGAAAATCTGCCCATTACGTGATAACACCCCGTCCACATCCTGTAAATTAGGCAGTATAGTTCTCATATCCTGAGAGAGCAATATCAACTGCTCTTGTGTCCACCTATCCTCTTTTTGAGAAGACAACACCCGTTCATGAAGATCCTGCCTGTCCTGTACCACATTTAACACTGAAACAGGTAAAATGGTTTGTTCAAGAAGGATTTCAGCAGTTTTGAACTCAGGCTTCCTAGATAAAGCATCAGCCCTCAAGTTCTGCTTCCCCTCTACAAATTGTACCCTGAAGTCGAACCTGGAAAAGAACAATGCCCACCTAATTTGTCTCTGATTCAGTTTCCTTGCAGTTTGCAAATGTTCCAAGTTTTTATGGTCAGATAGGACCACTATCTGATGTTTTGCCCCCTCCAACCAATGCCTCCAAACTTCGAAGGCCACCTTGATCGCTAGCAACTCTTTCTCCCAAATCGTATAATTTTGTTCAAACGCAGTGAGTTGTCTAGAATAGAAACCACAAGGTCTTAATCTACCAGACAGGTCCTTCTGCGAGAGTACTGCTCCCAGAGCATAATTAGAAGCATCTGCCTCAACAATGAATGGTTGGTTCACATTTGGATGTACTAAAATGTTCCCATTCTGAAAACTACATTTCAGTTCTTCAAAAGCCTTCTTGGCCTCCATAGTCCATTCGAACGGACGCTTCTTTTGCAAGAGTTGGGTTAACGGCACTGTCAATTGTGCAAAGTGCGGAATAAACTCCCTATAGTAGTTGGCAAAACCCAAAAACCTTTGTACATCCTTTTTGGATGTTAATTCTTGCCAGGTATTGACAGCGTCCACTTTTCTCGGGTCCATTTTCAGTTCCCTCCCAGATATAACATGTCCCAAAAACTCCACCTCAGACACATGGAAAACACACTTGGAGGCCTTAGCAAATAACCCATTTGCCCAGAGCCTGGACAACACTTGACGCACATGTTACCCATGTTCGCGAGCGTCTTTCGAAAAAATCAATATATCATCCAAGTAAATCACCACAAATTTGTCTAAAAGGTCCCGGAACACATCATTAATAAATCTTTGAAATACCGCTGGGGCATTACAGAGCCCAAACGGCATTACTAAATTTTCGTAAGCGCCGAAACAGGTGTTAAACGCTGTCTTCCATTCGTCCCCTTCCTTTATACGCACCAAATTATAAGCCCCACGCAGATCTAACTTCATAAAGATGGAAGCTCCCTGAACCCGAGACAACAACTCAGGGATTAGAGGCAAAGGGTACCTCTCCCGAACAGTGTACTTGTTTAGCACACGGTAGTCACACACCAGTCTCAAGTCGCCTGTCTTTTTTGCCACAAAAAAGACTGGAGCGGCCGTAGGCGAATTAGAAGGTCTAATGAAACCCTTCTGCAAGTTCTCATCTAAGTATTCTCTTAAAGCCTGTCTTTCAGGTACAGTAAGCGCATACAACCTGCCTGCAGGCAACTTAGCACCTTCCATCAATTTGATCACACAATCATAAGGCCTATGTGGTGGTAATTTATCCGCTTCCTTTTGGCAGAACACTTCCCAGAAGTCCTGATAACAAGATGGAACTCCCTCCATATCCCCACCAACTTCATTTAGTGTTAAACACACCGGCGGGTCCAAACTGATAGTTTTGCGTACCCAATCCACCTGAGGATTGACCTGTGCCAACCAGTCCATGCCTAAAATGACATCATATCTAGGTAGTGCAGTGACATCAAAAGTTAACATCCCCCTCTGCCCTTGCACTTGGCAGGTTACACCCGCTGTTTCTTGATCCACCATCCCGGAATGTAACAACCTTCTATCAGCACCCTCCACCCAAGCTGTGACTTTCTTCTTCACAATTGGAATTTTATTCTTCTCCGCAAAGCTTTGGTCTACGTACGAAACTGTAGCCCCTGAATCCAAAAATGCCTGGGTACTAACTGGTCTCTGACCCATTACACACAATTGTATGGCCACAAACACATGCTTATTCCCCCTAGGCAATTGCATCATAGGCCCTAATGCGCTGGATTCATGGCGCATTAGGGCTGCCCTTTTCCCGGCAGCTGAGATGGTTTTAGAGTGCAACCATGAGCAAAATGCCCCCCATTTCCACAGTACAAACACAACCTTAATCGTCTGCGTCTGTCTTTCTCCTCTTGGGACAATTTGCGTTGCATCCCAAGCTGCATGGGTTCTTCCCCAGAGTTCACAGAGGCACTAGCATGATACTCCACTACTGGAGTCCCACGAGTCTTCTTTCTGAACTCCATTCGAGCCTCTATCCTACAAACTTTGGTTACCAGCTCATCCCAATTTTGAGCTGGTTCCACACGAGACAGCTCATCCTGTAAACATTCATTCAACCCAGCAGTAAAAACCAACATAAAAGCATGTTCTCCCCAGTCCAGTTGATGCTTAAGCAAATTAAACTTATTCAAATAATCAATTAAAGACCCTTTACCCTGCTTTAACCGATATAAAGCCCAACCTGCATTTTCCTTTTGTAAAGGATCTCCAAACGTCTCATTAAGAGCTGCCTTAAAGTCCACCAAATTATTCTTAATTGGGCTATTGCCCCTAATTACATTGACTGCCCAATGCCCCGCTGGCCCAGTTAATAAACTTAAAATAAATGCAACTTTGTTAGTGTCTGTAGGAAACGAAAGATCAGATATTTGCAAAAAATATAAGTCCACTTGAGCCAAAAAAGTTGGTAGTTTTTCTCTGGTCCCGTCAAAATGTTCAGGCACAATTTCCCATGCTGGCATTCAATAAAAAACTAAATAACGCTTCAATTCAGCTTTGGAAAACAAATAGAGTTAATTGCTGGAAAATAAACAAACTAGAAAAGCAGTAAAGCTGCTTCCACGGTGCAGATAAGCCGAGAGCCTCAAAGGGATGATGAATAGCCGTCGTCAGAAGAATCCAAGGTCAGGTCAGGAGGCAGCAGAAATTCCGAAAGACAAACCAATAGTCAGAAGCCGGGAGTAGCCGTCAGTCAGAGGGCGTAGACAGAAGCCAGGTCAAATTCAATCCAAAGTCCGAAGAGGGTGCAGTCATCCAAAACAGGTCCACGATAAGACACAGCGAGAGCCAAGCCAGATGGTATCAGCAGTTCCGAATCACAGTCCAAGTCCAGAAACACAGAGATCCCAATGGCGCCTCAGCAACACCTTGCCACACGCAAAGTGCAGTGGCCAAACATTCCCATTTTATTCCCCTTCCTCCTGGGTGACCAAACACTCACACCCAAACACCAGGTGTCCCAAATCTACTCAGAATCTGAACTCCACACAGCTTGAGCTCGTGGATCTGGAGTACCTAGCAATTCGTCAGAGTCCCAATCATCCTGCCCACACTTAGCCCCATGAACACTTAAAGAACCATCCTCCCTTTTCCAAGCATCCCAATTGGGATCAGCTCCTGCAGAAACCCCAGGTTCAGAAGTATCCATAAGCCCCAAATCCCCAGACATCTCCGGTGGCTGTGCCCATTCAGTGCCCGCTTCCCCAGCCACCACCTGTTCCTCAGCATCCATCTCCCCATCTAAATCTTCCTCAGAAGATCCCCCATATAGCTCTCTAAGTTGCTTCCTGCGCAACTCCTCCAGTGAACCCTCATCACGAGGGTTTTTTCTTCCTCTCCGAATTCCATCACCATCAACCATAATCCCCGAAGGCGCAGTCACAACATAGTGACCTGAAATAACAGCAGCTGCAAAACAGATAGTGAACTCAATTCATTAACAGAATTACTCGTGGCAGTGACATTCAGTAGATCAACGACAGGATATTTGTATTAAGGTATGCCTGCAAGGCTTATAGGAAGTTTTGAAGAAGTAGATCAGAGGCATGAAATCCTCCAACAGCCACAAGCAATGTTGAGAAGCACCTGGAATGTTACATTGTTTCTGCTTTGGCTTCCCATCTGAGGTTTATCCCTGATTCTCAAAGCTTGACCCTTCTTCTCTGGGAATCGAGAGGATTGTTGGGATGAGAGCAAACAAAGTAACCTTTGTATAAAAATGTGCTGCTTTTGTTACATAGATTTACAGATCCCCCCCCCCCCATGTCCCACGTGATGAGTCCCATAGCTAGTTTTAAGAAAAGCCTAGTATATTCATGTCCAAGAAGAGGCAATTTTACTGGGCCAAGCATCTTCACAAACACAGAAATATCTGTTTTTAAATGTTAGTTAAAAGAACATTTCTTTTCCAGTTCATTGAGAGAGAGCTAAAATGGCACAAGAAGTCTTTCTTTGGACAGGAATGATACACTAAACTGTTATAAAGCCATTTGAGAAGGATATAATTCTGTACACCATATTATATATTTCCATGAACTCTATTACTTAACTGGCCTCTAGATTCTGGGTGCTCTATACTATCTGGGCCACGTTCCTACCGATTACATGTTTCTTAATACTTTCATGCACCCAAGGGCTTCCAAGAAGATTGCATTTATTTCCAGAGTCCTTATACAGAGTTAGTGATCCACAGATATTCCTTCATCATGTTGTGCCAGCGGTGACATAGTTCCTGTCAGCATATTTATAGTCCATACCAAACAAGAAGAGGAAAGAGGTTTTTCTGCTTGATCTCGGTTTTGATGGGAATAGCACTGGTGCCTCAAGCAAAGATATATAAATGCAATGTGAACAGAGAACAAAACTATGCTCAGATTGACTGGCCCTCAGTTCTTAAAGACTCTCAATATCCTTGATGTTCCTGGTTCCTGATATATCCATTCCACTGTCGGAGTGATACGCATTTCAATGTTACATGCTTGCAACTCATTCGTTACATGATTAACTCAAACAAGGGAAAAATTGGCTTAGATTTTCTTCTCTTGGCAGATGTAGTCCTACCAAGATGCCCTGTTAGTGGACCTATTACTAAAATCAGGGAAAAAAATCCTCCAGGTTGAATCCTTTGTACAACTAACTTATGAGCTTTTCATAGACAAATATTGTTCCCAATAACACTATGTGTTACAAAACTAATTCCTGGCTTTCTCACACCTGTATTGTTGACAACCATAATAAAGAGAAGCTGCATTATTTTAATCACAATAAGAAAAGAAACTAAAATAAACAACATCACACTTCGAACTATTTTGACACATTTCCTCTCCAGCAATTTCAAACTTTGCAAAATACATTACACCTTTAAATAGCAATTTTCTGTAGTTTCAGTTTTTTCTCCTTAGAATGCATATGAAAAGATTTTAAATCAATGTACTATATTCTATATGTATTGACCTTGCGCCACACTGAATATAATATTAAGTTTCTTTCAGTGTTCTTTTAGGCATTATATTATGCTTTTCACTCTTCTGCATAGATTTAGTTTCAATGCATTATAATTTCAAATTGTGTTAGCATGTGGAAGAATGAATAGATTTGAAAAGACATCCTGTCACAAGGGAAAAAGCAATGTGACTAGTATTCCATCATGTGCTGCTAGCATATTTTTTGCTCAGATATTAGCTCTAGGACAATTGCAGAAAAACTAGCCTGATTCGGGCTTCTACTTTTAGCTTTGACTCTCAAAAAGTCTAAGAAATTTCACCAACTCATCCATCACTTCATTCATATCCTGTCTTGCTTCAAAATGACCCAAGGAACAATTTATCTTTTTTTAATTCATGTATTACTCCTATTTGTATCCCACTTTCCTTCAATGAATTAATAACAATATACATGTGAGGTGAGCCAAGCCAAAAAATAGCAACTTAGATCAGGATCACCCAGTACATTTCATGGCTCAGTGGGAGCTTGGATCTCCCCAAGTCCAAGACACACCCTTTAACCATCATACCACACCATCTCAGTAATTATTTCTAAGAGAAAGATGTCGATTTTCTCCAAAAACAAGAGCAGCACTGTAAGACCACCAGAAAAATATCTCAAGACTATGCAGCAGAGGTGGCAGGCACATGGCATTTTTTCCCTTGGTGCATGCACCAATGCTGATCTCAAAAGGATGTCACATCATTTACAATTCATGCTTGGGCACAGAGCTCAAAATGTTGGGAAGCTGTGGGAAAGGGATAAGCATTGTCCTGACATCTATAAATATGTTCCATACACTCCTTAGCAAGTACTGAAGTTTACATCAAGCACTATATGCAAGCCTTTGGGATTCATCAATTTCTGCCCTGTTTTCCACACCTCGACATCAACTCTTGCAATATAATTTTTGAAAAATAAAGGGAGGCCAGGATATAGACTGACTATAGGATTTCTATCTGAATATAATAAACAGGATTTATTTATTAATATAGTCAGTTCAATTGCTGATTGCAATTTGGGTGGCAGGTTGCTCAAATGAGGTAGTCTAATCAAGGGAAAGATAGTGCCAAGTTTGTAACATTCCTAGTTTGTCTGTGGCCAAATCAATATCAAAGTTACACCACAAAAATCAATACCAACAGAAGACTGTTATTTGAGTATTCTTTATGGGTTTTTAAAAAACTCATATTCATAGCATGCACACACAGTCCAGGCTATTTGGCTGACCCTTGTACGAGCCTGCCCGGCCCTGAGATCTTCAGGGGAGGCCCTTCTCTCGATCCCACCTCCATCTCAAGCTCGATTGGTGGAAACAAGATAGCAGGCCTTCTTGGTGACTACCCCTTGACTGGAACTCCCTGGCTAAGGAAACCAGAATGGCACCCTCCCTGCTGTCCTTCCGGTGGCAGGCTATGATCTTCTTATTCGACAGGATTTTAAAGAAGAAGATTTTTAAGATCACTTCAGGGTGTGCTGTGGTTTTTAACTTTGAATACTTTTAATAGTTTTTAACTGTGATTTTTAATACTGTTTATATTTAATTGTACATTTAAACTGTATGCGAATGCTTTTATGTTAAGCTGCTTTAAGTCTCCTTCGGGAGAGATAAAGCGGAGTAAAAATAAATATAACAACAACCACAACAACATAGCTTGTAATAAAAGTAAAAGGAGCAAAATACAGCAGTGCCAACATCACACTACTGACTGCATTTCAGAACTCTGTCAATATATATGATTGAATTGAGACATCCCTTTCCATTTTACAGATTTGGCTTACAAAATCTCATCCCAGAAATTGGCGCTTGTTCCTCATGAGTGTATACTAGGCAATGTCATGCTGTCATGCCATGAGTTCACCAATGAAGCCAAGCCCAATTCATTAAAACACAAAGTTATCCTAAATAAGTCAATATCAAATAACGTACTGCTCCTATGAAGACTATGAAATAATACCAGAGATGATGTACTTCAAAGACAAATGGATCTAAGTTAAGGATGAGATAGAATCTTTTTCCTCTCAAAGAAAATAGTTAGTAGATAAATGCCTGGGCTAGACACTTTGCAATGGAGGACATCTAAGGACTAGTTACCCATGTGTAACTTTCAATGAAGTAACTACAGCTGAGCTTTATAAGATTTAGTCTTGTGAAGGGTGTGAGAAAATATGTCTATCTTCAATTCCAGCCTCACAAGTGAGTTTCTACCTTAGCTGCTGGCTGCTTTGTATCATTCCTTTGAACTATCTCTGCCATGAGGCCCTTGTACCATGGGTGGTTCTATTAACTAGATCCTGCCTCTGGTTTGGCTTGCCAGATCCACTTATTTTATTTATTTATTGAATTTTGATCCCACATTTCTCTTGAGGTAGGATTTGAGGAAGCTTGCCCTTGTAGTCTGCCTGGCCGTAAGAAGGTTAATGAAAGGTGCAGGTGCATTTTTCAGACTTTGCCTTCAAAACCTCTCTGAGCTCAAGACCATATTTTGTATTTGAGGGATTAACTGAAGATAAGGTTGGGGTGGGGGGGTAGAAATCTCTTTTCAGAAAATATGTCAATACATTTCTAAAGTATAAAACACTTGTTGCTTTAACCCATGAACAAAAGGAGAGAGAGATAATCATGCTGTTCAAAATGCCCTAAAGAAAGAGAATTACTGTTAATGATATTATCCATGACTAAACATATAAAGTGCAGAGAAATGAATCCATACAGTATTATCAGTATGGGTAGCTTTCAGCGACTGGTATTGTGTGCCCCAAGAGAACTATGTCCCAAGTATGTAATTTTATCAAGACACTGGCAAATGCAATCTATTTCAATCAACTATAATATGCCTATTTCTCTAAGAAGAGATTTGAAGTCCATACTGCACAAACAATTCAAGTTTAATGCCAATCAAAGCACTATGGCAAAGACTAATCATTCAAATTATAATCAGATGACATAAAAGAAAACAAAAACTCTGACTGCAAGTTCATTTTCTGATCTCTTAACTATGGCTAAGAGGACTACGTGTATCCTGAAGGCTTACACACACTTTCTTTTTCTTGTTTCTAGTTCAATTTCAGCTCTATTATAATGACTGTTACATTTCCACCACGATTAACAAGACAAGTACGTATGCATCCTAGGATCATGCCTATGAATTTCTGATGCTAGATTCTGGATGAATGAGAGAAAGACTTCTTCAATTCAACATTCATGCACATTCCTACTACCTGCTATCAAATATTGTTGACCACTACCTGCTATGAAGTATTATTGGCTGGTGATATAGAGATGACACATTGAGCACTATGCCCATCAATGAAAGGGAATGGATTATAATTTGAGACAGAGATGCCTGGGACTTCTTCCTCTTCTTGAACCACCCTTTTTGCTCATTTGCTAGAATCTATTCATGTCAGGAAGGAGAAGTAAAAAGACAAGCACCATGGAGCTTTATAGAAAGATTTAGGTTCTCAAGCAAATCCTGAATTACTACAACTGAAGGAATGGGTGACTGAGCAGAAGTCCTTTGCTCAAAGTTCTTTGCTCATAGAAATGCCCTCTTTGCACTTGTGTTTGGCAAGAAAAGTGGTCCCAGCTAGGCAGTTTTACTTACTGCAACCATGATTCACAGTAATGGAAGGGCCTTTCCCCCTTCTGTATTAATGTTTGGATCATTTTACTCCCACTAAGTGTTGACACACTGAACATTGTTTTCTCAGGGATTACTAACCTGTTTAGAGAATCTGGCATTCTCCTAAAGGGGAAGAAGAGGGTAGCAGAGAGACAATCACTGTTACTGTCACTCTTACAATGATGAAAATGGAAACCTGTGTCAAGGCGAGGCGGCTAAACAAACATAGGAATCCTGTATTTAATGTGTGGAAGATTATCTTCTCCTTGACAAGAAGAAATTCAAAGTTTCACTGCTTTCTGTTTCCCGACTTATCATTGACTTATTAATGAATGCTTAAACTGTTAGTGAGTTTAAATGGTTAAAGTGATCTACTGATTTTTTTCAAGAAATAGTTTCTTGCAAACAAGGATGATGATGATGATGATGATGATGATGTCCGTGCCTTATGGGACTTATCAGCCTTTCGCAGGGCATGTAAGACACACCTGTTTCAGCAGACTTTTGATTTCTGTTACTGCTATTTTTAAATTGTTTTAGATTTTAGCCTGTTCTTGTAAGCCGCTCCGAGCCCTAGGGGAGTGGCGGCATATAAGTTTGAATAATGAATAAATAAATGATGATGATGATGACGATGATTCCCTTTACCCCTATATTATATTGGAAAATGTACTCATGGTAACACAACATATGTTTAACTAATTGGGTGGGTATCTCTTTTCGTTTAATTATGTGACTTTGTTAAAGGCATTTGGGGGAGGACAAGACCACAATGTTAAATGTTAATCAGGTAACATTATTCATGGTTAATAGACTGTATAGAATAACGCTGCTTATTTTTATCTGGTCAAATCTAAACTAAATGGCCTGGGAAAAAGGGAGGAAATGGTGGGTGCCAGTTACACACTCCTCAGTGGAGCCAGAATGGTTTCAGCCAATGAGCTGTGAAATTTCTTACTGTGAGCAATTAGAATTAAAGCAATGAAATTAAGTAGATACAAAACAGGTTTTATAGCTACAGACTGGGTAACTCCATTTTATAACATATAACTAGCCATCATATACAGATGCCAACCACTGGTGGTTCTAGTCTAATTATTGTCTGCTCCAACTACAGCAGCTTTTGAGGTTTTATTTACTTGTTTATTAGATTTGTCTCCCACTGTAATCCTAATGGGACCTAAGGTGGCTCAAAATAAAAATCACTAAATGCAGTTAAAAAACCATGAAACAGATTAAACATTAAATCATGTTAACAGCATTAGACTTTCTGTTTTTAAAAACTTGTTCTTCTGTGCCAGGTATGGGCAAACTTTGGCCCTCCAGGTGTTTTGGACTTCAGCTCCCACAATTCCTGGCCTCATGCCCCTTCCTTTCCCCTCTCAGCCTCTTAAGCAGTTGAGGGGGAAAACGAAGGGGACTGAGGCCAGGAATTGTAGGAGCTGAAATCCAAAACACCTGAAGGGCCAAAGTTTGCCCAAGCCTGTTCTGTGTTATACTAATATTTACACACACACACACCCAGCCTCCATTCTTCTTAGAGGAGTGAAAAAGTACAGGAGGGATTGAATTTATGAAACAAATGGGTTTGTGTCTCATGGCTTGGAGGCCTGGCTTGTCTTGTAGATATACTGCTTACTGATCTTCACACATGTGAGAATAGGTACCAGCAGAAAGCCTGGTCTCAGATTGTACAAAGTACCCTGGAGGGAAAACCAGTATATCCATTGCATCAAATCCAAAAGTGTCTGTAAATGGATTCCCTGCCTTTACAACAACTGATCCATCAACATCCCCAAAAGCTAGTAGTCAGCCACTAAAGTTGCTATAACAAAGAAATCACCAATGGGGACATGTTCCCCTCTCCACTATACAGTCAGATTGTCCACCAAAGCAACAAAATAATCTTTATTGTCAGGTCTGACGCCAGGTTGAGATGAGTATAGGTAACATATCTCATCTAGGAACCTTAGGAACTGAGTCATCACTACAGCACAACAATGGAATACAAAACTGTATTTTACAAACTGCTCCCTGTATACTTTAATTGGAAATACTATGCATTAAACTACAGCTCTCCTTAAGCTCTGTAATGGGTTTGAGAAAACTTTGGACAAGCCCTGGTCTATTGGTGTGTCCCCAGCTACAGCCCTGTCTGAAAGTGGAAGTAGACTATATTAATTTCCCAGAAGACATTCAATATTGCTTCACCTGAGTATTGTGGGAAATGAATTTGGCAATAGCCAGTAGCCCTATGTCACGTAGCCAAGGATGTTAAAGCAAAGATACTGAGACTGATTTTTACATGAAAAAAAGAACCCTGCCACAAAGCTACAGTAGCAGGTATGTAAAGGTAAGACAATACACCAGAACTTTAGCCTGCAGAGATATAAGACAGCATGTTCGCAAACTAATTAGTTTTACCAATTCTAATTAATCATTGGTCATTCTACTTTTTCAGCTACTTTTCAAATACAGTTTTTTCTCTCCTTTCCCCCTTATTCCTCTTCTCCTTACTTCAGTTGCTGCAAATTAAATTAAAAGTGCAAAAGTAGTTTGTGTTCAGTTAACTCAGAATGGGGGAGAAGAGAGGCAGAAACAAAAGCTTGATGAAGCAAAGGAAGATGCTCCAACCTCTTCCAACTGGTGTGATCTTCTTCATTAATAACTTTTGCAATCTTAACTGGTTGTCATCTACTAAATGTTGAAAGTTGTGTAACACCCCATTTTCTACCAACATGGAACTTAATGCATCTCACCACACTGATTAAAACAAAATACATTTTAAAAAACAGAAAATATTTCCCAAATATTTTGAACTACATAAATGACATTAATTTTTTAAATGCCAGAGTTTTCTGAAATAGCTTTTCTTTCCTAAAACAGAACTTTATATTATAAACAGTGCTACATAAAATGATCTGTGAATATGTAGATGAAGAGCATCTGTCTTCATTTTTATAATAGATTTGATAATAGAAATCTACAGGATGGGGGAGGGAGGAGGCCTAATACCTATACTTACATTTGCATACTTTACAGCATTGGCCTGCTATATGGACCGGGAGGCCATCAGGAGAACAGTTCAATGGCGGGCAGGCCATCCGCCGGCATTCCACTACTCCATTCTGTGCAACAACAGAAAAATGAAATTCAATCTTGTGTCTATTCAAAACAATGTTTTGGAGAAAGCATGATCTAACATGTGACAAAAATCACTAAATCAATTGTAGCAACATTGCAAAACATGATACGGTAATTAATTTAATGGCTGGAGGCACATCGTAGCCTGAATTCTGTTGATAGACGTACCCAAGGTAGACTCTTTTAATCAAAGAGGTTTACCTATGTTTTGGATTACCATTTGGCTCATTCAATTGGGAATAAGCAATAGAATTCAAGCTCATACCTGCAAAATAAACAAACTATGCAAACTTCTGTTGCATTTCAGAAATGCATTATTTCCTTTAATTCACCTGCCAGTGTTAAGTAAGAGAAGGGGAGAATTTACCTGTTTTTACAAACACATAAATCGTATCTTCCAGAGTCTGCATAAATTATAGTTAACATTTTAACAAAACAAACACAAACTGTTTTCTTTGGCAAACAAAAACATTCTTCTGATAGTCATCAAATAATTTCAGCCCAACAACATTTACATTCAAATTCAACTTTTGTTCCTACAGTGTTCAATGTTATAAAATGCCATAAATAGGATATACACATTGTTGTCATGCAGGATGCAACTTATGCATTTTATTGTGTCAGAAATGACGTGAGAACATACTGCAAGTCGCTTCTGGTGTGAGAGAATTGGCTGTCTACAGAGATGTCACGCAGGGGATGCCCGGATGTATTACCATCCTGCTGGGAGGCTTCTCTCATGTCCTCACAAGCTAGAGATGGCAGACGGGAGCTCTCTCTGTCTCGCAGATTCAAACCAGCAACCCTCAGGTCAACAACCCAACTTTCAGATCAGCAGTTCAGCCAGCATAAGGATTTAACCCATTGCGGCACCTACTTATGCATAAAGATAGTGTTTTCCTTTCTCTTATACTGTGGTGATACCTTTTTACACTGTAAACAGGGAAGACCTTTTAAAAAGCCCATCTGAGATATTTTTAGGTGCATAGTGCATTTTGCTTCTTCAGTCTGCTCTAAATATACAACCAATAAAATAGCTTTCAGAGCCAGTGTTCAAGTACCTATATGAAAAAATTGTAATGAGGTGACATACTCCCATATGTAAGTTATAAGTGCCTTACTTTGCATGTGCAATTCCTGCAGTAATCATCTTCTGCCCATGAGTCTTTGTCTCGATAGATCATTCCATTTACTTGACAAGTCTTCTCACAGTGACAGTTTTCCAACTGACTAAGCCTCATTTCTGCATAATTTAGCTAGAAATGAAAGTTTCTTGGTTTAATTTCTGGAATTCATGCACATAGCTTTATATAAGCCTTCATATAAACCAAAACAAAGAAGCAGCTAACTGATTTTCAGCATATTTGTTTTTTGTCATATCAGCAAAAGTCACATTGAAACAGGAGAACTTTAAGCTGATCTAATCAACAGCAATGAAGCACAATTTACACCATACACACAAGTCTCTATGCATATCATTGGCTCTTCAAGCTGAATTAGTCTATTGTTTCATGTAGTATGGAGATAAACCACATGACAATCATATGACTGATCAAAATGCAAATAAAATGAACATTCTCCAGAAAATATAATCATTCTTTAATTTTTAAAATACTTAAAATACATAAAAACAGAACATAAAGGTAAAACACACCACTTATTTAAAACATATTTAAAAGGGCATGTATAAGAACACGTGTTCAGCTTTATCAATCACCTTGATGTTTGGCCTGGTCTCTAGCAGAACCCACAAGATGCACCAGCAATGGCACATTAAGCTTCGTTACATAATAGGCATCAATCTCAACTTCCTCCTTGTGCCACTCTGTGTATTCTTTTCGGTCACTGCCTAGGTACAAGTAATACATCTGTGGAGGATTTTTTCTTGTGGCTCTTTGGAGGCTCATGACTTGTCCTCACTCACACACATTCACTCACACAATAATCCATACAGGCTCATTGGTTTTTAATATGCCCAGCACAACTTTACAATAGGACAGCATAGGAACTGAACTTGATATACTTCTTTGGACAAGTCAGTTATGGCAAGGCCATTTACTCAAAGGAACTTTGAGGAACTTTGTAAGTGAAAACTTTCAGGAGGACACTTAGCTTGGGAGCTCTTGTTCTTGCTTCACTCCCTGGGGACAGGAATAATCTGTACAGAGACCCATAATCATGTGAGCTCCTGTATCTTTTCACCCCATATTTTTCCCTTGGAAATATGCTGAAAGGGGACTAAATCCTTCTAATACCTTGATCAGTTACCCTATGATGTGTCTTCATTTCAGTTGCAATTGTTAGTTATTTTTGAGAGAAAATTATTTTTTCAAAACGTAATCAGAACACTAACTTTTTTTGATCATGAAATTATCATAGGGTGGTGTACCAAAGTGAATAAACATGTAAATTACGCCCCTTCTAACTGCCCTATATCCCAAAATCTGATCCCAAATTGTCTGCTTTAAACAGGATTATGAATCTTCACTGCCAGATAATCTGGGATAAGAAGATAATCTGGTATCAGATCCTGGGATATAATGGCAGTGTGGAAAGGGCCTGAGATTTAAGGCACACAAAACTATGTATATGGAAGTATGTGTGTCTGTTTAGTCTGTACCTATATATTTAGTAAAGCATTGGACTATTTAAATAAGACAGTTCATTTGTTGGATATCAAGCTTGCAGACTCATGTTAAAATGCTAAGTCATGTGGAAATTACATTTGAGCTAAAGAAGCACAGCGGTTCATCCAAAGGACTCTGAATTGTGAATTGTTGGTTCATCACTGAGCTAGCTATGAACTTACTGAATGGCAGAGAGAAACTCAATTTTTATTCCCTGTACAAGCTGTGAGGAATATGTAATCCTTCAGACGTTATTCAACTGCAAAAACTATCAGTCCCACTTTGAATGGCCAATGGATAGGAATGACAAGATTCCAATCCAACAACACATTCCATCTTGTTCTATAATATAGAACATCTAGCTACTGAACATGAACATGAAGCTACTGAATGGAAAATATTTGTAACTCTTTTAAATATGTATTTGTTGATACATGTGTAGAATAATGTATGTGTATAATATGTGAATATAGAATATGGGATCAGAGAGAGCTAATGGTATGATTACTATTATTATTATTTATTATTATTATTATTAAACTTTATTTGTACCCCGCTAGCATCTCCCGAAGGACTCGATGCGGCTTACAAAGGCCAAGGCCTCAATACACAATATAACAATACAAAACAAAAGGCAAATTAAAAACAATAAAAACAGTATAAAGAACAAGCAATAAACAATACGCTAAAATTGATTATTGATTGACTATTTCATTGATTATGGATTGTTGAAGAGAAATATTTTCAGTCTGTTAAAATCTGTACATGGTAACACAACTAAGTAACTAAGGTCTACAAAAAGGGGAATATATCTCATTTAAATTATATTGTCAAATTTTAATGAATTAACAGCATATTTAATAAGACCACTACCTCATGCCTCACTGAATGTTCCAGGCTCTACCAAACTGAGTGATAGTTCACCTTGGATTGCTTCCCAAAAATTATACCGCACAAGAGGGGGCTCATTTTCCAAGGATGTTTCTACATCTGAACCCAAAGGTATTATTTTGATTCTAAATCATATTACAATACGAGTAAAAGCTACAGTACATGCTCCCAAATCATGTGTGCCTTGCAGGGAGAAAATACAAAATTTACAGCAGTAATTTCCAGTATTTACCAGATAACATAAAAAGTACAATCTTTATTGAACTGGTATCTACTTGCATTTTACAATTTTTCTTCTACTTCTCACAAAATACCCACGAGCATCTTTTTACAGAACTCCATAAACCATTATATTTTCTGTCAGATCTACGCAAACAAATTTGGAAAGACAAAGGGCAAGATGTTCTTATTAAATTCTATGTGGGGGTTTTTAAGTTCCTTTTTTCCCTCCAGGGTGAAAAAAATATATTTCATTTCATTAGAACAGTGCATGGTTCAGCAGAATGGGCATTCATTCCTCTTGAAATCCCAGTTGACTTCAGTGCTGTTTTTCACACTTTAAAAGTCAAATAACCATGCTTGTTTGGTGAACAAATAATACTTCCCATTTTAGCATTGACATTTCTGCCAAGACTCCTATTCTCATAACTACGTACCATATACCTTTTAGTTAGCTGTAATTGTATTTTGAGCTACTTCAACACTTTTACCTTTATATTACTATTTTAATTTAAAATTTAATTCATTTTCATGAATCCTTAAATATCTTATTTTTTATTTTTAAGCAAGATGTGTTGGAAGCAAAGAGACATCAACAATCCTATAAAGGAATCTACAAGAGAAAGAAGGCTAGAAAACACATCCCTTGCTTCACATCTCTGCATTTTCTTTGGTTTATGTATTCAAGGCCTTTGCTTCCTTCTTACCTATTGAGATCACTTTGTATCTTTGCTTTCTCTTTGTATGGAGAGTGAGTTTCCATAGAGCTGCATCCCCAATAATGGTTGCTAGCTTATACCCATACATTACAACCAGCTTTGGGGTCTCTTATAAGCAAGTATAGGCCAACGTTTTTTTGGCTGTCTCTTTTCCTCTACAAATAAGGTTTTCTTGATACAATAAGCATAAGTTTTCCTTTAAAGCAGTTGTTCTCAACCTGTGGGTCCCAAGATGTTTTGGCCATCTCCCAGTAATTCTAACAGCTGGTAAACTGGCTGATATTACACTAGCCTTGCCAAAATCTGTTTAATATGGACAGTACAAAATATTGTAACTGTGGGAATGTATATAGACTATGTTGTTACGTCTACCTTACTCTACCCAGAAAAACAGAAAGCTCCAGAAATGCAAATGATCTTACTTTTGAGTAGTCATTCATACATGACTATGCTGTTAGATCATACTATTAGATAAGCAGGGCAGAGAGAAAGCTTATGCTACTAAAGATTATAACTGCCTCTTGTATTTTGCATGATTTGCTGTCTCTACTCACTTTGCAATGTTTGAAAATGAGTTCCAAATAGAAATACACCTTCCTCTCTCAATGGCTACTATGTATGTTGTCCTATACAGGAGTATGAAAGAGAACCCAGTAACAGCCCTCCTGGCAGCTCTACCAATCCCAACTACTCCAGCTTGGGCTCTTCCTCCTGTAACCACATAGCACAAACCCACAAAACCTGTGGCATTCCAGGTGTTTTGGATTTCACTTCATAAAATTGCTAACTATTGGACAAGTTAGCTAGGGCGTCTGGGAGTTGGATGCCCAAACACCTGGAGGACAATAGGTTGTGCAGGCCTGACATAGCAGAAACTTGCCAAATGTGTGTATCCTGAATATACTTACTGGGGACTATGTTGCAGTCTTTTCATTTGTTGAACACAAATAAAGTCTTTAAGTTTTGATTTTTGGGGGGAGGTCATACAAGCAAGGGCATTTTATGTATCTCTTCCCATTGCAGGAATGAACATCATGACAAGGATCACCTGCTGTCTTTACAATACACCCGTCCTAACTTTACCACCTGCTAAAAGTCAGGTAGCCATCCATGACAATTCTTGCAGATGCACGCCACCTAATCACTGAAATGAGTGATTAGTTGCTGCAGTATCAAAATCAGGAAAAATGTTCTGATGTTCTTATAATTTAACAGTGAAAAGGATTAATCTTTAAATTCCATGTCCCTGTATCTCACATCTACACGTTATAACACAGTTAATACCTGCACTCTTTTTATTTTAGTAGCAGAAAGATATGCAACCTGGTGTAACCTAACAGGTTTACTTCTCCTTTCTTATATTAAATAAGTATTAAACACTCTACCAACTATGTTAATCTTTTTTTAGCATGAGCTCTCAGGCTTGGAACGTTACTGCCAATTAAACAAGTCAGAAAAATATGTTGCAATCATATCACTCACACAATTGGGATTAAACAGAAATGTTTATGTGCCAATGGATTTTGTAGAGGCTTACAATTTAAAGGTTAATTCCTAAATGTATTTAATCACTAAATAATACAAGTAATTTTACATTCCATTTGCTTGTCTCTAACAAGTAAACTATCCACTGTGACCATGTTTTCTCACTTGGGCATTAATGCAACAAAACATTCAATTTATGCATTGTAAAGAACAACAAAACAACATCACTGAGAATTAGGAACAAGAAGGTAAAGAGCACTCCACTTCAAGAGATACATGTAACCTTCAGAATGTTAATCATGTATTATTGAGACTTTTTTAAAAAGCAAGAAAAATATAATTAACTGTGGCAAGGACAAGTCACTCAATACACTACTTAATTGGTACCTAATAAGACCACCAGCATGTCTCAGAATAATTATCTCATTTTCCTGCAGTACGATGAACTGAAATTTAATATTTTTATTTCTACAAAGTGATCCTCTCCAAAGCATGCTGAGCAAAAAGTATCATGTAGAAAATGTCAATATAAAATCAAGATTGGACACCAGTATGAAGTAAAATGTGAAGAGTGAACATTAAACAAGGATAGATTCTGTATATTTTCTGTGCTGGTTTTTGTTTTGGTTTTTTTTTTAGTGAAGGGGGGGGGGTTAAGAAGAAGAGGTTGCAGCAAGTCCATCTTTCAAGTTTTACTGTTTTCAGTTCCAGTAATCAGCCATGTGCATGGGTTTTTTTCCCAGAAAAAAAAGTCCTATTGTGTTCAACAGTGCCTATTCACAGGCAATAGCAGCTATGCTTCCATTGTTAATGAGATGGTAAATACATTCCAGGTTTTAATCTGAACTTTAAAGGAAATATATAAGATATAAAGCTATTTTGGGGAAGAGGGTTCAAAAACCTGGAGAGTTCCTTTAGAGTTCAGAGGAGACTTCACCATTGTATTGACATGGAACCACCACTGCTATTCTCTTAAATCACATACTTTGCTATACCACTTAAAGAGGGAGTGGCTGTATTATACTCCCAGGTTTATTGATATCCACAAAAGTGGATCAAAATATATATCTGTTCTACAGAATATTTGGGCAGTAATGGTGTACTTATTGCTGATTTTGAGGATGCATTTAAGGTGTTTTGTTTTAATAATAACTTTGTGGGCTATCATAAACTGCTAAAGCACATAGAACATTTGAATTAAATAATAAAAATGAAGGCAAACAGAGGAGCAAGACAGAAGCACTGCAGAGCCCTCTTTACAACTCTTCACTCTTCCTCATAGTTGTGATTCCATGACTCCTCTCTTGTTCAATTACAGACTTCATGCCTTCCACTCACTATCACAACTGTTCTATGCCAGGGAAGGATCATGTCAAACTGAAAGTTTAGATACAGAATAGATTCAGATGGCTAATAAGTAGGTTAAGAGTTCAAATATATTCATTGTCAGGGGGCATCACTATTCATTTCCTTTCATTCTGTTTCTTTGACGGCTTTTAACATTTCCCAGTTCTCTGTCTGCCACCCACTTTCCCCCCTCACCTTGGCTTACTCCAATTGCTGAAAAGTGTGTTCAAAATTTAGAAGTAATTTGAACTCAATTAACTCAGCATGAGTCAGAAGAGGAGGGGTGGAGTCAATATTCAAAGTAGACTGGACAAAAAGAAACTCCTGCAGCCTCTCCTAGCTTGGGTATTCTCCCTTGTTCTTTTTGCCATTCTAACCATACTGTGATGTTGCCTGACCAGTTGTTCCCTGGTTTTGGTCTGCGACATGTGGGAAGTACATGTGCCTTAAATTCCCTGGAGATGGAAAAATAATAAAAATGGGGTTGAGAAACTGCCACACCCCACAGATACCACAGCTTTTCCAAATGACTGCTTAGCTGGTCTTCTCTGTTCAAAACAAGTCATTATATGAGTCTAAAACAGCTGTAAAATATGGTGACACTTCCACAATGCCTAGAGGCTAAATGATTTGTGAGTGTAATTTGAGGTTCCCCAAGGTCTCACTGGGGGGGGGGGGGGTGCATAACAGTAGATTTTCAGCCCAACATTGATCCAAAGACATTAAATAAATGATAACTTGTACTGAAAGCTGAGAACAGTGTTCATGTACCTACTTTTGCTGTCATTTTAGCCAGAAGTTCTTGCAAATCCATAATTCCTTGTACCAGACTTAAGAAGTCACTGCAAGTCGGGCAGGCTCAATAAAGGAAAGAAAACAATGGATAAATAAATACCATATATTAAAAAAGTAACATATCCCTAATTTACAAGCCAAGATCTCTTACATTTTAGTGTAATGTAAATACACACCACTGTAGTCACAGATTTCCCATACTTGTATCCCGCCCTTCTCACCCTGAAGGGGCCTCAGACTCACAATCGGCAACAATTTGATGCCCAACACAGAATTCCAAAAATAACAATTACAATTAAAACAAAACATTAAACATAAATTAATTAAAACAACAGTTAAAATCACACGCGTTCCATATCACAGTTAATCACGTAATGGGCACCAAGGCCTTGAACTCATGCATATCGGGCCTTCTTTGAAACTGGAAAGCATTTGGGTAAACATACAATCAAATCAGTGATGTGATCATTGACAATTGCCATAAAATCAGGAATGTTATAATATGGTAGAGATTTTAAACAGATCAAAATAACACTATTATATGTGACCTTTTCTAATCAATGCTAGAGAGGTTACAGAAAAACTCCATTTTTAAATAGTCACTGACAAAAGATTTGTGGTTTCCTAAACAGAACCAACACACATGTTGTGGCTATGTAAACCCTTCCTCTTCGCTCAGGAGCATGGATATCCAGAGTTTGCTTGACTCCCAGCTCCAACTGATCCACACAGGTGTATGGAAGGGCAAGTAGACAATAAAGAAATCTATAACATCTTCAGATAGCACTCTTTCTTCAGTCACAGACCAGTTATAATTGTGGCAACTGCTCCTTGCCATCTTGCTCTGACAGGTTAGACAAAGAAGCAAACAGAATCCAGTGTCGAACTGTTCAAACAAGGAAGTCATGGTTCCAGGAGAGAGAAAGACAGAGGTCTCTTGGGGATCTCTCTGGAATTACAATGTAGGCAAGGAAGCACATTTCAGTTCTTTCACATCCTCAGGAAGAGGACAGCCAGATTTGGCTGCTGCATTGCCACAATGGATCCAGAATTGGAGAGTCCTAGCAGCTACCTAGAGCATATCTTTTTCAGTGGACTTGTTCGTAAATCCATATGTTTCAGAATAAGGCTGCACATGAAAAAGTGAGCTATTACTAACCAAAATTGTTTACAATATTATGACTGGCATTGTAGCCAGTCATGTGACACATTTTTAATTATTTGATACTAGAAAAATTAACATATCTGCTTAGGCATTCAAATGCTCAAGGCAAGTTAGAAGACAAAGACTGAGTTTTAGCATCTCTACTAGTTGGAGGGAATGCAATACAATAAAGCACCACACATTTTAATGTTTATATTATTAAACAAAATTATTTAAATAAAATCATTTGATTTCTATATCAACAAATAAGTCTTATTTTGTCACTGTCCTTCCTCTATATCTCTGAATGACATGTGAGGCCTGCACATCTCATGTTGTACGAGAACATGAGAGAGGGCATTCTATGCCATGGTACTCCATTATCCTTCCTAATTGCTGCCATTTCTGATGTCAGGTCAAAATATGGTTTTTTATTAATGCTTTTGAAAACTAATTTTATCCCATTTGCATATTTCATATTGCAAATTGTTTTAAATTGTTTTGACAGGTTTAGAATTATTTGGTTTTAACTGATAAATGATTTAATATATATTTTATTCCATTAAATTATATTGTAAGATGTCCTGAGATCTTTAGATATAGCATGGAGTGTAAGAAGTTTTTAAAATAATGTAAACAAATTAAATAAATGAGTATTGTTGATATTATTTTATATTAATAAAATATTTATATGTTAACCATATCTACTCATGTCTAAGTCGACCTCAGGGGCAGATTTTGGGGCTAAAGATATGGATTTTATATGACCATCCAGGAGAGGAGAAAGTAACAGTGCCACACCAGGGAGGCTGTGGCCTCTACCATACCCTCACCTGGGCTTTCAGAAATGCCAGAAATGGTGCCATGGTAGAGAGAGTAGTCAGTGCTTTTTCAGATGCTCCTGGGGTGGACTTAGTTCTTGTTTTTCTCCATTCTGTTTAGAGAAGGGAGTGGTTCCTTCTTGGTAAGACCCATGGATAAGTCAGCCTAGGGTTCTTGGGTTGCCTTTTTGACTAACATATCTAGACTTACACATAAGCATATAGGATCTGTGATCTGAGGCAATATTTTAGATTCAAGAAAAAATAATGGAACTGTGCTGAAATGAAGGGTGAGACAGCATTTGAAGTACAGCAGATGCTTTGTATTCATAGATTCTGTATCCAGTCTAAACCCCTTGCATGCAGGAACACACAATCAAAATTAATTTTGCCATTTTATATAAGGGATATAATTTTATTATACAGTTATTTTTGATATCCATGGAGTGTTCTGAAACCAAACCCCAACAAATCCCAAGTGATTACTGTAAACCACTTTTAAAATAAAACTTACGGATTAGTATTGGACCACAGCTACCAGTCTACCAGAAATGCTTCTCATTTTTTTTAAAATATGGCCAGCCTTTCCTCACGAGAGGTGGAAAAACAGCAGCAGAAGACAATTTCCTTCTGCTGTGGCTTTCTGACACATTTTCTACTCACAGATGCTGCTGTTCTGTCATGACATCTGCCCGATTCTATACTGGGAACCTAATATCAAGGCACATGATTCCCTTGTTCCAGAACTTCATACATATATCACTATAGGTGAACTAACAGCAATTTGTTGTCAAATGCTTTCATGGCCAGAATCACTGGGTGGCTGTGAGTTTTCCGAGGTGTATGGTCATGTTCCAAAGCATTCTCTCTAGGAGAATGCTTCTGGAACATAGCCATATAGCCCGGAAAGCTTACAGCAACCCAGTAACAGCATTTTCATGGTACAGTCAGCATACAAGTTGTCCCTGTGAAGAATTATGACTACAGAGCTAGACCAAATGGAGTAGAAGAAAAAACATATGCAACCCTGTCAAGCACCCATGGGCACTCCATGAGAAAGCTGTCTTGCATAAACCTTATTTGACCCTGCAACTACAGAAGCCTGGCTAAAGACTTGTCTTAGCACATTTTCATTCCAGTTCTTGTGTGGCAGTCCCCAGATAGCAGCATTTTTTCTCTTTGTACATATTCTATTAAGACACCTGCTGTCGTAATACATGGCATGACTACATGACAGTGCAATTGCCTGAAAACACAACAGTTAAACAAGAAGGCTGTTGATTGTGGAGTATTTTCAGCATTTGCCTTTAATCTGAGTCCCACAGATATTCTACTGATTTATATACTCATTAATATCTCTTTAACACCTACTGTTTTCATTAAAACATCTGATGAAAGGTAGTTTTGCCAGCCAGCTGCACCAAGGCCAAAACATTTAAAGATTTTATTTGGCATTAACTTAAACTGATTCGAGCTTCATCTGAAGAAGTGGTCTGGAGTCCACGAAAAATTATGTCAGACAGAAAATATGTCAGTCTATAAGATGACATAAAATGCTTTGATGTTCTGATGCCCTAAAAGCTGGGATGAGGTGGATGAAAGAGGGAGAAAATTAGCTACTAAGGGTATAATGGGAAGGGAAAAACAAATAAAGGGTGTATTAGGATGGTGCATTTTTTACTCCATTTTTTCTCTACTTTGTAAGCTGATCTGGTCAAAAATCTGTAATCAGAATTCTTAACAGGCACATCTCAATTGCTTTTTTGTGCTCAAAGCAACACAAAACCCATCTAAAGGCAAAGGAACAGGACAGAACGAGCACAGACTTATAAGATCTGCCTAAACTGAGAATAAACATGAACATGAATTGAGTCCCTATTTCATGGGGAAAGGAAGGATAAATAAAGTTAACAACAAAAGCAGCAGTAGCATCTGACAGTACAATAAAATAGGCTTGAAACAATACTCTTAAGGCATCTAAAATTCCCTGACTTAGATTTAATGGGAAGAGTTGAAAAATCATGTCTCTTGGCTCATAAGATGTGACAACTAAAGGCTATAACATTGCACACTTATGCAGCAATGATAAACATGAACAGTAAAGGCTCTAAACAATTAACAAACTACACACATAATTAAAAACATATATAGATAAAATTTACTACTTACTGCGATTTAGATTGGGACATTGAGTAATATATCCATTGGGCATAAATATGACTTTCACATCTTGAAGGATACCCTTTGTAATAGAAGAGAAAGCTGGTAATATAGATTATAGTCATACAATTAAAATTGTACAAACTTTGAGGTCCTCAACTTTTTCTTATACATCTATTTCTCTGTCCTACTGGTCCTACTACCTGCATATGTACTTCTGGTGGGAATATGGGAGAGGGCCTTCTCAGTGGCTGCTCCAAGGCTTCCTAGAGAAGTTAGACTGGCACCTACTTTCTTTTCACAGATAAGAAAGGACTTTTCTATTCTGACTAGCATTTGATGAGTCTCTAAATAAGGCCAATTTTACACAATGAGATGAACATCGCTAATTGTTGTCCTGGTGTATGTGTTTTAATGAGATATGTTTTACATCATACAGCTGGGTTTTTTAATTATTTAACCTTGTTTTAACTTTTGTATCTTGTGGATTTTTAATGATGTCTTTTTGTTATAAGCAGCACTGAGTCCTGATCTAAAGAAAAGGCAGGATAGAAATAAATATAACAAGAGTATGAATATGTCTGCTAGAAAATACAAAAGTATACAGCTTTTAAAAAACCACAATGTCTTGAAGCTGCACATATAAATACAAATAATAGTGTAAGAGCCCAGAAAATAATAGTGTCAAAGCCATCAGTCAATCTACCAAAGATAAGTGCTTTTTACAGAGCAGCCTTTAATCTCTTGGGAAGAGTGACTCAGGAACCTGTAGAACAGGCAGAAATAACGGTGTATAGATGGAAAGGAGGTCTGTCTCTTGAGGCCCCTAAAGAGAAAAGTCAAAAAGTATAACAAGGTACAACCATGCTGAAAAAAATATCCACAAGACAGAGAAATTTTATAAGCTCTTAGTGATGTCAGGTTAAACATACTGTACAGAAAAATGTTCTGAGTATGTTCTGAAACACTTTGGCACCTTCTGCTGATAAACAATATCAGCTAGATCACCAAAGAATAAGTGTGGAATGTTGTACATGTTTTAGGAAATAGCATTGGTGAAGTTGTGTTGTTCGTGTTGGCTGCTTATTGTTTTATGTTATTGCTCTTGCACCTTTTGTATTTTGCAGGTTGCACCTCAAGTACTTTGTGAGCCACCCCAAGTCCCTCTGGGAGATGGTGGTGGTGGGGTATAAATAAAGTTGTTTATTATTATTATTAATAATAATAATAATAATAATAATTTGCTCCTTATTGGTGGATTTGTGTTAATACCATTATCCTTTGTTCCTGTATTGCTAGTACAACATGGTTTTTTTCCCAAAGAATTCTAGAGAAAGTTAGTGTAATTTCTTATTTGATTTTTCCCCAAGCCAGTCTCCATCTGACTCTGGCTTGGAAATTCAATCAAGTTCAATCTACTAACTCCAGTCATGAATCTTAAAAGGTTGTTTTAAATTAAAAACCTTGATACAACTGCAGAAATTGTTATAACTACAATCTCTTCAATAAAGCCACCAGCAGCTGATTAGAAGATGGGAGGGGAAGAATTGTTTCTGAAATCAATGTGATTATTTTCCCCCTTTCAGAAACCAATATGTGGGAGAATGTGATATGTTTGTTTTTTAAAGGAAGAACTGGTACCATAGAGTATCAAAACATACTACCATGATGACGGTTTGAATAATAATGGTTCCTCTGCCAGGGATTTCCCTGCAACCACATGACTACTATTAGGCAGCAATGCTATAGACACTGCTACCTAGGAGTAGATACAACTGAATCCAGTAGAGCTAAATTGCCAACTGCATGAGTGCACCATGAATATCACTTCTACTGACAGTCATTTTGCATATTAATGTACAAAAAAACAATTTCCAATTACATTGACGAGTCTACAAAGTGTTTTACAAAGTTAGTGAAGTGGCATTAATGCATTCTTCTTCATAAAAGCCCTAGTTAGTACCATTTGTGGACTAACGTTTAACGTGCAACTAATTTCAGATGTGAAAGTACTATGTATACGCCAGAAATTTTAGGCAAAAAAACTGATCCCAAAAATCCTGGACCAACTTATCCACAGGTCAGTTTAAGTATTGTATCTTAACACTTATCAAAAAGGAACCTTCCGCCTCTCTGAGTACAATGGCAAACCACAAAAACTTAGTCTGTCCCAGGAGAACCTAAAAGAAGAACTGACCCCTTTGACTCTCTTGCCATTTCCTTAATGTGAGCACCAAAGAGCTACCCCCCACCATTTTCCTGTCCTGGCCCTCAAAAAGTAGTGGCATTGCACCTGAGAGAATAGAGGTGGTTTGTGCTTCTTTAAGCTTCTCCCAGAATGGAACTTCACCTTTTGCCACTTTACTCAGAAAAGAGGGTGGTTACTTTTTAAAAGAGATAATGCTGCAGCTTAACTTTTATTTTAAAAATGAGCTATTTCCTTGTCTGAGTATAGTGGTGAAATGCCTTTCTGAATGTCTAAGTGGAGAAATAGTGGTGGTGGCCAGTGGTGGTTGGCCCTCTGAGGCAGGACTAGTGCTTTCCATTCTCTGTAGGATGATTTAATGCCTGGGTCATATCAAAATTCAAAAATTTGGCCCTCAAACCTGCCTTGACTGATACACTAGTACATACCACATTATATAAACGCAGCAATTCATATATAATGCAACAAGTTATGAACGTAACCATAAAATAATTAAAATGACAGGAAAGCTCTAAAAGGAGTAGGATCTATTTTATCAACCCATTTCCATATACAGTACGTACATTTGAATTCAAACCTCCATGCTTCACATATTTCAGAATCATGAAATCATAAGGAAGCATTCATTGTTTGTTACTTTTTTATTGTGAATGTCAAGGAATACTTTCCTCATAGGGTAAGAAAACCTATTTTGACACTTACAGCCTCATCACAAAGACTGCTGGAATCACCATGATTGCCAGAATCGGCACGCAGCATAGCAATTCTGGTGGTATCTGTCGGGGGGGAGGCATGGGGAACCTGTCACCCCACATCCCACATTGCCTGACTCACCCAAGTCCCTATCCCATGGGGGAGAGGAGTGTTGACTGCCCGGCTTCCCCCTCTGTTCCTGATGCAACATGGGAAGCCTCCCGTGTTGACACCATGGAGGCATGCTCCACCGTATTCCCTTTAAGCACAGAGCCCTGCCGGAAGTAGCTGTGCATCATGGAATGGGAGCTGACAGGCTTAAAGGGAAGGCAAAGTGGGGCATGTCGCCGAATTCACCCCCATCTGTTGAGGTTGTTATGCTGCAGTGCTTACTGTAAAGGTGATACATGTACAGCTAGTGAAATACTATCTGGCATTTGGATACCATATAGCATTCCCTTTTAGACTATATTCCCTAATTGCTTCCTCAAGCAAATATATGTCTGATTTATGCCTCTGAAATCATATGATATCCCCAAAGTGCCATGTACCTAAAGAATAGGATTCCTATTTTATGATTTTCCACCTGGAAAGATCAAGGACTGATCTACATAGAGTGTTTACAAAAGATCACACTTACAAAGTAGTATTGTGAAGTACTACTCAATAATGCTTAGTGGTATTGCGATTGTAGGATTGGCATGTGGCCCATGTAACATTTGATAGAAAACTAATTATACTAAGCTGTTTGTTACATGATTTTAAAATTAAACTAATATGTACAATGTAGGTAAGACCAACAGGAAGATGGTTTCTGTAGACAGAATTTCACAAGTGGGAGCTGGTTTGGATTAGCAAAAACACAAAAGATAGCCAGGGTCCTCACATCCGTAGTTTGTTGTCATTCCTTCTCCAGCAGGAATCTTTCAAGAATCAAAACATTCCTATTTATTAGGTTTTTATTTTTATTTTTATTACAGTGATTCTCCTAGATGGATTTAAAGCCTTCTTAGCTCTTAGTTATTATATGGAAGGTTAATACTGCTCTCTCCCATTGCGTTGTATTTCTTTATTCTGCACATCTCTCTAGACTCCATTTAGTCAAAGAGCAACTTTTATTAACACATACAAACAATATAAAGCTCCTGTGTTTCTCCACATATTCAATAACACCTGCCTGCATATGTTAAAAGTATAGTTTGTTATTCTACAAAATGATGTGAATCATGTGCTTTTGTGAAAAGAATGAATGTCATGAAGCACTGAGTGAGCAATGTCATCTCATTAGGCTCACACTCATTATTTATCAACTTCCTATTAAAAATGATCACAAAGAATAATACTGTATATATTTGCTAATGTAATAAAATTGAGAAAGCAGCCTTAGATTTTGCAAGCAGAAATAATGCTTGTCCCAGAAAATAAATTCAGATCACAACTGATCTGCCACAGGGAAAAAAAAACTCAGTACACAAAATTTATCTTTTTGACCTTTTTTGATGAAAATCTTTAAATATTTCTACTCTGCTCTCTTCAAAAAGGTTCCCCATCTTCAAAGCTCCAGTCCAGATTGTGGTCAACAATTTGTAAGTAGCACTATTTTCATTGCAATTGAAGTGCCTGAACTACTAGTTGATGGTGTTTGCGCTTAAAAGGACATTCTACAGGTAATTTGGGAGTGAAATTACTGCAAGCTTTATACAAAGTAATCCTGCATTTTCTCTAGCCTCTCTGGTCTGAATCTAATTCTGTCAAATGACTCCATTATAACACCATCACTCTCCAAAAGGATTTGACTACCCCATTGTCCTCTGTGCAGGGAAATATAAAACTGCATGAGGTGCATGGAAATATACGACGGACATTCAAGGCAACTGTTGATGCCTTCTTCTGCAGAGCAGTTTTTCTTTAAATATCATCTTTTGTCAGTAGAAGAATAAAACCAGATAAGTTCCTCAGCTTTCAAATGAATGGAAAAGTCTTGCATGAAGACTGCCTATATCCCAGTTTGTTTATTATTTTACACAGCCTCACACATGCACTTAGAACAGCCATATTCAAAAAGTATCTCACATATACACACATTTTATGTAGTGATGTGGAACGCGGGAGTTCTGACTGCAAGATGAAGTGTATTGTCAAGGCTATCCTTTGACAATAAAAAAATGGCTTGATCAAAAATTACAATAGCTACTTGTAGTTAGGCTGCAACAGAATGGTTGCTACAGAGCAGATGGATGGCATGGTATCTTACTCAAAATACTGAGCTTGTGCTATAAATAAAATATAGGCGTTCGTGCTTCAAGCTTTGCTAATGCAGACATTTAACATTTATGCGTTCATTTTCTTAGGCAGCAGAAAGTAATCAGCAAGTACCACTTCCTGCTTGTTATTTCAAAATCAAATATTAATTGAAAATATTAATGTCAATAACAAAATCACACTATGCATCTCAAAGAATATGTATTAACCTTTGCATCTGTGAGAATAATGGAGCCATTTGAATAATGAGAGATGACACTATCATTGGGTAAGGGTAACCTTTGAAGCAATCATTAATATGATTCTGAAAAGGATGGCAGGTGAATATTCTATCAATATGTAAAAACTACACAAACATCTTGAACAGCTCAGTGAGAAAAACCTATAAGAATAAAGAAAAAAGGAGTCTACCAAATATAACTGTGCATGTAATTGATGCAGGTATCCATAATGATGTGCATCCTACTCAATTCAATGGGTATTAAGGCTACATTCAACTGGTTACAATAGGCCCTTTGTATCTGCTGCCCCCCCCCCCCCCATGGATACCAAATTCCATCAATACTCAAGTCCCCTATACAATACTACAGTAAAATGGTGTCCTTATATATAAAATGGCAAAATAAATCATGGTTTGTTGTTTGGATTTCTAAAAAATATTTTCAAGCCATGGGTGGTTGAATCTATAATTAAAGAATCCATGGAAATTGAAGGCTGATTGTATATATAGATGGCTTTTAAGATGGAAATGTTTAGATAATCTGTATTTCCATACTAAATGAATACAGAACAGGGATTAGTTTTTTTTTAAAAAAAACTCCCTCCAAATTTTGGTCTTTCCTCTACCAGCATTAATTTTGAATTTGCTTAGTATTTTGAGTTGGAAAAGAGCAATGGCAACAGTTAGCCCATGTCTGTGTGCCACCTACAGATCAGTTAACTGCTCACTACTTTTACAACATGACCTATATAGCTTTAAACTGTGTGCTTTTCTTGTTATGCAGACTATTTAGTTATTTAATAGGCAGTTCAATTTCACTTTCAATTCAGATGCAGTGGTGGTAGTCATGCAACTATAAACAGCAGCTTTAAGGAAGGGCTAATAAAAATAGCAGTATTAGCCTTCTGTGACAAGGAAAGTCAAGCTGCAGTCTGTGCTTTGTCTTTGACTTCCATAGATGATGGCAGAAACAGTAGCTCCAGTTATACATTGACTGATTCTTTAAGCTCGCATTTTGTGAAACAAGTCTTGTTATGTCAAGGTCCTGCACTGGAGATCTCACCTCACACAATATGGAATGTTCACACTGATGTGTTATGTACACATATATCATTATTGGTGTTTTTGTTGTTGTTACTATCATCACTATTACTACAGTATAACCCCCTGTAGCAGATACATTCCTGAATTGATTCGAGTTTAGCATTTGGCTGAATTTCATGCTGAGAGGGTGGGTAAAAGTGTGATTGTCCAGAGCAGTTTGTAGGGCAAAAGGAGTTGAGTCCCACCCATGAGAAAAAGTGGGATAAAAATAAATATACATACATAAATAATAAAGGAGTTACTGGTAAGTGAGCAGTTGGATCAGAGGGGAAATGGGTTTGAATTATGGCTGTGTCTTCATGGTAGGAAAGGGAGTGAGGGGTCATGGCTATTGATGCAAAAAGACTGTGTAGCTTGTATGTTTGGGGCAGGGCTTCTGATATTTAATTTTTCCGCCTTCATGGGCATTCTGCAACCCTAGCTTCCATGAATGTACAGGGTTGACTGTATATACTCATGTATACGTCTAAACATTTTAGTAAAAAAATCAACTTAAACAACCTGGGTAGACTTATCGGTGAGTCAATGTGTTAACTCCTAGCAAAAAGGGGGCCATTCCTTTCTCTGATTAGAGCGGTGAAAGGTGAGTGATTAGTCCATTCCAAATTAATCTAAAAGAAGCACCATTGAACTCTACCCTTTCAGTGCTCCTGTGGAAATTTGAAGTTGCAGATAATAGCAAAGTCATTGAAATGAATGACTTCTAGCAGAAGTTGATCATAAAGTCATTCTGAAAGACCTAGAATACATATAGGGAGACCTCTCTAGCATTTCTAGGTCTCCATCACATCTTTATGGTCAAAGCACACACAGAAATATACTGGAGGACCTAGAAAATTATCTCAGTGATCCCTTGAAAGGAAGCACTACAGAGACGTTGCTGCCATTTTCAAACCCCACAATTCAAAATGACCACGACTGGCACTGTGGTAGAGATCCTAAGGCAAATCTATCACTATGTTTTCTTGGCAAAATTTGTTCAGAGGAGGTATGTCTTTGCCTTCCTCCAAAGCTGAGACACTGGCCCAGGATCATCCAATGAGTTTCCATGTTCCCTGAATCCCAAGGTTGTAGTTCAATGCTCAAACCACTAAACACAATAGGGTCTCATTTCCAATCATAGAGTGTATTTAATGCCTCAGCAAAATACATACTCTGGGATATTGTCATAGCAGCTAAAATAGGATCATATCAGTGTTTAGTATGAAGGAGCCCTTCAAGAAAATATTCCGAAAAATGTTGCACACCCTAAATTTCCAATAGCTTAAAACTGTCTACATGTTATTAGCTTTTTAAAAAGGAACTAAATGTTAAAGAGGCAAAGCTCTTGACACTGATATACAACAGCTCAGAGATTTCCTTTTACAGAGTTACATTTTTAACTTTATAATAAGTTACAAGGAAGAATTAAATATTAACAAAAGGGAAGCAATGGGAATTTTACCTCTAACAGCAAAAAGGGAATACTAGATTATATTGTGGTATGTATATTGCTTCCCTTTTAAGGAGAATTTCCTGTTAAGAACTAAACAATAAGATGCTCAGGGAACAAGCTACCAAATTACACCATTACACACCTAATAAATTTAAAATAACTGTTATTAGTATAATGTTTATAATAATATTCAGAGATATTTAAGATACAATTTCCAGTTTGACTTCTCTATGGATACAAAAAACAAAAATACCAATTCTATCTTGTAAATATTTCTATTTCCCCTCTTTATGGTTACAATGTTTACATTGAGGAACACGGGGTTTTCAGTTAAACCACTGAAACAAATTTTCTGTGAAAGGAAATAAGAAGATCCCGCTGAGCATTCAGATGGAAGGATAGGAAGTGCTTGTTCCTTATAAACAATTAAAATAGTCAGCAAAAAAAATGTAAAAGCTGTGAAACTTACAAAGAGGCTCAGAAATAGAATCAATTATATGTGTCTGCCCTGCAGACAGTCAGTAAAATATTCAGGCATACATAGAGCAAACAAAGCCACTTGTCAACTTTCATCATTATCAATAAAAACTGGCAGCTTATTATCATATCATTAGCTATCCTGCTGTTTCCAAAATGTTAATGTGGAGAAATATTAATTTACAAATGCATAATATCCCTCAGTTCTTAGATTCTAGCTGTCTATATCAAATAAAAATTTAAAATGGGCAAATTTTAAAACCAGTGTAGCTACTACTACTTCTCGGTGTGTGCTATGGGCCCATAAACATATGTTTACCATCTGTAGGATTATGAGAAGCAGCTGAGGTTCAAAAAACTAACAGATGTAGAATAAATAATGCCATCAATTTCACTTTACAGTGTCGGTTCTGCTGTTAAGGAAATAAATATCAGGTAAGAAGGTCTGTACTCTACCTTGTTTAAACTAAAGAAGGAGAATTGATCCTACAGACCCCACTACCCAGGAAAAAACCACCAATGGAAATAAAGAAGACTGTAAGACTGAGGAAGCACCCTGGAGTACTGCTCCCATCAGGAACTATCTATCCACAAGGTATTTGAAGCTGCTCCAACTAAGCAGACTCTTTCTACATCTTCTAAGGAAAATAGTGATTAAGAGGAAAACAAGAGACAGTAGCAAGAAACACTACATAAGTATAAGACGAGGGTGGGAAATGCAGCAGCTACGGGTCAAATTCAAAAATAAAAATAGATATCAATAAAATTACATTATTTGAGGCATCAGTAGATTAAATGTTTTTGAATATTTATATAAAATTGTAATTTAAGATAATAATAAGACTTTAATAAGATAAGACTGTCCAACTCCGAATACCTATATACTCAAGTATAAGCCGACCTAAATAGAAGCCGGCCAGGACCCTCACTCGAGTATAAGCTGAGGGGAGCTTTTTCAGCCCTAAAAAAGGGCTGAAAAACTAGGCTTATACTCGAGTATATACAGTAATAGTCCCTGTGTTGGCCTGGTCTCATCAGTTCAGGGCACTTCAGTTTCAGAACATAAAGACAAATTGGAAAGGTTTAAAGAAGAATGATAAGAGGTATGAAGAACTCAATGGGAACAAAATTTTGGGCATATTTAGTTCAGAAGAGAAGACTGAGGGGTGACATGATTGCTCTGTCTAAATGTTCAATGATTGTCAAGAGATGAGAGAGCAGGCCTGATTTTTCTGTAAGTTTCAGGAATGTAGATATCAACTGAATGTTGAAAGGAAATTCTTTACAGTGAGCGCAGTTCAGCAATAGAAGCAACTGCCTATAGAAGTGATGGAATCTTCTTTGGCAGCTACCACTTGGGGATACTGTAGCTGGATTTCCTGCATCAAACAGTAGGTTGGATCTATTGCCTCCCAGACCCCTTTCAACTCTATGATAGTATCTTTAAAAAAACAAGGAGGGAGAGACATTATATCAGAACATAATAATATTCTTATATATTGGAAAACTTAGGCAGTTCTATATTTGTTATTATAATTTTATTAGCTCTTGCAATATTATCCTAAAGCAGCATCTTTAATTGTCTGAACTACTGAATAATTTGAAGTGCAGTATTTTAATCTCACAAAAGAAAAGGTACTCACACTAAAATACTGCTGAAACTCTTTATTCAAGGATGAGCAAGGAATCAGACTTTCAGAGAATCAAAAAGTATTCTCTAATCAGCATTTTTGCCATGCACACCATCAAATCATATGTTGGAAAAAGAGAAATTCACCACAAGAGATGCTTATGGAGCTGGCTGCTGTGCACTTCCAGTCTGATGCAAGGTGCTTGTGGTAGCCTTTAGGAGTGTGCAATTCAGCACAAAACCATGCTGTTTTTTAGTCCATTTTCAGTGAACCCCTCATTTTGTTTACTGAGAAATTGGGTAGAGGGGGTGCCGTTTTCATTCAGGAAAGATTTGACCCATTGGCTACAATGGGGAAAATTTAGAGGCTTGTTTCTCAGTCATTTTTAGGCCTATTTGCATGAAACCTACCTCAGTTGTAGACCACATTTACAACTGCAGGCCTGCCAAGTTTCATAACAAATCACTAATCATCTAATATTTTAGAATTATTTTAAGTTTTTACCATAACATTTTTAAAAATATGACAAACCAGAAGACAGGGTTCTGGGAATTCTAGTCGCCGGTTGTGTCCATTCTCAGCCAATCAGAGCATGGACACAACTAGGCCTTTTATTGGCTGAGAAACAGAGAGAGAGAAACTCCAACTCCCATCATGCTCCGGGGGGATCTCAGAGGTTTTCCAATGCCTGCCCCACACAAGTGCTGATGGGAAAGTCAGTTCCCAGCAGGGCCCTCTCTGGACGAGGGGCTTAGGGAAGTTTTCCAGAAGAAAAGGATGCTGCTGCTGGCAGAAGAAAGAAGAGAAGCAGCCCCATGGCTGGCCTCTTTCTCAGGTACAGTGCAGTTAGCCCCATCATCTCCAGCCCAAAAAGTCCAGCCCCTCCCATATTGTCTTCGGTAAAATATAAATTCTATCATTCTGGAATAAAAACAATAAAAATTAAGAGTGTGGATTTTTAAAAATGTTGGTGGGTGAGACTGTAAAAGAGCTTTACTTTTTACTAGTATATAAACTTGAAATTAATTGGGCAGAATGCCCTCCCTTCAAGACTGTTGCATCAGATGCAACTTACTCTGAGCTTAAAAGGATCACTACCATGAAACTGTGTTCTTGTTTGCTTATGCTGATACAGGTGTGGACATGGGGTTGCTTTATGACCATGTAGGGAGGTAAATAGGATTTTATATGTATAAGCCCAACTTCTAGCATCTTTCAGTAACCTATCCTTGCAAAATCTCATAGAAAAAAACCCTAAATAAAATAAATCTAACTTGA
Organism: Anolis carolinensis; assembly: GCF_035594765.1. Classification (NCBI taxonomy): domain Eukaryota; kingdom Metazoa; phylum Chordata; class Lepidosauria; order Squamata; family Anolidae; genus Anolis; species Anolis carolinensis. The sequence continues at coordinate 287,722,178 of NC_085841.1, forward strand.
GAGTAAACAAATAGGAAATTTCAACTGATTCATAGTTTTTATAAAGTATGGCTCCTATATCTGCTGGAATACATATACTCAAAACTGTAGATAATATTGACCCCTATTATATTAAGGACTTTCAGCCCAAGAATACTATAAAGCAACACTGTAGGGCCTAGAAAACAACTAGAGGGAACTTATTCAGTTAGATTTAGATAAATGAAATGTTCTCCAGATACAGGGTTGCACTGTAGCATTTCATACCCATAATAAATCAGAGACTACAGAAAGCATTAAACAACAACCCCACACTGGAATCCTAGATAGGGGTGCTGAACTATAGTTCTTATTATTCCAAACCGTAAACCATGAGGATTGTAATACAACTCATCTGGAGATGCCAGATTGAGGCAGGCTACTATAGGATTCTATAGACAATTGGTTTCATGTTCCAATATAAAGATATATCTTATGTAGAAAGCACTAAACAGAATCAGTACAAATTGAAGCATGCACAAACAATTATAACCATGAAGTATCATCTTCCTATAAACACAAATGGATAGGTATTTGTAGAAAATGCATTACTACATTGTACTTTATTTATTTATTTCTATCTTGAATATTTACCTTAAAGAATCCATGTTTCCTGTTACGTTGTCCTAGCCATAAATTGCTTCCTGGTGTCAAATTAGTTTCTGGAGGGTCTATAACACGTTCATAAATCCTGTGAAATAAAGTGGCATTTTAGCCAAACAGTGATCATTTTATTTCCTCTTTAAATATCTGTAAATTTAAAATTTAAAATATAAAACTGACATATCAAAAACAGACACAAGTTTCTTAAGGCAAATATAACCATGCATAGCTTGTTCTACTAATTTTGCACCTAAAAAATGGGAACCCAAGATGCCTCAAACTTTTAGATACAGCTAAATATAGTATGATATAGACAACTTACAATCCAATAAGTTGAGTTTTTAAAAAGAGATATTTCATACTATATCTATTCACCTGAAATAAAATTAGACTGTAAGAGTTAACATATTCATAGTGCCTGTAAAAAGCTATTATTGAAATTTTATCCCTAAGATAAGAAACAATGACTTCAATAGCAGGATATATATTTAAAATTGAGCAGAATAGTAGTCTCAACCCTGCTGACAACAATAATGTAGGATCTACAGATGGGACAGGGACAAGGTAGACTGCTACTATAAGCCTCCATGAATAGAAAATGCCACATGGGTCAGATTTTGGATCAACCCCATAACACTTGCTGCTGTATTTTAATGTTCCTGTGTTACAGGGGCTTCCAAAACTTGAAAAGGAGCACTAAGGAATCACTATTACACATTCAGATGGACAAAATAAATATAGGGTACTTTCATTTAGATATAAAAAAACATTATTTGAGTCAGTTAGAATGAAAAACACACACTACAAGCCGACATTTAGGATTTTACATTATGATTCTGTGGAGTTTATCTCTATAATGTCATGGTGAGTCACAATTAAAAAAATTATTAATACCTCAGGAGAGAAGGATGAAATCAGAATTAAAGAAACCCTTGAAAATGCTAAGGCAATTGCAGAGAAGCTAAATGAAATCCTTTCCCTCTGTTTTCACATCTGAAAAAAATACAGCATATACTCATGACTGAACCAATGTTTCTAAAAGAGGCTGAGCTTAGGCAAGGAGTCATGAAAACAGAATAGATTCTAAATTCTAACAAAGATCAAACAAGTCACTGGGTCATAATGATATCCACCTGAAAGATCCTAAATCATTCAAAAGAAAAAAATATTGATATAACTAAAATATGTAATATTTCTCTAAAATCAGCCTCTGTATCAGAGGGCTCAGGAATGGTCAAATTAATTCCATTTTCTTTGCAGCTAAACCACTGGGAGTCTGGGTGAATTGCAAGTTCATTCAGACATATCGGGGAGCATCAGTTAAAGAGTGCATACCCTGGGCCACCAGTAAGCAGTGAGATGGCAATCTGCTCTGTATCCACACCTTTCTAGAGTTTTTCCCTATCCTGGTGGCAGTCGCCTTGTGGACAGATCTGTTCAGGGACTAGAATATGCATTTCTGGTGCAATTACCAGGTGGTGGTCAGGGCAATCAAATCATTTTTTTAAAAAAAAATCTGATAGGATTAGGAGGTTAGTGTTGACATGCTTGGCCACTAACATTAGCATGGTATATTACAGGTCTGAACAATGAAGGAGCAGATGTGTTGTCCCATTTCCAGTAGGACAGGAATTTTCCTCACTGTTCATGAACTGAGTGCTGTGGCTTTTAACTTGGAACATGTTTTGATGGATTTTAACTATGAATTTGAATGGAGTACGTTAACATTTCATCTGCTTTCCAGCTTGCTTTCTAATATATTCAGGCCTAGACTTGCCAAAACTAATCACTGGTTTTATGTTAAACTTTGTCATTTGTTTGGAAGCACAGAGATTTTTAAGACGCTGGAATGCTATCTGATTAGTAAGGATGTTTTAAAAGAAAATCACTGCTTAGCTGTAACAAGTAACATAAGCCAGGTATAAAAGAATATATTTTCCCAAATAGATTCTGATGAGAGAAGGAAGCAGATAAAATAATGCAGATTTTAAAAAGATTAGGAAATGAGGAAATCCAATATTGTATAATGTTTTTATTCAAAAACATATACTTTAGAAACATTAACTAAGATCAAAAAAGTCATTCAAATAATTATGGAGAGTCACTGCTTCCCTGTAATAAATTCTAATTCTTCAGACTACTATGATAAAAACATATTCAAAGTTGCAACTATTAAAATTGTTATGAGTTCTCGCCCTTGCTCCATAATAATCTGTTGTATTCCCCCCCCCTCCCCCGGAACTAATTTAATCTTTTGGAGCAATAAAACCAATTTTAATTCTCCAAACTTGCATTTCGGAGAACAAAAAAAGATGGAAAATATATTATCTCTATCAATATTTTCAAATATAAGTACTTCATTTTGTCAGCAACAAAAGAACAACTAAACATTATTCAAATAAAGTACTATTTTAAGTGCCTGAACAAGACCTTTGACATAATAATTGAAAATGCAACCCACTGAACAAGGGACTGAGATTAGACATTCCATTCTGGTTAGAGAGTGCATATATTTTTATTAATGACTTAATATTCTTTCTAAAAGATGTTGCACCTTTTGACACTATTGGCCAATATTCCACAAAGAATTCCATCTTCTGTTAAAAGTTAAAGCCCTGAAGCTAAAACAAAGAAATATACTGCTCTCACAACACTATTTACAAGGGAGTATTGGATTTTTAGTTATTTGACCGAGCAAGGCTCTATAGGGACTACACAATATCTGCCTCCAATGACATAAGAAGAATGAATTTTTCAATGTAAAAGCACACAAATCGACATGTATTATGCTGCAGCTCAATACTGCAATATAAGGAAGACAAATGAGGCACAAGCCCAAATGGGTTCTCTCTGGCTTTGTTGGGAATCAAACAAAGACACTGACCTCTTCGGAAGAAACATGCTACTACCCCTCTTTCCTGGCATCCTTTCAGAAAAAAATCCCATTCATAAATTAATAGGAAGCACCAAAGGATTCTTTTTTTCCCCTCTAAGGCCTTGTCTACACCAACTGCATAATCCAGGACCAAGGTGGAGCATTATATAATAATAATATTATAATAACTTTATTTTTATATCCTGCCTCCATCTACCCGAAGGGACTCGGGACGGCTCACATGGGGACAAGCCCGATCAACACAGTTAAAATATAGCATCGGATTCATTAAAAAAAACATAATAATAAAACAAAATAGGCAACACACAAAATAAAATATATTCTACACCGGCCCTGGAATGATGCCCTGCACTGGCCTTGGAATGATGGTACTGGCAGCCAAAACCGAACCCTCTGCAGTGCTGTGTTGTTGGGACAGAAATGCACCCGTCTCACTGGGCTATTTTTTTGCCATCTGTGTCTCCACCACCACTCCTCATAGAGTTCCCTGGCCATCACCTGTCACATCTGATGAGGTTATAATGCAATCAGCAAGGAGAGAGCAGAATGATCCCCTCTTTCTTGCTGATCATGTAGAAGCCTCATCCTGACATTTGGTGATGCAATGGCTAGGAACTTGCAAGGACTTCTAGAGGTTGGAAGGATTGGTGCTGGCAACATACAAATGACCTCTCCCTTTCTCTGTATTGATCAGTGGTGGTGGTGGTGGTGTGTATATAAAAAAATGGGTTGAAACAGATTCTACCCAGCTGTCAGATAACTAAAAAAAATGTACATATATTCTAGGATTTCCTTCAATTTCTGGAATATCCTTTGGTTTTATATCTGTGTGTCATTCTTCTCTTATTCCCTTTCTGAAGCATCTAAATATTTTTTTTCAAATCAACCATATGTATTAAATTATTTAAATACATTTCTGTTCCTTTTTCCTTTATTCAGTAAGTGATATTTAGAATATCACAGATGTTGATTGTGATATTCTAACTTAACTATCCTATAATTAACTCTTTAAGAGCAACAGAGAAATGCTATGCACTGGCCGTTGACAGTAGTAGATCTTATAAAACATGGTGGTGGTTATACTGATCTATAGGCTTGTGCAATTTGTTCGTATGTTCGTTAAATTTGGATCTAATTTGGATCTAAAGCACTTTTGAAGTGAGTTCTGACCACCTGCTCACTGCCTTCCTAATCTTAAGAATTTGAATCAAAAGAAGCCTTCAATTCTTAAGTCTCTGATGTCTTCAGATGTAGCTGTGACCAAGCCCCACTAAGCAGTGAAGCCAAACATCAGGGCTGATGGCGGAGCAAAGGGGAGGTGGAGGCATCATTCTTGTAGTCTTTTTTTAAAAAAAATGTTGTTTTAAAAACTCTGAAAATTCCCAAAAAATCAGTGGATGATGAAACATTACAAAATGTGATAGGCCAAGAGTGATAAATATTTTCTACCACTGTAGCAAGTTTCACCCCAATAGCTTTAAAAATGAGAGAGAAAGGAGCCTCTGAATTTTCCCCATTTATAGTAATTTAATTGGAAACGAGGAGACGCCACATGCCTGCACTGAACTACATTTCCCAGAATGCATTGGGCTGGAGGAGCTATCTGTGGCATTGAGAGACAGTCTATTTATTATAATATATAGTATCATGGAATCTGCAAAAAGGAGTTAAGGAAATAATTTTATATAAACCTGTGCAAAGTTATGTGGTTGTGTGTCAATATGAGGGAAGCTAAACCTGTGCCTCTCAGCCAATCAAGGCTGACAGAGGAGGGATGGGGAGACAGAGAGGATCTTTCAAAAAAGAGGTTTTAAAAAGCTTTAATAATTCCCTAAAATTCCATGGATAAGCGAAACATTATGAAACTTGATGGGCAAAGTGTAGTAAATTTGTCCTACTACTGTAGCACGTTACACCCCAATAGCTTTAAAAATAAGGGAGATAGCAGCCCCTGAAGATTCCCCAATAGTAACAGAGGAGCCATATGCCTGCTTTGAAACTACATTTCCCAGATGTCCCAGTTCCTCTCTCCTCTTAACATTCCCCACCCCCTTTTGTCCTCACTCTTTCCTTATTAATAACATTGACCATCTTGATCAAACTTGGATATTGCTTAGCCATAGGTGTCCTGGTTTTCATCTTTGAATTCTTGGAGGGTATGAGAAGTTTAGAGAGAGAGAGAGAGAGAGAGAGAGAGAGAGAGAGAGACCACATGGTGTAGTGTTGTGGTTTGAGAGTTGGACTATGATTGTGGCTTGATTCTCCACTCAGTCATGGAAACCCACTGGGTGATCTCGGGCAAATCACACACTCTCAGCCCCAGAAAACCCAATCAAACAGAAAATAACACTTTCAAACCAGGAACAGATTTCCTTATTTAGAGGCTGATGGCCATCTGTCAGGAGTGGTTTGATGGTGTGCTGTGATTTCTGTTCCTGGTTGATAAATGTCATTTCCTGTTGGATCTGTCATTAAAACATTGCAAAACTTTATTACACTGCGAAAACTTTGTCTTTGCACAAAGGACATCGTCCTATAAATAGAACATTATGGTTTCTTGAGTCTCTCTCCAAAAATTTAACAAAGTTTCAGCCACAAAAACAATGTTTCTGAAGTGCAACAATGACTTTCAAAGTAAAGACAGCCCCATAAAACAGGAAATAACACTTTCAAACCAGGAACAGATTTTTGTTATTATTTTTAAAAAGTTTTTTTAATAAAAATTTTGAAATTTTGCCAAAAAAACTGAGGATAAGGGAAATGTTCTGAAATTTGGCGAGCTAACAGTGGTAAATGTGTTCTGCCACTGTAGTACGTTTCATCAGTATAGCTCAAAACATGAGGAAGAGAGAACCTCCTCAAGTTTCCCAATTGACAGTAATGTTTTCATTCATGCGCATGCGCGTCCGCCATTAACAAGGTACATACAATGATTCAGAAGTTTCAGAAAGTTTCAAACTTTTTGCCTTCAAAATTTGGAAATGACTTTAGAAACAAAGCACCAGCGCCCCCTACTTTCGAATAGAGTTTAGAACCATTTTTTTCTGGATCGCACATACCTACTGATCTAGTATGTTGAGCCTAATAATATATGCAAGATATGCACTCATATGCACCAATAGTATATAGAAAATTTATTATTCCTTCTATAAATGCATTAGCATTGTTTACCAGTTGCTATCTCAATGCTGGTGATCTGCAACTGCTCATTTTATCCATTAAAAGTTTCCAGAAGCTATGGCAAAGATAGCATGTTGTGTCCTTGTAAAGGATCTAAAACTCAGTCACTGGGGTGTCCATAGCAATTATTTAAGGTGGCCAAAGCTAACCCTAAAATAGTAGTTCAGCTATCATTACAAAACAGCTCCATGTGTTGTTATTTAGAGATTTAAGACTGTCCATGTATATAAAATGTCACATTGTATAAACTAGCTATAAAAGTTTCCTTTCTTAGCTAAAAAGAAGCAAACAAAGGAAGCAGTTTATGTGTATGTGTTCTTAGGTACTTCTAATGTTGCCATTTTATATTCTTATTGTATCGCATCTATTTTATTTTATTTTAGCTGTTGTAAATTAATTTAGAAAATTTAAAATAAATGAAATATTTTTAAAACAAAAACAAAAAAAGAGGCTAACACCGGTAGCAGTGAAAGTGGGTTTTCAAAAAATGAATATATGCATCGTTCTTGCCAGCTTTATAGGACTTATTCCTACTATAAAAAGGGTCAGCAGTAAAATTTATAAATGACATAATTCTGTCAAATATTTCTCCCTAAACAATCCCCTAAACTAAGGGGGTGATATCAATTGCATTAAACACGACACTAAACTCTTTATATATTTAATACTGAAATACACCAAAACCAAAAATCCACAAAAGAACAATACCTTTATTGGCCAACCACAATGCATTCACTGGCTTCTTCAGTGACTATATGGGAAGTAGGGGTAAAAGCCAAATGCAGGTAATAAAATTGCAACTCCATTAGCAAAACAAAAGTAACTTCTGTTGAGAACCAGGCTGTCCCTGTCCTCCACTTAATTCCTATTAGCTTGACTTTTAATGGAAATTGTATTTTTGTCGCAACTGGAAACTGTAGCCCTAGAATAACAGTGTGACTCATTCAATATTTTTGAATTAGCATTTAATTGGTTCAATGCTTACTTGGTTAGAAACTTTTTTGCACACAAATGCACCTGGCAGGTCCACTTTTTCACATGTTACAATTATATTATTAACTTCGAGGGACATATAATGGTTTAATTGATGCTTTCATGTTTTTGCATTCTGTGAGTTATGGAAACAAGAGCATGCAGCAATAAAACAGAGCTATAGATATACAGAATGCCTCCCTCCAACCATACCCTATAATTTGCCCTTTGTAGATTTGGCAAAATTGACTTGCCTGCAATGATAGAGCAAGAGATATTTTTTAAATACAATAAATCTGGTTTATACCTAATTTCCATGGTTGGTCTGATTTATAAAGTCTTGGGACTAATTAACTTGCAGTAGCAGAGAATTTGTTCCTACTTTACTTCCAGGGACATCCAGTCCTTATTGTGGGGTAAACTAGGTTAACCAGCTTAGCTCTATGCTGAGAAAAGTTGAGTAATGCTCTGGAGTTTAGTTGAAACTCCAGAGCAGCATTCCTCTTTTGATACAGCTTTGATAGCACAACCATGTCTGATGCAGACTGGTCTGCTGTCCACATAGGCTGCTGCCAATCTTTTTTCCTTCATTCATTGGCACAGAGGAAGCAGGATGACTTGGATCTGTGTCACTGCTTTAAATGGCCACATAGCTCCAGAAAAGCTGCTGGCCATCATGGGTGCCCCATGTTTTCACATCAGAAAACGTGACGAACAACCAGGAGGTCAGTGGCAGTCCAGCTGCAGTAACAGCAACAGGGAATGTTCCAGTGGAGCAAAACCGATTTCCACCAGGAATGGATCATGGACTGACACTGCCTCAGGTTAAACATGGAGTATCTCCAGCGTCAGTTCAGGGCTAGGGGTGTGCCAGCTGGCAAAAACCCATGCCATTTCCGGTGTCCGGTTTCTCTGTTCCATTTTTAGGGAGCTTCCCAAATTCAGGAGCAGCTTCCGTTTTCATGCCAAAAAGATACGATCCACTGCCGCCAATGAGAAAAAATTTTAAAGGCTCATTTCTCTGTCATTTTTAGGCCTATCAGCACGAAACGAAACTCACCTCACTTTACTTTGCAATCCTACCAACTTTCAGAACATTTCACCAATCGACTATTTTTTGGAAATTTTAAAAAATTTTAGCATAACATTTTGAAAAAAAAAAACAAGAGGGGTTCTGGGAATTGAAGTCCCAAGTGCACACCACAAGAGAGGAGGAAAGTGGACACAGTCAACCAGGCCTCTGCTTGGCTGAGAAAGAAAGGGAGAAACACACACAGAAGAAAACCTCAACTCCTATAATGCCTTGGGAGGGCGCACAAAGCTCCTTCAATGCTTACATAGCACAAATTGCTACTGGAAAAGCAAGTTCTCATTTGCCTCAAGTGGGGGTGGGGGGAGGGCCTTTGGGAAGGGATGGAGAAGCCTGCTGGGGAAGAAAGTAAAAGAGGAGCAGCAGCTTTCTTGATAAGCAAGGCTTCCCTGCCCACATATTGCTGTGTCTCCCTCAGGGAGAGTTAGCACCACTCGCTCAGCCCCATTGGTCCCTATTAGGCCCCATTAGCCAAAAAGATCTGGCTGCTGTGATCTGCTCCAGCTAAAGCTTGAGCTGCCCCTTGCCTGGCTCGTTTTCATGGATTCGGTAGTCAAATCCTCTAAACCATTCGGAGCCCATTTATAAAAGCAGAAATGTGCACAGCCCTATTCTGGACTGGCCTCGGATTAAGTGACCCAAATAGCTCAACCCTTTATTAGGAAAGATATAGTCTACTGCAAGGACCTTGTCCTGAATACAATTTTAATCATAATAAAAATTATTTGAACACAGTAGCAATTTTTCTAAAATAGAAGCTAAAGATAGAGTTAAGTCATGGTGCCTTTTTCTGACAACATCCTGAAAAAGGGGCTTAGAGAAATATTAACTTCCTGGGGCTGTAATTCTCTCCCATTCAATTTTAAGGATGGGTCTTTAATTGTACAGCCAACCATTTCAGAAAACTTTATGGAAGAAAAAGTAGATGGCGATAGATAGTGCTTAAGATTTACTCCAAAAAATGGGACGTATCCAATAAAACAAGACGTAGTCGCAGGGACATGAAAGACAGAAAAAACAAAAACAAAAAAGATACAAAAGTCAATTTGCCAACAATAATAGCAGTCCTAAATTTACTATGAGCTCATCATAAGTGTGACAAACGATCAAGAAAGGGGAACACACAAATCCATTTTCATAGAAATACTAGATTTTATCTTCATTCTCTCATTGCCAAAAATTGGAATTTTTGTTACATGCTGTGCTTTTTAACTTGTGTCCCTCTGTTTACATAAAGCTCTTTGATCTAGTAGATGCAAGGGAAGAAGGTGATTTCAAACACTCCTCCTTCCTGGCATGTCCCCAAATCCCTGAAGAGGGACCTTTCAAAGTAGTGTTGACGCAAGGTACTACAGAGCAGTGCAATTGCTTCCTTTCCCAGGTTCCTCCAGATCAAAGCATTTTCCAATAACAAAGGGACACCAGTCGGGTACAACTCCAGGGATGAAAAACTGCAAAGATCTCTAACCTATAACTTACACAAAAATATTTGTTCCAATAAATGGAACTAGGATCTGCTACTGGGTGCAGAGGTCAACTTATTGGGACTCTTTGATATTTCTTTCTCTCTCATGTGTTGTAAAGACAGGCTTGAACATGTATGAGCAATACCTAGTGAAATAAACGTTAAAAGCTACAGAAGGACCTGGATTTTTAGTCATGAAAATTTAATATCTCAACAAATTAAGAGAAAAGCTAGGTTTGTTACTCCATGTTGTTCCCATGTCTAAAATAAGAATTATGTAAAAGTGGAAAAATAATAACTCTACATAAAATATTGCCTTTTCTATAGTATAAATAGAATTATGTTATTACAAAAGTTATGCACACATGTTATATTTGTGCCTATAGCCATAAAAGAAAATAGCAAGTCTATGCTTACTATCAATTTAAGTTCAATTTAAATATTTAAATATTTAAATATTTAAAATTAAAAGTAGCTTAAAACTATATTTTTGAAAGCTATTCTAATTCTGTACCCTCCTCTGCATCTGATAATCAGGAGAAATTCTCCTGAAACATCCACTTCCTATACAAATGTTCCATGTGTCCTATTGTCACGACCCAGGCTGCAGAGCACCAATAACCATGCGCAGAGACCAGAATCTATCTGATATCTTTATTAAAGAAATATATAAAGTCAATAAAAACAAGTGAAGAGTATAGTTCAAAAGCAGACCTTTCAGGTGAGGTCAAATATAGTCCAGAAATATATTGTCCAATATAAGATATTAAAGTCCAAAGTTATAATCCACTTGACCGAAACACACACCTTGCCAAGCAATGGTGTGGGGAATGACAGGGTCTTTAAAGTCCAAGGGAGCTTGACAACAAGGCTGGAAAATAGGCTTGAATCTTGGCTAGATCAAACTTGAAACAAGGCAAACATGAAACAAGAACTGAGTCCATAGAAGTCCGTGAAACAAGGCAAGGCTGGAAACTTGATCCGTGAAACAAGGCTAGGTTGAAAACTTGATCCGTGAAACAGGGAACTGGGGTACGAAGTCTACACACGATCTCTCTCCTCAAGCTGAACAAATTGACTCCGCAAGGTTCCCCTTGCGACAAAACCCCTATATAGGGTCTTGTTTTCCCGCCAATAGAACACTTTCCCTGGAGAACAAGAAGTGAAACCCAAACTGTGTCCAGATGCATGACTCCTTAGAATTTCCCAAGGGAAGCAGACCTAATCAGCTAATTGTCTGGCAGCGATTCTGAGGCCCCGGCGATTAGCCTCCCTCGCCCCTCTATCTCTATTATAATTGTCCTTTCGGGAAAACGGGGGAGAATTCTGCCCAAGGCTTGTTTGGTTAACTTCCTGAGGACAAACATCCTCCAGGTGGCGAGGCTCCGATTCAAGCTGAACCGGTGGAAATCCCAAATTTTCCTCCTCATCTGCCACAATAGCACTAGGAACGGGACTACAAGGCCCACGAGACATCACACTATCCCCCTCCTCAAGGCCCCTCTCCAACATGGCCGCTCTCCTCGAGTCGCGGGGCCGCGGCTTGGCAGGGTAGGCTTGATGAAAGCGGCGAACTAAGTCGGGGGCATGGACCGTGGAAGCGTCCTCCCAAGAGCGTTCTTCGGGCCCAAAACCCACCCAGTCAATGAGATACTGAAGGCGGTGGCGATGAAAGCGAGAATCCAAAATGTCCTGAACCTCGAATTCCTCCTCCCCGTCCACCAAAACAGGGGCGGGGGCCGGTCGGTACACATCGGGGCGTACCCCATCCGCCAGAAGGAGCAGGGAACAATGAAACACCGGATGAATGCGCATGGAGCGCGGGAGTTGGAGTTTGAAAGTCACGGGGTTAAGTTGCGCCACCACTGGGTAGGGACCAATGAAACGGACATCTAACTTCCGGCAAGGACGGTGGGAGGGCAAAAAGCGAGTGGACAATAGAACCCGATCTCCTACATTGATCTCGGGGCCCGGCTGCCGATGGCCGTCAGCGTGGCGTTTATAGTCCTCTTTGGCTTGATCCAGTTGTTGGTGCAAGAGTTGTTGCACCGCTGTAAGTTCTTGCAACCAGTCCTCCGCTGCAGGGACTTCTGAAGATTCAATGACAGAAGGGAAGAAACGTGGATGGAAGCCGTAGTTTGCAAAGAACGGGGTTTCTTTAGTTGAAGCCTGGACACCATTGTTGTAAGCAAATTCTGATAGAGGTAACAGGGAAGCCCAATTGTCCTGCTGGTAGTTTACATAACAGCGAAGGTATTGTTCCAAAGTGGCATTGGTGCGCTCAGTTTGCCCATCCGTTTGGGGATGATGAGCTGAAGATAAACGAGAGTCTATGCCCAATAGTTTCTGTAGTGCTTTCCAGAAACGAGAGGTGAATTGAGATCCACGGTCAGTGACTAAACTCTTGGGCAATCCATGTAGTCGGAAAACATGTAGAAGGAATAAATCTGCAGTTTCTTTGGCCGTGGGGAGACCATCGCAGGGAATGAAATGGGCCAACTTGGTAAAAAGGTCCACCACCACTAGGATCGTGGTAAATCCAAGGGAGGGTGGTAGGTCAGTGATAAAATCCGCGGAAATTATCTCCCATGGGCGAGATGGAGTAGGAAGGGGATGCAGTAGCCCAGCCGGCTTCTCCCTTCTTGTCTTGGAACGCTGGCATACCGGGCAGGTATTGACATATTTCTCCACATCCTTGCGGATCTTGGGCCACCAGAAATCTCGTAGGATCAAGTGCATGGTTTTGAAAAGTCCAAAATGCCCTGCTGGCTTGCTGTCATGACATAGATGGAGTGCCTTTTCTCTGCCTGGACCTGGAGGGATGTAAACATGATTGCTGTAGCATAGTAGCCCATCCTTAAGTCAGAAAAGGGAAACGTAGTCCTTGGCGAATCTGTTCTTGAGCCCAGGCATCTGCCTGCTGACTGGCTCTAATTTCTTGAGCGCAAAGGGGTTCTGGGTTAGAGGGAGTTGGTTCAATTGAAGTGGATTTGGTGTTTCCCACTGTGAGCGTGGCAAAGTTTTCGGGCTGTAGCAATCGAGATTCGAAGGTCTCTCTGCGTCCTGCAGCATACTCTGGTTTCCGTGATAGAGCATCTGCCTGCTTGGTCTGAGCTGGGGTTACATAATGGATCTGGAAGTCAAAACGTTCAAAGAATAAAGCCCAGCGCTGCTGCCTTTGATTTAGCTTTCGTGCGGTCCTTAGGTGTTCTAAATTTCGATGATCAGTATGAACCTCAATGGGAAATGTGGCCCCTTCTAACCAATGTCTCCAATTTTCAAAGGCTGCCTTTATGGCCAAAAGTTCTTTCTCCCATATAGTGCAATTTCTCTCTGGGGCTGTTAGCTGACGGGAGTAATAGGCACAAGGATGAAGGTGTTCTCCCACTGGTTGCATGAGTATAGCCCCAATTGCCACATCAGAGGCGTCAGCCTGCACAACAAAAGGGGTTTTGGGATCTGGGTGCTGTAGAATTGGCTGGGTCGTGAATAACTTCTTTAGTTGCTGGAACCCTTTCTCTGCTTGCTCCGTCCAGCGGAAAGGCTGTTTTCCACGGATGCAGCTGGTGATTGGGTCAGACCAGCGGGCAAAGTCTGGGATGAATTTGCGGTAGTAGTTTGCAAACCCCAAGAAGCGTTGCACTTCCTTCTTGTTGGTTGGCGCCCGCCATTCCAATTCTGCTGAAACCTTTGCCGGGTCCACGGAGAGCCCTAGTGGCGAGACGCGGTATCCCAGGAAGTCTACCTCTTGTAGATCAAAAGCGCATTTTTCCAACTTGGCATATAGTCCATGATCCCGCAATCGTTGTAACACCATTCTGACATGTTGTTTGTGTTCCGATTGTGATCTAGAAAACACCAAAAAATCGTCCAAATATATGATCAAGAACTGATCTAGATAATCCTGGAAGATATCGTTGACAAAATGCTGGAATGTTGCGGGAGCTCCGGATAAACCGTAATTCATGACCAGGGACTCAAATAATCCGAATTTGGTCTGGAAGGCAGTTTTCCACTCGTCCCCTTCTCTGATGCGAACTAAATTGTAAGCCCCCCGGAGATCCAACTTGGTGTAAACCTTGGCCCCTCGGAGCCGGTCTAATAGGTCCGAGATCAAAGGCAGGGGGTAACGATTCCGCTTCGTGATATTGTTCAAGGCTCTATAGTCCACTACCAAGCGTAGGTCCCCTGACTTCTTTTTCACAAACATCACTGGGGAAGCTGCTGGGGATTGAGAGGGTCAGATGAACCCCTTGCGAAGGTTTGACTCTATAAACTCCCTGAGAGCTTCTTGCTCTGGTTCAGTCAGGGAGTAGAGGTGTCCTCGCGGAATTGGGGCCCCCTCCACCAGGTCAATGGCACAGTCATAGGGTCTATGTGGGGGTAGTTTCTCGGCTTCCTTTTCATTGAAAACGTCCCAAAAGTCAGAATATTTCTTGGGCAAGGTGATGATGGGCTCGGCTTCTGTGGCATGGCAGACCTTGGCTACTAGACAATGGTTTTGGCAATATCTTGAGGCAAACTGTAATTCTCTGTTGGACCAGGAGATGTTTGGGTCGTGGAGTGTCAGCCATGGAATTCCCAAAATCACAGGGAAGTGGGGCACCTCGGTAACGAAGAAGGAAATCTCTTCCATGTGTTCCCTTATCCACATTCTGGTGGGTTCAGTCCATTGGCTTACTGGACCCGTCTTTAGGGGACGGCCATCTATAGCCTGCACCACCCGGGTGTTCTTGAAATCGTGATATTGTAATCCCAGAGAGTCGGCATACTCTCTATCGGTGAAATTGTTTGTTTTTCCTGAGTCTATCATGGCATGGATCATGACGGGTCCTTTTTTCACTGACCACAACGTGACCACCAGGAGAAATAGGACCCCGGTTTGCGGCTCTTGAGTGGGGTTTTTGACCGGGTTGGCGAGCCTCTCTACGCCCGGTCGCTGGCTTCCCCCGCAGGCTTTGCTCGAGCCGCCTCGGCCGTCTCCGTCTCCGCAGAGGACGCCGCCGCCAGGCGGGCGGCAGGCTTTCTTTTGGCTGGACATTCCCTGGCGAGGTGGCCCCCGTTCCCGCAGTACCAACACAGATTCAAACGTTGGCGGCGGGCCTTTTCGGCAACATCTAGTCTGGGGCACACATTGCCCAACTGCATCGGTTCCTCCTCGCTTCCCATGGGGGTTGGGGCTAGCGGTGGGGATCTCCATACTGGACGTGGTTGAACACTAGCAGAAGCGGGGGGTTTCACTCCGGCTCTCCCACTGGCCTCGGAGCCACTGTTTTTTGTTGGCTATTAGGGCTTCGGCTCGTAAACACTGGTTGATGAGTCTCTCAAGAGTCCCTGGAGGATCCACCTTAGAGATCTCTTCTTGCATCTCGAAGTTGAGGCCCTCACGAAACTGTCCTCTAAGGGCTACATCGTTCCAGCCGGTGTTTTGAGCCAGCACCCGGAACTCGGCTATGTACCGGGACAATGGCCTGTCCCCTTGGAAGAGACGCCGGAGTTTATGGCCGGCCGCCTCCTCGTCGTCCTCGATCCCCCAGGTCTTTCTAAGGTGATTCAAGAAATTTTGCGCAGAACTTAGGTGTGTGGAACCCGCTTCAAACAGCGCCGTCGCCCAATTGGCCGCAGGTCCATCTAGGAGGCTGTAGATCCACACCACCTTGACGTCTTCTTGAGGAAATTCAGCTTGGCGGGCTTCTAAGTATGCCTGGCATTGGCGACGGAAAACATGAACCTTGGAGGCTTCTCCAGAAAACTTGGTTGGTAGCGCTAGGGCAGGGAGACGCGCTCCGCGTTCCTTCAAGCCCAGAATTTCACCCTCCTGCGTTCAGAGAGTATCTCGGATCCGGTCGAATTCTTCCCGGGAAATGGTGTAGCTGAGTGGTTGGGCATCCGCCCCGGTTCCCGTGGACATTCTGGCCTTAGGTTAATTGGTGCTTAGGTGGCGGAGTCAACCTGTCAGGACCCAGGCTGCAGAGCACCAATAACCATGCGCAGAGACCAGAATCTATCTAATATCTTTATTAAAGAAATATATAAAGTCAATAAAAACAAGTGAAGAGTATAGTTCAAAAGCAGACCTTTCAGGTGAGGTCAAATATAGTCCAGAAATATATTGTCCAATATAAGATATTAAAGTCCAAAGTTATAATCCACTTGACCGAAACACACACCTTGCCAAGCAATGGTGTGGGGAATGACAAGGTCTTTAAAGTCCAAGGGAGCTTGACAACAAGGCTGGAAAATAGGCTTGAATCTTGGCTAGATCAAACTTGAAACAAGGCAAACATGAAACAAGAACTGAGACCATAGAAGTCCGTGAAACAAGGCAAGGCTGGAAACTTGATCCGTGAAACAAGGCTAGGTTGAAAACTTGATCCGTGAAACAGGGAACTGGGGTACGAAGTCTACACACGATCTCTCTCCTCAAGCTGAACAAATTGACTCCGCAAGGTTCCCCTCGGGTCTTGTTTTCCCGCCAATAGAACACTTTCCCTGGAGAACAAGAAGTGAAACCCAAACTGTGTCCAGATGCATGACTCCTTAGAATTTCCCAAGGGAAGCAGACCTAATCAGCTAATTGTCTGGCAGCGATTCTGAGGCTCCGGCGATTAGCCTCCCTCGCCCCTCTATCTCTATTATAATTGTCCTTTCGGGAAAACGGGGGAGAATTCTGCCCAAGGCTTGTTTGGTTAACTTCCTGAGGACAAACATCCTCCAGGTGGCAAGGCTCCGATTCAAGCTGAACCGGTGGAAATCCCAAATTTTCCTCCTCATCTGCCACAATAGCACTAGGAACGGGACTACAAGGCCCATGAGACATCACACCTATTTTGATGAGCCAGAAAATCCCCAGAGCCAAAAGCAACTGTGGCACGACTGTTATACTTTAAAATCCTTGACAATGTCAGTCATTGTACTCAATGCTACCTAATTATGGAAAAAGTCAACTTCTTGCTCTTGCAGAAAAGGCTGTATAAAAATATATGATATCCAGAGGATTCAAAATGAACTAATAGATATTTGAATGAACTAATAGATACAGAATGAACTAATAGATATTTGAGATTGGCAGAATAGTCAAAAATTGTTGAAAGATGCAATGCATCACAATGTTTCTCTGTTTTGGCAGATGTTTTGGATCTGAGTATCTCAGGGCAGTTATCACTCTTGGTAAGGTACGCTGATGATGAAGCTAAAGGAAAAAGAGAAGACTTTATAGGCTTTATGAAAATAAATTATATGACAGGTAGAAGACTTACAGGCATTATTTTGAAAAAACTGGAAAAATGGGCTGAACTTGCAATACTTTTATGGACAGGTTGATGGAGCAGCTAATATGAGTGGTTATAATAGTGGTGCACAGGCAATTATATCACAGAAGTATCCAATGGCTGCCTACATCCATTGCAGTGCTCTACATTATAAAACCTTCCTATATCTGTAGATGCTCCCCATGTTATTCAATGCTAATTCTCCACAATTGCATGCAGAGTTTTGACAAATGAAGTAGGTTCTCTGATTCAGAATGTTTTCATTCCCAGTGAGGGAGAAATGTAAAAAGTAGATTTAATTTTCTCCCTTCTTTACATCTTTGATTTCACTTACTTTTTGAGTGTATGTACAGGTATATGGTATTGGAGGAAAGCAAAGGAAAGCAATAACTGAACCATGTACAGTGTCAACTTGAAAGTGGGAGAGACCTGACTTCTTCTAATTCCAAATATGATAAACTGTTATAAAGGCAACTTAAAACCACATAAAGCTCAGGCCTGAGTTGCAGCTTAGATAATATGCCATCAAGATGATCCATCTTTATCAATAATGCCCTTCCTTTTCCAAATCTTAACAAGATAAAAGGGGATGAAAGAATTTTCCAAAAAGGGTTGTTGTGTGTTTTCAGGGACGTATGGCCATGTTCAAGAAGTATTCTCTCCTGACGTTTCACCCACATCTATGGAAGGCATCCTCAGAGGTTATGAGGTATACCTTTAAGGTAGCAACTGCCACAGAAGAAGACCAAACATTTTATAATGTCACATCAAGCTACTTAGAGACATCATTAGAGGTATTTCACAAGAAGGAGGAAAACCATTTCCCCCATTTTCACTGGTTATTCTCCCTCTCCTCTTCTCATTTCATAAATAAGGATTGTTTCCACAACTGGAACATGGGTCGGGGCAATAACAGGAAAACAGGGAGAAATGGTTTTTCTCCTTCAACCCACCGTCCACCCCATAAAATGGACTATCCTTCTCTCTCTGGTGCCCCCTGGTGGCCTCCGCCCAGATAATGGAACAGTACCAAAAAAAAGTTATTGTTAAAAAACAATTAAACTTTCTGTTCTTCCACCCCGCACTGACTAAAATCATCAGCCTGTATTAGCTTTGGCCAGGCCTAATGAGACAATTATGTCTCTGATTAATAGATCTGCAGTTTGGAGAAGCACCAGGGCTCTTTGATAAAGAAGGGCAAATACCTTGTGAAATTAAAATTCCCGTGATTCCATTGCATTGAGCCATGGCGGTTAAAGTGATGTCAAACTATATTAATTCTACAGTGTGGGTTCATCCTAAAGCAGACAGGCAATGAACAGAAGTGAAAAGAAGTGAAAATGACAACAAAAATAAATAAGTGTAGAGCATCACAAAGGGAGAAATGGCTTTTCAAAATAAATGTGGTCATTAAACATATAATAAAGTAATGTATTAAAATGCATATAATTAATTAATTATTAATTTATAAAAAGGGAAAGGAAAAAAAAATCTAACAACACCTTGTATTTTAGCATGGGTTTTTGTGGATTTCAATCTGTTTCTTCAGATGCAATGAAGATGTGGACAATAGTCCACAAAGGTACATGTTAAAATACTGTGTACATTCAAGTAGTTCCCATCTTACGGCTATCCTAGGGTTTTTTTTTGTATGATTTATTCAGAAAAGGTTTGCTTTTGTCTTCCACTGAAGCTAAGCGAGTGTGAATTGTCCAAGGTCATCCAGTGTTTTCATGGCTGAGCAGGAATTCGGTTTTCTGAGCTATAGTTCAGTGCTCAAAACATTATATTACACTGGCTATTTATGTTAAAATACAAAAGTCTAATAGACTGTGTAACATAATGTTATCTTTGGAAACTATATGTTAGTATGATTCACTACGACATATTTAAAGATTTCAATTATTTTCATCCAGCAAATAGTGTATTTTCCAAATATTTTTGTTATTGTTGTATGCCTTCAAGCTGTTTCTGACTTATGATGACCCTAAAGTAAACCTATTATGGATGTTCTTGTAAAGATTTGCTCAAGGAACAGCTTGCCCCAAGACACCCTGGAGGTTTCTGTGGCAGAAGGGGGATCCAAACCTTGGTCTTGAGATATTTATTAACCCTGATTTCTGTATTAAGATTATTTTTGCTAAGCATAAACTCTCCAACTCGCCAACAAATTTCTGATGGAATAGATTGAAATAGCTTGGAAAACCATGGTGAAAAAGTTGTCATGAAAGTTCAAACTGCAAGGAGACCTCTTGTGGCGCACCCAAGGGTTCTGTGCAAAGGTCACAACCTTTCAAAATTTGGCTGCAGCAAAAAAGGCAAATCAATTTTAGTGTGTATTAACAGAAGCATAGTTCCAAGTTGAGATAAATAATTCTGCACTGGTCAGTCCTCGTCAGGAGAACTATGATCAACTCTGCATGCCTCATTTTAAGAAGTATATACTGCAGCAGGTTCAGAGAAAGGCAAAAAAATTAATAAGTGGTATAAACAAAAAAACATACAATAAAATGTTGAATGCATTGGACCTTTATAGCTTGCAGAAGAGAAGACGGAGGGAGGGGCTGATTGCAAATACTTCAAGGGCTTGTCACAGACAGGAGCATGCAGGGAGGACTAGATCAAATGATTTTAAATTACAAAAGGACAGCTTTTGATTGAATCTGAGCCATTCCTTCTTGCTATCCTTGACAATAAGAGACATTTGGCAATAGAACCAATTGCCTAGAGAGAGGCAGAGTCTCCTAATCTGAATATCTTTAAAAAGTTGCTGGACAGCTACCTGCTGTGGATGCTCTGGCTGGTGGTCCTGAACTGAGCAAGGGATTGGACTCAATGGCTCATAAGACCCATCCATCTTTATGATGCTATTTCTCTGACCTGAACAAATCAGTTAAACGTATACTAACATAAATAGTCCCTTGTGTGGGGCCAGAGGATTTCATTCAAGAGCTGTCATTGGTGTTTTCATCTCTTAATTATACCTGAAATTCTGGAAGTCATCCCAAAGTACCACCTTTACAAAAACATATGGGACACAGGAAAATCAGCTGTTAAAGTGACTGACATGCATAAATGACATCCTTGGTTATATCTTTCTTACCTCTATTCCATAACCAGTTACATCTGATTAGAACAGAGTTAATTATAAACAATTTAGAAGCCCTTGGTGCCACAGCAGGTTAAACCACTGAGCTGCTGAACTTGCTGACTGAAAGTCAGCAGTTCAAATCCAGAGGGTGGGATGAGCTCACTCTGTTAGCTCCAGCTTTCACCAACCTAGCAGTTTGAAAACATGCAGATGTGAGTAGATCAATAGGTACTGCTCTGGCAGGAAGGTAACGGCACTCCATGCAGTCATGCTAGCCACATGACCTTGGAAGTGTCTATAGACAATGCTGGCTCTTCGGCTTCAAAAAGGAGATGAGCACCAACCTCCCAGAGTCGGACACAACTAGACTTAATGTCAGGGGAAAACCTTTACTTTTACCTATAAACAACTTGTTCAGAAAATGCTATATTTTTTTCAGTCTGGAATGCTGCTAATCTTTCAAGCATCCGCTTTTTGAATACACAAGCATCAAAATTACAATTTCACAAGCACACTTAAATACCTAAGGTCAATACTTAATCATATGTCAAGTGTCAAAGGGATGGTATGAGTAGCATGCTACATATAAAATAGTTTTAAAAAGCATAAAATGGATTGGACCATTTAATCGTAATACAAAATCTCACTTCATTCTTCTCTTATATATTTCCTTAGTGTTCACAAGGGACACACAAACTAATGTTCCCAAAAGGGGTGGATAGATAGATAGATAGATAGTAGGCTTGATCGATCCATGAAAAATTTGATTCTAAACTCGTTTCAAAACTAGAGGGGGCAGTTTTTCGTTTTTGTTGCTAATAACGAATTTGGCCCCCAAAATTTTTCGAAATTAACGAAAATTCGTTATTTTCTAAATTAATTCGTTAATGGCGGACGCGCATGCGCGGTGGCCCAAAAACAGCCCGAAGGGGGGGGGGGACTTAGGGGGCTCTCCCGCCCTCATTTTTTGAGTGATCTTCTTCAAACTTGGTACAGTGGTAGAACACATTTAACACTGATAGCTCACCAAAATGTGGAACGTTTCCCTTATCCTCTGATTTTTGGCAAATTTTCATAGCTTTTATAATAAACCTTTTTTTAATAATTGCAGTAATCTGTTCCTGGTTTGAAAGTCTTATTTCCTGTTAAATTGGGTTGTCTTTACTGTGAAAGTCATTGTTCTACTTCAGAAACTTTGTTTTTGTGGCTGAAACTTTGTTAAATTGGTGTGTGTGTGATATATATTGTGTGTATATATATATATATATATATATATATATATATATATATATAGTCCCTGCTTGTGTGTGTGTGTGTGTGTGTGTGTGTGTGTGTGTGTAGGTAAAGGTAAAGGTATCCCTTGACGTTAAGTTCAGTCATGTCTGACTCTGGGGGTTGGTGCTCATCTCCATTTCTAAGCCCAAGAGCCAGTGTTGTCCATAGACACCTCCAAGGTCATGTGGCCGGCATGACTACATGGAGTGCCATTACCTTCCCAGAAACACCCAGAAAATGGGAATTCCAGACAGGAAACAATCAGGGCCAGCTAATACCTCCCAACAAAGGATTCCCCCAGGTAGGAAGCAGCCAGGCTTTGAAGCTGCAAGGCTATTCAATGCTAATCAAGGTGACCAATTGCAACATTCACACTTGCCTCCCACAGACAAGAGTTCTTTCTCCCACCCTGGACCTTCCACAGATATATAAACCCCACTTGCCTAGCTTCGCACAGACGTCAAAACCTCTATGTCTGCCACAGATGTGGGTGAAACGTCAGGAGAGAATGCTTCTGGCACATGGCCATAGAGCCCGGAATACATACCACAACAGTGTGATCCCGGCCATGAAAGCTTTCGACAACACAACCACAGTATCCATTCAAGTTCATGTAGCGTAGTATGGACTGGAGACCTGTATTGGGGGGAGGGAGGGTGCGAATCTGAGCCCCTGGGAGCAGCCGAGGACGGGCCTGGCCCACACCCCCTCGCATCCCGGGCCTCTTCCTTCCTCTTCCTTTTGTTATTTAAACTATATATTGTGAAATTATGGTGTGTTTTTTTTCATGCGTGTTCTGTGTTCAAGATAGGGAGACCAAAGAGGAAAAGCAAGGGAGGGACGGAGGCCCCAACACTTCCGGCTCCCATGCGAACTCCCCCCTTGTGTGCCTTGGAGGGTGGAGCATGCGCACTGGCTCTCCCTTTCTCTATGGCTCTTTTCAGGTCGCTTGGGAACCCAAAGTGCCTCCTCCCTTTGCCTTTGTGTCCAAGAAGGAGAGAAGGACGTTGCAAGGTTTGCATTGAGGGTGTTTCTCTGGTGGGTTTGGCTTGGAAGGGGGCTCATTAAGGCCCAATTAATTAATGCACTGAGCTGAGGCGAGGCGGCGGCGGCGGCCATTTCCCCCCTCCGTCTTCCTCCTCCTCCTCGGCCTCCTTCCCCCTCGCCCCCTCCCATTGGCTGAGCCTCCCATTGGCTGAGGGGCAAAAGGAAAGGAGTTTGGGTGCTTTGCAAAAGCTCTTTTTTCTTAACGAAAAAAACGAAGAAATTAGAAAAAACGGCCTCTCGCGATTCGAAACCGCGATATCCAGACGTGTGGACAACCAAGGTTCGATATTGCTTCAAAACAATAGAAAATAACGAATCAATAACGGTAAACGGGGAAAACGAATTATTTGAGCAAGCCTAATAGATAGATAGATAGATAGATAGATAAATAAGCTCAGAAACAGCAGATCTGCACAAAACAATACAACTTTAAAAACATGTTGTTGTATACTAAAATCCCACTGTCGTTTTACTTGCATGTAAACTCAGCATTAAAACCCACATATTCATGGAATTGGTATCTACAGTTTCATTTATCCATCTCCAACAAAATATGTCCTCATCAGGCATTTTCTAAGTCCTTCAGAGCAACACTGTGGTATTCTTGTTCCAGATGTCCTTAATCTCAGTAAGGTCATTATTATTTGTGATTTGTGCATCCACACAAAGTTCAGGAACATATCCCTGTGGATATGAGGATCATGCTGTATATGCAAGGGCCATGCTAGCTCCCTTTTTACTATTCCAGGTTCTCATTGGTTTCTGCACATGGAAAATGATTCTCTTCAGGGAGAAGACTTGAAGACTCCGTCCATGGCAATTTCTTGAGATTTAAAACACTCTAAAAATAGAATTCTCAGTCTTGAGAAAAAACCTCTACTCACAGCCGCCCTCTGTCATTGGGAGGACATTACCAACAGTGGGAGAGAGGCACAACATATCAGCATTGATTTGGCATATTATCCCTTTGTACACAGAAATCCAAAACATGCTTATCCTATGTTGCTGTTCTCATATGAAAGTTTAACACATATGGAGAGGATGAAGGATGATCATATGTGGGCTGTCTCTCCTATCAAAACCAGATTAAACACTGAGCAGAAATTGTGAGGGAAAAATTGAGGAGGTAGCTTCTTTTTCCAGGTTAGTTATGTCTTCAAAGCGTACGTATACATAAGATTAAGTGACATACCGGATACCATGGGTTCAAAATGTATATGGTATGATTATAAAGATAGAGTAAAATTTATTCTCAGGGCCCAGTTTTACTTATCACTCAACATAAATCAATGCACAGAACCTGAGAGAGAACAAATCTTTAAATGTAACCCATACTTAGAACTAGTCCCGCCCACTCTCAAAAGGCAGCCAGCAGGTGAAACTTTTATTCTACGATCCTCCTCCTACTTCAAACAGAATTTTAAAGGTGGATCTCAACAATTACTTTTTCCATTTCTAACTATCTCATGCTTCCTCGTAACATATTCCACCATTTTTAATTAACACAGAAGAATCTGTAAAGGAAAGAAAAACAGAATGGCTGCAAAATGTCTTTTGATGCAAGATATCCAAGATTTTTTCTTCTGGATTGACCTTAAGTGTGTTGTGGCTCAGTCTGATGATGAAGGAGGGCTTTGGGTTTTACAGTCTGAAAATGTTGTACAGTCTGAGCACCAGAAGACTCTGAGTGTGCCACAGGCAGGGAGCCAGGATGAGGTATCAAAGGCTTCAGATCAGCATGACCCGGTGAAAGATTCACAGCTTTCAGAGTCAGAATGAGTTAAGGGAAGTCAACAATTGCCAGATGTTTCACTTTCAGATAACGATAATGAGAGAGAGCAATTAGACAGAGAGGCGAGGTTACTCTTGAGAACCAGGCTTCCCTGGTGTTCTCTAAGGATTTCTGCCAGGAAGCGGGGAGTTCAAGGTCAAAGGAATGCATTAATGTCTTGCAAAAATGGGTAAATAGAGGAGATGTTGGGATAGCATCTCAGATCAAACAACTTTACTTTTGGAGCAAGATCTCCTGCTTTGTTCCTGTTTCAAGCCTCAAGCTCTAGTTCAAGTTTTGCCTGTATATTTTGGGGAAGTATTTTTGCCTTCATGTTCCTGTTTGTAGCATGTACTTTGGACTTTGCTTGGAAGATCATGTCCCTGTTTAAGCTTTGATATATAGGGATTTACTTACTGTTTTCTAGGACTTTGGATTCTATTTTGATTACTGCATTTTCTTACTGCATTTTTACTTTACTTTTTGCTAATAAACTGTTTATACCAAGTCTGTCTCAGTGGTGTGTGTTGAGAGCAAGGTGGACCTTTGCTGGGGTGCAACAAAGTGATCCCTACTTTATGTGTACAAGCCCAAAAATGAGACCCCCTCTACATCACTTTTAAACTGAAGGGGACCATAAGTTTCAATTAGTATGTATTTTTAGCATTTTGTTCACCTGAAGGGAGTAAAAAGAAACAAAAAAGTAAAACAGTAACAGCAAAAAATACAAAACCACAGCTCTATTGTATTCTCTTTTTCTGTGATTTAATTTAATCAATTGAGTTTGAAGAACCATTGCTTCTAATTTTTAAGCATCCAGAACCCATCTCTCAGCCTAAGTCATTACTAAGTTGTTATAATATAGGGGGAAGTATATCTAAAGTCTATTACAAGATCCTACATGTACCTACAAGTGCACTTTCCTATCTGCTAACAATTAGGAAAGCTTGGTTAATTTGGAAGCTCTTGACAGTACCCTTGGTTGCCATGCCATGTCAGGCACAAATAATCAGATGCACAGCCCCAAGAAATTCACTAAAGTATTATAAAAAGACACAGATGGAGGAAGAAAATAAAACAAACATTAATTCATATGTTACACAGAAATGTTCTGTTAAGAAGTGGTTACACTGAGCCCTGGTATCTTCTGGGATTTGGTTTCTGGGTTCCCGTGGATGCCAAAATCCCAGAGTGCTCAAGTCACATTATAAACAATGGCATAATAAAATGGCATACCACACATAAATGGCAAACAACTCAAACAAGTGCCAGAGAGAATCCAAAGATCTGTGAAATTACAAGAAGGTGCAGCATGATATGCCCATATGTCAGTGTAGTGTTTGGCATATGGCTAAATGAAAGATCACTTTTTGAACTTTAAAAAAATATTTTCAATCAGTTGGTTGAATCCATGCATGCAGAACCTACGGATATGGTAGACTAACTACCGTGTTTCCCCAAAAATAAGACGATGTCTCATGTTAATTTTTGCTCCCAAAGATGCGCTAGGTCTTATTTTCAGGTGATATCTTATTTTTCCATGAAGAAGAATTCACATTAATTGTTGAACAAAAAAAATGAACATTTATTATATACTGTACAGTAGTTGTCATCACAAACCAGCATAACCAGACAAACTGTGAATCCTATCAAGAATGTATTGTTTTCACTTTCATTTTTTAGATGTATTTCCATCTATATCCCTAAATCCAGAAACTGGATCAGAACTGCCAAATTCCTATACCTCACCCTGATGTGATTTTTCCAGATGGGATGGACATAGCCATATTAGCAGGTCTACAATTATCCTCTAAACCTGCTTTTGTCCCTAATTGTTTTTGAAAAAAATGTTATTAATTCCCAGTAGTTCCTCCAAAGAATTCAAAAACAATAAAGTTTGAACTTTACTAAGAAGCCATTTAACTGGATATTATTGTTGTGTGCCTTTGGCTGTCATTTTTTACTTTTGGCAACCTTGTGATTGGGTTTTCTTGGCATGTTTTGTTCAGACATGGCTTTCCCTCCTCTGGGATTGAGAATGTGATGTCTCTAAGGTCATCCAATGGGTTTTCATTTTTCATGGTGAAACAGGGATTCAAATCCTGTTCATCAGAGTCACGGTCTTAACGCTCTTAACAATTACACCATGCTGGCTCTCTAGGCACACTGTTCTCTTTTCTCACTGGAAGTATCTTGAACTGAATGTACAAACAATATGCTGTAATGGAAGGGGGTGTCTGCTGAGGGATGGATTATTTATATGCATACCTAACACTCCTCTTATATCTACCCACCCACCACTGCCTTCTGTGCAAGAATGAATATAAGCATTACTTTCTCCTGCTTACAATTGAATCTTCCTTTGGCCTTGTCAAACTATTAGTTTTTCCAACAATACCTGCACAGCTCTGACACATTTGTTACATGAGACATAAATTAAATATCTCTTCATATCTGCTGAAAGCTACTGTTTCTGCAGGGACAACACATTTTCCCAATGCAAGAAAATACAACAGATTATCAGAAGAAGGCTGCTCTTCCCCTAGTAACTCATCAAATAAAGGTATGCCATCTGATATCTAAACAAACTACTACCCGATAGACTTATGTCCAAGTCTAGAAATTTAAGTTAAAAATTTAATCCTAAAAACCTGGGTCAATTTATCCATGGGTCAATATGAATACTGCACCTTAACTCGCATCAAAGAAGAAATCGTCCTTGCTTAGTCCATCTCCCAGGATGGACTAAGCGAGATCTTAGTCCATTCTGGAAGAACCTAAAAGAGACATCACCCCTCTACTCTCTACAGTGGTACTGCTTCTAGCCTTTTTAATGCCTGGGTGGGAAAATGGCAGCAGTTTTCAAGGGTAAATACCCTCTTGAGCTGCCATTGCTGCTTTCTCCTCTCTATGGAATCTTAATTTATCCACAAGTCATGTAAAAATCCATTAGTTTGGTCCTAAAACTTGTCTTCAAATTATACATAAGGTCAACTGATGTATAAGCATGTACAGCATTTCCCTTCTGTCAGGCTTGTGTGTGCTGTACACAGTCTGCACTATTAATCTGATAAGAACCATGAAACTCTGCAGCCCCTTGGCAAATCACAATTAACTGTTTTGGCCTGTAGCTAGAAGCTACATGGTACTAATTCAATGCCACATGTTTTACTGGACATTCTTATTGGGATGTACAAGCTTTCAATTCAAAGAATGTCATCGATGAGAAAATCCACAGACAGCTTTTCTTTCACACTGAGCAAAAGCACCACTTGACACTCCCAGATATAAGCATGTCAAAGAGCCTAAGACAACTGAGCTATCAATCAGCATCAGGAAAGGAGCAGTTCAGTTAATTGAGGCTCTAAGGAGAACAGGATCAAGTTCATTATCTCTTTTTTTTTCAGTCCTTCACAAGCAGTGTTTACAAGATGTCAGGATTTGCCGAATTTGCTTCCACATCTACATTTAGAAAGAAACACAAAGAAAAGGAGGAAAATTTATCAGAAGTGTGGATGTAGCCCTCATTTAATAGATGAGTCAAGACTGGGGAAATGCAAGAAGATAAGCATTCATCTCTCCAACCATGAAGCATCTGGGTCATTTAGGGAGACATGACAAAATGCTAATCGGTCCATATTTTAGATATAGTAAAGAATGTTATGAAGTATTGGATAGAACATACTTTTGTCAGCTTCTTCTTGCCAGGACACACACAAATCCTACTCTTTGCCTACTCTTTAAGCTCTAGTGCGATAAGGTATTATTATTCAGTAGTCTTGGTGACAAAGCAGAAATGTAATAAGAAAGCATAATCACACACAATATGCATGATTTGGAACCATGAAAAAGCAGAAGATCCTTGTCTTTATCATTCATGAAGTCCAGACATACAACCTCTCCAATATCTGTATGTGTGTGTATGTCATGTTATCACAATTCACTGAAGATTTGGACCTAGCTAGGCAACAAAGACTTGTAAATAAAAAAGAAAAAGCCAAGCAATCTACAGGCATTTGAATTATCCACTGATTGGAAACTGATTGAATCTCTATTTCTGCAACTAACTAGAACTGAAAGGAACTTTCTTAAAAAGGAAATACAAAGGCTCTAGGGACTTGGGAAATTTGTCAACCTATTCTTATGTTTGAAGATATGCTAAGTATTCAAGGTGATCCCTCTCACAATGTC
The DNA here is from genome assembly GCF_035594765.1 of Anolis carolinensis. Classification (NCBI taxonomy): domain Eukaryota; kingdom Metazoa; phylum Chordata; class Lepidosauria; order Squamata; family Anolidae; genus Anolis; species Anolis carolinensis. The sequence goes on from NC_085841.1 coordinate 287,751,048, forward strand.
CCACTTTATTTGGTCAAGATACACGAAATAAATTTCATGCTATGCATTATATCTGGATGACTCTGAAAGGGGAAAAGACAAATATGTGGAAGATAAGCAAGTCTGTAAAATGTCCATTAATCACAATGCAAATCTGCCAGATGAGGCTGAACAATTTGGTGATGGAGGTTGTCAATGTTTCCTTGAAAGAGATTTAAGTTCCAATTAAAAAACCTCTGCTAAAGAGACCTTTTTTGAATCCCACTGCCATAGATATACTCGAAGATAAGCCGTTTTTCAGCCCTTATTTAAGAGCTGAAAAAGCCTCTCCCGGCTTATATTCGGGTCAAGGTCAAGCCAGCAGCCGGAGCCTGGAGGCCACAGTATGTTTTCTTTTCCAAAACCTCCCTTTCGCTTCTCCTCCCAGGCTGGCTATCTTATTTTTTTGAGAAAGCGAGACAGAGACAAGAAGCAAATGTTTTCAAAAGCGAAAGGAGAATATGAGAGGAAACCCTTGCAAGCCAGATTGAATGGGTAGAAGGGGAAGGAAAAAAGATATTCTTGCAAATTTGCATGATTCATTACTATGACTATTATTATTATTATTATTACTACTACTACTACTATTATTGCAAGAACATTTGAGTCCAAAGGGAGGAAAGGAGGGAAAAGAGAGCAACAGAAGGTGTGTATTTTTTTTTATTCCTAAGGAAACAAAAATGAGGTGGGCTTTTTTGGGAGGGGGAGAGAAGTTTTAAAAAGCCTTTTCTGGCTACTTTTAGAGTTTGAAAAGGGGAGAAAGAAAAGAGGTGGGAAAGGGCAGGAGAAAAGAGGACAAAGTTGTTTTAGGGGGGCTTTGCTTGCATTTCTTCCTTGGGTAAATGCATGCCCCAGAGCTTCTAAATATTTATATATATGTTCCCCCTACAAATAATTTAATATATGAATTTTCCCCTCATATGTTTACAGGTCTTTGCAAATCCTATGTAAATATAGATAGAGATTTCCATGTACCTGTAGATCTGTTCCTATATGTATACATTAATTTTATATATGAATTTTATATGAATTTTACCCTCACATGTTTGCAAGTGCAGAGGGAAAATGCGCACGCGCGCGCGCACACACACACACACACAGAGATGTCTAGATAGATATAAATATTGATAAATCAGGCTTACAAATATTGCAGGAGGAAAATGCACATAGAGGATTTGCAAAGGTTTCAGGGGGAAAATACACATGTGAAATTAGTATATATAATGATAGATCTATACCCAGGTCTGCATTATTTATGTAGGCATTATATGTTTGCCTGTTACTATGTTGGAAGCTGACCTGCGTCCCCAGGGGGAGAGAGAGAGGGCAGGGTACAAATGAAGCTGTTGTTGATGATGATGATTATTATAAAATTATTGTTGCTTTTCCACTTATAGAGTTAGCTTACTGTTTTTCTTTGAAATACAGTAAATATTCAAAACATTTAACCCACTGATGCCTCAATTAATGCAATTTTATTGGTATCTAATTTTATTTTTGAAATTTACCAGTAGCTGCTGCATTTCCCACCCTCGGCTTATACTCGAGTCAATAAGTTTTCCCAGTTTTTTGTGGTAAAATTAAGTGCCTCGGCTTATATTTGGGTCGGCTTATACTCGAGTATATCTGGTAAGTATCTGCCATCTTCTAATGTTCCTTTTGAAAGTACAGTCTAAGAGCAAGTGGTGGCAGCACAACTCCAGGTTTCTTGAATGAAATGGACTACTTAGATCCATTCCAATCTGGGTTCAGATCTGCTTATCAGGCAGAAACCTTAGTCACCTCTGTCGATAATCTACTGACTGGTACCTGAACAGAGAATGGGTCGAAGATGTCAATGCCTTGGTTCTTTAATTGCTGGCTGCTACTTCCCGGAGGATGTCAGGTGGTGCAATGCCAGCTAAACAGTATAATTTCTCCAGTGGTGTGGGGCGTAGACATCCTGTGATCATGGGGCATGTCTCATTAAGGGCCACATCCACTGTTTTAATTTGGTGAGATGTATTCCACACTAGGCATGCATATTCAGCAGCAGAGTAGCAAAGCACAAGGGCAGATGTCTTCACTGTGTCTGATTGTGATCCCTAGGTTGTGCCAGTCAGTTTTTGTGCAATGCTATTTCTAGCACCCACTTTTTGCTTAATAGTCAAGCAGTGCTTCTTGTAATAATATCCTCATTTCCCTGAGGATATATTTGCACTGTAGAATTAATGCAGTCTGACACCACTTTAGTTACCCTGTAGGGGTTAGTATGCACCACCACTTCTTGGCAGAGAAGGCAAAAGACCTTGTAAAGCTACAACTCTCAGGATTCCATAGCATTGAACCACGGCAGTTAAAGTGGTGTCAAACTGCATTAATTCTACAATGTAGCTGTAGCCAAGAGTATTCTGGGTCTAGATATCCCCTGGACTCCCCACAATTTGCATATCCATCTGCAATTTTGCATTTCAGAAATGGATGAGAATATCTTAAATATCATACAAAGGTTTAGAGATTGGGGTGAATATTATTATTGCTGAATTTGCATGAGATTAGATTTTTATATATCTATGACAGTGGTTCTCAACCTGTGGATCCCCAGGTGTTTTGGCCTACAACTCCCAGAAATCCCATCCAGTTTACCAGCTGTTAGGATTTCTGGGAGTTGAAGGCCAAAACATCTAGGGACCCACAGGTTGAGAACCACTGATCTATGAGGAAGCTCACAAATACTTGCATCATCACTATTATTATTATTATTATTATTGGACTCAAGATGACTTACAAGTTAAAACAAATATTATATATCTAAAAGGCAACACTAAATAGAATAAGCAATTTACACACAATTAAAAACAATTAAGAAGCCAATTAAAATAGTACAATTGCAAGGTAGCAATACATTACAGTTACATATCCAGGATAAATTATACACTATTTGAATACAATCTAATGAATAATCAATTGGTGAGATGTGTAACTGGAGATTATATAAATCTTGAATTAAAACCATTGCTGAATTTTACAAAGTTAAATTTCCCAATATCCTAAAACACTGGTTTGCCACATACATCAATATACCCAGGCTTGTAGCCAGGATTTTGTTTCGGGAGGGGCTGGGATTTTGGTTGGGGGGGGGGGGTCACAGTCTGAGCAGGAGAGGTCTACCCTAGCAAACCTTTTCTATCGTTATCCCAATACCCCCATGCATATGGGATATACTGAGCATGGTGATCAGATCATGATATGAATAAACATAACAGTTTAAATAATAAATGTAAGGCCTTCTTGCGGACCACCCTGAGAATTTCGGGGGGGGGGGAGGCTGAAGTCCCTCAAGCCCCCCCCCCCCCGCTTAATGCCTGAATATACCGTATTATAGCTGTGATACAATCACCATTGAACTCAATTGGATTTACTTCTAAAGAGGAACATAAAAGAATTATACACTTTTTCTGTTCTTTAAAGTGATGAGAATAAGAGAAAATGATTTCTTCAAGTATTATGAAAAAGCTGCTCAGATTCAATCCTGCTCTCTTCCAATCATGCAAAAGAACAGTATTATAATGATGGCTTTTCTCACATTTATTAAAACTTTCCACAGCAGATGTTGCCATCCAAATTGCCCACCTGTAGATTTGTTATTCAAGATAGTAAAGCTTGCAGAGTGTGGTTGGGTGGGCATTCTGATAAGGATTTTGTCAGGAGCAAGGACTTTAATCATACTTCTCTCTTCATCATAACCCCAATCCAGACACTATTCCCTGTTTCATCCAACATTAGCTATAAGTAGACCAGGACTAACTAGGTTACAAGCACATCATGTTTAGCTCTAAGTGGACTCTAAAATGTTAATGTGAAAATTGACACCTGCTTATTGCTCTGCTGTTTTAAAGTGGAACTCGTGTCATAGCATTCTCCGGGATTAATAGCTATAAAAGATTTACCTGCAGAACAATTTTGCTAAGGAAGAAAGCTGCAGGAAGTTCCATTTATGTACTTGCTATTTTGTTAACTATTCTATGTGATACAGCAATTTGATACAGAGAAGAATAACCACACTGCATTCAAATATATTTTTGCTACTGTTTATGCTTTGCAATTCTATCATTATGAAATGAATAGTTGAACAACTCTGATGTTTTCCTGTATTTGTGAAAACAGAAGCTGCAAGTATGTTACCAAAATAAACAAATACTGTAATTTTCCTGTAACAAACCACTATGTTATCTTTGGTGCAGAAACTCTTCTCCGTTGCTTTGAATTAACAATCTCAGATGCAGCAAGTGCCAAATCATATATACATCAAGGAAACCATTTTTGCCTAGTTCAATGAACAAACAGACAATATATAGCGAGAGGGGGGATGATTATGAACATCTTTATCATTCTCCAAAAAAAATTAAACTTAGACATTTCATTGCATATGGATAAAATCAATCTTGAGGTTTTTTACAGCCAATACCATATTATATCTATTTATGCATCAAAGATGATAAATGTCCCTGCACAGTCAGTTTAAAGTAGTTTTCTTGTACAGCCATACAGTAGAAAAAATGACAACTTTCAAAAGATATCGTTGAATATTTCCCATTATAGAATATTTTGCACTATATTTTATTTATGCCAGTACAAATAACGTTCTTAGAGTTCATAATAAGTAAAGATGTGGCTTTTAAAAACCGTAAGTTCCCAATTTTTGAAACTTGTGATCTCTTTGTAATAGATCAAAATCTGAAGGTAATAGGAGGAGGTAGCTCAGAGACCTAATATTAGTAAGCATTCACCAGACACTTTTGCAACCTAAGAAGGTTTCTCGAGATGGTTTGGCAATCCTAATATGAATTTGAAACATTTGGCTGTTCTGACTGTACAACTACTCTTGCATGATTGGCCATCATGCTTTTAGGATGGTTTATATACTTAGACATGTGAAGTTATACATAAACATGACAGAGAAAACATAATTGTCCAACTATTTCTTTTCCTGAAAAGTGGACTTGTAGGATTTGCTCATTCTTATAGAAGTACCTTGTACAAAGCAGTTTGAGTTAGAGCAGCATTTATGCAAATCCTTAGCAACAGGCCCGTAGCCAGGATTTTGATTCGGGGGGGGGGGGGGCTGAGTCTGACAGAGAGGATCTACCCTAGCAAACCTTTTGTATCATTATCCCAATACCCCCATGCATATGGGATATATTGAACATGGTGATCAGATCATAATACCGTGTTTCCCTGAAAATAAGACAGTGTCTTATATTAATTTTTGCTCCCAAAGATGCTTTAGGTCTTATTTTCAGGGAATGTCTTATTTTTCCATGAAGAAGAATTGACATTTATTGTTGAACAAAAAAATTGACATTTATTGTATACTGTACAGTAGTTGTCATCACAAACCAGCATAACCAGACAAACTGTGAATCCTATCAAGAATTTCTTGTTACTACCATTATTTCCATGTACAACAGTCTATGGTACGTACATTTACCGATCCTGCATGCTCTGGTGTTCTGTTCAGCGGGCATACTTCCAAACAAAAACTTTGTTAGGTCTTACTTTCAGGGGAGGCCTTATATTTAGCAATTCAGCAAAACCTCTACTAGGACTTATTTTCTGGGGATGTCTTATTTTAGGGGAAACAGGGTATGAATAAAATTAACAGTTTAAATAATAAATGTAAGGCCTTCCTGTGGACCACCCTGAGAATTTCAGGGGGGGGGGCTGAAGCTCCTGAAGCCCCCCCCCCCCCGGCTACATGCCTGCTTAGCAATTAAAGCACATGTTCTGCTTGTTTTTTTATTTGAATTTCTTTAATGCACTGATTTAAAAAGAAGAAGCTACAATCACACCTTTAGGTTTTAGAGACAGGCATGCTGAGAGAAGGCTTCCTCAGAAAGAAACAGACAACATCACAAATAGCACTTAAAATGTAATCAAGACAAACATAAGTTCATCTCATACCGACAGAGCAGAGAGATATATTCAATATCTTTCCATCACCCCAAAATCAGCAATCAGCATTTTGTTCGTAATCACATTATGTTCTGATCTTGTTTTTCTTTCATTCCCTTTACCTGTACAAATTTACGGAATGGAAAACTTTGCTTCAGATTTCATCAAATGATAAATGTTAGTCTACTGATTTGATTGCCCTTTTTAAAAAAAACAGGTAAATAAGCAGAATACCTACCTATTGCAGTCCACATGAAGCAGGAGATGGGATGCACTGAGGGACAATGCAATCTTGTGCCACTGTCCATCTGCTAGCCGATATGGGAATACTTCTGTTCTTGATTTTCCATTAAATCTGTAGTGGTATCTGATTTCATCTCTCAAGCCGCTGCTTTCCAGTTCAAAGTAACTGCATTTGAAACACAGAAAATCAGTTCCACTTTGTGAACCGGACATTATGAAATCAGGCGTTCCAAAAATGAATGCAAACTGTGGAAGTTGAAATAAAAAATATTAAAAAATATATGTGCAGAAGCTAACCCAACACATAAAATGCTGCTTCCAAAGAGCCCTCCCAATACTGCTGCTGGTAGTCCAAACTGCCTTCCTAGTTGGAATTAGTAATTCTCAATTCTCTATGTGAACGATCAATTAATATACAAATAAACAAATCCATTTAGTTAGTTTGAGCAAAGCTTGGAAAATTTTCTTTTTCTGGGGTTTGATAAGAAACCCCAGAATGCCCAGCCAGAAGGTCCTATAGCTATGGTTCTTGTGTGCTTCAAGTTATTTCTGATCTATGGTGACTCTATGGTGGATTTCTTCAGAGAGGATTTGTCATTGCCTTCCTTAGCAGCTGAAAGGGTGTGACATGTCCAAGGTTGGAAGGACATCCAGTCAAACCCCCTGCAATGCAGAAATACAAACTCAAAGCACCCCAGCAGATAGCCATCCAGCCTCTGCTTTAAACCCTCCAAAGTAGGAGATTCCACCACACTCTGAGGCAGCATATTTCACTCTCAAACAGCTCTTACTGTCAAGCAGTTCCTTCATAATGTTTGGCAGGAATGTTTTTTTCCCCTGTAATTTGAACCCATTGCTCCTTTCCTTAGTCTCCAGAGCAGCAGAAGGCAAGTTTGCTCCCTCCTCAATGTGACTGGGAATTCAGTCCCTGGTCTCCAGAGTCATAGTTCAATACTCCAACCACTATCTTGCTGATTAATCCTGGGAAGCTGTATTCCAAAATGTAACTTTTTCAAACACTAGATCTGAGAGTGTTGCCTCTAGAGGTCGCTTTCTTTAAGTGAGCTAGTCTAGTAAGGGAAGGTCCAGCAGCAGTGCTATTAGTTGCACTGGAGACCTGTGTGTACCAGGTTTTCAAATCCACACAATACCATGTTGGGATCACTGTGGAAACCAAAGTACACCACACTGACCAACTGTAAAGGCTGGGGGCTCCAATATCCGAGGAGCAATGAATCCACTCCAAGTTTTGTGTTTAAATGTGGCCAGAGCCAGTGACACACTGGGTGACACCTCACACCTCACACCTGTAATAATTTCTGTCACTTCTCTTACTGAACCATTAAAGTCTTACAATATTACAGGACACAACCTTTTAACCATTGTGACGTTTTCTCAGTAGCCTGAAGTTCTGTTCCAGCACTCATCTTTTGTTTCTAACATTCCTAACATTTTTCTTGTTAGAGCATCAAAACCTTGCGCTGACCTAGTGCACAATCTTTTAACTATGCAGCCATTTTCATTACTATCTCCTACCAGGTGGTAATATATGGAATTTGATCTAGATGCTCTGGGTTTTGGGGATCCCCATCGGTCCCCACTATCTTCTGCAAAATTTGCTTAATGATTTCTTCAACTAGACTTCTGGTTGCCAACCCACTACAAACACAGCCCACTGTATTTTACACAGAGATTCTAATTTCTGAGGTCTCAGCTTGACTTCATGATCAACTTTCTCAACAGGTGAGTTGAAATGTTTCAACATACTCTTTAACGGAGTAGGTGGTTTGCTTAAACCTCCTTCCATTTTCTCTCCCAAACACAGAAGAATTTTTACAGATAAAACATAAGTCTGATTCCTGGCCCCAACTGTCGCCGGTGCAAGGTATACACAGCACTACAAAGCCATCCAAACTCAATCCAGATCTGCTTGTCAGACCACATGCAACATACACTCACACACTCATTCAGGACATCCAGCCCAAGGTCTATATTTCCTTTATCCTCCTCTTGGAACAGTGGGTTCACACTGACCACTTACAGTGCTACTAAGGCCATTCCTCCTGGGCCCAGGATGGGTCCAATTTCCTTCCTTTTTGGATCCTTTTTGGTACCTTTTGTTCCTTTTACTGGTCCCCCTGTATTTATTTATACTTGCCTGTTCTCAAAATTTTCACCGCCTCTCTTAAGAAACAGCAGGCACTCCAACCAAGGACACCAGGAATCACTCCCGCATCGAGAGGCCCCCTCTGTCTAAAAAGAGATGTAGTCGGCTGAGGGTGGTTCCCAGCACTGGATCGCTCCTTCCTTCCCTCAGCGGCAGAGGCTGCTAGACCCTAACAACCACTTGACAGAAATGTTGTGGATCACGGTAAATTGTCTAACTCTGACAAGTCTTTAGAGGTTGAAAAGTTCAGGATTTCTTTATTGCAGTTGCGGTTCGAAGTGAGATCTCGCTCAGCAAAACCCCCATACCGCATAAAAGCCCATAGACAATATCATTTATAATAGAGAAAAAGGAAGTTTGAAAAATCATAAATGTTCATACATGTTAGAAGCTCACCGGATCGAAATTGTCACAGAAGCTGGCTCTCCTTCATACCAGGAAATTAGATCATTTTATCTATACATTGCTGAGCTGACTAATTTATTAACATTTGATTTCCCCTTCTGTTTGCTTTTTTCTTACTGTGAAAGCAGAATCTACTGTCTGGATATATTTTTTACTTTCTGTTAGTGTAAGCAAAAATTTTGGCTTTACTGTCTCAGGTTCAGTTGGACTTTTAAAGGAGATATCCACCCCTTGCATCCTTCTGTTAAACTTTAGGCTAAAATCTGGTGTGGATTCATTACATTACTGACATCAAACCACCAGTCTGCTAGGTAGCAGTACAGACGTATTTAGCCAATCAACAATTACCCAGGGGCCCAGGGCAGTTGCCAGTGGTGGGCCCTGACAGGAATTTCAGAGTACTTGGCACTGATATTTGCCAGGCAACCAGACATAGATAGATAGATGAATAGATAGAGCAACCAGAGACATATTATTCATTTCAGAAATAGCAATGGATAGAAGATGACATCTGTCTCCCTTGCATTCCAGTGATTATATGAAAATAATGAAATTGGATCAAACTGGGGAGAGTAAGGCTTGAAGTTCCCTTTAGAGGTGAATTTGTGTTCACAGTTCTTTTTGAGCCTGACCTGATTCCTATATTAAAAGAGGCTAGGAAATGTTTCAGAGTGGAAAACAATATATTGAATGTTTGGCAATATGTGCATGTGTAAATATTTATTAGTTATACTTCCTCTTACCACAACACACACATTATTGCCTGCATTGAGAAATAAAAAAAACTCTGACAGGTTTACTCATGCAGTAAATATGAATTTATCAATAAACTCATAACTCAAAATGAGTTTGAATCATCACATATGCTACACTGCCACCTGATCTGAATAGCCACTAATTCTTATCAGCACAGAGAAACAATCCATTTCACATTTAAACAGAATATTTAGTCTGTAGTAGTCTTTGAAGAAAAGATTAAAGAAAAAACATCCCTGACACATTTCTTAAAAACATAACGTTCTTCCAAGGGATTAGAAATACATGCATCAATAAACTGACCTGTATGGAAATGTACATTTTCTCATTTTTTTAACCAACAAGTAAAAAGAAACCAGGCTTTCGATAAAAGAGGAAAGGGATTTGCTAAAGGAAGTTCTAAATGCGCACCTACGAATGATTTTATGATTGCCATTTATTTCACTTTTCCTGTCAGCTTGGTGAGAAGCCCTGTCAGTCTTAAGAAGCTACAAGCTGCTCCTAGTGTACTTCATCAAAGAAAGCAGTGAGAAAAGTACTGTCAATGATGCTCCATTTGGAAACTTAAATGTTTTATAATTGCCTTCCCTTGTCAAGGCATAAAAAGAAATCACTTGCTAGGTTCTTTCCCCCTCTTCTTCAAATAAGCGTTAGAGAAGATATGTTTGGGAGGGAGAAAAAAACTGAAATAGGCAGAGGTGGAAGGCACATAAAGAAAACATTCCTAGGTTTCATAAAGACCAATTTTCACCTATTGTTTCTGTTCCTTTGTAGCCACACGTACCTGCCACTTTGAGTATCAACCTGCTACCATCAGGCAGTCAAACTCTGTATGTATGCTGTGGGCACACCAGATCAGAACTCAAATATCTAGAGTAAGCATGTGAGCCCAAGTCTTTCTCCCAGTAACCCCAGTCGCAATCTCAGTTCCCTTGCCCTGCATTAAGTCTATGAAATTGCAAGTTTCAATGGGGGGGGGGAGTAGGTGACTGAAAGCACTGTGGCCCCACCCTCTTGAACCTCAAAGCCTTTGTGCTCTCACCACACCTCTGGGCCTCAGGAAGTGGTTGGTGAAAGACATGGTGATCACTGGTGCCTCCCACCTCCCACCCACAGGAAAACGGCCGCTATGTGAATTTGTGATATTAATGGTTAATCACATTTATTGTATTCAGTGGAATATCCAATATTAAAATGACAATCAGTATTATAAAATTATGTGTATGTGTGGGTGTAGCAATCCTGCACAACAAAAATCTAGCATGAATATGAGGCACATAGATTTCTGTTTGTTGTACAAGATTTTGTTTTAAAAGATTACAAGATTGCTTATAAAAAAACATGTTGCATGAAGAAACACACAAGTGGCTGCCTCGAACAATATTTTTGACTAAAAGCTCACAATTCCCATGCTGAAATAACCCATCACATTTATATCTGTATAGAATACTTTGCCCAAAAAATTGGAGTGTTTGAATAATGGGCAACAACTATGCAAAAATGTGTGTTTTCTCCACAGCATGGAGAAAACGGCGAAAAGTATTTATTCTCACTTCTGAGAACTAAATATCAAATCCAGTATTAGAATTCTTATCAGATACAAAAATGTATAAAATATTTATATGTGAATGAAAAAAACTCATTTTATCTTTTTAATGTATTTTTCTTATGCAAAGAAGCTTCCTAAGCTGCAAGCCTTGGGCATGTAGCACATGAGCATTTGGCCAATCTGAAAACTGGTTTCTGGCCCTTCACTAGCATATATCTAATGAAGGCTTAGAGACCTTTGCCATTATCATAATACTTGTAAAAACACAACTGACTGAGTTGCCTTAGTTATCTTCCCAAACAGTAAACAGACCCTTGACATAATGATACAGTCAATAACTGTACAGTAATGAGCTAGATGTTAGACATTCCCTGCACAAGAAGAAAAATATATTTCTTTGCAAAACTTGAAAGCTTTCTCCTACAAAGTTAAAAAAAATGAGTAGGGTTTCTGCTCTTTTCTTGTGATTGTGCAATGAAGCTTAGATGACTTCTAAAACTAATGCAGGATTGGGTACAAGTTTAAAGTGGCACCAGTGAAGTGAACCCTTTCCTGTATCTGTAGTACTAGCAGGTGACCCAAAATCAACACTGGAACTGCCTTCCAAAGCAGAAATGGGAAACTGCTGTGGGTATAGGGGAGAATAAACATGCACTCCTAGAATTTTATCAAAACTGGAAGTGATTTAAACTAAGTCTGAACATGCAACTAACAACAATTAAACTGAGACTTGCACTGTCCAAAGAGATATTCCCATTTTTCTCTGATATTGGATCTTGAGGACACAAAAGGCTGCTTGGATTGCATCAAGTCCGTGGGATTTAGCATTGCTCAGTAACAGTATAGAATTAAACACTACAACCTAAAATAGCTGCAATAAGCATATTCTGAACATACCCACACACTCCAACTACCTACACATAAGCATATCCTGAACATACCCACACATACTACCCACTTACACATTTACATATATACGCATACATATTAATATTAACACAATGTTAACTCATCTATCTGTCTTAATGCAATGAACGGAGAATAGCAACAGTAAACAGTGTGGCAAAAAGACCAAGACAAATAAAAGGGGCCGTGGTTAGCACAGCGGGTTAAACTGCCAGCTACAGAAAATCTTGACAACCAGAAGGTCATCAGTTCAAGATGTAGGTCTGGGTGAGCTACTGCCATCAGCCCCAGTTTCTGCTTACCTAGCAGTTCAAAAACAGCAATGTGAGTAGATAAATAGCTTTGGTGGGGATGTAAAAGGCACCCCTGAAGACATGCCAGCAATTCGATCATGAAAATGTCCAAGGACAACAGGCTCCTGGGTGTGAAAAAACGGAACAATAGCAATATTTCACTTTCCATGGTCTAATCAAGCACAGCCTCCAGATGCTGGAGATGAAAAAAGAGGGAAGCCTTGCCTCTGTCTATGTACTGTGTGTCTTTGTTGTTAATTATATAATGGTGTTGAATGTTTGCTGTATACGTAATCTGTAATTTGCTCTGAGTCCCCTCCAGGAGAAAGAACGGAATATAAATAAAGCATATGATTATATTATTATTATTAATCTATTATAAAGTTTAAGATCCAACATGCTGGACTAAGACTTTGGAAAATAGGGTTTGAATTTTGATATGTAGAAGATCCTGTTATAATGTCCCACACAAGTAGAAAGGTGAGAATAATACGATCTTGGATTTGGAAGGTCTTTAAAGGTCATCTAGACCACTGCTTCTTAAACTGTGGGTCCCTACCCCAAATGAGGTCCCCTTAGCTCAATGTTGGGAGTCACAAAAATTTAGCAATAGGAAAATGTTTCTGAATGCCTCCTATGACCTCTTCACACTGTTTTTTTGGGCTATACTGTTGTGACGGCAATTGCAGGCCAGAGGGAAGGGGCGTGAGACGGCTCGTGGTGACCCACGCACCCTCCTTCCTCCCTTCATCATGCTGAGGGCACCCTTTCTCTCCCCCAAACAGATGGCAGAAAGGGCATAGCGCCCCACCGCTCTTTCTGCCATCGCATGGAAAAAAGAGGAGGAAAGTGCAGGTAGCTCAGTCAGGGCTTCTCCTCCACTTTGGGAGGAATGTGGGCGGGGCCTGCTATGTGTGTGATGGCACACAGCAGGCCCCTTCCTTGCCACACATATAAGCAAAAAATTTCCCCGTGTGAAGAGGTCCATAGTGCTGTTTTAGACATATAAAACATATAAAACATATAAAACATAGACATTTACATATAAAATGAAGTATAGCTGATCAGTCTCTTTAGTAAGCCAGGCAAATGCAGATTTATTATCAGTAAATGTTTGATTTTTATGCATATTTTATATACCTCTATACCCAGAGTTGTGTAAACATTTCTTGGGTGGAAAGGGGTCTCAAGTGGAAAAAGTTTAAGAAGTCCTGATCTAGACCATCTGTAAGGTGACTGTTTAATTTTTATAAGCAATAGTAAAGATTTGAGCTGATATAACATATTTATCAGCCTTACAAAACCTGAATCAGAATTTTTCAGAATTATTTTTCTATATTCTTAAATATAAAGTACTCCTGAGAATGATGTTAAGTTTTTAAAATACAATATAAATTTTAGTTACATAGAGCAATCATATTGAAGCTTCTATTATATTTTCATTATATTATATTTTTAACATATTGTCTAATGCAGAGTTTCTCAAACTGTGGTCCTCCAAGTGCTTTGAACTTCAGCTCCCACCATTCCTAACCGCTGGTAAACTGGCTGGGATTTTTGAGAGCTGAAGTCCAAAACAACTGGAGGAACACAGTTAGAGAAACATTGGTCTAATGTTTAAGGGTGCCCACTTGCCATTGGGCAAGCTGATACTTTTTCCAGTACAGCCTGCAGAGCCAGTGGTCCCTTTCCACTATTCTTCCTCCCCCTTCCTGGGACATGTTCTTTGACTAGGAGGAGAAACAAAATAATTACCTGCACTTCAAAGTCCCTCAGCTTCCTATGAGGCCTGTGCGATCAATTAAGTTTCAATACTCATTATGAAATTGGGGGGGGGGGGGGGTCTTTTTTTTGGACAGGGTCCAAAACTTCTTTTTGTTACTTTTCGTTAAGTAATTATGCCAAAGGAGAAACGGCAGAGGCTCCTTTCTCCCTCATTGTTAGAGCTGTTGGCATGAAACCTGCTATGATTATAGAACACATTTACCACTGTTAGCCCATCAAGGTTCAGAACATTTCACTCATCCACAGTTTTTTGGAAAATTTTCAGTTTTTTTTTTAAAAAAAACTACAAGAGCTATATTCTTGAAATTATACAATGACATAAGATAACAGGGGATCAGTCCCCCCAAGTTTCAAAAATATTCATACATCTACTGGTTTGGGGGATTTTTTTTATAAAAAAAATGACATTTTTTTAAAAGCCAGCTATCTCACTGTCTTTAACAAATAGAACTTCAATTTAGGAATTTCTTCCCAGCCCAGCACAGATTCACTTACTAGTATTGCAGTATCAGTCAGTCCTCCTCTTTGCAGATTCAACAAATCTCTCCGCTATCCTAATTGGGGATTTCTGATGCTGAGCAAAATTCTTGGAAATGTAGTTTAGGACAGGACCTTTTTAATTCTCTGCCATAGGGCTCCTCACCTTACCAAACTACATTTCCCAGAATTCTGTGCTCTCTCAGTCTCTCTCCCAGCTCACTCAGCTCTTTCCACCCTGCTGCTTTCCTCTCATCTTAGCAAGAGGCAGCCTATCTCTTCTTAATTTAAAGAGGAACAGCAGCCTTTTTGGCTTCTCCTCCCTTGCACTTAAAATGAAACTGACTTCCAAGCATTACAGAATTCAAACGATACAGTATTGGGTGAGTTTTTGCACACCCTTACTTCCTACCCAAATCCTGATAATCCCTTGTGCTATGAAGATTATGCTTTGCAGTGCCATTGGTTCCCACATAGACCAAAAGGCAGGGGTAACATTGATTTTAATTATTTATTTACTTTGTTTTATATTCTATCCTCTCTTCCTCATTAAGGGACTCAGAGCGGCTAACCCTCGGCAACAATTTAATGCTGTCTGTCAATCATTAGACTTAAGAAATCTTGCCAGCCCCCTTTTACATGACAGACTTTTGCCTCAGGGAGAAAGCATATCTCTCAAGTAATCCTGTCAGGCCCACAAACCACTGCTTTTGTTCTCTACAGTAAGGAGTTCCCTACCATAACAACCACACATCTCCTCTGTAGATTGGCAGTGGCTATTCCATACTGAATCTTCCAAAGTCACTTGGACTTTCTCTGAAGGCTAGCACTGTCGCTTTTGTTGCTGTTCCTTGACCTCATTGAAAAGAAAGAGAGCTTTGAATTAATTCTGCAGCTCCAAATTCATATAATCATCCTGGCTCTACTTTTACTTCTGTGTGTCACATGTCTGGCCTCCCCTCAGAGATGTGTTCCTCATCCAGGACTGTCTTCTTCATTTTATCCAAGAAAACCTTGTGCTCCCTAGTATGCTGAAGAGAAGATGCACATGCTCAAGTTGCTGGACCTTCTTTTCCCACAGGGCAAACAACTTGCACTTGCTGCAGTTAGATCTACTCCCATTCTCCAGCAAGAATACAAACATGTCACAGTAGTTGCAGGTGAATGCAACAACACCAGTAGTCATCTTTAAGCAGACTGTCTTTCATAATGTAATTTGCAACGTTTGAAATAAGGAAGACAGAAACTGGGACATTTTCAAAACTGCTGAAAAATTGGATGATAGAGGATTGAACAAGACTGTACCTGACAAATCAGAACAGTTGGAGGATATGAATTTAGTCTACCCTGCATTCCTCAAGCTAAGCTTTTTGACTTTAGCAACAGCATGAGATGCTATTCCATGTGATTGTGATGGGGGAGACATTTAAAAGCCATTCTGGTTGAGTAAGGGGTGGAGGTGATTGTCTCTGCCCAGGCAGCAACAACACTCCTACTTTCTATTGTTCTCTGCAGTTCTGACAAGGAGAAGCTAACTGATCATCATCTCTAATCTGACCTTGTTTTGTTATTTGACAGCTTTTAAATGTGTTTCAAATATTTCATACAGTTGACAGAGGGGCACATTTTTAAACTAACAGCCATGGGAGTTTACTCATTAAACACACCTATCTGGTTTGACTTGTATTGTTCCTGGCCCTTTTATGTCTGAGTTGTCAACCAGGGACGAGGCGAGGGGGGCAGAAGTCGCCAAACTGATAAAGCACAAAGGGAAGCAAAACTTTTATCTCTAACCTTCATTTCTTCTTTCATGTTCTTGTAGCTATTTTAGGCAAAAGAAGAAACACGCATTTTGCAGATGTCTATGGAGACCAAAACAAAAAAGAAAACAACTTAGGTCTTGCATCATTCAGGGTTTGCTGAAAGGGAATTTCCTTTTGCAGAACACTCTCAATAAGGCCAAGTAGACCCTCTATCATAACCATTTACATATTTGGCTGGAGTTACACTTTTAAAAGTACATGTTCTTACTTACATGCAAATTCAACTTAATAACAAACCTGCAGAACCTATCTTGTTCATAACTTGGGGACTGCTTGACTCCAACAGTAGGAGTCAAAGAAAGTTACTGCTCAGATATAAATTTTACTTCTATGCACTTAACCTACTAAATAAGTATTCTGTTTAGATCACTTCCTACTCAACTTGTAAATAAAGTCAAGAGAAAATCTGTTAAATCCAGCCTAGAATGATGGAATAAATCAAAGTCTAAAGCATACAGTTATGCTAGTCTTTGCAGAGAAATATCGTCCTCCTCATTCTCCCACTATCAATTCCAGCTTCTTCAATGTTATGCAGAACTCTCCTACACCTGACATCTAAGTATTGTGACTCAAAGCTAACAATTGCTTATTATTATTTAAATTGTAGCCATTTAAAGCAGGCACTAATGCATTTCACTTCTGTCAAGATAATCCAATTCTGACTGCTAACAGTATGCAACTAAATAAAAACAGTTACTTAAAAAGACACCAATGAAGCAAAAAGAAGACTAAAATTCAGAGCAATAGTTTAGATCAGGGGTCCCCAAACTAAGGCCCGGGGGCCGGATGCGGCCCTTCGAAGTCATTAATCCGGCCCCCACGGCACAAGGGCAGAAGCGGGTTGGGCTAAATGACCCAAGGGGTCTCTTCTCCTCTTACAACCATTATTATTATTATTATTATTATTATTATTATTATTATTATTATTAGCATTGAGGTTGGGTGGCCATCTGTCAGGGGTGCTTTGCTTGTGCTTTTGCTGCACAAAGACAGAAGGGGATTGAACTCAATGGCCCAAAGGGTCTCTTTCAACTCTTTTATTATTGTTGTTGTTGTTATTATTATTATTGCTCGGTGGCCAACTATAGCCCGGCCCTCCAACGGTCCGAAAAATCATGAACTGGCCCCCTGTTTAAAAAGTTTGGGGACCCCTGGTTTAGATATTAACAAATGCTGTCAAACTCATAAAATCTTTAAACTTAATCACAAACATTTCTGAAACTTTGTCAAATTTCAAAAACTCTTATCATGTGGTACAAGGCAGATTTTTTTGTGTCTTCAAAATCAGAATGTGCTTTCTATATTGATGTGCAGTTGCAGGAGTTTTAAAACTAAAATGATATAAAATCAGCAAACAGTAAAAAAAAAACCCCAGCAAAACAGGGTGGAGGGACAACCTACAAGTTTGAAACACCATAAAGGTAAATGGCAATCTTGAGAGAACTGAAGAAGCATCTGGTTCAGACTTTATCTTCCCTTGATGATGAGGTGAAAATGTTTCCAATTGCCAGATAAGACCAAATTGGAAACAGGCCATGTATAAGCATATGATGAAATATAACGTTCAGTCAAATATGTCTAATGGTCAAAGTAAAAAAATATTCTAAAAAGAGGACTTCTGGTGAGGTGTGAATGGTGGCTGGTCGGGCAATAAGAGGACTCTCTCACTGCCAGTCGCTCTGGGTGATTCTGTAGAGCAATAGCTCCAGACTTTCAGGTGGATCAATGCCTGAAAGTAAGCTAAGCCTGTAGGTCACTAAACAAAGGTCCAGAGTCCTGTCACCCCTCAAGGGTGGGGTGACCACAACTGGGTAATGGTGACTGCAGCGCATTGCTGATTGCCAGAGGGAGAACCGGGACTGAAGATCCTGGAGTAACAGACAACCCCACACCCATTTTAAAGCACAAGAAAGAACATTAAAGAAAAGTGGAAAAAGAATAATCTTTTTGGATGGGTGACTGCCTCCACAGTAAATGAATGGGACGGAAATAACAAATAAACAGCAGCAAGTGGCTGAAAATATGAGACGTTAGACAAATCAAAATTAAATGACAATAGACTATTTTTAAAAAGAGAAAAAAGGGTTGGAAACTGCTAAATTAAGAGGCTTTGGGCAGCAAAACTTTAATAATAATACAAATAATGAAAATGGAGACGAGTACATATTGACCTTGGACGCAGTGGTTTAGTTTGGCTCGCTCCCTTCTTTAAACAAAGGAGGAGGAGAGTGGAAAGCCCAGACAAAGAGCCCAGAGAGGCCAGAAATAAGAGCAGCAGACATTAAAAGCCACCCCAAACTGTGAAGATGCAGCAAGGAGGGACGGGCAATGGCAAGAGGAGAAACGATAGAAAAAACGGACTGACCAGACGGCGGAAGAAGAATGAGGATGGCCCAAGTGGAAGAGGGAGAGGCGGCGAGGGCAGTGAAGGACAAGAGGGCAGGACAAACAGGCGGAAGCAGGCCGCGAGGCCACGGGAAGACAGGGCGGAAGAAGGGAAGGGGGCGAGGATATCCTGGGCAGAAGAAGGGCAGGAGGTGGTGTAGGGAGACAGGCCCGGATGGAAACAAGGAACAAAGGAGAGGAAAGGAGAAGGCCTGAGCGGAAGACAAAGCAGAGCAGGTTAACCAGGTGGAAGAAGGGAACAAAGCAAGAAGAAGCCCAGGTGGAAGAAGGAGCAGCAAAGTGGAAACAAAGAGAAGAGTCAGAGAAGAAGGACGGCAGCATAAAAGTGAGTGGGGAACGTGAGGAGGGATCCGACAAAAGCGGGAGCAAGAAGATAACGGGGAGGAAGCGAATAGATGACATGAAGGAGTGGTGGATAAGGCAAAGCAGACAAGAATAGAAGACTAGACACGATAGAAGACAAAGAGGATAAGAAAGGAGAGGGACTAAGGAGAAAAAGGAGGAAAGAAGGAGAAGGTAGAAGGAAAGCAAGAAAGGACAAAGCAAGAAGCGCAAAGAGGGAGATATAGTTTAAGGGGACCCAAAAGGACTCCTAAAGAAACGCATAAAGATAAATTGCTACCAATTACAACAGAAGTACAATAGATAAGAGGACACATTAGAATAATAAAATAAGAATCAATAAACACAAATAAGGGACTAAAGAACCTACTAATTCAACATAGTGAAAACTACAATTCCAAAATTCAAAATGTCATTCTTGAAATCCAAACAAGAAAAAAAGAGGGTCTTGGGCCAGGGATGGGTAAAGGAAACTCAATCCCAGATGATTTAACACTCAAAGATTTGATGAGAGAGATGCAGAAAATCTCACAAAAGCAAGATGCATATCAAAAAATAGCAGAAGAACAGAGACAGGAGGCAAGAAAGGAAATAAGGGAGGAAATGAACATACTGAAGAAGGAAATTTCAATGGAACTAGGGGAAATGAAAAAAGAAATAGACTCAATGAGACAAAAAATGAAACAAACCAAAAAGGACACCAAAAAATTTGAAAAGGCACAAGATAAACTGCGCACTAAGGTGCAAGATTTTAAGGTAAAAAACACTAAATTAGAAAACAAACAAGGACAATGGGAACAAAAAGAATTGGAATTTCAACTAAGATTTTGGAATATTAGAGAGGAAGCCAAAGAGAATATTAGAGTAATTGCAACTAAGATGGCAGTGAATATCCTTCAAGTTTCTGAAGAACAGGTGGATCAGGATATTGACCGCGTGTTCAGAATAACAACAAATTACTCAAAGAGGAATAAAGCAGACAGAGATGTGATAGTCCAATTTGGACGAAAAAGAATCAGAGATGAGATCTTGAAACAAAATAACCAAAATCCAACCATATACAAAGGAAAAAGAATAGTAATCCTCAAAGAATTCCCAACTTCCACTCTAATAAAAAGAAGAAAGTATCTCTTCTTAATGGAAGACCTGAAAACTTATGGAATTCACTTCAGGTGGGAGTGAAATGAGGGAATAATGGTCTCTTATAAAAAGGAAAAACATTGGCTGATGACAGAGGAAAAATCAAGGGAATTCTATAAAAGGCTAAAAAGGGATATGGAAGTCAACCAAAAGAACAGAAAGACCCAAGAGACAAGAAAATGAGTCCAAGAATAGACTCTGCAACATATATACCCCTAACGGCCCCAAAACAGCCTTTGTGAAACAATTAACAGAACTAATTTTAAATCATGAATATGATGACTTAATAATTATGGGAGATTTTAGTGGAATTATGGATAACAAACTGGACAAAAAAATTAAGAGACAAAAAAAACAACTACCAGTACATTTCTTGAAATTGTATAGGGACCTGGACTTGAATGATGTATGGAGGATAAAACACAGAGGAGAAAGATATTACACCTTCTTTTCAAATAGGCACAAAACATGAACAAGAATAGACATGATATGGGCAACAAACACTATACTCACGAAAATCAACAAAATCAAAATATTACCAAGAATATACACAGATCACTTCCCATTGGAGATGACAGTGTACCAGAAAATAGGGAACTGGAAATGGAAATTGAATGAAAACTTGCTAAACGAAGATAATGACATAAAAAAGAACAAAGAAATTTTGAAAGAATAAATGGTTTTAAATCAAACAGCGGAAATGCCAGTCCAAACATTATGGGATGCCTCAAAGGCAGTAATGCGAGGGCACCTCATCCAACAAAATAACATAAAAAATAAAAAGAGAAATGCAGAGCTGAAGAAAAACCTAGAAGAAATTATGGAAACAGAAAAGGAATTGAAAACCAATCCTAAAAACAAGAAAATTCAAGAGAAATTGGAGAGCCTACAAAAACAAGGAGAGTATCTGGAAACAGGACAAATAGCAAAAAAAACTAAAATATATCAAATACCATTTCTAAAATGCTAATAAACCAGGCAATTGGCTGGCATATAAGATTAGGAAAAAGAAACAAAAACAACATGTCACCAAGATTCAGGTCCAAGATAGAGAATACACATCAGACGAGGACATAAAGAAGTAATTTTATAAATTCTATAAAAAACTGTACTCGAAAGACCAGATCAAAATGGACGATATTGCCCAATATTTAAGCAAACAGAAGTTAACAAAAATTACAGAACAACAAAGAGAAATCCCGAATAAAGAAATAAAGAAGAATTCCATAAAGCGATTAAGAAATTAGACCCATCAAAGGTGCCAGGCCCTGACGGTTTTATGGTCTGTTACTACAAAATCTTTGAACATGAACTAGCTCCAACCTTACTGGGAATTATGAACCAAGCAATGAGGAGTCAGATAATACCAGGGACATGGAAAAAAGCAACAATAACATTAATACACAAAGAAAAATCAGACCCTCAAGATATCAAAAACTATAGATTAATCTCCCTACTTAATGTGGATTACAAACTATTTATGAACATTCTGGCAGAACGACTCAAAACATTTCTTGCAGAATGGATAAAGGAGGACCAGACGGGCTTTCTCCCCAAAAGACAAATCAAGGATAATGTAAGGATTATATTAAATGCAATTGAGTACTTCAAAAAACATAACCAGAATGTGCCTCCCTAGCACTTGACGCGGAGAAGGCTTTCGATAACTTAAACTGGGACTTCCTCATCTCACTGTAGAAAGAATTGGACATGGGTTATAATTTTAATATGGTGATAAAAGCAATATACAACAAACAAGAAGCTAAGATTTACATAAATGGTCAAGAAATAAAGAATTTCAAAATAGCAAAAGGAACAAGACAGGGCTGTCCCCTCTCACCTCTATTATTTATACCTTCCCTAGAAATACTTCTGAATAATATAAGAGAAGACAAAAATTTAAATGAAATAAAAATAAGAAAAGAAAATTACAAAATAAGGGCATTTGACGATGATATGATCTGTATTATAGAAAATCCGCTGGAGAACATACAAAAATGGCTAAACAAAATAGAAGAATTTGATAAGGTATCAGGTCTAAGGATCAACAAGAAAAAAACAATGCTAATGACTAAGAATGTTACAAAGAAAAGACAAGAAGAACTCAGAAGAATAACAGAAATACAAATTACAAACAAAATAAAATACCTAGGAGTAATTATTACTCCAAAGAATACACAGTTACTAAAGAACAACTATGAAGAAAAATTGAAGAAGATAAAGCAAGATTTAGAAAAATGGAAGTATTTAAATCTCTCACTTTTGGGAAGGATATCGATAATAAAAATGAATTTCTTGCCAAAACTTCTGTTTCTGTTCCAAACAATCCCTGTCATTAGAAACTATCAGATATTTAAAAAAATGGAACACAGACATAACTAAATTGATCTGGCAGGGGAAAAAACCACGGATCAAGGTTCTGAACTTGACAGACAAAAAAACAAGAGGTGGTCCGGGTCTCCCAGATCTGAGATCCTACTACGAAACATGTGGCTTAATTTGGATTAAAGATTGGTCTAACCTAAAGAAAACGAAAAATTTAACATTAGAGGGATTTGACTTACAACGTGGATGGCATGCCTATATGTGGTATGACAAAAAGAAAGTAGAGAAAAACTTTGGGAATCACTTTATTAGGTCAGCCCTACTTAAGATTTGGGAAAAATATAATTTAAGATTTTACCAAAAAAACACCACTCTGGATTTCCCCATTAGAAGCTATACAGAGGAAAGAGCTTGGCTGGTAAGACTAGCCAACATATAAAGATCTGTTGAGAAAACAAAACGGAGAATACTCCCTGAATTTACAAGAAGAAATAAAGATTCGATTTAAAGACGTATCATGGTTCCAATTCAGACAGATCCAAGAATGCTATAACAAAGACAAAAAGAATGGCTTCTCAGATAAAGATACAATTTGGGACAAAATTCTATTTACGGAAAAGAAAGCAATCACAAATGTTTACAAAATCTTACTACAATGGGCCACGGAAACGGAACAAGTCAAGGACTGAATGACAAGATGGTCCACCTATCTGAGACACCCGATAAACATAGAAGAATGGGAGAAAATGTGGAATAAGAAAGTGAAATACACCTATTCTTATGACATCCAAGAAAATTGGTAAAAGATGATGTACCAGTGGTATATAACTCCCCCAAAATTGGCCAAATGTTACAAAAATATAAAAGATCAATGTTGGAAGTGTAATAAACAAGGAGGCACCTTTTATCACATGTGGTGGGGATGCAAAATTGCAAAAGACTATTGGAAAATTATCCACAGTATAATACAAAGAATCCTAAAGAACAACTTTCAGATGAAACCGGAGTTTTTTTTACTAGGTATGACAGACATGAATTCGAATAAAAATCAAGAGATCCTATTCAATTATTTTGTAACAGCAGCAAGAATAGTATATGCAAGGAAATGGAAGACAGCAGAGATACCAACTAAGGAAGAATGGTTATTAAAATTATGGATATAAAAAATATGGACACACTAACATACCACTTGAAGGCACACCATGGCAAACCAAAAGAAGGAAAAGACTGGACATCATTAACAAACTTTATCAAACAAGAAGGCATTTTTACAATGATTTAGAGACAGAATGTCAATCAGCAATTCGATACAACCAATTTATTTTATTACCCAGAAGAAAAGACAGGAAGTATATATATGACTCTTTAGAAAGGCCATACAATAAAGAAAGCATCACACATTTAGAAAGCCTGTACAAAATCACCTTGGACAACATCACCAAGCACCATCAGTAATTTAATACTTGGGATGTGATACCACCCTCTGAGCAAAATACTCGAGATCGAATATAGAATCAAGGAGGTATCCAAAGGGAAAAAAGTGATATAGGCCCCTTCCACACAGCTGAATAAAATCCTCATTTACCCTGTCCTCTTGACATAAGGACATGATGGCCTGCAACAACTGAGAACCATTTGGAGCACTCTCAGCCACCATGTGTCTCGCCCTCCTCCTGACATAAGGACAGTGCGAGCAGCCCCATCCTTATGTCGGGAGGACAGCTCAAGGAAGGCACATGGTGGCTGAGAGCCCTCCAGAGCACTCTCAGATGCAGTTGGTCTCACCTTCCTCCTGGCATAATGCCAAGAGGATAGCCCAAGGATCAGGAAGGAGGATTGGGATAGTCACCGTGTGTACTGCCTTCCTCCCAGCATAAGGATGGGGCAAGCAGCCCCTTCCTTATGCTATGAGGACAACCTGAGGATGACCGAGGTCCTGGCCTGCCCCCTTCTGGCCTGCCCCCTTCTGGGCCTGCCCTCTCCCAAGCCCTATCCCTTCATGGGCCCACCCAAAAAGTGAACGGCCCCACTCCCTCCTTGCCAGGCCCGCAATGTGGCCTCAAGGCAAAAAGTTTGCCCATGCCTGGTATATATGTTACATGCTTGCTCACTCCCCCCCCCCCCCCGCCCCCAACAACACATGCATACACAGAGGGGTCCCATCTACACTAACCATTTAATGCAGCTTTGAGATAACTCAAAACCACAGTGGTCGTAAAATGCACACTGCCAATGAGCATTGCAGCACCCATTAAAATGATACAGCATATTTTAAAAGGTGTAGAAAAGTCCAAAACATGCCACAAACTGCACTGCAGCAAGCCCCAGGTGAAATCAGCTCTGAAAAATGGGATGCAACACATTGTAGATTCCATAATGGGCCTGCCAAAAAACACCCCAAGAGCATGGCTGGGTAACTGGAAGTTTATTAACACCATGAGAGATTCCCAGTCATTTCCCCCCACGCTTTTTTTTTTTTACCCTGTATGTTTCCAGTGTGTTCACGTGCATCTCTGCAGGATACAGGAAAAAAATCTTATCAGGATTTCTCAATACTTGAAAAACATGTTTTTAAATTTTTAAAGTATTTTCAAATTTTCTTTACATTTCTATTTAGGTATGGTTCATAGTTTAAAAGGTGGGATGTTGCATCTAGCAGTCAAATATTTATGCTAGGCTGTTTATCCACTTTTTCTCTCCTGGTCTCTTTATTCCTTTGTTTGGAAAGAAAGCAAGAAAGTTCTTTGTTTTCTCGGCATAGCAAAGACCCACTGCCAAGGGTGCTTGTAATGCTGGTGTCTGCAACATGCCCAGATATCCTTTAAATTCAAAATTCACTGGCATTCCAGTAATTGAGATCCAGAACCAGTTCCTGCTATCTCAAACATATAATTAGCATAGGAATAGACAAATTACAGTCTGTCGGTTGCATTTTCAGTGCTTGCAGAAAAATTCACTTCTCCCTCCCCCTTGACTTTTCTACATTTTGTTGCATTACAGCTTGGAACTGAAATGCGTTACACTGTAATTATTACCAAGTGAGAAAATACAAGCTGTTTGCAGAGTATGGGGAGGATGTGACAGCATGGTGCCTGACAGTATCTTGTCCATAGGTATTCTGGGCACTGCAGCAGGACAAACAAAATATGATTAACCTTGGCACAAGGAGGATTCTTTCTTGAGTGGAATATGCAAAATCCCAACTGTTCAATCAACTGGGGATTGAATTCGCCAAAGGTCCTATCAGAATACTAACCTTAGGTTTCTCTGTTTCCTTGTCCTTCTTAAGGTCAAAGTCCTCATCTTTTAAAATGTTGTACCTAATTTGTATATCATTCACTCTCCCAATCTAAATCCTTTTTATCTCAAATTTTCCTCATCATAACTGGGTCTTCTTGCTAGTCATCTCTTTCATTAGCAACTTCCCATGCCCCATTTAGAATAAAGTTGTTCCTCCTCCACCACCACTCATAAACCTTCTCTCTCTTTTTGCTACCCTGATATATTTATAGTCTTAAACACAACACTGCAGGATATATTCCAGGACTGGTTCTGCACTGACTATGTTTGAATACCAATGTTCCCAACTACATTTAATTTTTTTTTAGCTTTTAGCCTCATAAAGGACCTTATCAGATGTTCTTTGGCCTTTGTTTCCATGCACTTAGGAAATAGAGCCCCACGAGAGTTCACTGAGGCCATCACAAAACGTGGTGGCGAACTGCAGTTCAATAATATCTGAAAGATCACATTATTCTCACACTTGTTTTAGATTATATTTTTTGCTAAAATTAATTCCTTTATAATAAACAAAATCTCCTCCATTTGATTGTATATACATAGCTCATACACACAGTTAAGGAGATCTGAAAATACTGACAGGGAGATTTAAGATGTGAGATCTCATACAACCTTCGTTAGTCTTGCAGGCTGCCATATCTTTGCTGTAAAATCACAATAGCACCCAGCTCTTCATATCAGAGACAACGAAGATATAACAGAGGCAAATCAAGAGCCCCTAGTTATTGAGGGATTTTTTCTTTCACTTTCAGCTTGCTTCAGCTTCTGGTTAACCTCTTGATCTGTTAAGCACAAAAAATGTGGAAGCTAAAGCCCTTTCCTTTCAGCACTGTGAACTATGTAAAAGGCCTTGAAGAGGCAGAAAAGGCATCTCCAAATAGCAGCAACAATTCCAGCTTTGTAAATTGCACTAGCTATTCACATACAGAATGGGTGAACTACCAAGTGTTTTTATCTCTAAAAATGGTTTGCTTCTAAGCAGAGACCTCACTTTCTCTCCTTTGGCTACTGAAGCCAAGAGAAAATGGTCAGTGCAATAGTCCCAAGCACTGCAAGAGGCATGTTATGGCCTGCTGAGTCTGTGTAATGAATACCAGATTACATTTCTGAAAATGGTAAAGTAATTTTCAGTAAAAAGAGCAGAAAACATTGCAGAGGGACTGGTGCACATTGAAAAGGCACAGCATGAAAGAGAAATTCATGCACTCAACTCCTATGTAATCTTGACATACCTATGCCATCTGACTTAATATCTAAGCTGTCATCTATTCTGTTCCATTCGCTCACACTGTCCAGCCATTGAGTTACAACAGCTGCTTACTGTCATCACATTAATGCTCTAAGCAGACAATTGTCAAATGATTGCACATAAAACACCTGCTCCCAGTAGGAATCCTCAAGATGCTGCTTTGGCAGTAGATCTTCTTCCACAATGCTTAAATCAATAGTTGCAATGTTCAATGGATATTTTTAATCAACATTCTTCTGATAATTTCAGAGAGAACAGAAGGTGATTCAAGGACGTCATCCCATGAGTTACGAAAACTGTGGGGGGGGGGGGGTTGTCTTCTTACTGTAGTGTATTATCCCATTGTGTTTGAAATTAAATTGGATAATATATCCAACCTCATCATATGCTCATTCTTTTAATCATTTCTAACATTCTGAGCTATCACATGAGCAAGTGTACTCCCCACCTATTCCACATTCTTTTTCTTTTTTAAAAAAAGAGGGGAAATTTTGATATCGCAGAAGACCAAATACTTTAAAGGCATAATAATGGCTACCTATATAATAAGAATTTTGTTATTAAATTATTATGAAAAAAATTACAGTCTTAAAATTATAACTTTGTCATCAATGTGATATGAGCACTTATTATGATATGCTCAAATTTAAGGTTATTATAAATTGTTCCAGGGCTTTCTAGAAATCCTCCACTACTTCTGATAATTTGTAATAAAAAAGCAAAAAAAAAAGTATTAACAAGCTAGCTATGGAGCAATTTGGAAAACCAAGGTTTCAAGGAAGGATAAAATATAGCAAAAGCTAAGTGGTGATATATCAAAATTGCACAATTCATTGCAATTAAATTACTTAAAAGAAAACATGCCACAGGATTTGGGGCAAGAAATGGAGCATCAATGCTCATTTGGAGATTGCCCATATGAACACCCATTACTCAATATCGCTAAAATGATACAACATGGGCAAATCTAACAAATTACATCCCACATGTAAATAAGTGCCTTCTGATATTTCTGCATGAATCAGGAAGTCAGAAGATTATTTCTCCCTCACTCGAGTCCCCTTACCCCACAATTTCTACATAATTTTAATACACAGACGGAGTACTATGGACAACAGGTGGAAGTCATTTTGTGTCGCATTATGGGCTCCATGGGACATCTTGTGTTTTAAAAGTGTGCAGAAATTGGGTGGGGAAGGGGGATTTGTGTCTAATGACAGCCTTGTGTTGGGCTTCTCAATTCATCTTTTGGTGCATAAATGTCATTTGTGTTTAGAAAAAATATAGACTTTTATGCAGAAACTTCTGTAAGTTCAAAAAATATCCAAGAAATGTATAAGAAATTCAAGAAATGTCCTTGCTGCAACATGAAAGCCCATCATCTTAGGAAAAACAAGACATCCAAAATGGGATTACAAGATGGTCTCCACTACCATGTTGCAGAGTCTTACAAATGGTCCAGCCAAGGATCAGATGAGCGTGATCTCCAGATCAGAGGACCAGTAGGTTCTGAATGGCTTTAAGATATGATTTCCTGCTGCAGAAATGGCATGTCAGAGGAACTTCCCATATTCTACTTCCCACCATCAACCAGACTTAGGGTTGCCATTCCACTGGTTTCACTATATATAATGCAGTTTCTAGATTTTTTTTTACCCATCATCAATTTGGACCATTTTATGGGCTTATTCCAAGGTTTCTTTTTTAAAAAAAAAAACTAGCAAATGTCCACCCTTTTACAGAACTGGAGTTATAGGATAAAATTTATTCTCTTGATCAACTGTTTCCCCAGAAACAAGCCCAACCCTACCTTTGAGGTCGGCCAATGAACAAAGTCTCACACCTAAGACTGTCAATACGGTTACAGGGTTGGCTGTCTGTATGCTGGATCTAAAAAGTGGAAATCGCTTCAAAGCCTGGCTTGCAGCAGAATCTCCAGGAATTCACCTCTTCCACTTCTAACTTTTCAACTGCCTCTAGCTCTACAGCGCTGTGCAAAGGAGTAAAAGGAAGGCAGTGAGATTGCATACATAATCCAGGATCTGAAGGCAGCAGATGAGAGAAGAAACATTCCATCTATTTATTTGTTTTCTAAACATGCCCTGGAGGATGAGAAATAGACAATGACAGAGAGAGAAAGAGGAAGCAAAAGGGGAGGTGTTTCCTTTTAATTTACCTGGTTGAAGAAGGAAGTGATTCTTAATAGGCAGAAGAGAACTTGGGAACACATCTGCCAATCAAGATCTTTTTCTCTCCCTCTCTTCAAGTTTTTGAAAATGAAACTGTTTTTTAAAAAGCAAACAAAAATCCTCCAAACTGTGCTCTGAACAATGACTGCTGCTACTGGCTCCATCTTCTCTTCCCATGCCCCTCTCCCTCCTCACTGACCCTCAGATGACCCATAAGAAAAGTGAGTGACCATCTCCTTCCTCGCATCAATCTCAAAGTGGCCAACTCATGAATGCAGCACAGCTAATCAGGAGTCAGGGGAGCTGTTACCTCTTTCAGAATCACAGTTTTGAGCTCTCTCTTATTTATTCTCAAATAAAGCTGCAGAAACTATACTTCTTACACATCACCTTTCTTGATCAGTTCAGCCCCTCCTCCTTCTATAATGATGAATTTAATGATAAATTACATTTCTACCAGCTAACCTTTTTGAAAGGCTTTTATCATGTTTCAATGTTCCTGTTTGGGAATTAATGCCCACAACAACTCTATGGGATAGATTTGCTGAGAGGCAGTGATGCCCAAGAATATAAACAATAAATTCTGTGACCACACAGAGATTTGAATTTGGCTCTCCATGGTCCAAGTTCAACACATTAAACATTATATTAGTTATTTCATAACTATAGTTCTAAGTTTTCAAATTTTTTTTAATAATTGCTTTTAAAAAGATACTGAGTATGAAACATAGTGTTAGAAAACGGCAGCACCTAATGTGTTAATAACATCATATTTAAATTACTATAAGATACTCTATATCAGCATGATCCTCATGTGTGTTTGAACATTGTTTCTACTAAACAATAACCACAAAAATAACAACACAGCGGCCAGAAAAGTACTTTTCAATGTGTGCTTTACTGAGTATATTACACAAATCCTCAACAAACTTACTTTTTAAATTAAACTTTGCTTTAAGTTGAGCCGCCTTTAATCCCATGAAAAAAGAAAGGTGGAATGTAAAACAAACAAACAAACTGCACTGGCTTACCATTTGTTTATGGTCACAGTTTGAAGTGCTGGTTTTGACTTAGGAAGTGAAAACCAGTTGGAACTACAGGCATATGCAGTTTTTCCATGGTCTGACTTTCATGATCCACTCTCTCAACCCTTTTAAATCATATGCAGCAGGTTAAACTGCAGTGCTGCTGAACTTGCTGGCGGAAAGGCTGGCAGTTCGAATCTGGGGAGTGTGGTGAGCTCCCGGTGTTAGTCCCAGCTTCTGCCAACCTAGCAGTTCAAAAACATGCAAATGTGAATAGATCAATAGGTACCACTCTGGCAGGAAGGTAACTGCACTCCATGCAGTCATGCCGGCCACATGACTTGGAGGTGTCTATGGACAACGCTGGCTCTTTGGTTTAGAAATGGAGATGAGCACCAACCCCCAAAGTTAGACAAGACTAAACTTAATGTCTGGGGAAAACTTCTTTATCTCCACTGTCTCATTTTGCTCCTTTCAAAACCTTACCCAACCAAAAAGTATCCATATGGAAGAAAGTAATTGCTGATTTAACATCTGCCAGATACCTGAGATCAGAGCATCTGCCTTTCAAGATTTGGCCAAAGAAGCAGCTCCCACATTCATGGCCAGAGGCGGTCCAACCGCATAGGGAGGGAGGCATTTGCCTGTGGTGCCATCGTCCTGGGGGTGCAGTCAAGCCCCCAGGAGGATGGCGCCACCCCCACCTCTTTCTCCTTTGGGCCTGGGCCTTCCCTCCATGGCCCACGCGCCCTGTCCCCGCCTCTCGTGCAGCACAGGAGGCGGGGCCAAGGCACGTGGCATCAGAGGTGGGGCCATGTATGGCCCCACCTCCCGTGCCCGTGGCCTGGCCCAGCCAGCCCGGATGGGCCTTCCCGCTGCAGACTGGCTCAGTCTTCTCGTCACGGCCCACACGCCCTTGCCCTGCCAGGAGCCTTCTCGTCACGGCCCACACGCCCTTGCCCTGCCAGGAGTGTGGCCATGCAACGTGGGAGGCGTGGCCGCATGATGCGGGAGGCGGGGAAGGTTTGGTGCGGGAGGTGGGGCCAGGTCTGGCCACACCTCCTGCATCACATGGCCACGCCTCCCACGTCATACGGCCACGCCTCCCGCAGCGTGGGGGGGGGGCGCCAAAATTCATTTTGCCTACTAAGGCAAAATACCTATGGATGCCTCTGTTCATGGCATGCTAATAACAAGTAAATGTGAATATGTCAAAGAACAGAATAGACTGCCATTCCTGGCCTTGGGTGCCCACCACTCTCACTGTGCCTTATGGTCTCTGCTTAAATCCCTCATTCAGTTTGGGTAACCTTGTGGACAAATCTATTTTACAATTGGTCCCTATTATGGTGAGCATGGTAATATGTGGTCTTGCCTTAAAGAAGCCAATCAGCATCATGTTTAACAACGTAACAAGGAGTTAAACTTTATTTTCATAATATACAGAATGTTTGATGTTTCATCAGGTTCCAGTACTTAAACATACAACAATAATATTTTGTGTTATTTTTGATCTTTTCCTTCAGTCAATTCAGACACCCAGTATACATTCACTCCCCTTCTGACTCTCATTACTAACTCCTTCAACTGCCTTCCCCCAACTTCCACCAATGAACTCCCCTCTCTTTTAAAGAAAAAAGTCCTGTCACTTACATAAGCCCTCCCCTTCCCTCTGAGAGTCCTCTGTGTGGAGACTGGTTTTCCTTTGTTATTCATACACATGCTTCACCCACTCCATTCTGGAGGCATTCAGTAACATTTTGCCACTTCTCTTCCTCTTAGCACTTACTACTACACTATAACTGTGATGTCTCATGGGCCATGTAGTCCCGTTCCTAGTACTATTGTGGCAGACGAAGAGGAAAACTTGGGTTTCTCACCGATTCAGCCAGAATCGGAGCCCCTGCACCTGCAGGATGTTTGCCCTCAAGAAGTCAGCCAAACAAGCCTTGGGCAGAATTCTCCCCCGTTCTCTCGTAAGGATAATTATAATAGAGATAGAGGCGCTAGGGAGGCGAATCACCGAAGCGCCAGAATCGCTGCCAGACAATTAGCTGATTAAGCCTGTTTCCCTTGGGAAATCCTAAGGAGTCATGCATCTGGACACAGTTTGGGTTTCACTTCTTGTTCCCCAGGGAAAGTGTTCCTTGGCGGGAAAACAAGATCCTATATAGGTGTTTTACCGCAAGGAGATCCTTGCGGAGTCAATTCGTCAGCTTGAGGAGTGAGAACGTGTGTGGACTACACTACTCCAGTTCCTTGTTTCCAGGACCAAGTTCCAAGCCTGCCTTGTTCCCCGGACCTCGCCACGGACCTTGTTCTAGTTCCAAGCCTGCCTTGTTCCCCGGACCTCGCCACGGACCTTGTTCTTGCTTTTTGTTGCCTTGTATCAAGTCTTGTTTGCCAAGAATCTAGTTTGTTTTCAGCCCTGTTGTCAAGCTTCAATGGACTAAAGGACCTTGTCATTTCCCCACACTTTGCTCGGTAGAGTGTGTGTTTCGGTTATTGGATTATAACTTTGGACCTTAATATCTCCTATTGGACATTATTTTCTTGGACTATATTTGACCTTTCCTGAAAGGTCTATTTCTGAACTTTATTCTTCACTTATTTTTATTGACTTTATATAATCCTTTAATAAAGATATTAGATAGATTCTGGTCTCTGCGCATGGTTATTGGTGCTCTGCAGCCTGGGTCCTGACAATAACAGTAAAACGTATTTACAGAATAGAAAAATACTCAGTTCCACTTTTCAAAAATTTCTGGTTTTCAATAGCGCTCTGGTCCCAAACTTATCAAATAAGCAGAGGATGCCTTTGATATATTAGAAGTGTTATCTTGTCCAATATAAATCTGCCCATATAGTTTAGGATTAATTCCAGAAGGCCCTTTATCTGTCTCACCAAGAGAGGTTTGAATGATTGAAACACAAATTAAGGAATTTCTGTTTTGGGGGGAAGGGCCCCAGTGGGCCACCCCTTTGTCTAATCAGCCATTGTTTTGTTATTTTGGGTCCTGGTGGGGTTTTAACTGCAATTCTACTCTCTAGTTAGAAATACTTTCTCCTGTTGTTAGTTGTGTTTATCATGGTATTTGTTCATTCCTATATTCTTTATATATAATGTATGTATTATATGTCTGGTTTTAAGTTATATATTTCTTCACTGTGAAGCACAAGGTAGCAAATAAAATGTATACATAAAGTAAAGGATATTAAGAAACCAGTCAATCTACAACTAAAAACTGGGTTGCACTTATCATATCTCTTGATCCTCTTGACACAGACTGTCCATAATCCTTTTCATTAACAAAAGGAAACCTTTATCACATTTATCTCAAGTCACTCTTCTAAACATTGCTCTATTCTGCATCCATTATTATATACATCTTTTTTCTCCCTTTCTTAGGGATGCTAACAAAACAGAAGATACATTCATTTTAAGTAACATAACATTCTCAAACACTTATTCCCACAAAAGAAAGCTCTTTAAAATCATCTCATAAAAACCAACATACAAAAGAAAATATGCAATCAGCATCAAAAAGAGGAGGGAAAACAATAAAGTAGTTCCACTTTAACTCCTGTAAGTCTTTCTACTGGTTTCCTAACAGTCCAGGGACAGACAAATATTGGGCACCAAGAGATTTGACGCTTTTGAAGCTTAAAAGATAAAGATGTTCATTTTACCACAGAGTGACCCATAATAAAGGAATACAAGTTAGTTCACTACTGGATGACCTCATAAAGCTGATTGTATACAAATATACAAGTCCCAAAATGTCATTTTCATTTGGTTGTATTCTTGAACTATCAGATAAATTAGTCCTGCTTTTTAATTATTGCTAGTTCACTGTTACTGTTATTTAAATGAATGAGCATTTTGTGTCAAGAACACACACACAAAGTAAAAAAGGAGAATGCATTTATGTGTGAATCTGCATGTAAATTAGCTCAGGAGCTAGGAAAGGTTAAATGAAATTAAACAATTGCAGTCAGAAAATGCTGGTACAAATGACAATATACTTTGTTCCCACAGGTAGGTATATAACCTTATCCCTACTGTACTATAGCTGATTCAGATGTTCTCAGAACAATACAGGCTGCTGAATTTTCCCCCAGTGATACTGTGTACACTGTATAGCTTAAGGGAATCATCATATAAATATTAATGAAGCTTGTGACTTCTGGCCTGCAACATAAAGGTTAATGGGTGCCTTTGCTGTTTTCACATTTCTTGAATACTATACAATCTGAAATCTGATCTGCATAAGTACAACTTTTAGCAAGTCACCAAAGGACTCTACTTAGCCTCTGTAATCCTTCAGCTTTCCCATTAGGGTCAGAAGCAATTTGTGAAGATTCATTTTTCCTTCTATAATTAGGTTACAATTTTATTACATTACCTTGTTAAATGTAGAATCTGGCATGCTAATCCACGCTGCCTCTGAGTCAGTACATTTTGTCATTTATTCCTCTATGTAGGAACAGAAGGAAAAAGCCATGCCGCATCACACCAATGCACATCCTGGGGGAATCAACTATCCCTTTCTAAATTGGCCGGTAGAAGATGCATGCCCATATTCAATCTGTAAGAACTCTTTCCAGATTATTTCAAGAGAAAGAAACCTAATTCCCACACAATTACCAATAGGACAGTCAAAGTATTTGGGGCCAATAGTCGCCCATGATGAAGAAGCTTAATAGTGGGATCTCTTAATATAATCATATTGACTTTCAGCCAGTAGATAGAGATCCAAACTGAAGCAAACGGGAGGGTATCATTTTCACAGTCAGACCTTACTTTCTCACAACAGGGCAAATAGCAGCTTTCGGAAAATAGGAATAGATTGTGGTTATCTTTATTTCTTCCATGAACTTTGATTCCATTTTATGAGAGTGGAGAAGCAGATCTTAAGTTAAAATTAAATAGCCAGATTTATGGTATTATGAGACATTCAATCTCTTGCATAATATGTAGCTTGTCCCTTTGCTTGCTAGCATCCTGGTCATTTTATGTTATTGATGCCACTGGCATAAAGGTCCTAATTAAGTGTACAAATTATCTGGGGCTCTTCCAAAGTACAATTTACCACCATCAGTGTCACCCAGTTTTATAAGCTTATGAGAATTGGGGCAGATACCTTGCTGGGAGCTGTGCTATTGGCTCATACAATGAAAGAGTGCAGTAATTCCCAACTGCTGCTAGTATTCATTTGCTGCCTCATGGAGGGGGTGATAAATGCTGGGTACACAACATGTAAACACAACATGTAACATTGCTCTTCTATTAGGTGTTACTGGAGGCATGCAGGGCAGAAAATAAATCTCAATCAAATTAGTCCAAGGATGAAAAATGGGTGAGATTTGAAGTTAATTGATAACATGACCATGCAATTTCTATGGAGAACAGCAAAAGGTACCCCTTAATGTTAAATGTCTCAACTGCCTTTTTTCAGCAGTGGACTGTTAAAACTAGTGGGGCAGTTGTATGATCTGTTCTTTGAGATGTCTGATCTGACCACAGTCACTCATGCATTGGTTATGTCCCATCTGGATGATTGCAATGTACTCTACATGGAACAACCTTGGGCAGATGTCTGGAAATTTCAGCTTCTAGATTATGATGATGGGCTGCTAATTGGATCTGGATTCAGGGAAAACTGAAAGTCTTTGTTAGGGCAACATCACTGGCTGCTGTATGCTTCTGTATAAAATCTAAAGTGTCACTTGCAACATATAAAGTTCTATAGTGTTCAAGTTCATCTGAAAAATGGTTCCCTCCAAGTTTAAAATTTCAGCTGAATTTTGTTTGAATTTACATTGTAAGTCACCTTGCATTGTGCACAGAATAAATATAATGGGGGACTACAAATGACACTACATTGATGATGTTATAGATGTTAAAAATAAAATATCAACAAGAAAAACGTTAAGAACAAGCTGCCTCTGTCTTTAGTTCTGGTAGTCTATATCATCAAGTTAGTTTTGTGTTCACCCAATTGACTTTTGTGCCAATTTCTTCATCCCCTTCCTTATAGTATTCACACATTTCACAGGGGTTGGGTATTATGTTGACAATCAGGATCATAATGAGAGTTTGCAGATATAACTGCTTACTACTCATGAAAAGCATCGTTCCTCATATTTTTATATACATTATTCTATCTAATTACTTAAAAGGAAATAATTTTACTAAGTGCCCAATTTCATAAATGAATGTTGCACTATTGTGGGAGCTACTCTCCTGATATAAGATTTACACTTGATTAAATTTGTATATAGTTATATTTGGCAATTCAGCAACTTATGAAATACAAAGCTTCTATCTTTCTTTTGTCATGAACTCACAATGGACTCAACAGTACATCTCACTCTCTGATCTGATTTTCTTTATTTTGTACTGTAGAGAAATATAATTTGAGCATCTCTTTTCTAGAATTCCAAAATACTCCAAAATCCAAAATTTTCCACATGGGTGGCTGAAAGAGTGACACTGTGGTTTTCTAACTTTTCAGTGTACAGAAGCTCTGTTTCATGCACAAAATTATTTAAAATGTTGTTTATAAAACCATCCGAAGACCTCAAGCATGTGGTGAAATGAAACAAAAATGTATTTGGTATTTTGACCTGAGTCCTGTCTCCAAGATATCACGATGTGCATATATGCACATGAAGGAATTCCAAAATAATTCCCAGGCATTTCCAACTTGTATTAACCCAGTAAACAGTGCTTCTGTTTCAGTACTGTACGACTAAACAAAATACTTAATTAGAAATATACAAAAGACACTGTAGACAAACTTCAATTCCGTTATTCTGTGTGGCTCTTGCTATGGGGTTGTGCTCATAACTTGTGCAAATAACTTTACAACATTCTGAAACTCCCCATAAATGCAACCAAAGCAATTGTTTGCTATCATCACCTAATATAAACAGAAGCAGTATGAACACTTGTTTTTTTGGGGGGGCGGGGGGGCGGGGGGGAGGTCTCCCAGCTTGAAAAAGCCATCTACATATACCTAGAAATAATGTGTTGATACATCAGCTGTTGTGTGCTAACCTTACATAACTCAGTGTGGATGAGAGCTGCGATTGAAGGTAAAGAGGGAAGGCTGTACAACTATATGCAAAAATAACCTCAATTTGGGAAACAAGGGTTTTTTTTCTAGCAAAAGTGGACAAAGTCCAGGTAAGTCCAGGGCCCAATGGAATTCTTCCACTGATAGAACCATGTCTCTGGTTCTGAGTAAATTATTGCTTAGAGCAGGAGACCACAACTAAGAGAAAGGATTCCCATTGGGCACAAATTCCCCAAATTTCATCAGCCTGTGCCACCTAGCTGACATGATACAACAAATTTATCAGTTTTTGGGTATGTGGGCAATACTTTAAAAAAGAAAGAAAGAAAAAGGAAAGCCCAGAAGTGGCAGATATCAAGGTGCTCTTTCACTTAGTGAAATACTGGCACAAGCCTTGTTGAAAGTCAATTAAATCCTCCACTCCTCAGTCGATATCCAGCTACTGAAGAAATCAAGATTAACAAGGTCATTTAGCACACTCTCCTCTCCTGCACTTTTCACTGGTTATTTTGTGAAGGAAGACAGAATGAAAGGGATGAAAGAAGAACAACTCAAATATGCAACAAAAATCTATAGGCAATCAAAGTAGAACCACAATAATGATGATTCAAGTTCAGTAAAAAGTGGCACTTTAAGCCAACAGTCCTTTGGAATGTCAAGGTTTAGTATTTGGCTCAATAACCATGTATCAGTTCAGTTTATCTGCAAAGCTAAAGGCTAGCAGTGTGATCTGAATTATTATATCATGGCCCGCTTTTACATCCCACTGCAAGCAATGCTGTTGCAGTCACTTTTGACCTGACCTTAGACTCAAGTTAATCACAAAAACCTCATGTGCTCCCATCCAACATATACTGGGCAATTTAAAGAATCATAAAGTTCAAGATTCCGAGTTTAAGAAAGTATTATTTACAAACAATAGGTTTCAGGAAAAGCACAATTGTGTGTGTCCTGAATTGTAAAATAATTACACAGCTGCAATTAAACAAGTTGAAATGAAAAGAATTATTTATTATCATGAACATTTAATAAGCATATAAACAAGATTTAAGTTGTAGTTTTCCAAATGCAATCGTATGAGTCCTGTGCTGGGAGAACAGTGAGCTATTGAATAAATGAGTTAATGAACAAGGGCGTCGTGATGTTAAGCATGACAAGACTAGATAAAAATAGGAAAAGGCTCTCATACTTTTAACAGATGTAAAAGGTATTGAAATACAGCCAGGATATGGATAAAAAAAACCACTTTACTGTAGCAGGGAATCACAGATTCCTACAGGTATTCCAGCCCCTTCAACTACAAAGACATCTCCGGTGGGGCTGTCAAGGAGCCAGTTGCCTGGCAACACCTCAAGGCCTCGGGTGTTGCTGTTCATGGAAAGAGGGCAGAGAAGGATAAGCATTTCAGGAAAGAAAATGGAAGAAGCTTAGAGAAATTTGTTAAAGCTTCTGGACTAGGCCAAAAAGCCTCTACTGCAGCCCCAACTCTATGCAAGGAAGTATATCCAGGAAGAGGGTAGAGGGGGTTGTGAGACCAAAAGCCAAGACCAACTCATGATGAGCTCACCAGTCCTTCTTTTCATAACAAGTGAGGCCAAGCAGTGCAAGGGCAGCTTCTGAAGAGACAATGCATTGGACAAGCAGGATCTGGCCAAATAATCCCCTTGCCCCCTGCAGGACAGGTACAAGCCCAGGAGAGGAATACTGACTGGCAATGCTTTGGAATAGAGCAGTTGCTCAATGTTAGGTGTCCCAAACCTAGTACCATGCTACTACCTAGCCTTGGCTAGACAGTTTCTCAGGGGTCATCCCTAGAACAGGATCCAACTTTACTGGCGCTCTCTTGCCTGGGTGATAATTGTGTACCTACAGAAGAGGCCAATTCTGACACACATCGCTGAATCTGGGCCTCAGATCCTGACATGTGAGAAGGACTTGATCCAGGAACAACTTAGTGAGATAAGAGGCAGAACCAGTGGGTCTGCACCATGATCCTGAAACAATCTGCCATATTTGGGAGCTGTATCTGGGAATTACACATTGGTAAGAATGGTGTGTTCCAAAGTCACCATCTTCTATCCAGGGGACAAAGCCTTCACTTCTATGTCTGACTGTTAGTAATCCTCTGGTCCTGCAGAAATTAAGTTGGTAGTGTTCATCATGCTATGTACATTCATTTGAATGTAGATGTTCTGACTACTTGAATTGAAGGTGAAGCAATCAAAGTTGGAAATAGTACCCGTTTATTTCTTTAGCAGCCACATCGGAATCAGGTTGGTTTCTGCTAAGAAACAACTAGATTGGGCACATATTTGTAAAAGGGATGGTCTTGTCAACACCTACACTTTCAGCTTCTTTTATTTTATGCATGAAGCAAAACGAATCACACTCACACAGCAATTTACTGGTTTCCAGATCATGGTGTAGTTACCCAGAGAAAGATCTCAAGCAGTAAAACTTTGGTGTCATGAAAAGTCAACAACAGGATAGCTTTTTATTTTGTTATTATTATCTGAAGAGATTGGGAGAGATGTTTGTGTGACTTTCTGCCTCAGAGGCCAGAATCAATCTCCTGGATTTGGGAAATATATATTCTAGTTTGGGAAAATGTGCTTTGCCTTGGAAAGAGACTACTTGGAGTGTTTTGCCTTAAACAGAAACAAGTATTTCATTGATAGCACAATTCATTATTTGAATGTTTATACTAGTATTTTTCACAAGATAGATCTTAAAATCCTCTTATCTTGCTCTACACATACCCATAATTTTACATTAGTATGATTGCTATGTACAAGTTGTCCAAGCTAATTTTTGTCTTTGTTGAGATTTTTATCTTATTATATCAACTTTTTGTGAAAAATGTCATGTTTATATTAATTCAGAAAAATTCTCTACCATTCAAATATCTTCTTTCTTTATCTTATATTAGCTAGCAGGATTTGGTCAGAATGAGCAACTCGATCCCTAGATGCTGATGGACTGCAACTTCTATCACTATTGGCTACCCTGGCAAAGACTGATGGGAATTGCATTTCAACAACAGCTAAAGGGCCGCACATTCCTAAGTCTTATTTTCACCAGTGGAATGAAGAGGCCATGAGATTTCATTTATGCAAGAAATATAACTGATCTATTTTAAATTTCTTGTAATATCAGGCAAGAGTTTTTCGCATATGAGGAGAGGGTGGATTTAATTTTGTTTATATCCCACCTTTTCTCTAAGATTAGGATTCAATGTGGTTTACAAATGTTGGCATTGAACTTGACTTTGCTTTATATTTGCTTTAAAATATTATAGTTATTTCTATTTATTTCATTTGCTCTTTTTGTTCTTCCAAGCCAATAAAGAATTGGTTTTATTTTCTCTGAAGTTTACTACAATTTACTGGTTTGCACTTTGTTATTGCACTTTGAATTTTCTGAATTTTGCTTTTGTTTCTTCCTGAGAACTACCAACAATTGACAATCTGGTTTTATTTCTTCTGTAAGATGTGGCTTGGGTCTTTCTGACCTCTGATTTCAGTTCTGTTGCAGTGGCTCTGCCTTTCTTCTTCCTCTCATAGAAATGACTTGCTTTCACTGGGACATTTCAGCTATTGGACCTGCTCCAGCTTCACAATTTAACTCTGACTACAACTTCTAACTGAATCTACTGAATCTACTGATACCAAAGACCTCTTCACACATGCCACCAGAATTACCATGGATTGCCTTGGATCATGGCGATTCCAGCGGTGCATGGCCAGGGGAATGGGGAACTCATTGCCTCATGCCCGGGCTGTGGCGCAGGCTGTTGAGCAGCTGCAATTAATCACTCTGACCATGAGGTCATGAGTTCGAGGCCAGCCCATGGCAGGGTGAGCACCCGTCAATTAAAAATAAAAAATAGCCCCTGCTAGTTGCTGACCTAGCAACCCAAAAGATAGTTGCATCTATCAAGTAGGAAATAAGGTACCACTTATAAAAAAAAG
The DNA here is from genome assembly GCF_035594765.1 of Anolis carolinensis. Lineage (NCBI taxonomy): Eukaryota > Metazoa > Chordata > Lepidosauria > Squamata > Anolidae > Anolis > Anolis carolinensis. Next base: position 287,792,433 of record NC_085841.1, read on the forward strand.
TGGGGAGGCAAGTTTAACTAATTTACGACCTGGAATGAGGAAGTGCCGTCAGAGTGGATGATGAAGCAGCTGCTCCCCCCCTGTGGCCAGAATCGAACATCCCCTCAGGAGGTTAAATTGCCTCTGTGTCTGTCTGTCTCGGTCTCTGTTTGATGTGTTTATGGGCATTGAATGTTTGCCCTATGTGTGTATAATGTGATCCGCCCTGAGTCCCCTTCGGGGTGAGAAGGGCAGAATATAAATACTGTAAATAATAATAATAATAATAATAATAATAATAATAATAATAACAACAACAACAATAATAATAATAATGCCCCACATAATATTGACTCATCTACATCCCTATCCCATGGGGGAAGTATCCAGCTTCCTTCCGTTGATCCAAGGCAACACAGGAAACCTCATATGTTGCCATCACAGCAACATGCACCAATTTGCCTTCTTCTTTACAATGGAGCCCTTCCAGAAGTTGCAGTCCATCATGGGATGGAGCCAGTGGGCTCTATCATAAATAAAAAGGCAAGCTGGCGCATGCCGCTAATTTCAACCTCATCTGATGAAGTTGCAAGTGTCTGATTAACTGTAAAATAATTGTCCTTTTATACCTTCCAGGCAGGATCTTCTACCAATCAAACATCATATTTTAACAGTCTGATACCTGGTTGGTTTATTAACAGGACCAATGTGTTCAAATAAAATGTCCATTAAAGCGCTCACCAGATGCTGACATTGAGGCTCTTCTGAGATTCCCCATATAAAAGTTACACTCTGGTAACAAGAACTACATAATGGAAACTTCATATAATACACTGTCACTTAACAAGACACATAAAATTGGTTTATCTGTTGCTTAGCAAACTACATACTGGTTGTAGGCCACATTTACAATGCATCTGTTAAACCTCATCATCCCATTAAGAAGCCACAAACAAAATAATAATGTTCTTATTCTTACACTTAAGAACACATCTTTTGATTTTACCATTTTGCTATACAATTGCATATAATGGGACTTAAGTATTCCAAATAATATTTATTTTGGGGTTTTTTTCCTCCTGGCAAGTATTTCAGAAATCCCTTTGCCCTCCAAACCTGACCAACCCCCCCCCTGCCCCCAGGAAACTGTGATCTCTATGATCTGATATTTAAATTATAACCAAAGCTCTTTTTAAAAAGTAACTTTGTTCTATGTAGCTGTGAACATTATTTTTATCCAATCAAATGTTGGAGACAAAGAAAAAAGGAAATGCAAAATGGTTCCATTATTGCTCAAGTTATGAGTAGCTCAACAAAACTTTATCAAAAACCAATAACAAAATGCCCAATACTATGGCTTAAAATTTCTTAACTATTTTATCATGAGCCCTGAATTTCATTTTCAGACCTGGGTGTCAACTCAAAAATATCTCATTACAGATGTATATTCAAATACAGATTTTGCAGAATCCAACACTTCTGGTCCCAGGCATTTCAGATAAAGGATACTCAACCTGTATAATCTTCATTGATTATTTTCCCAATTTTTTGTTTCCTGAAAAATTCTGCTTTTCTCCAAATTATATTAGACATTCTTTTCTTATTCATTATTTTTTGGAATGTTCGTTGCTAGGCTGTACAACCCAGGATGAAACTTAGCCAAATAAAAGGAATTATTGTTGTTCAAGAAGGATAGCCTTTACACCACCACATGATTTATTTGACTCTGGGGTGAAATGAATGCTTATTAAGGCTGTAGTCATAATGAAACTTACTAAGAAGATAAATCGAACTGAAGTCAACATTTAGTATATTGAAAATGTACACTTTTCTAAAACTCTGCATTACTACTACATAGGGCACACATGGTTGCTCAAGAAAGGCAAAAATCGGATTTGCCTGTTCTCAGGGGAGCTGTGTATTTATTAAAACTATAGTTGAATTTACTGTATTTCAGAAGTAACTTTCCATCTCTGTGGCCTAATAAAATAACCTGAAATCATTATCATCATTAATTTTAAAGACTAAAATCCTAATCCAACAAAAATAATTAACCAAGTGACACTCAAAACTAATTTCCCCTTTTATAGTAGAGGCAAATACATGGAAGAAATCACACAAAACAATGACAGAAAAGACAGAAATAACAGAGCTAAGAGAAAAAATGAGGGAGAAGGTATAAACCTAAGTCTATAATATCAACACAATGTGGGCATAAATCCATCAGTACTCTTTATGATAGCTAAAACAACCTCTTCCAAATAGCAGCAGCATACTAACCAAGGTACGTCTACATTGTTGAAATAACACAGTTTGACACCGCTTTAACTATCATGATGCAACACTATGGGAATATGGGACTTGTAATTTTATAAAGTCTTGAGTCTTTTCTGCCAAAGACCAATGATGCCTCACCAAACTACAATTCACAGGACTCTATAGCATGGAGCTATAGCTGTAAAATAGCATTAATTCTGCAGTATAGATGCACTCTAAATCCTGAGATTCAGAATGTCATGGCAAATGCAGCAGGTGGGAGGAAAGACAAAAAGATACAGTAAATGGTGGGTGGGGGTCATCTAAGAGCACAGATTTATAGAATAAAATACAATACCATTTTACAGAGCAATTTGTGGTAAAGAAATCACAAGTATAATATATGGCATGAAACCAGTTCTTTCAATGCACTAAGCCCTAAAAAATATAGCTCAATGTTGTCTTTCACCTTGGACTGTAAATCCATTTCAAAGAACTTACTGCTCCTAAACATCTGCACTGGTTACACCACAAACTAATTTCACACCTGTATGGTATGAATCATCACAGTAACCAAGTAGTAATCACTAAACTCCTTTTATGTAAGTTTTCCAAGCATTTAGCATAGATTCAGCTACAATATCTCTTAGACCACTATGGATGCGGCACAGAGCTTCTAGTAGGAAACCCCTTGGGAAAATCCTCCATTGGGTGCAAACTAGTTTTCATTTTTAAAACTTCTATCTTAAAATACTTGCATTTAATATAAAATTGCTAAAATCACACTCCCTGTGCACTGGAAACATGCACATCTTTCAGATGTACTGTAACCCTGGTTTTCTGTGAAAATCAATATACAGTACCTCAATTTTGAATTTAGGGTCACTTCAGTAAGATAGAGTAAGTCATATTATTATTATTATTATTATTATTATTATTATTATTATTATTATTATTACTATTATTATTATTATTATTAGGAATGCTGATATGGTCGACCCAACAGCACATACTTTCCACTTATTTGTGTCATCCCCAGCCTTCCCCCAGGGGGAGGAATGGTGCAGAAGAAACTGAAAGTAGATGCAACAGTATTACAAAAGTCAGAGCTTCAGACCTATTTTAAAGCAATCCATGTGTATATAATTTGCACCAGTCATGATTTATACAAATTACAGGTTTTCCCTTACCTGTGCTCCAATTCTCGGATGGAGAGAATTACACCAGAAGTTGATGCCTGCTGTTGTAGTGTAGCCAGAAATGTGAACTCACTTTTATTCCTAAATAGTTGGATTAGCTTCTCGCTTGTGTGGGGCGTGGCATGGATTTCTCTGTCTATAGCTAAATAAAATTAGTGGGGAGAGAGGAAGAGAAAAGAAAACATAGTGTAAAAAAGTTCATGTTTAAGAAATTGCATCTCACTTTTATCTCTTGCAAATATTTTCTTCACTGCCCAACTTGTGCTACTGTTTCACTCATGCAACATGAACACATAAAACATCAGCTTTCTCTGTGTGCCCTATTTGTCAAATTGACAAGTTAACAGTCACGCAGTCACTGATTTTCTGTCAGGAGACACTAGCAGTAGTTCTCAACCTAGGGTCCCCAGATGTTTTTGACCTACATCTCCCAGAAATCCTAACAGGTGGTAAACTGGCTGGGATTTCTGAGAGTTGTAGGCCAAAAATATCTGGGGACCCCAGGTTGTGAACCACTGTGCTAAGGCATTCAAATCTCCTGTGAGCAAATTACATTGCTGACCCATTAGGTGCACTGAAACAAAGCAATACGCTCCCAAATTCAGAGGAGTCAACTTCTCCTGAATCACTTGCTTAATCAAATTTCAGTTTTACTACTGTCTCCATTATATTCTTCAACTATGTGTCTAGAACTAGAATCCTGGTTCCCAAAGTGGGGTGCACACCCCACAGGGGACAATTTGATTTTTTGGTGGGGAAATTTGAGAATTAGTTATTAACAGTCAATTGTTTGCATTCCTTATGGTTCTAGGGGCCTCATATTCAGTACAGTGGATTCTCTATGTAAGAACATTCCAACTCAAGAACATTTTGAGTTAAGTGATGTCACTCGGTCTGGGTTCTGCTTTGACATGAGAGCAATTTTTGAGCTAGAACCAGAGGGAGTGCTAGTGCAAGAGTAAAAGGCTTGAGAACTTTAAGGGAGCAGCCCTTGTGCCTCATCTCATGTTCTTGTCCCCTTTGGGAGATTGTTGTCCACTTTTCTCTTGTCCACTTTGAGGAAGTTTGGGTTAGTTGATTTTGTTGGATTTTTATTCCTGGTATGTTTGTTTCATGAAGAGGGAAAGGGAGAGAGAGCAAAAGAGGGAGGCTGGAATGAGTACAGTATGAAGAAAATGATGCTTCTGCCTCTTCATTATGTGCTTTGTGCTTCCTTGCCACAACTTTGTGCTTGAGGACACAATGTGTGATGGGAATAAGCATCATTTCTGGGACCTCTTCATTCAAACAAGCAGTGCACAGCTGTCCATGAAATATTTATTAGACGGAAACCTGATGTTTAGAGATGCATACCACTCCCCTTCAAAGCAGGAAGATGTACCATCTCTTGCAAATAATGTTTCCTGTAGGTCTTATTTGCTTATACTGCTGTTGCCATTGAGAACAAGAAAAAAAGAAATGAAAGCAGTAGATGACAACTATATTAAAGAGAATAATCACCCACCTATCAACATACATTTCTGTTCTGCTACTTTTCAAAGCACAAGCTTTGTCACATAGTTTTGGGATTTATGTCAATTTCTGTCACTGTATTCCATTACTAATTCTTTTTAAAAGCTACCATGCATTATCTTTTTGTAAAAGGTTTTTAAGAGGAAATTTTTAAGGATGGCATCCAGTTACGGTAAGTCCTCCTTGTGTGGAACAGCATCTATAAATAGAACTAGGATAGGATTCCCTTTCTTGCTTCTGCATCCTGTGATTTCTATTCTGCCCTGTGTATCTTCAAAAACTGCATCAATTATTAGGAAGGAGCTCTTAAATAAATTGAGGAGTGGCAATGGAGTCTGAGGTTGCGGTTGGAGGACAGATAAAAAATTCCATCACATAAATACAAGGATACCAGACAAGCTTGGATTTCAGTCAAGAATTGATTGCAAGCTGAAAAAGCATTTTCCTTAGCACAGTTCATAATATCGAATGTATTTAAAGGGTGAATATGCTATAACTTTCTCTTCCCAGATCTGTGGATCACAAAACAAAAGAGCAAGTATTCTGTTATCTAGAGTTCTTGCATGAACTTCAAGTCTTCTAAAATCAAGCATAACATACATATCAAAAATGCCTTTGCAAACTAACCAGAGATTAGACAATATGCAAAATCAAAAAGCTGACAATAATTTGCACACACAGCAAGCAACTTTGTATTATAATCAGTCTGCACATCCATGTATATTATATTATCAAGAAATTAACCACAGGAAATATTTTTCAGGAAAACACTTATTGATTTCTTAATGATGGTCTAGAATAGTGGTTTAAATGATCTACCTAGATCAGGCATGGGCAAACTTTGGTCCTCCAGGTGTTTTGGACTTCAACTCCCACAATTTGTAACAGCCTACTGGCTGTTAGTTGAGTCCAAAACACTTGAAGGGTCCAAGTTTGCCCATGCCTGACCTAGATGATGAGGGTGATATCAAACTCTGAAAAAGATAATACAAGGTGAACTGATACCATACACTATGGGCAAAATTCTGTTGCATTTATTCTTTGTTTATAAATTTCTAGAAGTGTTTAGATGGTAACTGTTGTAAACAGGACACTGGATCATACATTTGCAGCTAAAATACCAGTTTGCCAGAAGACAAACCAAGCAGGCCAGAGCCATCATATCTCCAAGCATTTGAATTTCCAAATTGAAGAATAGTTTCAATCCCTTTTTAAGCCCTACATCAAATAAGAAGTTTTGTGTCTGTTACAGTTATACGTTTGAAGCCTAGATTTATATTGGGATGTGCAATGCTTTAACTAAAGGCTATGTAAACTCTTGATCTAATCTTAACAAATGTGGAAGACCTGATCAATACAGTAGAAGTCGTCGGATCCTTAGGGGCAAGTGACCATGTGCTCCTGCAGTTTGTGATAAAATGGAAGGCTGAAACTAAGGCAAGTCAAACACGTATTCTGGACTTTAAGAGAGCTGACTTCCAAAAAATGAAGGAAATACTGAGCGGCATTCCATGGACGCCAATATTAAAAGACAAGGGAGTTAACGATGGATGGGAGTTTTTTAAAAGTGAAATACTCAAGGCGCAAATGCAAATAGTGCCAACAAAGAAAAAAAATATGGCACATGCGAAGAAGCCAGAATGGATGTCCAAAGAACTTCTAACTGAGCTAAAACTCAAAAGTGACATGCACAAGAAGTGGAAAAGGGGAGAAATCACCAAAGAAGAATTCAAACGTATAGCCAACTCCTGTAGGGAAAAGGTTCGCAAGGCTATAGCGCAAAATGAGCTCAGGCTTGCCAGGGACATTAAAAACAACAAAAAAGGCTTTTTTGCTTACGTTGGTAGAAAAAGGAAGAAAAAGGAGGCGATAGGGCCTCTGCGAGGAGAAGATGGGGTGATGGCGACAGGGGACAGGGAAAAGGCAGAACTGCTTAATGCCTTCTTTGCCTCGGTCTTCTCACAAAAAGAAAGCCATCTTCAACCTCAGCAACATGAAATGGACGAAGGATTTGGGGAAATCCAACCCCAAATAGGGAAACAAGTTGTCCAGGAACACCTGGCCGCTCTAAATGAATTCAAGTCGCCAGGGCCAGATCAACTACATCCAAGAGTACTGAAGGAACTAGCGGAAGTTATTTCAGAACCACTGGCGATTATATTTGAGAGTTCTTGGAGAACGGGAGAAGTCCCAGCAGATTGGAGGAGGGCGAATGTGGTCCCTATCTTCAAGAAGGGAAAAAAGAATGACCCAAACAATTACTGTCCGGTCAGTCTCACATCGATACCAGGCAAGATTCTGGAAAAGATAATTAAGGAAGTGGTCTGCAAACACTTAGAAACAGATGCAGTCATTGCTAATAGTCAACACGGATTTACCAAAAACAAGTCATGCCAGACTAATCTGATCTCTTTTTTCGACAGAGTTACGAGTTGGGTCGATACAGGGAATGCCGTGGATGTAGCGTACCTAGATTTCAGTAAGGCCTTCGACAAAGTCCCCCACGACCTTCTGGCAAACAAACTAGTAAAATGTGGGCTAGACAAAACTACAGTTAGGTGGATCTGTAATTGGCTAAGCGAACGAACCCAAAGGGTGCTCACCAATGCGTCGTCCTCATCTTGGAAAGAAGTCACGAGTGGAGTGCCGCAGGCCTCCGTCCTGGGCCCGGTTCTGTTCAACATCTTTATTAATGACTTAGACGAAGGGTTAGAAGGCACGATCATCAAGTTTGCAGACGACACCAAACTGGGAGGGATAGCCAACACTCCAGAAGACAGGAGCAGAATTCAAAACGATCTTGACAGACTAGAGAGATGGGCCGAAACTAACAAAATGAAGTTCAACAGGGACAAATGCAAGATACTTCACTTTGGCAGAAAAAATGGAATGCAAAGATACAGAATGGGGGACACCTGGCTAGACAGCAGTACATGTGAAAAAGATCTTGGAGTCCTCGTGGACGACAAGTTAAACATGAGCCAGCAATGTGATGCGGCTGCTAAGAAAGCCAATGGGATTCTGGCCTGCATCAAGAGGGGAATAGCGTCTAGATCCAGGGAAGTCATGCTTCCCCTCTATTCTGCCTTGGTCAGACCACACCTGGAATACTGTGTCCAATTCTGGGCACCACAGTTGAAGGGAGATGTTGACAAGCTGGAAAGCGTCCAGAAGAGGGCGACTAAAATGATCAAAGGTCTGGAGAACAAGCCCTATGAGGAGCGGCTTAAAGAACTGGGCATGTTTAGCCTACAGAAGAGAAGGCTGAGAGGAGACATGATAGCCATGTACAAATATGTGAGGGGAAGTCATAGGGAGGAGGGAAGCTTGTTTTCTGCTGCCCTGCAGACTAGGACACGGAACAATGGCTTCAAACTACAGGAAAGGAGATTCCACCTGAACATCAGGAAGAACTTCCTCACTGTGAGAGCTGTTCGGCAGTGGAACTCTCTCCCCCGGACTGTGGTGGAGGCTCCTTCTTTGGAGGCTTTTAAACAGAGGCTGGATGGCCATCTGTCAGGGGTGCTATGAATGCGATTTCCTGCTTCTTGGCAGGGGGTTGGACTGGATGGCCCATGAGGTCTCTTCCAACTCTACTATTCTATGATTCTATGATTCTAAATACTGTACACTGAAATCACATGATCAATGACTGCATGTGTTGGAAAATACAGAATATGGTTTCATTAACATATATTGACCCAAAGAAGTCCCAGACATATTCTTTATAGGCCTCAAATCCAGTCCCCCGCTCCCTTAAAGACTTGAAAATCAAACTAGAAGATCATAAGCTGCTATCATTCCAAGAAAATAGCTTTACACTAATGTGAGATGTACTTCAGACTCAGATATATCACATCCATCTAAATTTAATGCAAAGGTATAAGTTGCTACAGTTTAGATGTAGTATATGGGCCTGATGAAGACGTTAGTTGCATTGCCTTCAAGATGCTGCTAAACTGCATCTTCCAGCATTCTAGATCTTCCCATGTCATGAATACTTGGAATTATGGTTCATCACAACCTTGAGAACCATATAATTGTCACCCCTGGCCTAACTAGACTGATGTTAATTGGGAGATTTGGCAACATTCATCTCAAGGCAAATCTTCAAATGAATAGCTATTATTATGAACACAGTAGATGAAGAAAGAATTCATTCCCCTAACCACTTGGTTTAATCCCCATAATCATCACTGCAAGCTATTCTTTCAATTTCATGAAATGTATACTAGATTCAAAGACACACGTAATTTTGCATGTATTAGGGCAATAAGTACAGGCACTGTGGTAATTTATACCACCTCCTTCTAAAAATGTTGAACTTTGCCTATGAATTACTAATCCTACATGGAAATGAATACAGTATTTGCAGAGGTTTTTTACTGTCTCCAGGAACTCAGGTGGGGACCAGACATGATGTTTCTTGTTAGTTCTCACCTACCTCCATTACCTGTAATTTAGTTAGATTACTGGAAAGTCATACGTCTCAGAGAAAGTTTAAACTGACTGTACCAGTAATAGTCAAAATTTAGTAGTAGAAAATGGTGATTCAAGTTATATCGAAGCCATAAGAACGGGACTGAATGGGGGCATTCCAGAACTTGATAGGCAGGATGCTACACATTTGAAAGACAAAAGGAGGATGGTATTCTAAAGTTCACAGCAATGGGACCTGACCTATATTACACAATGGAACATTTTTGGTGGAGGTGGCAATGTATTAACCTATAATAGCAAAAACACATTCAAAAGGAAAACTCACTCTCGCACACACTAGGCTTTGTACTCACTTTTTTGCAAGATAATTAAGAAATAGGAGTTGGAACTTCCTGTCATTTCTGCCATCTGTTTATGTATGTTCTTATCAGTTTCACATATGTGCACAGATAAATTGCTTCTACCTTATTTCCATATTAATCTGAGATTCTTTAACCCCTCCCTACCCAAAAAAAATCAGGCAAACATATATTTAAATAACATTCTTGAATCGATTTTCTCTTAAAACAGAAATGTCTGTTGATGTGTTGTTTTTTTAGTTGCTTTTTTCACACAAACTAAAGACTGAGTCCCCTCGGGGAGATAGAGCAAAATATAAATAAAGTATATTATTATTATGGACAACCCCAGCTGCGGCCTATCCCCAAGTGCATCTGTGACAGGCTACCAGTTTCCTCCCCTTCTACTCTGGTGTTGGTGAACGCTAGGTCCATAAGGAATAAAACTGCTACCATCAGGGATTTTCTTACTGACCAGGGAGCTGACCTAGTGTGTATCACAGAAACTTGGATCCAAGAGGGGGATGAGATCCTACTCCGGGAAATAACATCTCCAGGTTATGTAATCACCAACCAGATGCGAACTGGGAAGCGGGGGGAGGGGGGTGGCTATGCTCTCCCGAGAAAGCTTCTCTCTTAGGGCAGCTCCTGTACCGAACATCTCTGGCATCGAAAGTGTTGGTCTGGTGTGGGATTCTCCTGAGAGTATAGCCTTCCTGCTGGTGTACGGTGCACCCAGCGCACCAGCAGATAGCCTACCCCAGCTGCTTGAGACGGTGTCGGAGTGGTGCCTAAGGTTTCCCAGACTCATTGTCTTGGGAGATTTCAACGTCCACGCTGATGCGGACTCTTGTTCATTAGCAGCTACAGACCTAGTGTCCACCATGGAGACACTAGGACTCTCGCTTTGTAGTACTGGGCCTACGCATCAGGCGGGACACACACTAGATCTGATCTTCAGCGCAGGAATTCAAGTGACCCAAGTCTCTACTATAGAGGTTCCATGGTCGGATCACTGTGCCCTAAGAGTCCGGTTGGAGCATGCCTTCCCACCCGACAAGGGCGCCGAGCTGATCTGGGCTCGCCCAAGGAATCTTATAGAACCCAGTAGGTTCCGGGATGCTCTGAGAGATCTGGAGCCAGTCACCGACTCGATCGATGCACAGGTGGACTCATGGAACACCAGGCTATCCAATGCACTCGATGAGATCGCCCCTAGACGCCCTCTCCAACCCCACCGAAATCGGTCTCCTTGGTTCACCGAGGAACTTCGACTGATGAAGCGAGAAAAGAGATGGCTAGAGAGCGTGTGGTGAGAACTCCGTGACGGAGTATCGAGATCAGCCTATAGGGCTTTCATGGAGTCCCATGAACATGCTATCATTGAAGCAAAGCGAGCATATTACGCCTCTCTGATAGCGTCTGCCAGCTCACGCCCGGCAAAATTGTTTAAAATTATTCGATCTTTAACGACGGTCCCTATTGTGCCAAAAAGTGATGATCAGGCCCTTTCAGCCGAGGCTTTTCAGAGCTATTTTACCGACAAGATCTCGCTACTACGCCGGGACCTCCCTGCCACAATCGACACAGTGAGAGAACTTGGGATGCCGTGGCCACTTGCTGGGCCCACCCTCGACCGGTTCATCCCGCTGGACACAGAGGCTCTCGATAGGCTCATAGCTGCAGCTAGACCGACCACTTGCTCCCTCGATCCGTGTCCCTCTTGGTTGGTGAAATCCTGCCTGGAGGGATTACGTGACCCACTGCTGAAGATAATAAACAGCTCCCTTGAGCAAAGAGTCTTTCCAGAGGGATTAAAAGAGGCGGTGGTCTCTCCTCTGCTGAAAAAAACAGATTTAGATCGTTCGGTTCCCTCCAGCTACCGCCCAGTTTCGAATCTTTCATTTCTGGGCAAGGTGATTGAGAGGGCAGTAGCGGTGCAGCTGCAGCAGTTCCTAGATGACACAACCGGATTGGATCCTTTCCAGTCCGGCTTCCGTGCGGGGCATGGGACAGAGACTGTATTGGTTTCCATCACGGATCATCTCCGATGCCAGCTTGACCAGGGCGGGTCGGTGCTGCTTGTGTTATTGGATCTCACAGCAGCATTTGACACAGTCGATCACAATCTTCTGACCCACCGCCTTGCCATTGCTGGAGTTAGGGGGACAGCTTTAAATTGGCTGGCCTCCTTTCTTCACAACCGTGGACAGCAAGTGGAGAGGGGAGGCCTGGTCTCTGAGAGGTCCCCTCTACATTGTGGGGTTCCTCAGGGGGTCATTCTCTCCCCTCTGTTGTTTAACATCTATATGCGACCACTTGCTCTGCTGGTGCGAGATTTCGGGCTCGAGTGTTATCAATATGCTGACAACACTCAGCTTGTGTTAAAGATGGAGGGCCGACCGGAGTCTGTACCCGACAGTTTTCATCGGTGCCTCAAGGCCATAATTGGATGGTTACATTCCAGTAGGTTGAGGGTGAATCCAGCAAAGACGGAGATCCTATGGCTGGGCCGACTGGGCAGTGGGGATATCCAGTTGCCAACCCTAGATGGCGAAGTGCTACGCCTGTCTTTACTGGTAAAGAGTCTAGGAGTCCTCTTGGACCCTTCATTGACGATGGAGGCCCAGGTCTCCGCCGCTAGCAAAACTGCCTTTTTTTCATCTTCGGCAGGCTAGACGGCTAGCCCCCTATCTGTCTAGGGACAACCTGGCTACGGTGATCCAGGCTACAGTCATCTCGAGACTGGATTACTGTAACGCCCTTTACATTGGCCTTCCTGTGTCGGTGATCCGGAAGCTCAAATTGGTGCAAAATGCAGCTGCTCGGCTCCTTGCGGGAGTCCCAATAAGATGCACATAACACCAATCTTACGGCAGCTGCACTGGTTACCAATTGAGCACTGGATCACTTTCAAAGTGATGGTGCTTACCTTCAAGGCCTTACATGGTCTAGGGCCGATGTACCTGAGGGACCGCCTCATTCCCTACAAACCCCAGAGATCCCTCCGTTCTAAGGACCAAGACCTGTTGGAAGTCCCCAGTTTCAAGACCTTGCGTCTAACAACAACCAGATGCAGAGCCTTTTCAGTAGTGGCGCCATCTCTCTGGAACACCTTACCACCTGAAGTTCGTGCCTTGCGGGACTTGTCGGCCTCCCGCAGGGCATGTAAGACACATCTGTTTCGGCAGGCTTTTGAGTTCTGTTGTTGATGTTTTAAAAGGTGCTTTTAGGATGTTTTTAAGATGTTTTTTAAAGATGTTTTTAAGATGTTTTTTACATTGTTGATTTTAGCTGGTTCTTGTAAGCCGCTCCGAGCCCTAGGGGAGTGGCGGTATATAAGTTTGAAAAATAAATAAATAAGTTAAACACATTGTATTACATTCTCAAATATTTTAGTATGAAAATCCAAGCAGAGAAATAGAATAGAATGGACTTGAGAGGGTGACAGAAGTGGTTGCTTTAGAAACTCTCCAAGATTTATAGGTTTATAAATGTTTACCCTGTTTATTTTAAAAGGTTTTCACATTTCTTTTGCTACATGACAACAAAATTGCATGCAGAAAAAAACAGATATGTGCTATGTTAACTTACTCATTCCCATATGGGAGAACTACTGATTTAATCAGTGTTCTCCCCACTGCTAGATGTCTTAGAAAACTGTGCAATTTATTTATTTATTATTTTTATTTATTTAATTGATATCCCATCATGTGATCTATGCAACACTATAAAAAGTTAAGACACAATTATGCTAAATATCTATTTTTAAAACACAGTTTAAAAAACAAGTAGAAGATAGCATTGAAAACAAGTATAAAACAGTATTAAAGTGTATATAGTAAAGAGGTGAAATAATGTCAGCGAATCTAGAAAAGTAATGCAACATGTAGAAATTTCACCTAAGCTATTGTTGCTGCTGCTGCTGCTGCTCAGTCGTTTAGTCACTTCAAGGATACCATCCATCCATCTTGCCCTTGGTCGGCCCCTCTTCCTTTTTCCTTTCATTTTCCCCAGCATCATTCTCTTCTCCAAGCTTTCCTGTCTCCTCATGATGTGGCCAAAATACTTCAGCTTTGCCTCTAATATCGTTCCCTCCAGTGAGCAGCCGGGCATTATTTCCTGGAGGATGGACTGGTTGGATCTTCTGTATATTCTTGCCACCTTTTCTTGATCTCTTCAGCTTCTGTTAGGTCCCTGCCATATTTGTTTTTGATCATGCCCATTTTTGCTTGAAATTTGCCTCCGATGTTTCTGATTTTCTGGAAGAGGTCTCTTATCCTTCCTATTCTGTTGTCTTCTTCCACTTCCATGCATTGCTTATTCAAAAATAGATCCTTGTCTCTTCTGGCTAGCCTCTGGAATTCTGCATTTAACTGGGCGTATCTCCCCCTATCGCTGTTTCCTTTCGCCTTCCTTCTTTCTTGGGCTACTTCCAGTGTCTCAACAGACAACCATCTTGCCTTCTTGGTTTTCTTTTTCTTTGGGACATACTTTGTTGCTGCCTCCTGAACAATGTTGTGGACTTCTGTCCATAATTCTTCTGGGATTTATTAAATCTAGTCCGTGAAATCTATTCTTCACCTCCAGTGCATATTCACTGGGAATATTTGTGAGATCATATCTAATTGGTCTGTGCATTTTCCCCATTCTCTTTAGTCTGATTCTAAACTTTGTAATAAGAAGTTATAAGTTATATAAGTTATAAGAAGTAATAAGCTATTGTTACTGTTTTTTAAAAAATCTCCTCGGCTTGCACTGGCAACCTTAACCACCTTTGCTAAAGCAACCACTATAACTTGCCCACAGTATATGGATTGCGAAAATAAGGTTGTTTCAATTATGTAGTTGGTTTTTTTTACAACTATCCCCCTCAAAACTGACTTGAAATATGTAGAAGTTAGCTGCCTCCTAAACTAAAGGACAGATTTGACAGAAGTGTGGCATTGGGTGACAAATGAGAAACAGATATACATTTATTGCCCATGAACAAGGAGCCACAGCAGTGCAATGGATTAAACCCTTGTGCTGGTTGAACTGCTGACCTGAAGGTTGGGTTGCTGACCTGAAGGTTGCCGGTTCGAATCCGTGAGATGGAGTGAGCTCCCATCTGTCAGCTCTAGCTTGCGGGGATATGAGAGAAGCCCTCCAGCTAACACATCTGGGCCTCCCCTGGGCAATGTCTCTGTAGACAGGCAATTCTCTCACACCAGAAGCGACTTGCAGTATGTTCTCAAGTCGCTTCTGACACAATTAAAAAATTGCCCATAAACTGTGTACCAAAGTCCTCTGAAGCTTCCATGCCCACTTCAACAACAAATTGTCTCATTCATGCTGTAATAATTTTTTCAAATACAACCCCTGCTTTAAAAAAATGTTTTCAGCAAGCCAACTATAAAAAGCATACAGACTTCTAATTTTCTAAATTACAACAAAATTAAATGTGAACTTCCAAGGAAAAATGATGGGGAGAGAGACAATAAATGATTTTACCAGGAAAACAAATGCTAAATTTATTGGTCTCGTGTTTGCAGCAATGTCAGACAACCGGGACAATAAAGAAGACATTGATAGGATAAGCCAGGGGTCCCCAAACTAAGGCCCGGGGGCCGGATGCGGCCCTCCGAGGTCATTTACCTGGCCCCCGCCTTCAGTTTTATAGTATAATATTAATTGTAATATTGATAATAATATTATAATGTAATACAATATAACACTAATAATAATACCATATAATAATATTAATTATATATTCTATATTACATATAATATTACTAATAATATTACAGTATAGTAGTATAGTTCAATATAGTAATATATAATGCTAATATTGTGTTATGCTAATAATATAATATATTGTATGTACATATAATTTGTAAGCCACTCTGAGTCCCCTTTGGGGTCAGAAGGGTGTGATACAAATGTAGTAAATAAATGCAGTAAATAAATAAATAATAAATTTTAGACTTAGGGTCACCCAAAGTCTGAAATGACTTGTAGGCACACAACAACAACAACAACAACAACAACAACAACAACCCTAATTAACTTGACTATCTCATTGGCCAGAAGCAGGACCACACTTCCCATTGAAATCCTGATCAATGTATGTAGGTTAAAATTGTTTTTATTTTTAAATATTGTATTGTTCTTTCATTGTTGTTGTTGTTGTTGTTGTTGTTGTTGTTGTTGTTGTTGTTGTTTTTGCACTACAAATAAGACATGTGCAGTGTGCATTGGAATTTGTTTGTATTTTTTTTTTCAAATGATAATCCGGCCCCTCAACAATCTGAAGGATTGTGGACCGGCCCTCGGCTTAAAAAGTTTGAGGACCTCTGGGATAAGCTCTTTATTTGATGAACTAAAAAATTATAAATGCCTATCAGGATGGGTGTTATTTTTAAACCAAAATAACGAAGTCAGGTATTTTTTAGACATGTAGAATATGAGTAATTTCAGAATTAAAGCAAAGATTTATGACACAGTGTGTATGGAGGAACTGTGGTGTTGATAAGGTCCCTTTTATAAGCTTGAATGATGACTGGACCCTGAATCTATGTGAATATTCTGCCATGCAAGTTCCATTGAAATGCACTGAATGATCTCCTACGCTGTTCCACCATTCCCATTAATTTTAAGCAGGGCTCATGCAGAAAAGCTTTCCCTTAGATTGTGCCCTAAAGCAACATTTTGGCAATGCACAGTTGTGCCATTTTAGGCTATCTATTTTTAAATTATATAGATAAAGCACTGTAATATAATATTACAACATAATGGATTAGAGTTCTAACTCACTAGAGCACAAGAAGTACTATTTCACTTCCATTCTGAACCAGTGCCATGCTTTATACTTTGCAAGAGAATTCAGTTTCCATGAAACATCTTGGTATTTCCATATCCATATCCTTCTTCCACAAAAAGGGACAGGACCATCCGCTTAACCTCCCTATCTCCACCAGACTGTAACAGCACAACTCCAGAGCCCCATCTGACCAAATAGCTGGAAATGATTCAAGTAAGCCATATTCAGACTTAGGGTGGCCATTTATTTTACCTTACAGACACAGTCTGTCCCTCCCTCCTTCCGGCTCTTGGGCTGCCAATTGCAAACCTCTGGTAGAAAGTCAATGATCAGAAGAAGAAAGGGTAGGGCTTAACGTTGTCCATTAATTGTTAGTGCTTAGTCTGCAGACTAAGCAGAAAGAAAGGTCAGGCTTCCCTGGCACATGATGTGTTGCATTATAAGGTGAGATGTACTGTATCTTTGTTTCATTCATAGCAACAAATTAGCATATGTAAACTGTATGCTAATATATATCACATTCTTGGTAGTACATTTTGAGTTGTTTTGGGAAAAACTACTTAAACACAGTTTTCAAAGTACGAGGTATAGAACTGAAGAAAAGAGGATCTCTCTTTCATTTTGTTTTCAGTGAAGGTAATTCATGAACCTTCCTCCTCCAATCAGTCATATACATATATTTCCCCCTTATCTAAAATGCTTGGGACAAAAAGTGTTTTGGATTTTGGATTATTTTGAAATACCTGTACTTCCATATAATGTGCATAATGTGATACCTTTATGCCTTGGAGATGGGGCCTGAATCTAAACATGAAATTCACATATGTTTCATACACATGCCCTGAATGCAATCTTATACAACATATTTTTTAAAAATGTGTGCATAAAACAAAGTTTCTGTACACTGGCCTATCAGAAAGCAAAAGTGTCACTATCTCAGCCATACATATGTACCATTTTGAGTTTTGGAATATTTTGGATTTTACAGATAAGGGATGCTCAACCTGTAGCTCTGAGGGGCCCATGGACTCTCGCTTTAGAATTTAAAACAAGTAGCAACTTGATGGGGGTGAGGAAGAGAAATCATTTCCCAACTTTGAATAAGACAATGAACAAGGCAACTGTTCACAACACAGTGTCGTAGTACAGCTAAAATGGCAAAAATGAGAATACCATCTATGAACATGTAATTTGGAAAAAAAATAGAGGTGAGCCCACCTACAGCCCAAAACAAAACAAAGTCCTACAGCATTATAATTGGTCAATAAATATTTAGTGACAATGTATTGCATTTATCAAAATTAACAGAATCCAGATGCCCCAGTCTGTTACATATACATCCTCAGTATCACAAAGAAGGCACCCAGCCGCCAGAACTGCAAACTACTATCTCATTGATACAACTTATTAGCAGAAAATGGGAAGTAAAGAAATTGACTTTAGCTGCAACTTTGCCTTTCCCTGTAGCTCAGTGATTCTCAACCTAGGGTTCTCAGGTGTTTTTGGCCTTCAACTCACAGAAATCCTAAGCCAGCAAATTGGCTGGGGTTTCTGGGAGTTGTGGGCCAAAAACATCTGGGAACCCCAGATTGAGAACCACTGCAGCTGATCAGTATGTTTCTTGAATTGTGACACATCCTTAACATGTTAGCCAGGCTCGGCAGGTTACATGCAATGTTAGCACTGGGTCAAGTTGAATTTAACTTTTTATATAAGTGGTATAAGGTGACTTTGATTCATGTTAAACCTATGTATGAGAGAAATTCAAGGTGGCTAAATCATATCCTCCTCCAAGGTTGTTTTTGTAGCACTTGACCCCAAACTTTCAGTCACATTAGTTTTTACCCATTCAAGGAACCCAATGATTCCAGCAGCAGACAACTGACATCAGGCCCATTAAAGCTGCCCAGTGTGATCCATAGGCTTCATACGTATTATTCTATTCTTGCTGTATCTTGAAAGTTTTCAAAACTTCACTGCTTTCTTCAACAGGTAAGTATGTTTTTGGATGCCACTGTATGCTGATCTGTTTTAGTGAATCTAATCAACTCTATTTTGACAATAACTGGCTTCTCTCTATGGCCAGGATTATGCTATGCTAGAAATGCTGTAACAGCAATATTGGGTACCTAGGGCCAACAATTAGAAGTTATGGCTGCATACAGTATTATAAAGTCATCTCAAACAACACACAAACTTTGGATTAATGCTATACTAGTCACACAAACTTTAGATAAGGATTATCATGTATGCATTAGAAATTGCTAGTATGCACTTCATCATTGTCTGCACAGCTCTGAATTTCTATAAAATACTGATGCTTCAAAGTTTATCGCAACCAGGGCGGCAGGTAGGTTGGACTACAAAGCAGTACTGAGACTTGGTAGAACCTTTGCCCAAAATTATTGTTTGTTGCCTGTTTGCTTTTCTACCCAGTCTCATGGCCCATCCAAGCTCTGTGTTTCACATGATATTTCAGTCCTACCTTATGATGTTAAAAATCATAAAGGAAAAAAAGGTGAAGATGTTAGAATCACAGACTACATTCTGTCTGACTGGGGATTTCAATACAGGCAAAGGCCACCCTCTTCTTGGCTATGTGAGGAACAAAGGGAACTAAAAGACAAGAAATAGAATTTTATTGCCCTTTGTCTCTAGTCCTCACATGGCCAAGAAGTTATGCAGTATCATCTTAACCGACAGTAGAATATCATCTATAGCATAGTTGTAATGAAGTAGTTAGATATGCTGCCAATGAAGCATGATAAATGAGCAATTTCCATGATGACTTGCCCAAATTCAATGACAATGACCTCTGGTAAGAATATACCACCTGATGTGGCATTTGAATAATATTCCATGGCTGCTGTAAATTTCATAAGTGTTATTAAAAATAAAATAAAAACAGTAGAATGTAGGAAGAAAAGTGTTCCTCTTTTAAAATCCATTGACTCCTTACAATGAAATCCTAGTGATGTAGGTAATATGGAATATCATTTTATCCAGTCATCAATAAAATATTACTTTGCTACCTGAATGATAATGCCAGCCCTGCAAAATATGTAAAGAAATAGAGAACATTCGGAAGCTCTCCTAAAGTGACTCTTTCCATATGTTAATCTGAAATGCCAGAGATATTTAGTTCAGCCACTGTGTTTCTGAAATCAGGATCATGTGAGTACTAAGTAGCTTAGTGTATTTATTTGAACAAGTAGTGGAATCTCATTTTCTACATCAAAGGGACTTATTCTGAATAGTTACCTCAGCAAAAACATACATGGGGCAACCTGTAGTTGAAAATATAATCTTGCAACCATTTTCTGTCTGCATCGGCATGATAGCTCAATAACCGCTGCCATGAAACTTTACAAAATCTACCTCCACATGAGTTTCCAAAAATACAGATAAGCATGTTTCTTTTACTGTAGGTACTTTTCTAATGTTTGGTTGAATTCCAGCAGAGCCCTTTACATTTACAGGTAATCCATGAGATAATAACAGTTTTCTGTAACACACCCTCTAACACCCACACTTTTAGGTAGCAACAAAAGCACACACTAATAAACAAAAGACAAACTCTTTCAGCAACACATAATGTTCAACATGCAAAATGACTGGGGGGAAATGTCTTAAGAAAACCATTGGGAACAATTAGCTCCAGCCTTGTTCAACATGAAAATTATGGAAAAGAGAACAGGACAATCTTCCAAAATAAGTGCACCCCAAACTGGAATGCTACCAAGTCCATGTTTGTGACTCCCAGAAGACCCCCATGCTCTGACCACTAGTATGATTTTTAAAATATATTGATTTTTTTTTCAGCCACAATTAGCAAAAAGGTGACCAAATCTCCACAAAAAATGGTGGTTTGAATCTTTCTGAATCCTATCACCCACAAAAGACCTTAAATACCTCCAGACTTTTTCAGCTAAAAAAATGAAACCAGGAGAAATGTTATGACACTTTTGTTGTGCCACGAGTAGTGTCTTGTCTCATCTGGCCAGAGTGTGATAGCCCTCAATCCCTGTGTAATTTGTCCATCTCTGGTGTACGAAAAGCCTACTATACCACCCAAACACTGTGGGTGAAAATATTAAATATTTATTCCTTTGACTTTGCTATTGAGTGCTCCACAATCCCCTTTTTCCATTCCCACATAACTCGTTCAGGATAGGTTTCTGTCTTAATCGGGTTAATATAACAACCTGGTTCATAGATGTGGTTATCATTCATTACAAGGCTAACTTAGCCTTCATCTCTGCCTTCTTGTCTTGAAACAGTGTTGATACAGCTTGCCTCCGGTGGCCTAGGGGATAAAAGCCTAATGACTTGGTTGGGTTGCTGACCTGAAGGCTGCCAGGTTCGAATCCCACCCGGGGAGAGCGCGGATGAGCTCCCTCTATCAGCTCCAGCTCCATGCGGGGACATGAGAGAAGCTTTCCACAAGGATGGTAAAACATCAAAACATCTGGGCATCCCCTGGGCAACGACGGCCAATTTTCTCACTCCAGAAGCAACTCGGTTGCTCCAGACACGAAAAAAAAAACCCAGCTTGCATTAAGCATTATCTGGGATACAGCACAATATCTTTAAGGAATATAACTATACTTTCCTACCAACTAGGAGATGTGAGTGGCTCTGCTTTTAGTTTGAAGTCAAAAATAAACTATCCAAAGTATTTAGCGCACATTTTAGAAAAGCTAACCAATATGTAAAATACCAGTCTCAAAATAGATTCAGCACTTTGCATTGCCTCTTTAGAGATAAATACTTGAGTGATCAGACTAAAACAGCATCACTAACATCAGAACCACCACCTCTCATATATACTTCAAGATATGAAACCCAGACTGAGGGTGCAGACAGAATAACTGTTATCCAATTGTGGGTTCACCACGATGGAAAATAAGCTTAGCTCCCTAGTCCAGTAGAGATCACAAATACACTTTATTTTCCTTCTTCCAATATAAAAGAAAGGTTGCAATTCATGATTATGGTTAAGAATGAAGAGCTCCACTTCTTGAGGCAAGGGCACAATCTTCACACATCCCAACCACTATGAACATAGATTCCTCAAGAACTCCTATCGAATTCACTCTCCCTGACCCCTTACTGTCACTATGACAGGCATTTTACACAATGGCAGGCATAATCAATCAAAATATCTATTAAAAACATATTTAATGCAGATTTTACATCTGCGTATATCAATCTAGCAGGAAGTATCTTGCATATATCAGTACTCTGTACATATCAATCTAACAGGAATTCTGTCACAATTCTGTCACTCTCTGAATTATATGCAGCAGCAAGCAGATAAAGCTCACTCCTACCACCACCAAGCACCTAATGAGCAATACATTATCAAAGGTCACTGAAAATCTTAGAAGTCAAAAATCCTTTTGTATCCATTTCATGGGAGAAATCCAAACAGAATTGGGGAGATACCACCAGAAAGTCTCAATTCCTGGTACCCAGTAATATTTGAACCTTGAAAGTGGGTACACGCACAGAGTTTCTAAAACCGAAGCTTCTTATTGGAGCAAACTGATTATCAAATATCCCTCTCTTAAGTCATTCAGGGATTAAAAGATAAATATGTATGTGTATGTGCTTTCAAGTCACATGTCAGCTTCTGATGACCCCATGACTTTCATAGGGTTTCAGAGAAATGTTAAATTTTCATGAGTTTAATATACCCATCACACTTTTCTTCGGATGTTATGTCAATCAGTGTGACTACTTATTGTGTATGTGCTTGCTTTCAAGTCACCTGCTGACTTAAGACAATCCCATGACTTTCATGTGGTTTTCTTAGGCAAAAAATGCTTAGAGGTGGTTAGTTCCTTCCTCTGAAAGCCTACAGTATCTGACATTTACTTGAGATCTTCAGTTCAAGTATTAACCAAGATCTGGTGCATTTAAATTATTTAGAATTAATGACTACTTATTACAATGGTTTAGCTGCAAATATGATGCTTTGGATCACTTGAGATTACTATTTTCTGGTTTCAATGTCTTGCTCTAGAACTTAAGTTGCATGGAAAGGCCCCCAAATGTGTACCTGTTCCTGAGCTGTTCTGAAACCATGCTGCATGATGTATCTCCCAAGCCCTTTATAGCTCAGCAACAGACTGTCGTATCTGTCTCAAAAGTGGAAATGGTTAATCATTATTCAACCCTTCTTTTATGCTAGCTAGGAGCTGTAATGGGAAAGAGAAATAATCGCCTATGCTCCAGTGCAAAGCATATTGGTTTGCTTGTTTCCTACTTCTTTAATGAGAAAATAAGAGCATTCAAATTGTATTCAGTCTTCTATCTCCTAGCAGTAGTTTACTCTGGGACATTGACAGCTGGTGATTCCACAATAGGACCCTAAATCTACTCCAAGTATTAGCCAGGACTTACCCTACTTAGCTTCCAATATCAGATGGGATCTGGTAGCTTTATGAATGCTACACTCTAGGCTTGGAACATCTTTTCACCCAGCACCACACAGAGTCCAGTAGTTATTAACTACAGCAGTTTATTTACAAAGCCTGTACAAAAGGCATTGTACATTGTACAAACATCCCCTGTCTCCTCTGCAACTGCCGGCACTTCTCTCTGATCTGAGGCTTACAAATTGCCCTGACCACACAGAGAATTGTCAATGGGAAACCGATCATCTCCCTCTGCCCCAGCAATGTTATTCATAAAGTACTTGAAATGTAACTTAAAATCAAATGAGAAATCTACACATCTGGTGAGAAATTATTGTAATATGTTCTCATTCTTACATATGGTTCTTATTATTTAAAACTTTTTGCACCTAGATCTAATAAGCATTCTGACAGCTGAACTTTGTGCAACTGAAGGCAGCCCTAGTCAGATGAATGAGAGAATATGGGTTTGGACCAAACAACTAAGATTTGCAAATATACTCTAAACATGCAGCAACCAGAAGTATTATGCCTTTGAAAAAAAATCCTCTTTAAGTTTTTTCAGAAGCTCAAGAAAATGATGTAGCATAATCCCCACTGAAGGGTATGGTATGGTAAAACTGGCCATGATTTTAATGGTTCTTGACTGAACTCCAAATCTCCTCCCTGGTGGATATCAAGTCAGGACTCTTGGGGAACTAGGGCACCCCACATTTAAACAGATATTTCCTAAAGTACAAAATAGTCATGATACAGGTCTCATTTGAAGTGCATATACATTGTTATAATTAATTGGATGTATATCCTGTCTGTCTCCCAAATAATGGTACCCAAGGTAGCTAGAAATTATAGCATGAAATACAATTGAAACATACAAGTTTAAAAATACAATTTCAAATGTGCTAATAGAAGGAAAACTAGCATCCTCCTACAGCTATTTTGTCATAGCAATCCTCTTTAACTACCTAAGGCTTTCATGAATAAAAAGGTCTTTGGAGGAAGGAGACCAGGGAGGGAGTGACTAAGAATTCAATTGGTGGGAATTGCACAATTCAAAAATGGCCACAGAGCAATAATTATGTTGCATCCTCTTCAAACATGCCTCCAAAGGTTGTGGAACAGAAAGACAATGAAGTCCAGGCAGATTTATATGGGACAAATACAGTATATCCAGTTCCTTAGACCCAAATTGTCTAGCTATAACCAGTAGTTTGGTCATGTCATTCTATTTCTTTGAATTGTCCCCAAAAGTGACCAAATTAGTAACC
This sequence comes from Anolis carolinensis, assembly GCF_035594765.1. NCBI lineage: Eukaryota > Metazoa > Chordata > Lepidosauria > Squamata > Anolidae > Anolis > Anolis carolinensis. The sequence goes on from NC_085841.1 coordinate 287,816,649, forward strand.
AGTTAAGTTGTCAAAATGAGAGAGTTGCATTTCCCTTTTACTGACCTCAGTCAACAGTGTTCCAGACTGGGTGAAATCTGTGGACACTTATCAAAGGCAACCTTATGTAGCTCTCTTTTGATAGCAGCCTTAAAAAGCCTTAAAAAGATGTGATAAAAGCATGTGCTCCTATGACAAAATCAGATCTCACAGTCATATACAGTGCTAAATTTTTGAAACACATAACAGCAGGGTTTATCAGCCTTTGAATTTCAAAAAAGGTAATCATCTGCAAATATATATATGTGTACAGTTTTAATGTAAAACTGAAATGCGATTACAGGTTGTGCAGTCCTTATTCAGAATTCTAAAATACTCCAAAAGCCAGAATTATCTATCTGGGTGACTGAAAGAAATACACCTTTGCTTTCTGATAATTCAGTGGACACAAATTTTGTTTATGCATGAAATTGTTTTTAAAATATTGTACAAAATTACCTTAATAGATACAAATATACTCACTTATCAAGAAGTAAGAAGCGAATGAAGACTTTGAAAGAAGAATGAAGAAGCAACAAAGGAAAAATACCCCACCAGCTAAAGCTAGGAAGCTCCAGACACCTTTTTACCCCTTTCTCCTTTTCATTTTTCAATGCCCTTTTTTGTTTTTGTTTTTTTCTTTTTTTTCCTTTTCTATCTTTCCCCTTCTACCCTCTCCTTTTCTGCAACCTTTTTTTCTTTTTTTAAATTATATTTTATTGAAAATGTATGAAAATTCTCAATAAAGATTATTTAATAAAAACAAAACAAAATTACCTTAATACATGTATATAAGTTATATGTGAAACAGATGCATTCTGTAGTTAAATTTGGATCACATCTTCAAGATGTCTCATAATATATGAGTATGCAAATACAGATATTATAACATTCCAAAATCCTTCCAAAATCCTTCTGCTCCCTAGCATTTTGGGTAAGTGATATTCAACCTGTACTTTGTAGTAATGTTTAAAGGGTATTACTGAAGTCTTCTCTCTCCAAAGATTTTTCAGATACTTTATAGGTTCAGCATGGCTAATTTTGAAAAGATATGTCCAATAATAAATGCGGGGCATCATGTTGAACAGCATTGCTTTACAGTTTATGATTATTTGTAATAAATCACTTTTTATATGTTACTTCAAACACTGAATTTCAAGTGTGAGATCTGCCAGTGCTAAAATGCCCTGTGATTTTAATATGCAAACCTCCTACCAAGGTAATGTTTCATTTTAATTATTGTTTCGGTTTAATGGGTTTTCATTAAATTAGAGGATTGAGCAATTACCAGGGTGAACAGCTAATGTTTCAAAGGTAAGATCTCATGGCTCTGTAACAAAGACAGAGCTACAACAGAAGCAAGTGAGAAGCATATTGCAATGTACATGTTTTCCTTGAAAAATGTACAATTTTTTCTCCAGCATTTTATCCCAATTGTCAGGCTAGTGTAAACCAGTTTACCACTGTTCATCTTTTGTCAAACCAACCTCCCATTGAAAATAGGACACTTTTGTTAATACGTAACTTTGAATACATTCAAAAATACAGAGAGAGACACAAATCTGGAACTAATACATTGTAAGAACTGCTTATTAAATGAAACATTCCTTCTTATTTTCATCTACCCCACAGCTTTTTTTTCTGTCTTGTTGGATCAAGTCACAGTTTCCACTTTTGATTTCTGGGCAAAGTTTGGTATTCAGAGGTTGGTGCTGGGGTTTTACACCCATCTTTGCAGCAAATTGCTCTTACTAAGTGGCAATATATGCAGCAAAGAAAAGTTTTTTCTGCATGCCTTCTGTCTGCAGATTCACGTTCAGCTGAGCTATTCAGAGTAGTGAGAGGCTTAACTCAGGTACCCTCCCTTCCAAACCAATTGCTAGAAGTTTCTGTAGTTCACTGTAATGCTCTTAACAACCATTTTGCAGATAAAATCTCTTGCATATGAGCTGACTTCGATGCTGTCATTGAAGCAGAGGCCAACAACAAAGTGTCCAGGAACTCTGTGAGTGGGGTTAGACTGGATCAGTTTCAACTGATGAGTACTGTTGATGTGGACAAGCTGCTGGGGTTAGTAAGGAGGAGAACTTGCTTTCTTGATCCCTGCCCCTCTTGGCTGGCCATCCAGGGGGGAAATACAATTCATTCTCAAATACAAAAAAATATTAATGAATCTCTCAGTGAAGGGAACTTTCCATCCTGCTTAAAAGAAGCAGTAATTAGACTGCTACTGAAAAAGCCCTCCCTGGACCTTAATAGTTACAGACCAGTGTCTAACCTTCCTTTTTTGGGCAACATGATTGAGAAGCCAGTTGCCCTACAACCCCAGGAAGTCTTGGATGACTCACACTTCCTTGACCCATTTCAAACTGGGTCAGGGATTCCTCTTCTTCAGAAGAGGAAGGGGAGCAGGAAAGTGTTCATGAATCTGAGGGTGAGTTGGAGTCTGAGGAGACTTTGCTAGTACCCTCATTCCAGGAGAGCCGAAAGGAAACAGAGCAGAGACGTCATTCAGCTAGATTAGCTGCCAGAAATGCAGCTGAGTAATTAGGAACTGCCCTAGCAGCTGTGTGGGGACTCAGGGCTATAAAAGCCGAAGCAGGTGCAGCCAGCTCTTGCTGGTAACAAACTGACTCTAATGCCTTCAATCTCTGTGTGCCTGCTTCAAGTCTGCATCTGGATTTATGCCTGTTTCTTTGTCTGAAGTAAGACTTCCTGGTTTTCTTTAGCATTATTTCACTGAGTGCACTGTTCTTTATGTTTTGCTGAAGTAAAGCAGTTTTCATTTACTTACCACAGTGTCTTAAGGCTGCTCTTGAAAGACAAAACAGGACAGCAGGAAATGGAGTTGAGACTGCTATGCTCACCTTAGTGGATGATCTCCATCTTAAAACAACAAGGGGTATGTCTCTGTTGGTGCTTCTAGACCTCTCAGTGACTTTCGATACCATCAACCATGGTATACTTATGGAATGCCTAAGGGGTTCTGGTCATACCTCTCAGGCAGGTTCCAGATGGTAGTGTTTGGGGATATATGCTCCCCAAAAAGGAACAGTTATATGGCATCCCAAAAAGCATAATTCTATCCCCAATGTTTTTTAAAATTTACATGATACCACTAGGAGAGATCATCTGGAGGCATGGGGTGAGATGTTATCAGCATGCTGATGATACCCAAATATGGTTCTCCATGCCTTCAAAAACAGCCTCAGGTAAGGATAGCATGGTAAGGTAAGGATAACACAAACCTGAGGTAGAGAGTATAAGTACAGTGTAACACTCTGATCAACATTTTCAAATGCATTCTGCATCTGAATGCACGTGGTCTATTTTTGTCATTTCAAAATGTCTAGACTTGTTGGCTTATATTAAAAGTTTTCTTTTCCTCCCTGTAAGTATCTACCTGTGCTGCTTGCTGCTTCAGTCAATGTGTGTCACTTAATTCTGATGCATTGATTATAGTACATTGGCCATCTGCTCCAAATCATATATGGCATCTATGGTTTTGCTATAACATGGCTATATCACACTGTGTATGCAAAAAACAAGTGGGTGATAGGGAATCATCTGGAACATGTTTACAGAACCTCTTGGCCTTAGAGTGCTAACTGGCTTAACCAGGTCTTTTTTATATTCAGGTCTTTTTTATATTAAGACTTGAGTCTTAGGTGAATACACAGAATAGATTAGCTTTATTTGTCATTGTGCTATTGCACAATGAAATTAAATGCCTTCCCCCCCCCCCACACACACACCACAAAACAACACACCCATCTCTTCACACACTCACACACCACCACCACACAGCCCCCAATTCCACCATCAGTGCAAAACCAAGGAGGTTCAAAATAGCCGCAGCTCTAGGATAAAAGCTATCCTTCAGTCTGTTTGTTCTTGTATTTGTCACCCTGTACTGTCCGCCAGATGGCACTAATTTTTTAAAAAAAATCCCCAAGAATGATTTCAGTTTTCTTAAAGTAGTGGGAATTATAAAGTTTTTCCAAAGAGGGGAGAGGGCAACCAATGATTCACTGTGCAGAAGCGGTGACGCTTTGGAGTGCCTTCCTATATGCCACTGTGCAGCTACCAAACCATGTGCAGATGCAGTAGGTTAGGACACTCTCTATAGCATAGTGGCAGAAAGTCAACAGCTTTTTTCATTCAGTTGGTGGTTCTTTAGGAATCTCAAATAGTACAGCCTCTGTTTAACTAACACTGCCGTATAGGTGCCCCAGGTCAGATCCTCGTTCACAGTGACACCCAGGAACTTAAAATTGTCCACCTGATCCATTTGGTCTTCATTTATGACCAAGGGCTGACCACTTCTTACAAAACCACTTCTTTTTAAAAAGATAAATAGCTGTTATGGAGGGACAATGGGAGGAAATCTCAGTGCAAATGACCCCAGGGAAAGTGCCACCTTAAGAAAGATGCCTTAAATCTGCTTCAATAGAAGCATCTTGAAGGCAAAGGACCCCAGGAAAAGTGCCGCTCTGTTTCAGTGGAAGGGTCTTGGGTGCAGACGACCCCACTGAAAGGAAAAATGCCTTTTTTTTCATTTCAGGAGCAACCTGAGAAACCGCAAGTTACTTCTGATGTGAGAGAATTGGCCACCTGCAAGGACATTGCCCAGGGGATGCCTGGATGTTTTAATGTTTTTACCATATTTTTGGAAGGCTTCTCTCATGTCCCCGCATGGAGCTGATAGCGAGAGCTCATCCACGCTCTCCCCAGGTTGGATTCGAACTGGAAACCTTCAAGTCAGTAACCCAACCTTCAAGTCATCAGTCCTGCCAGCACAAGGGTTTAACCCACTGGGGGGTCCTCAGAAAAAATGCCTTAAATCTGCTTCAGTGGAAGGGTCATGAAGGTAGTGCTGCCTTAAAAGATGCCTGTTTTTAAAAGTGTGTTGGTATCCTTGAAATTGAAGGACTGACCATGTCATGGGAATTAAGCGGATGGTTGAGTTAGAAGCTGGAGGAGATGATTTTAGTGTGATGGGAGTGAGTAAATTCTTCATCTTTAAAGACAGAGCTCCATGAAACACCACCCTTTCCCCCCACTTTCCCTCGTTTTCTCCAGCTCCTTGTGATGAAGTTTCTGGTTAATACTTCACAGGAGATATTACTTCCATAGAATTGTTATCTTTGATAATGTTACATATGCATTTTTACAAAAGCGGAATTATCACTTGTGTTACAGCACTAAATCATATATTATTGTGGTTTTGGTATTGGCTTTGCACACTAAATAGTAGAAATTAAGATGATCTCAAAGGAAAGCAACCTGTTGTTCTTTTAAATTAGATGTTTACTCCTTTGCTTGCTGAAATGCTGGAGGAGTCACTGTACCACTAAAAGCACACCATCTGCTCTTAAATCATGTGAGCTAATCAAATTACATGCCTTGTTAACTAATTAGTTCAGGAGTCACTGATTGCAAGGTCTTTCCCCACATGTTATTGTTATTGCCCACAAGGTGTTGCAATCTGAACACTGTAAATAATGTTACAGTTCTTGTTTTCAACTTTTTGCAAGAATGGTTAAACAAGAGTAATAGCAGCACAAATCAATTAAAAGAAGCCAGCGAAGCCAATGATAATGCTCAGCAAGCACTGGGAGAAGAATATGATTTATAAGTCTTGTTACAGATTTACTATCCTTCCCACAGAAGCACTGTTCATTTTAGAGATCTAATTTTGATTATGATAAACATTAATGTCACACTAAATAACAAGACATTGAAATTTTTGCCAAGGCACCTAGCAAGAAGTTTCTTCTGTGAAGGACAATTTCAGATAAATCTGAAGTTACAGCCCCATAAAACTAACAATTTTAAGATTATCCTCTGTAAAATGTGATTCAACATATTGCTTTTAGAAGTACATTTATGAATGTACTCTGAGATAAAGACACTGCGATTTCAGCATTACTGATGTCTTGATGCCTTTTAAAAAGAGCCTGTGCAGTGGAAAATACTCAGAAGTACAAACTTCACAAACATATGCTCATAATAAAAGATATTTTTGATACAGGTACACAATTCACATGTAATGTAACCTTTTTGAAAATGAAAAGATAATGTGTTTTTGAATGACCTTTCACAAGTTGGGAATGGTCTACCATAGTTGCATGAAATATAGAGGACTAGATTTGCATGTCTCAATTAAGCAATATTTCTTACCAAGCAAAAGTACATTCTACCATTTTTTTACCACGTAAAACTAAGGAAGGAAAAGGAAAATGTGTTGAACTAAAAAAGATCCTACTATACTCTATCAGACAAATCTTCGTTATAGAATAGCTACCACATTTGGTTGACAACGTCACTTTTAACTGACATGTCTCGATGCTTTGAAACCATGGCTTTTAAATGCTTTTAATTTAATCTTTTAAACTCTAAATTTTAAATATCTGTTAAATATAAAATGGTTATAATGTGAATTTGGTGGTCTGTGTTCAATTGTCTGATTGTCTTTGTTGCTTGTGTAAATTGGGTTTTATCTTTTGGTTTATATTATTTGGTATCTTTATATGGCATTGCATGTTTGCCTTTCTAAATGTCGTAAGCCACCCTGACTTCCCACTGGGGAGACAGGGTGGGATAGAAATAAAGTCTCATTCATTCATTCATGGGAATTGTAGTTTGGTGAGGCACTATTTGAGGGAAAGCAAGCGACAGTGGGATGGGGCCAAATGTAAGTCAGGAGATGCAGAGCATGGGGCGATGGGTTCTCCACACCCCCTGCCGGGACCCCACACATTCGCCATGATGTGTAGCAAATCCCAATATTAATGTGATAAAGTCCTAAGCAGCTTTCCCTTGGTTAAATCAGATCAGCTTGAATGCATTTTGTAGCCACTTGCAAGCTGATCCGCACTCACACCATGTTAAATATTCAGTGTAGATGGGGAATCAGCTGACTCTAAAATGCCCCAGTTTCTCTCCTTCCACTGTCAATCTCAGTTTACCTACATTGCTGAAAACTAAGTCAAATTCCAATAATAGTTTGCATTTAGTTAATTCAGCAGTAGAGAGATGGAAAGAAAAGGAGGGGCGATAGTTTGCCCTTCCTGTAGCTCAGGTAAAAGCAAACTAGTGCAGCCTCTGCTAGCTTGCCTGTTTTTTCTCATTAATTTTCTCTCTTGTTGTCTGGCAACACTTTTGACCATATTCTGATGTGGCTCAGCCACATTTCCACATTTCTTTAGCTGTAACAAAAAAAGCTCTACACTTTTCCTCTGGACAATTTATTTCTAAGATACAAAGAGCTTATTTCTTTGAAAGAATCCAGAAAGATCATTAGCAGCATTTTTTATAAACTGGATACATTTTGCAATACCCAAGCTGCTATATCAAATCATTGCTAGGTCTCTAGATCATTATATAAGCAATTCAAAGTCAGTTCAGATTATAAATCCACAAGCAGCAGCAATAAGAAGAGAAATGTACTGTCTTCAAGTCACTTCTCAATTTATGGCAACCTCATGAATTTCATAGGGTTTTCTTAAGCAAGGAGTACTCAGGAGTGTTTTTACCATTCCTTCCTCTGAAATACAGCCTACAGTACCTAGTAGTTATAGGCAGTATTAACCAGAGCTGACCCTATTTGGCTTCCATGGTCAGATGAGATCTGTTGCTTTTAGTGTTAGACCAAAACAGGGCAACTTATCTCAGCATTTTTCTTTGTGTAAATTAATGCACATATTCTAGATGAATACAGACATTGATCAATCTGTCCTAATTTCTCTGGCTTTTCTAACATTTCACAGACAACTTGTTTCTTGGTGCAATGACTATAAAATAAGGAAGATGAATGTCAGGTAAAGAACATGCCAGTATATTCACAGAAATAGCTATGGATTTTCTTTAGTTGCCATGAATTAACTGCAGCACATAGAGCGTAAATACTGTTCTTGACAATGAGCTTTACACTTGAAAAATTGCATCATATGAGAATCCACTACAGTCACAAATGCTAATAAATAAAATTATAGACCAATTCATGTTATTATCATGTAATACTGTACGTTAAACTGTGAAACTATTGCTTCTGGTCACCTTATGATGTTTTGTATTGATCATTTAATAACATAAATGGCTCCTTTTATTTTAAGATCATTTATCAGATATATCTGGAAAACACTGACTAGAAACACACAGTGATATATGTTGTTTCCCCTCTTACTTCATAACTGCATTTGTAGAGAGTTTTACTGAAAGCCTAAAATGAATGCAAAATAATTCAGCCATTTTCAATTTCTGTATAAGTATCTGGCAATTCCAAGCATTTTTTAAAGTGTTGTAATAATCGTTTCATCTTTCCCTTATTTTTAACACCATAATTATGATCTGGAGAGTTACTATTCTTATTTCGCTTAAGCACACCAACAACTCATGAATAAAATATAACAAGTCCACTGCTGTAGATTCATCCATAACAGTAAGTGTGATCTCTATGTTAATGGTTTCTTTGCTTTAAAGATACCTTTGCATCTCTTCCCTTGAGCAATAACATGGAAAAATACTGTTTGCATTTCATTTCCCCCTCAATGAAAGCATTCCTAAATAGTGACCAAGAAATAAAAAACATAATGCAGACTGTCCCACTGGGGAATCCATACTTGAAAAAGAAAAAACTCAAAGCATCTAGAATACTATCAAGGTCCATTCAAATGTATCAAATAATAAATACAAAAACTTAAATAGGTCCTGCTGCTAAACACTTTTTAAACACTTTTTATAGAATTAAGGAATGCATAATCTAACCCAACAGAAATCTAGATAAACATGCACCAGATTTCCAAGATCCATTAGCCATAGACATTTGTTTTGTTACATGAGAAGAAATGTGCAATTAAACCCTTTTCCTTTATTTCTGATGTTTGTATATTGGGAATCTGTAACCAAAAGATGCCAATTTATAATAGGGAAATAATAAACCAAATAACAACGTCCGGACCAGGGGAAGAGGAAGAGAGAGGACAGCATGCCAGGGGAGGGGGGTGTTCTGATGGGTGGAGAGCCCCTATTGAGGTGGTGTCAGGGAGGGGGAGATACGGGAAAGGGAGACCAATTCACTCAATTCGGCCTAGGGGTCTTGGTAGGACATTAATAGTTCCAAAACAGTCTCCTGACATAGCTAATCTGGGTAGTCAGGATGGCAGCCACTCCAGATTAAAGGTGGTGCTGTTTAATGCTAGGTCAATGAATGGGAAGACATCTTTCATCCAAGATCTCATCTTGGATGAGCATGTAGACCTGGCATGTATTACAGAGACCTGGCTGGACGAGTTGGGAGGGGTTAATCTCACCCAGCCCTGTCCGCCAGGTTACTCCGTACAGCACCAGCCGAGATCTGGAGGGAGGGGAGGTGGGGTCGCGGTGGTCTATAAGGATTCCATCCCCCTGACCAGGTGCCCCGTCCTGCAGTCGACCATGTTTGAATGTGTCCACCTGAGGGTGGGAGACCGGGACAGATTAGGGATTCTGCTAGTGTACCGACCACCCCGCTGCACTACAGTCTCCCTGCCTGAGCTAGCTGAGGTGGTCTCGGGCCTGCCGTTGGAGTCCCAGCGGCTCATAGTGCTGGGGGACTTCAATGTCCATGCTGAGACCAACCTCTCAGGTGCGGCTCAGGACTTCATGGCCGCCATGGCAACCATGGGGCTGTCCCAATTAGTAACAGGCCCCGCCCACAGTGCAGGACACACACTGCACTTGGTCTTTTGTCAGGGATGGGAGGAAGGTGGCGGTGTGGAGGAGCTTACCATCACTCCGTTGCCATGGACCGACCATCACCTGATCAGGTTTAGACTTACTGCACCCCCCCCCCCCAAAACCTCTGCAGGAGTCCACCCCAGGAGGCTTATGGATCCGGATGGATTCCTGATGGCTCTTAGGGAATTTCCCGCCTCCTTGGCAGGTGATCCTGTTGATGCTCTGGTCTCTCTCTGGAATGGAGAGATGACTAGGGCAATAGAAATGATCACTCCGGAGTGTCCCCTCTCGAGTAACTGAGCTAAACCAGCTCCTTGGTTTACTGAGGAGCTGGCAGCGATGAAGTGAAAGAAGAGGGAACTAGAGTGCGTGTGGCGATCAGAGTATAACGAGTCAGACCTGACACGGCTAGGCTCCTATCTTAGGGCATATGCTGTGGCAATCAAAGCTGCAAGGAGAGTCCACGTTGCGGCAAACATTGCGTCCGCACAGAACCGTCCGGCGGCACTGTTCCATGTCATCAGAGGGTTGCTAACTCCCACCAATCAAGGTGGGAGCCCTGATAACTCGGCAGCCCTCTGTGAAGCATTAGCACGGTTCTTTGCGGACAAAGTCGTTCTGATCCGTTCTGACTTTGACACCATATTAATGGCAGTCTCTGAGGATATAACGAGTGCACCTGCTTGTCCAGTTTTGTTAGATTCATTTCAATTGGTTGGGCTCGAGGATGTGGACAAGATCCTTGGAGATGCGAGACCGACCACATGCATCCTGGACCCCTGCCCATCCTGGCTGGTGAGAGAAGCCTGAGGGGGTTTGGCCGAGTGGGTGAAGGTGGTAGTGAATGCCTCCCTTCAGGAGGGCAAGTTTCCACTGAGCCTAAAAATGGCTGTGATCAAGCCGCTGTTGAAAAAGCCATCACTGGATCCCACTCAATTTGGAAACTTTCGGCCTATTTCCAATCTCCCCTATTTGGGCATGGTATTGGAACATGGGGTTGCTTCGCAGCTCCAGGGATCCTTGGTTGACACTGATTTTCTGGATCCGCCACAGTCTGGCTTTAGGCCGGGGCATGGTACCGAGACAGCCTTGGTCGCCTTAGTCGATGATCTTCGCCGAGAACTGGACAGGGGGAGTGTGTCCCTGCTGGTTCTGCTGGACCTCTCAGCGGCCTTTGATACCGTCGATCACGGTATCCTTCTGGGATGCCTCGCAGGGATGGGGCTTGGAGGTACTGTTTTGCAGTGGCTCCACTCATTCCTGGAGGGTCGGTCCCAGATGGTGTCATTGGGGACGCCTGATCAGCCCCACAACCATTGTTTTGTGGGGTCCCGCAGGGCTCTGTGTTGTCTCCCATGTTGTTTAACATCTACATGAAGCCGCTGGGAGAGATCATCAGGAGTTTTGGGGTCCGGTGTCATCTGTATGCAGACGATGTCCAGCTCTGTCACTCCTTCCCACCTGTCACTAAGGAGGCTGTCCAGGTCTTGAACTGGTGCTTGGCCCCTGTGTCGGACTGGATGCGGGCCAACAAATTGAAATTGAATCCAGACAAGACAGAGGTCCTCCTGGTCAGTCAGAAGGCCGAACAGGGTATAGGGTTACAGCCTGTGCTGGATGGGGTCGTACTCCCCCTGAAGGCCCAGGTGCGCAGTCTGGGGGTGATCCTAGACTCATCGTTGAACCTGGAGCCCCAGGTCTCAGCGGTGGCTAGGGGAGCCTTCGCACAATTAAAACTTGTGCGCCAGCTGCGACCATACCTTGGGAAGCCGGACTTGGCCACGGTGGTCCACGCTCTTGTTACATCCCATTTAGACTACTGCAACGCACTCTACATGGGGCTGCCTTTGAAGACTGTTCGGAAGCTTCAATTAGTCCAATGGGAGACTGCCAGGTTAATAACTGGAGTGGCGTACAGGAAGTGTACCACTCCTCTGTTACGCCAGCTCCACTGGCTGCCGATTAGCTTCCGAGCACAATTCAAGGTGCTGGCTTTAGCCTATAAAGCCCTAAACAGTTCCAGCCCAGCTTATCTGTCTGAACGTGTCTCCTGCTATGACCCACCTCGAAGCTTAAGATCGTCAGGTGAGGTCCTGCTCGCGGTCCCGTCAGCCTCACAGGTGCAGCTGGCGGGGACGAGAGACAGGGCCTTTTCAGTAGTGGCTCCCCGCCTATGGAACGCCCTCCCCATTGAAGTCAGGCAGGCTCCCTCCCTCCTGTCTTTCCGAAAGAGAACAAAAACGTGGTTATGGGACCAGGCATTTGAGCATGAGTAGCAGCAAAAATGAGATTTGAATATATGACCTACTGACAGACCCCCACCTGGACATGGAAAGTGCCTTAAATGTATATTTAAATGTATAATTATGTATAATTTGAATGTATATTCTTAATTTTATTGTAATTTTTAATCTTGATGGATTTTTAAATTTGATGAAAACTGTTTTTTGATGTGTATGTTTATATTGTAAGCCACCCTGAGTCCCCTGATGGGTGAGAAGGGCAGGGAGAAGTGATGTAATAAATAAATAAAATAAATAAATATTCAAAGTAGCACACAGGAGTACACATAAACACAAGGCCTGCCTTAATAGGGTTTCCAGTTGCATGACAATCTGTAATAATATTCAGTCAAATTGACTGTAGTTGTCTTTCAGTCCCCACTTTCTCCACAAGGAGAATGTGAATGTGGAGGGCTGCAGTGTATGTCCCCAGCTTCTCTGATTGTGTAGACAGGCCTGCATCTGAACAGGACTAAAGTACAAAATATCCAAGTCAAATATCAAATAATACACCATACAAATGGTATTAAATATATTAAATTGACCCAAGGCTATGTTTGCAGATTTTGGGGTCTGGCCAGAAAAGTAGAACACATTTATATAGATGTAAACACACTATGTATGTTTCTTCTGGTATAAAATGACAAGTGCTTTATTGCATTTCCCATTAACATTATACAACCTGAGATTATGAACAAATTGATGATAGTGGGGTAGAATCCTCTATTATACCTTTCCCACAATATTTATGTAACAGGTCTAAGCTTCTAAAGATTCCCTATTCACAATTTAAAAAATCAGCTCTTGCTAGATTACTAAGGATTTTGTGTCCAAGTGTGCTGGGGAGGGCCACAAAACATTCAAAATGCTTTACCTATGACTAGGTGCAACACTGCATGTGAACTGCATGCAGGAGGTTCTGAATTCAATCCTGGCATCTACAGATAGATTTTCCACTGGAAAAACTGCAGAGTTGCTCTCAGCAGTACAGACAGATCTATTAAAACTAATGTTCTGGTATTGTGTATAAGGCAGCTTCCTATATTCGCATTCCGGAACCAATACTCACAGTACCCCATTGGACTATATCTTAGGTCACATACCATACTGCAAACTGATTACTTCATGTAGCAGTGGTTCTCAACCTGTGGGTCCCTGGGTGTTTTGGCCTACAACTCCCAAAAATCTCATCCAGTTTACCAGCTGTTAGGATTTCTGGGAGTTGAAGGCCAAAACTTCAGGGGAACCACAGGTTGAGAACCACTTCTTTCTTCATCTTGGAAAGAAGTCACGAGTGGAGTGCCGCAGGGTTCCCTCCTGGGCCCGGTTCTCTTTAACATCTTTATTAACGACTTAGACGAAGGGTTAGAAGGCACGATCATCAAGTTTGCAGATGACACCAAACTGGGAGGGATAGCCAACACTCCAGAAGACAGGAGCAGAATTCAAAACGATCTTGACAGACTAGAGAGATGGGCCGAAACTAACAAAATGAAGTTCAACAGGGATAAATGCAAGATACTTCATTTCGGCAGAAAAAATGGAATGTAAAGATACAGAATGGGGGATGCCTGGCTAGACAGCAGTACATGTGAAAAAGATCTTGGAGTCCTTGTGGACAACAAGTTAAACATAAGACAGCAATGTGATGCGGCTGCTAAGAAAGCCAATGGGGTTCTGGCCTGCATCAATAGGGGTATAGCATCTAGATCCAGGGAAGTCATGCTACCTCTCTATTCTGCCTTGGTCAGACCACACCTGGAATACTGTGTCCAATTCTGGGCACCGCAGTTGAAGGGAGATGTTACAAGCTGGAATCTGTCCAGAGGAGGACAACTAAAATGATCAAAGGTCTGGAGAACAAGCCCTATGAGGAGAGGCTTAAAGAACTGGGCATGTTTAGTCTGCAGAAGAGAAGGCTAAGAGGAGACCTGATAGCCATGTACAAATATGTGAGGGGAAGTCATAGGGAGGAGGGAACAAGCTTGTTTTCTGCTGCCCTGCAGACTAGGAACAATGGCTTCAAACTACAGGAAAGGAGATTCCACCTGAACATCAGGAAGAACTTCCTCACTGTGAGAGCTGTTCGGCAGTGGAACTCTCTCCCCCAGACTGTGGTGGAGGCTCCTTCTTTGGAAGCTATTAAACAGAGGCTGGATGGCCATCTGTCGGGGGTGCTTTGAATGCGATTTCCTGCTTCTTGGCAGGGGTTGGACTGGATGGCCCATGAGGTCTCTTCCAACTCTACTATTCTATGATTCTATGATTCATATAGCATAGTAGCTGCGTAGCAGAAGTTAAGCATTGAAAAGGGCATTACACTGTATATTATAGATAGCGCTTCAGGTGGCAGATTAATCTAAATTTTTAGCAGATAACAACTAGGTTGAAGCCTCACAAAAGCATTAATTTTTATACTTCCTGATAAGTTCAAACCAGTACATTATTTTCACCACAGGAAATTCTCAGGCTTTGGTTACTACATTATAACTTGATTATATATGTCTGCTATTTGTAATACTGCATAATGGCTTCTAAATATTTTTGTTCTTATTATTTAAAGGGGATGCTGTCAGCTATAATAAAACTAATAAAACTATATTTATAAGCCGCCCTATCTCCCCAGGGAACGTATGACATATTTGAGATTCAACTTCCCTTAAGAGTGACTAGCTTAGTTTGTACGAGCAAGTACAGGTTAAAGTAATGTTTGTGTGGAAAGAAATTGCTGCCAAAGATGCAAAGTGGTATCCTATTGGCAAATTTTAAAACCCTCAAAAGAGATGTTCAATGGCAATCATGGATTCCCTCCTGTTCCGTCCCCCAGGACGATGGTTTGCCTTACTTATTGGTCGTTTGTTTGTTTTCCCTCCTTTGCATTTTGTTTCAGCCTCTGGCTGCAAAAGCCCAGGAAAGGTGGCTTGAAGTCTGCAAGAGCTGGCTGCAGTTTTCTTTGCAATGATTGGTCAAAGAGTACAACATCTTAGGACCGCCCTTTTTACCAGGGTCTAGTCTCCATTTTAGAGTTTCATTCTGGCTATAGTCTTCCAACGTGCTGGAGCTGTGCAAGGCTAACTGGGACAAATCATCCTCAAAACCAGGCCAATCTAAGCCTATCCAAATTAGATAAGTATTGAATTATACTGATCTGGAATAGGAAATCTAGTTAGAGGAGCAGGGTTATTCCATCGCTTCTAGAACTAATCTTTGCTGTAAAGATAGGGAAGGAAAGAGTTTCTCCTTCTAATATAGACAGCGTGATTAGGGTATAGTGGTTTTATAATCACCTTTGCCTTCTGGAACCAGGGATAATTCTGCAACTAAAACCTATGGAAATTTGTTTCATTTTTTGCAACTTTAAGATCTGTGCCAGGTTTACAACCTTGTATGAATAAACATCCTTTTTTGAAGTTCTCCAGACTCAGTCGTTCAATATTTTAGGACAGCTTATAGGGATTTGCAGTTCGCCCGGATAAAGGACGGCACGTTTCAGCTTTATAGTTTTTTTTTTTATTGTCTGGCGGACGGCACAGTTTTGAGGACGATCAGCGGTTTTCCGCTTGAGCTAGCCTGCACGGCCATAGAGACTTTGATTTTGTTGGTCTGTTGCAGTGAAGCTTGCTGCCATTCCTTCAGCCTCTGCAGTATCCTGCTCTTCAGCTGCGGCTGTTTCTGCAATTGCACGGCTGTGCAAAACCCAGCAATCTACCCCGAGCTCCTTCGGTGGCAGGTATCGAGCCGCGGAGCTCCAGCAGCAGTCTTTGGGCTCACACAGAGGTGGTGAGTCCAGAAGCACCAGGCCGGGACCCAGATAAGCCTGGCAACTCCAAAAGAAAGTTCTGGCTGAGTCTTCACAGTGGCTAGGATCTCGGCCGGGACAGTTGCCCGGCGGTGGTGACCTGCCTCATGGTCCGGCGGTGGTGACCTGCCTCATCATCCTGCGGTGGTGACCTGCCTCATTGACCTGCGGCGGTGACCTGTCTCATCATCCTGCGGTGGTGACCTGCCTCATGGTCCGGCGGTGGTGACCTGCCTCATCATCCTGCGGTAGTGACCTGCCTCATTGACCTGCGGCGGTGACCTGTCTCATCATCCTGCGGTGGTGACCTGCCTCATTGACCTGCGGTGGTGACCTGTCTCATCGTCCTGCGGTGGTGACCTCCCTTCACAGCGGGGAGGAGGCGTCTCTTCTCTCCTCCTTTCCAAAGCCAGCCTCGGTGCTCCTTCGGCGGCAGGCCTCGAGCCGCGGAGCACAAGGTGCTTGAAAATTTGGCGAAGTCGCCATTTTGGCAGTTTACGTCACTCGGGCAAGGGAGGTATCAAGTGGCAAGTTGCTGTCAGTTGGCATTTTGCAGCTTGCCTACCAAAGTTTGGCGCCAAAGGTCACAATCTTTGTAAAGTATAGTTACTTAGTGATATATATTGCTATGGTTAAGTGCTGTGAATTGTATTATATATTGAATTTGCTTTTATTGTAAATTTACTTGCAGGTATATTGCATTTGCCTTTGTTGTAAATTTACTTGCTATTAAGAATACATAATGTCTATGCAATTTCAAGATGATGCAGATGGTATACCTCCTTCTGAGGCTGAAAGTAGGAATGAAAGGCCCCAAAGGATAAAGCACCCTTCAGCCAAGATGCTAGCCCATCTAATAGATGAAAAGGAGCTCCTCCATGTGAGGTTAGGTTCGGCATGGGAGCGAATTGTAACATTAATGGACAGAATTGAGAGCTTGGGTATTACAAGGGTGCCATCCATATTACAGACAGACCTTGAAGAGACCTTCGGTATTTGGAGGGGTTTGGTGTCTAAGATAGTCCAGGTCCTCGAGCGCATTAACGCCAAGGATTCAGAGTTAGAAATAGTGAGTGTCTTAGCTGACACTAATGAGAAAGAAAATAAGGTGAGGGCAATTCTAGATGCCTTGGAATTTAGTTCTCCATCTGTTAATCTAAGGTCTGAGCCAAAAGGAAATCAGTCTTCCTTATGCAGCCATGAGACCAATCTTTTAAAATCACCTGCTGTGGCACTTAGTCTTAAGTCCAACCGCTCTAGCCAGGTATCTAAGCTAAGGGAGTGTGCATCATCTAAACATAGCCACTCTAGCAAGTCTTCTGCTGCTGGGAGTGCCATCTCTTCCCTAGCTGCCTTGCACATTAAGGAGGCTGCACGTCTAGAGCTAAAGAGCAAGGTAGCGGGGGCGGAGGCTGATGCTAAGGCAGCTGATCTCACCCTTCCCTTTAAAGAAGAAGAGCAACGACTGCAAATAGAACAGGCCCGTAGACAAAGCGAAATGCAAATAGAACAGGCCCGTAGACAAAGCGAAATGCAAATAGAACAGGCCCGTAGACAAAGCGAAATGCAAATGGAACAGGCCCAAAGGCAAGGTGAAATAGAAATGCTTAGAATAAGGATGGATGCTACTGCCAAAAAGGTAAGGGCTGAGACTTTGGCCAAGGCCCTAATTGAGCCACTCACAGAAGAAAATGTAAGTCAGTTGCCGAAGCAGGACCCTTCTTCCAAGGTGCTTGTGCATCTTAATAGCTTAAACAGCCAGTTTTCGGATGAGGAACAGGAAGACTTCTCTCCTTACCCAGAGCAGGGCCCCAGAGTCACTTTTGAGTTTCCTGCAGAGCAGAGCGTCATAGCGGGGAGCTCACCCTTGCCCGAGCTACCTGTGCCTCCTGCTAAATCCCTAGGTCAGTCAATCAGGGCCTCAAGGCCAAGTGCTAGTTGGCCCTTACAGACAGCTGCACAGGGAGCCACCGATTCGTCAGTGGTCGATGTCATCCCTCCAAGAGGCCAAAGGTTGACGCAAGGTGCACGGTGGGAGTCCACTCCACAACAGCAAACTCCTCAATTGTTCCCTTCGACGCCAGAGTCCCAGCTTGTCTCCATCATCAGAAGCCCCAGAAGAGATCTTAAGGACAAAGGTGTCGAAAAGTTTTCGAACAAGCCTGAGGAATTTCTTCTCTGGAAGGCCACCTTCCAGAGAGCAATCAGAGACTTAAAGTTATTGCCTGAGGAAGAACTGACTCTTCTGGCTGCATGGTTGGGCCCAGCCTCATCCTCACAAGTTAAGAAGATCTACGCAGCCCACGTAGCCGATCCCGACAAAGCCCTGGAAAAGGCCTGGGCCAGGTTGCAGCAGAGGTATGGGGCCAGCACAGAGATTGAAGCATCTCTTATGGACAAGCTCCAAAGGTTCCCAGCTTTGAAACTCAAAGACTTCAAACTCTTGTGGGACCTCAGCGATCTCCTTACGGAATTAGAGTCGGCCAAGGAGAATCCAGAACTGCCCGGTTTGAAGTGCCTCGATCAGCACCTGTCCCAGAGGCAGATCTTGACCAAGCTGCCCTTCACTTTGCAAGAACGCTGGGGACAGGAGGTCTTCAACTACAAGGAGGCCCACTCCCGGGCATACCCTCCATTTTCTCATTTGGTCCAGTTCATCACCAGGGCGGCCAGAGAAAGGAATGATCCGCAGACGGGCCTCCCCACCTTATACCAAGGGACCCAGCCAGAGAAGGCACCTAAAGTGGAGAAAAAACCATCCAGAGAGGCCAAAAGACCGGTTAGTGTTAAGGCTGTTGAAACTCAGCACAGGGCCAACGAATCCAAGTCAGAGGTGAAGGAGGTGCTCTGCCCCATTCACCAAAGGCCTCACAGTTTGGCCAACTGCCGGGAATTTGGCAAGAAGCCTTATAAAGAAAGACAACAGATTGTACAGAAGCTGGGCATATGTTTTAGGTGCTGTGGAGCAACTCCTCACTTTGCATCCAACTGCAAAGAGGACGTCAAATGCGCAAGGTGTAACAGCCTTAAGCATTGCACCGCGATGCACAACTCTGACGCTGTCTCCCGCGCCAAAGGGGACACGTCTTCCAAAGAAGGGTCATCTACTGAAGCCACCAACATGCAGACCGCGTCACGGATGCAGGAGGATGCTCCATCGGTCGCCTGTACTGAACTATGCTCTGACGTGCACCAGTTCAGAGTCTGCCATCCCATCTGCCTGGCAGATGTATATCCAGCCAGAAGACCTTGGCTTAAAAAGAGACTTTACGTGGCTTTGGATTCACAAAGCGACGCCTCCCTGGCGACTCCAGAGTTTTTCCAACTGTTTGACATAAAAACCCAGACGGTCGACTACACCATGTCCACCTGTGTAGGGAAGAAGAAGTTGCAGGGTCGCATAGCATCCGGCTTTGTTGTCTCCTCTTGTGACCAGAAGAGACTGTTCGAGTTACCAGACCTCATTGAGTGTTCCTCTATTCCCCGGAACAAAAGGCAGATTGTCACCAGAGAAGTCGTGGAAGCCCATCCTCACTTGCGAAAGCTGAAGAACGCCTTACCTGCTTTCCGTCCAGATGTGGACATTGCCCTTCTGCTTGGTGCGGACTGTCCGAACTTGTTCTATGTGAACGACCAAGTTAAGGGACCTCCAGGGGCGCCCATTGCTCAGCTGCTACCACTAGGCTGGACAGTTACAGGCCCAGTGTGCATAAATAGGATGCACCCTCCATCGTCGGTGGGCACTCGTCAAGCGCACGTGCTTCAAGGCAGTCGCCCCACACTAATGCATAGCTGTTTGAGTCATATCTCGGTCTATTGTCAGGGGATAACACCAGAGTATTCTTCCATCTTTGAAGTCTCCGAAAGGGATGAAACTACAGCGCTTTCCAAAGATGAACAGAGGTTTTTAGAGATCATGAACTCTCAAGTTTCCCGGAGTCCCGAGGGAAATTGGATAGCCCCTCTGCCTTTTAAAGCAGAAAAACCCACTTTGCCAAACAACAGGCATGTGGCAGAAAATAGACTCTGGTCACTGAAGAAGAAGATGCAGAAAGACCCCAAGGTAAAGGAGCAAATCGTTGGCTTTATGGAAGACATGTTCCAAAGTAACTACGCCGAGGTCTCTGATCAAAGTGAGGTCAATGAAGAAAACTGGTTCCTGCCTTTCCATAAAGTCACGCATCCCCAAAAGCCTAACAAGGTCCGAATTGTATTCGATGCCAGTGCCGCATGCCAAGGCATTTCTCTTAATAATGTTTTGCTAAAGGGACCAGATCTTTTAAACAGTTTGCTCGGAGTCATCTTGAGATTTAGAGAGAAAGAGTTTGCTGTTATTGCAGACATCCACAAGATGTTTTACGCCTTTTTAGTTCGTCCTGATCATCGCAGGTACCTCAAGTTTTTGTGGTACGCGGACACTCAAAATTTGTGTGACGTTCGGGTTTTTCAGATGCGCGTACATGTCTTTGGAAATACCCCGTCTCCAGCCGTTGCAAACTACTGCCTCAAAAGAACCGCAGATGAGTTTGGGCACCAGTTCAGTCCAGAAGTCGCCAGCATAGTTAACCACAACTTCTACGTGGATGATCTTCTGGTTTCGTTTGACTCCGTTCATCAAGCCATCCAAATAGTGCATGAGCTGCAGGCTTTGTTAAAAGGTGCCAACATTCGCCTGCACAAACTATTATCCAACAGCAGACAAATCTTGCAAGCCTTTCCCTCCGAAGACTTAGCGGAAAGCAATGTTCATGAGTTATTCAAAGGGTTAAGCTCCCAGTCTAGTTTAGGACTTCTCTGGGATGTAAAATCGGACCATCTTTCGTTAAGAGCATCTAAATTTCAGTTTGTGAACACTAAGAGACAGATGCTTTCCGCCATCAATGGGATATTTGATCCCTTAGGCATAGCTGCTCCTGTCCTGATCACTGCTAAACTTCTGTTCAGACAGGTGATCCAAGAAAAAATAGGATGGGATCAAGAGCTGTCTCAATCAATAAAAACGGCTTGGTCAAACTGGACTGCCCAAGCTGAAGGCCTGGAAACCATCGCAGTTCCCAGACAATTTGCGCCCTGTAAGGTAATGATAGAACCCACCACAGAACTTCACATCTTCTGTGACGCATCTGAGCGAGCTATAGCAGCTGTGGCATACATGCGACAAAAGGACAGAGATTTTTGTCACGCAGGATTCATCATGGCAAAGGCTAAAATAGCTCCTATGGGAACTTCAATACCCCGGCTGGAATTGTGTGCAGCAGTTCTTGCTGTCCAGCTCTGGCGCATCATCCAGCAAGAGATAGGAGACTTGTTTCAAGATGTCCATTTCCACACGGACAGTACAGTTGTGCTTGGTTACATCAACAACACAACCAAAAGATTCAAGGTGTATGTGGCTAATAGAATCAACAACATTCTATCCAGTTCTACGCCTAGCCAGTGGCACCACGTCGCCACCAGCAACAACCCAGCTGACATCGCTTCCAGAGGAGCTTCAACTCAACGAGTGTTAAGTTCAAGTTGGCTGACAGGCCCCAGATGCTTGACCGAAGTCAATTTTCCATCAGCCTTTTCTCCCACCGATAATACAGAATTGCCCGAGTCCGTTCCAGAGGTGAAAGTTTGCAAGATGACCACAGAAATCAAGATGGGCCAAAGATCTTGCCTGGAACCACACCGTTTTGAATGTTTTTCGGAGTGGCACAGTCTTCTTAGAGCAGTTGCTAGGCTTATACATCGTTTAGCTTGCAAAGATAGTGAGCCTTTACAGGTCCAGGATATGATAAAGGCTAAGAGCGTCATATTCAAGTCAGTACAGAGATCTGCTTTCAAGCAGGAAATAGCTAGGCTAGAGCAAGGGCTCAACATCCCTGATCAAAGTCTTCTAAATGAGTTAAACCCATTTCTAGACAAGGAGGGTATTTTGAGAGTTGGAGGAAGGTTAGCCAAAGCTAAACTCAAGGCGTGCATAAAAAACCCCATCATCATACCCCCTAATAGTCACACTGCATTGCTGCTCGTTCGGCATCACCATGAAAGGATCCATCATCAGGGTAGAACTCTAACTGAGGCAGCCCTTAGAAATGAAGGTCTGTGGGTAGTTAATGCCAAAAGGTTGGTCAACAGTTGTATTTTCAAATGTGTTAAATGCAGGCGCCTTAGGCGAAACTGTCAAAGTCAGTTGATGGCAGAACTACCTCAGGATAGGACTTTGACAGACCCACCCTTTTCCCATGTGGGAATCGATGTGTTTGGTCCTTGGGAGGTTGTCACTAGGAAAACCAGGGGTGGTGTTGTAAATAACAAGAGGTGGGCAGTTTTGTTTACTTGTTTAGTAATACGAGCTGTCCATATAGAAGTCATAGAAGGGATGGACACTTCATCATTTTTAAACGCATTAAAAAGGTTCATAGCCCTCAGAGGGCCAATTAAGTCAATTCGGTCGGACTGTGGCACCAATTTTGTAGGTGCGACCAAAGAACTCAATTGTGTGTCTAGGTTTGGGAGAGACCCAAAGGTTCAGAACTTTACGAATACTGGACAAATTATGTGGACTTTCAATGTTCCTCACGCCTCCCACATGGGTGGTGTTTGGGAGAGGATGATTGGTATTAGTCGCAAAATCCTTAATGCCATGCTTTTGAGTCATAGGTCATTGACGCATGATGTTTTGGTGACACTTATGGCGGAAGTTACCGCAATTATCAACAACCGGCCGCTGGTTCCCCTTACCAGTGACCCTGAGAACTTACAACCACTGACTCCTGCACTTATTTTGACACAAAAGGTGCCAGGATGGAAGGACATCATGTTGCCAGTTCCGGACGGAACTCACCGTGCCCTGTGGAAACAGGTGCAGTCGTTGGCCAACCACTTTTGGAAAAGGTGGAAAGCTGAGTACTTAAGCCAGCTTCAAGCTAGAAGAATCTGGCAAAGCCCACAGGACAACATTGAGGTTAAAGGACAAAGACTTGCCCCGCCATGCATGGCCCATGGGCATTGTATTAAAGACCTTTCCTTGCCCGGATGGTAAGGTCAGGAAAGTTCAATTAAAGACTTGCAACAGAGACAAAGTGTCCATTTTGGACAGACCAATTAGTGACCTCGTGTTGCTTATTGGAGATGTTTAAAGTTCTAGTGTTTGTATTGTCATATGTGCAAAGGTGTTTGTATGTTTTTGAGTGGTAAATTCCCACATCCTGGGAATTTAAGCGGGGAGTGTTCCGTCCCCCAGGACGATGGTTTGCCTTACTTATTGGTCGTTTGTTTGTTTTCCCTCCTTTGCATTTTGTTTCAGCCTCTGGCTGCAAAAGCCCAGGAAAGGTGGCTTGAAGTCTGCAAGAGCTGGCTGCAGTTTTCTTTGCAATGATTGGTCAAAGAGTACAACATCTTAGGACCGCCCTTTTTACCAGGGTCTAGTCTCCATTTTAGAGTTTCATTCTGGCTATAGTCTTCCAACGTGCTGGAGCTGTGCAAGGCTAACTGGGACAAATCATCCTCAAAACCAGGCCAATCTAAGCCTATCCAAATTAGATAAGTATTGAATTATACTGATCTGGAATAGGAAATCTAGTTAGAGGAGCAGGGTTATTCCATCGCTTCTAGAACTAATCTTTGCTGTAAAGATAGGGAAGGAAAGAGTTTCTCCTTCTAATATAGACAGCGTGATTAGGGTATAGTGGTTTTATAATCACCTTTGCCTTCTGGAACCAGGGATAATTCTGCAACTAAAACCTATGGAAATTTGTTTCATTTTTTGCAACTTTAAGATCTGTGCCAGGTTTACAACCTTGTATGAATAAACATCCTTTTTTGAAGTTCTCCAGACTCAGTCGTTCAATATTTTAGGACAGCTTATAGGGATTTGCAGTTCGCCCGGATAAAGGACGGCACGTTTCAGCTTTATAGTTTTTTTTTTATTGTCTGGCGGACGGCACACCTCCTGCTACACTGATATAAGTCCAAGGAACATTTATTATGATTATCACCATTGTCATAACCATCATAATTTTCATTTGATACTATTCAATTGATGTAATCAAGGACCCAAGATTACATTGGAGGATTCTACCAACAACAATTTTTCTTTCATTTTCAGAAAACGTGGTTCCAATGTGACTAAGCAAGAAGGAAGGAGCCTCAATATATTCCTATCTGTAATAGAGAGAAAAGGATTAACTCCATAGTTGATTCTAAATTGATCTGTTATTCATTCTGCTTGTTAAGCTGTGATACAAAATGACAGACCACTTGATCAAAACTTCTTTTTAGAAAGAACATTTTTCTTATTAATCTATTATCATGAAATATTTCCTCAGAAAAAACATAGAAACTGCCACTTTTAGTCAGCAAGTTCCTGAACCACCTTAACAGCATCCACCCAAACATCCAATTCACCATGGAAAAGGAAGGGAAACTGCCATTTCTAGATGTTCTGGTCATCCGCAAACCCAATCAACAATTGGGCCACACAGTTTACAGAAAACCTACGCACACAGATAGATACCTTCATAAAAACTCCAACCATCACCCAAGTCAAAAAAGGAGCACAATCAAAGCCCTGACAGACTGTGCACAAAGAATCTGCGAACCTCACCTCCTCCAAGGTGAACTAAACCACCTAAACTGGGCTCTACAGGCCAATGGATACTCCACCACAGACATCAGAAGAGCTGCAAGGCCAAGAACAAGCCATGAGAGTCAAGACAAAGATCCACCAAGAGGAAAGGTGTTCTTACCATACATCAAGGGAACCACTGACCACATAGGCAAATTGATGAAGAAGCACAACCTACAAACCAACTACAGACCCACAAAGAAAATCCAACAAATGCTACAGTCAGCGAAGGACAAGAGGGATCCTCTCACCTCTGCAGGAGTCTACCTGATACCATGCAGCTGTGGACAAGTCTACATAGGGACCACCAAACGCAGCGCCCAAACAAGAGTCAAAGAACATGAAAGGCACTGCAAACTAACTCAACCAGAGAAATCAGCCATAACAGAGCACCTGGTGAACCAACCTGGACACAATATATTATTTGAGAACACAGAAATGCTTGACCACTCCAACAACTATCATGTCAGACTACACAGAGAAGCCACTGAAATTCACAAACATGTGGACAACTTCAACAGAAAGGAGGAAACCATGAAAATGAACAAAATCTGGCTACCAGTATTAAAAAAAACTCAAAAATCAGAACAATAAATAAGAAGCAACACAAGACATGGGAACTAGGGGCAGTTAACAAAGATTGCCCCCAGGCAGAAAGTAGCTAGTAGATGTAGCCATTCAATGCAAATTAGGGTGATCATCTGCAACATTTACACTGGCCTCCAACTGACAAGAGTTCTTCTCTCACCCTGGACTTCCCACAGATATATATAAACCTTCCTTACTTAGTTTCTCCATACCTCACAACCTGTGAGGATGCCTGCCATAGATGTGGGCAAAACGTCAGGAGAGAATACTTCTAGAACATGGCCATATAGCCCGGAAAACATACAACAACCCTGTGATCCCGGCCATGAAAGCCTTTGACAACACACTTTTAGTCTGATTTAAATAATCATTCTCTTGTGTGAGAAAGGCAGAGAGGGCATAGAAATGTACAGATATGTTTCAAATCTGGATTCTCAATCTACCAACAATAAATATTTAGAGAAAATATTTTGCATTAAAATATAGTGACTAACAATAATGTCTAAACTACAACATTGGTTCGGGCAGATCCTGAACAAAAACCTATGAAATGGAAAGCTAAAACTAACATGAACTAAACGGTTCCAGTCCAACTTACCTATCCGAACATATCTCCTCCTATGAGCCCATGAGAACTTTAAGATCGTCTGGGGAGGCCCTGCTCTTGGTCCCACCTGCCTCACAAGTGCGGCTGGTGGGAACGAGGGACAGGGCCTTCTCGGTGGTGGCTCATCGGCTGTGGAACTCCCTCCCCAGTGACATCCGGCAGGCTCCATCCCTTCTGAGTTTCAGAAAAAAGGTAAAGACCTGGCTTTGCGAACAAGCGTTTAATGAATGAATTATGATGGCTTTAACTCGGTCCGGACTAAGGTTTACGTGCAAGGTTTATGTGGACGAATGGATTAAGTATTTTATTATACTGTTTTAAATGTATTTATTGGATTGTTTTAAATTGATTGTTTTAATTGCTATGTTTTATTTTTCTACTGTATTGTGAGCCGCCCTGAGTCCCTTCAGGTGAGAAGGGCGGCATATAAATGATGGAAATAAATAAATAAATAAATAAACAAACAAACATGAAGACTTTGTTTAATCAAAACTTGGAAATGGTACTTCTTAGATTACAGCTCCTATAATTCCCCCCCCACACACACACACACACACACACACACGGTGTCAGTGCACTTGTACCCCAGCGTAGATCTGAACTGAGTGAGCTGGGAGGCTTAACTTTGGCAACAGTCTTTCAAGCTTTAGATTTCTACAATTCAAATATACATTGCATGGCATTTTTATTATGTACACAACTTTTAAACATAAAATACTGTAATAGGATAGGAAATTGATTTTGGTAAGACGGTGGTTGTCATTCTCTCGTACTAGATTTTCTGGCAGAATGGACCTCTTGCTCTTATGCAGCTGACACCTAGTAAAGTAGATGGGGAGAAGTTATAATTATAGCAACAGTGCCAGTAGCACTTACGAATACCTAGATTTACTCACCAGTAATGGTTATACTAACATTACTTAATAATGAGTTTGATACTTTTGCCATCATCATAACTCCCTCAACTTAATTTAGTGCACATCAGCCGCTAGCAATCAGAAGAACACAGGTCAGTGATATTTATGTTGGTTTGAGGCAGCTGGGCCAGGAGAGGATACTTATATACTAGCAACCCCCCTTATGTCAAGCCACCATGTCATTTCATGTTGCCTCCACATGCTGCACTATGATAAGTCCCGTATTCCTCATTATTAGATATCATGACTAGAGATGATGGGAGTTGTGATACAGTAACATTTGGAAGACTGCAGTTTGTTTGTTCTATTTAGTCAGGATAGTGGGGTTTGAATTTAGATGCAAGGGTTGTGGATAAGATGTGTGACTTTAAAATACCCTTTAAGCTTTCTCCAACCTCAGAACCACATGTGCTTTTGAGCTGCAATTCCCATTATCTCCAATCTGCATGACAGATAATTAAGAGTGAAGGCAATTATCGATCAATAATATCTGGGGACCCAAACTGGGTAAAGAGCAACAACCACTGTGTTAAAAGAAAATAATTGACCCTCTGTATCCACTGATTCTCTTTTCCATGGATTCAACAGCCCTTTGTAGGCAACCATAAGGCTGGTGTGGCCCTAGATGAAAATTAGTTTGATACCCCTGCCTTATCCACATATTCAATATCCATGGTTATATTTAACAATGCTTTAAAAATCCCCTCCTCCCAGAGTATTTTTTACTTCCCTAGGTGCCCCCCTAGATAAGAGTTTCTCAAATTGTGCTCTTCTAGATGTTTTGGACTTCAGCTCCCATAGTTCCTAACAGCTAGTAAGCTGTATGGAATTTCTGGGAGCTTAAGTCCAAAACACCTGGAGTGTGATGACTCATGGGCCTTGTAGTCCTGTTCCTAGTAATACTGTGGCAGACGAAGAGGAAAACATGGGATTTTCGCCGGTTCAGCCAGAGCCGGAGCCTCTCCACCTGGAGGATGTTTGCCCTCAAGAATTCAGCCAAACAGGCCTTGGGCAGAACTCCCCCCGTTTTCCCGGAGGGACAATTATACTAGAGATAGAGGAGTCAGAGAGGCTAATCGCCGGAGCCTGAGAATCGCTGCCAAACAACTAGCTGATTAGGTCTGCTTCCCTTGGGAAATTCTAAGGAGTCATGCATCTGGACAGAGTTGGGTTTCGCTTCTCGTTCTCTAGGGAAAGTGTTCTGTTGGCGGGAAAACGAGACCCAATATAGGTGTTTGTTGCAAGGGGAACTTTGCGGAGTCAATTGATCAGCTTGAGGAGAGAGATCGTGTGTGGACTTCGTAACCCCAGTTCCTTGCTTCCCGGATCAAGTTTCAAGCCTGCCTTGTTTCACGTTTTGCCACGGACCTTGTTTCATGCTTCATGTTTGCCTCATTTCAAGTCTTTGATCTAGCCAAGAATCAAGTTTATTTTCCAGCCTTGTTGTCAAGCTACATTGGACTTTAAAGACTCTGTCATTTCCCCACACTATTGCTTGGCAAAGTGTGTGTTTCGGTCAAGTGGATTAAAACTTTGAACTCTAATATCTTATATTGGAGAATACATTTCTGGACTATATTTGACCTCATCTGAAAGGTCTGCTTCTGAACTATATTCTTCACTTGTTTTTATTGACTTTATATATTTCTTTAATAAAGATATTAGATAGATTCTGGCCTCTGTGTAAGGTTATTGGTGCTCTGCAGCCTGGGTCCTGACAGGAGGAGCATGGCTTGAGAAGCACTGCTCTAGATTATCCAGTTTTATTCTATGACAGAGGTATCATACTTGTGGCCCTCTGAGTGTTTTGGACGTCAGCTCCTAGAATTCCTTGCTATTGGGCAAACTGGCAAGAACTTTTGAGAATTGGAGGCCCAGTTGTTCTACGGTATGCTTCTGGCCCTAGTTTAATCAAGGTCCGATATTATCCACAGTATCAGATGTCCATTGGGTCTTAGAATGTTTCCCCTGTACATAAAGGAGCTGTACTCTATAACCAGGAGCGGCCCTAGGTTTTTTCAGGTTGTAAGCCAACCTAGGGCTGCCCCCCCCCGAAATTACGCCCCCCACTCCAAACTTTCCGCCGCCAGCAGGCGGTGGGCGGTAGGCAGTGGCAGCCACCATTGGGTCGCTCGCCGCGGAACCAGGAAGTAGCTTGTATTCTCGCGAGATTTCTGCAAGATCTCCCAAATATTGCGAGAATACAAAATACTTTTTGGTTTCGCGGCGAGCGACCCAATTGTCGCTGCCGCTGCTGCTTTGGGTGCGCCCAGGGAGGGCTGTGCCCGAAGCAGTGGTTTCAGCGGCATCAATGAAGAACCGGGCCTGTCTATAACTAAATAGCTGATATAGAACACTGACTGTAATATTACAGAATTCATATTGTAGTCAACAACAAGGACATAGCACCCCCTTTGCAGCCACCTGTCTATTATATTGATCTCCCAATTCCCTTTCATTTTAACACTTATTTATTATTGTGAAAATTCTCTTCCACCCCACCCTATTTCCTATACCTTTCCAGGCTCAGCAAGAGTATATCTAAGGTCAACATCCTTACACCTAGAGGTAGACAATTAGTGAACAATCAAATTATCTAATCGAGGTGAGTAGTGTTAAATTACATATTTCCTCTCTCCAGATGTCCCAGCAGGGAAGGATGTATATTCTTTGATTGCTTAGGCCCCTGCATGTGAATATCAAATTGACTTTAGGTACACTGCTCCCAAGAGAAAGTGAGCCAGGATTTGTTAAATAATCAAAAAGTGTATTTTAATTGGATCTTCTAGACTGTGAGACAAACACAAATTGGTATCAGCTAATGTTAAATCTAGTTATGTATTATGCCAGAGTATTAGGCATTTTGTAAAAATTGTAAAATCTCAGAACTGCTGGGATAATTTTCATATGCAATTCATATTTTAAGTCATCCCATAGGAATTGAGGGGATGTGTCACTAAGAAAAATAAAGGAAGCATATTTTCTTCGGTGAGAAACAGAGATGTATTTCTTTACTAATGTTGCTATCAAATAATACAATAAGCAATTTAGAAATTTTCTTACCAGTCTGAGAAAAGATATAAAACTGCTGATTTCAAAGACTCCAGGAGGCCAAAGTTCAAATTCATGCTCAGATCTGGAAACTCAGTGGGTGACTTAGGCAAGTCGCTCAGAGAAAGGCAACACAATCCCCCTCTGAACAAATCTTGCCATGAAAATCAAAAGACAACCATAAGATTGTCACAAGTCAAAAATAACTTCAAAGACCACAAAAACAACAGCAACAGTAATAACAAGTTCACTGTTCAGAACTATGCAATTTTTTTGCACAGAAAACAGACTTTCTCTATAGAAGTATTATTTTCTGTGCAAAAAAATTGCTCTTTCCTGTGCAGTGTTTTGTGAATTACACCCAGAGGCGGCTGAACCTATACGCGAAGTACGTGAGTGTGTTTGGTGCCAAACCACTAGGGGTGCTGTTGAGGCGCCTGGAAGGGAAGGGGGCGGAGCTGTCTGAATGACTGGCAGTCCCTAGAATCCTATGGGAGTTGAAGTTTCACAAGGGCGCTGGCCTTCTCCCTGCAACACTATTGGTGCCCTGCCAAACTCCAACTCCCAGCATCCCATAACATAGAGCCAGAGCGCAGAAGGGAAAATGACCTGCTGCCACTCTTGGGCTGGCTCCCTCCCTCTTCCCTCTGTCCTGGGCCCACTGCCAGCCCTTTCCCTTTGTCTTTTGCCCTGAGGGCTGCTGGGCCAAGAGAGCCGGGGGCCCGGACGCATCGGATCAATTTACTAAACAAACTGAAACGTAGGAGGGGAGGTTAAACAGTAACCAAGAGCCTTCAGGAAAACTGAATGCATCCGGCAATGGTGACGCTTCGGGCTCCCGCTCCGCTTCTGCCCCACCTTCCTGCCTCACCCTGCCATCCAGGCCCCTTCCCACTGCCTGGTGTTCCTCAGGTGCATCTACACGTAGGATCCGAGGCAGTTTAGCACCACTTTCCCTGCCCTAGACATCCTGCTCCGCCCAATTCCCTTCCTAGCTGAGCCCTCTGCAAGGCTATTCAATACTAATCAAGGTGGACAATTGCAACATTAGGAATCTTGGGAGTTAGTGGAAATAATACCCATGAAAATGAACAAAATCTGGCAACCAGTGTTTTAAAAAAACTCTAAAATCAGGACAGTAAATAAAGAACAACACTCAGAAAACAGAGGAATTCCAGACATGAAACAATCAGGGACAGCTAACACCTCCCAACAAAGGATTCCCCCAGGCTTTGAAGCTGCAAGACTATTTAATGCTAATCAAGCTGGCCAATCACAACATTCACACATGCCTCAAGCAGAAAAGAGTTCTTTCTCCCACTCTGGACACCATTCCACAGATATATAAACCCCACTTGCCCAGTTTCCAACAGACCTCACATCCTCTGAAAATGCCTGCTATAGATGTGGGGAAAACATCAGGAGAGAATGCTTCTGGAACATGGCCATACAGCCCGAATAACTCACAGCAACTCCTTGATTCCAGCTATGAAAGCCTTCGGTGTTATAGTAAAGTCTCACTTATCCAAGCCTCACTTATCCAAGCCTCTGGATATTCCAAGCCATTTTTGTAGTCAATGTTTTCAATATAACGTGATATTTTGGTGCTAAATTCGTAAATACAGTAATTGCAACATAACATTACTGCGTATTGAACTGCTTTTTCTGACAAATTTGTTGTAAAACATGATGTTTTGGTGATTAATTTGTAAAATCATAACCTAATTTGATGTTTAATAGGCTTTTCCTTAATCCTTCCTTATTATCCAAGATATTCGCTTATCCAAGCTTCTGCTGGCCTGTTTAGCTTGGATAAGTGAGACTCTACTGTAATTCTATGATGCAGCCTTGCATAGCTGCTCCATTTCTTCAAAAAAGAACAAAAACTCCAGCACTCAGTTTCTATTTCATGTTAAGGGGATTTTTAGGTGGATATTTTCCATATGCAGAATATGCAAGGAGCCAGAAAAACCCTTCTGCAAGGCTCAAAGTTCTTCTCTCTCTTCCTCCAGGCCTCTTTGGTGCTGCCTCTGTGCCCCACCTCTTGCCTCCTGTGCAGCCCTCGCCACCCATCCTGCCACTCTTCGCCTCTGGAGGCTCCATGTTCTTTGCCCACAGGAGGCTGAGCATTCAAGGTGAGCCTCAGGGGCTGCGTAGGTACTTCTTTCAGACTCCCGGGAGAGAAGGGGCAAACTACATTGGGCCAAGTTGACAGTGGGGCCTCCTTCTCTGGAGGCTTTAAAGCAGAGATGGGCAAACTTCGGTCCTCCAGGTGTTTTGGACTTCAGCTCCCACAATTCCTAACAGCCAGTTTAAAGCAAAAGCTGGATGGCCACCTGTTGATTGTGTGGATCCTAGTGGGGGCTTTCTCCAATTATGGGATCCTATGACTCCTTAGGAAACCTCTCGGGTTTCCTAGCAGTTCGAATACATGCAAATGTGAGTAGATCAATAGGTACTGCTCTGGCAGGAAGGTAACAGTGATCTATGTAGTCATGCTGGCCACATGACCTTGGAGGTGTCTATGGACAACGCTGGCTCTTCAGCTTAGAAATGGAGATGAGCACCAACCCACAGAGTTGGACACAACTAGACTTAATACCAGGGGGAAAACTTTACCTTTTACTTATATTTATTTATACTGTATGTTCCCTTTTCCCCTCTAAAAATGCTCCAAAGCAGACCATAAGCATTAAAATAGCAACAATTTTGAAAATGCTGTTAAAAACTAGAAGTTGTGCTATATTGATTATAGTATTAGCATTTTTGTTAGGATACTACGAGTATATTTTATTTTTGATATTACTATTAATGTATATTGTATACCACTTCTTCCCTCTTAAAATATTCCAAAGCAGACTATAAGCATTAAAATAGAATTAAACCTACAAAGCAATCATTAAAACAAATTTAAAAAACATGACACATTACACAACACAGATTAACGGTACAAGACACACAAGAACAAACAAGAGATTTATTTGTATTTCATTAATACACATATCTGTATCTTTCAACTCTATTATTCTGTTCTGGATACAACAAATTGAGTGATTCTTCTTCAACAAGAAGCCTATTATATTTGCTATTTATCTCCATGGCCCTCTTCTTCCACTCTCACTGCACTGGGGGGGGGGGGGGGATACTGTTTGCTTACACTTGAAAATTACCTAGGGCCAGCCCTGATTACATCCTACCCCAAAAAAATCATGTGTGAATGTTGCACATAGTATATCCCAAAGTTGGAAGGTTCTAATCCATCCAAGATTCTTCTCACTTGAGTTCCACAATACTCAATAAATATGTTTTTGGACAATATTTCAAATATTTTCAAATATTATTTCTATTCAAAATGAAAAACCACCAACATGCCATTTGGAAATATTTTAGACAAGCTTCTGGCTCACATAAACAAATGTAAATTGAATCTAGTCACTTTATTCATGTCTTCCGAAAAATTATCCCAGAATTTCTGAGCATCACACATTCACAAACTGATAAAGTTTAGTCTTGCTTCTTTGTTCAGTTAATGGATTCTATTTTCTAGCTAAAAGGTGAGACCTCTTAAATGCATTCAGGCAAGCTGCTGAATTCATATGTGACTGTGTCACTCAAATGGCACGCTACGTTCTATGTGTGATCATTTGTTCTTCTTTCAAAGAAAGAATCACAAAAATGCATTATAAAATCTAATGAGTTTAAAGAAAAAACAATCCAGGGCTTTTACCTGCCAGACATGCAAGGAAATTATCAATCTATCAGCCTCACAGAATTGCAGGGTTGGAAGAGACCACAAGGGTCATCCAATCCAACCCCCAACAATAATTCATCTTAATGTGGTTGAATATCAGTGTGGAACATGGTATATCCCAGAGGTATACCATGTATATGTAGCCCAAGTACATCCAGCTCATAACATAAATGTGTTACAAAATAGAAAAAAGAAAGAAAGAAAGTGTGGACACTTGAGATAAAACCTGTAATACATCGACAGAAACACAACTGCCACCATAGTTTTAAATAATGTTGCTCTGAGTCTCAATCCAGAGAAAAAAGCAAGATACTAATAACAACAACAGAAATGGAAACACAAATACCAGTATTGATATTGTGCCGCACTCATTAGAAACTCGTTGTTCCCCTGTTATTGCATCAACAAATCTGCTCTGCTTCATTGTTCAAGATCCTACACTGAATAGACATAATGTAACTCTCCACTCCCACAGTCCCATGCCCTGTTCACTCCAGTCTTGGTAGCTGCTAAATTCCCTGTTTCTGCTGCTTACAGATAGGGAAGGAACAGAAGGAGGAGGCAATCAGATAAGGAAGAAATAAGGGGGCACTTATAAATGAAGGGAACCATGTTGCTCACACAGCATCTTTACTGTCTGAATTCTCCAACACACACACATATCAGAAAGTAGCAGAAGCAGCCCCTACCCAAGCTTGACAAACTATCGGGGGGGGGGGGGGGGAGAGTTATGGATGCAGGGTAAAGAGCTAAAGAACACTTTGTACCTCATTGAAAAAGAGACATGCACATAAGCCACACTTATATCTTCTAACATCATGGGAAAATATGGGATTTAAATTTAACAACTAAATAAATTACACACCTGTATGCACTCACAGGATTTTGCTGTACCCTGAGCTTTGAAAGCACTATCCAAGGTCCTGAAACTGTTTCAAAAATAAAGTTCAGCACATTGGAAAGCTTCTTTAATGTTTCATTAAAACATTGAGTAGCTTTAGTGTCCTTCCAGGAAATTACAATTGCCACTAGCTGCATTCAGGCTCAACTACTTCTGGACCTAATACAATTGCTATTTTCTTATTAAGGAAGAAAGAAACAAGCAAATCAATATACTTTTCACTAGAGCATAGGTGAATGATCTATCTTTCCTACCACAGCCCCAAGCTAGAACCTAAGGAGGACTCAATAAGAAGAACCAGTCATTTTCACTTTTAAGAAATGCAGAGCAATCTGTTGCAGAAATATGCAAGGCTAAAGAGAGACAGCAAGCAGCATGGCATCAGAACAGTCCTGGGGCTGTTTTATTTGGTATGCCAAACCTTCCCTTTCAACTTAAGTTTTAGAGCAAGGCAAGAGAAAACCAGAAAATATTGAGAAGATTGATATTCTCCAGTAACCCAAATCATCGTAATTTCAGTTACATAAGTATTCATGATGATCATATCACCATGCAAAACAGTGAGGTCTGTGATGGGTTTATTTATTTCGTGTCAAAAGCATTGCATAATAAATAAATTTAAAAAGTGATGAAATAAAGGAAATAACAAACAGCTAAATAGTTTTAGACCAAAAGCGGGCAACAGCAACCGCATTGTCCGTAGCTTTAAACAACTCCTCCTCCGTACACGAGGCAGGACATTGTGGGCAAGCATACATATGAAGAGTTGTTTGTTCTGCTCCACAGTCACACGAGGTGGAGGGTTCCTCCAGGTAGTGCCACCTTGCCAAGTTGTCTTTTGATCTGCCCACTCCGCTTCTGAGTCTGTTTAGGGACTTCCAAGTTGCCCATTCTTGGTTTGCCCCTGGAGGAAGACCTTCATGAGGGGCCATCCAGTTGGAATTGCCTGGTTTAGCTGCCCAGAGGGACACTCTTGCTGTTGCTGGAGGAGAATCAAGAGGAGTGGTGGGTATTCTGCATGTTTTGTTTAGTGCTATGTCCACCTGCTTCTCATGGGCAGACTTTTGCCAGACAGGACAGGCGTACTCAGCAATTGAGTAAGACAAGGCCAGGGCTGATGTTCTTATTAATTGTGGGTCTGCACCCCATGCGCTGCCAGTAAGTTTCCGCAGGATGTTGTTACGTGCAGCTACTTTGTGCTTGGTGTTCATGCAGTGTTTCCTATATGTTAGTATTCTATCTAAGGTGACACCAAGGTATTTAGGATGGAAACAGTGTTCAAGTTCTTGGCCTTCCCAAGTAACTTTCAGTTTCCTGTTGGCTTCATGGTTACGTAGGTGGAAAGCACAGCTGGTAAACTGGCTGGGATTTCTGGGAGTTGGAGTCCAAAACACTTGGAGGGCCGAAGTTTGCCCACGTCTGGGATACAGTGATGGGTACACTATAACAGCAATCTAACATTATAGTTCATGATATTTTACAGGTACAAAAAATTAGAACATATTTCCAAAATGTCAGACCCCTGGCAGCTGGGCACCAAGAACCATACACGGAGGCCAATCTCTATCTAATATCTTTATTAAGGAAATATATAAAAGCAATAAAATCAAGTGAAGAATATAGTTCAGAAGCAGACCTTTCAAATGAGGTCAAATATAGTCCAAAAATGTATTGTCCAATAAATGATATTAGAGTTCAAAGTTCTTTATCCAATACCGAAACACACACTATTGCCAAGCAATAGTGTGGGGAAATGTCAGAGTCTTAGAAGTCCAAGGAAGCTTGACAACAAGGCTGGAAATAGACTTGGTTCTTTGACAAGGTCCGTGACTAGAAACAAGGCAAACAGTGAATCTTGGAACAAGGTCCGTGGATAACAGCAAAGCTAGGCAGTACTTGAATTCTTGATCCGGGAAGCAAGGAACTGGGGTTACGAAGTCCACACACGATCTCACTCCTGAAGCAGCTCTATTGACTCCACAAAGAATCTCCCGCGTCAAACACCTATATTGGGTCTCGTTTTCCCGCCAACAATCTCTTTCCCTAGAGAACGAGAAGCGAAACCCAACTCTGTCCAGATGCAAGACTCCTTAGAATTTCCCAAGGGAAGCAGGCCTAATCAGCCTGTTGTTTGGCAGCGATCCGTAAACTCCTGCGATTTGCTTCTCTGACTCCTCTGTCTCTAGAGTAAGATTCCCTCCTGGGAAACGGAGGCGAGGAATGCCCAAGGTCTGTTTTACTGAATTCTTGAGGACAAACATCAACATCCGGCAGGTGAAAGGACTCTGGTTCTTGTTGAACCGGCGAAAACCCCATGTTTTCATCTTCATCTGCCACGATAGCACTAGGAACAGGACTACGAGGCCCATGAGGCATCACACAAAAAAACCTCAAAATTTTTAATTCATAATTCACTATACTTTTACAAGGATTCTAGCTATTCATGAAAAAGCTAAGAAAGCACAAGGATTCCAAAGCTCATTTTGACAGGCAAAAGAGAAAAAACATTTTCAAGGCAATGTATTGGATTTATTTGCAGTGCAGACCTATGTATTCTTATTTAAACACATAAATAAACACATACTAAATAACAGAGCTTGCATTCCATCTTGGGATTTCAGCAATTCAAACTTCATTCTCTTGATTTATGGCATCATTAGAATCACTCAATAGAAACACAGCCCTATAATTCACATTGCCTCTGTTTGCATGTGTCTCTGTCACTCTCTGTTTATATATTACTCTTACACACCACACAGAAAAAGAGTGTTTGTGTGTGTGTTTGTAAGCCAGTAAAAAAGATACATCACATTTATGGTGGTAGCCAGAAAATAATAAATTGCTATATATACACAGTTAATTTTGAACAATATAATCTGTACAACCACACAAGTTCAACTTTAGTGGTGATACTATGATAATACATTTTTTTTAAAAAAAGTTGTTAACTCTTTTAAAGAAAACAGAGTGTAAAATGCTTATGACCCACCTTTATATTCTCTTAAAGAATTTTGCAAAACCAAGCAATGCAATATTGCTAAACTATTCTAAAACAGCAGGTGAAGACAGAGGCAGGTGTGTTAAAGTCAAATAAAACATTAATCAATTTTAAAAGGCTAAATACCTTAAAAGACCACTGAAACTCTATGAAAAGCTGGGTGACATTTAAGGACAAAGAATGAACCAAAGGCATGTTCCTCCAACAAAAGAAAGATGCCATGAACTTTGGTTTAAGAGGGGAACCATTTATCACAAGATTTGTAAGGAGGGTGCAGAGGGGAAACTAAAATTAAAAGAATCTTAGCAAGATATAACAAGACACAAAGTGACTTTATGATTTTATAGTTATAAATGTGCTTTTTACTGAACATCATCCCAAGAGGAAGTGAATGTAGGGTGGAGGAGGCAGAGAACAAACAGGGAAAATAGGAGAAGGGGGGGTTCTACATATGCATCATTAGACTGTGGAATCATGAGAGTTGTAGTGTGGTGAGGCACTAGCATTCTTTGGCAGAGAAGGCTAAAGGCATTGTAAAACTATAAGTCCCATGATTCCATAGCACTGAGCCATGTCAGTTAAACTGGTGTCAAATAGCATTAATTTTGCAGTGTAGGTGCACCCAGAGTCAAGCTTAACAAAGTAACTCTTACAGTGGTTCCCAGCCTTCAGGCCTCCAGGTGTTTTGGACTTTGCTCCCACAGTTCCTAACAGCTGGTAAGTCCAAAACACCTGGAGGCCCAAAGGTTGGGAACCACTGAACTAGTAGTATAACTACATTTTCATAATGAACAGATGTTTGTTGCTTTATTAAGTTCCAGTGTTTTGTTCCAATCATATAACAATCCAAACTCTGCTATGCCAGACTTTTTCCTTCACTCACTTCAGATACCCAGTAGACATCCAACTCTGTATGATTCTGACAACTGACTCCTTCATCTGCCTTCCACCCATGTATTTCCTTCTCACTCAAGAAGCACTTCCCTCCACTCACAGAATTTTGGAATTGGCTGTCTTTAGTAAATCACATATTGCTCCGCAACCACTTGGTGCCATATTTGTAAGGTTTTCTCTGCAATGACGTTACAGGTGGGCATGTATGGACTTCAAGGAACCAGATGGTTCCAGGTCATAGCAAGAACTCATAGTAATAGAAACAGTACAAAAATTAAAACTACCCGGCCTATAGTTCCAGAAGTCCAATTAAAAGTCTCCTAACAGAACTGCTCTTGAAAGCACACTTAGACAAGAGCCCTAAGAGAACTATAGTTTTTAAAATAGCACATGGATGTCTACTGAATTGCCTGAGAAACAAAAGGTAGAATGTGCCAGGATTACTTTCTTTAAAAAGGAAAAGTATATTTACTTGACGAGTGTTTCCTATGCTAGGAAGAAGGTCATAACAAAAAGTATTGCAGTCATATTCTTAGGGCCTATATTTGATAAAATTTCAAAATTTAAATATACATTATTTAGATTTAATCATGTGAAGAAATGTAATTAAATTTTATGTCCAACTTAGTATAGTAATTCTAAGTATATTACCAGAGCCCTTAAACTTAGAGGATAGAGAGTTGGCCAAGTCCCAAGCTGCAGTTCAGCTGGCTAGCTTCCTGATACTTACTTGAAGCTAATGATCAGGAATTTACAGCACCCAAATGCCAGTCTTACGGATGCCTTCTCCCAACCCCAGTTCATCTTAGGAGTAAAATACCTGCTCAAAGTGAAAGGAAAAGTCTGGTGGAAGTGAAGAAGCACCTCCTTCTATAGGCCAAGGATTCACTTTCTTCAGACAGTGAATCAGGGGATAGCATACACCAGAGTTTCTGAAACTGTGCTTCTCCAGATGTTTTGGACTTCAGTTCACAGAAATCCAAGCCAGTTTATCAGCTGTTTGGAACTGTGGGAGCTGAAGTCCAAAACATCTGTAGGAGCACAGTTTCGGAAACTCTGGCTTAAGAATTCAGGCTCTCTAACCTTTGCTGGTGCTTCCACTTTGAGTTTGTGGTATTACAGCCATCAGCCTGCATTGTATGGATGGATCATTGCTATTCAGCACTAGAGTTCTTCTTTTTCACATTGCATTTTTGGGGGATCCATATTATTACAACATTTCTATCCTGCCCTTCTCACTCCCGAAGGGGGACTCAGGGCAGCTTACAACCAATTATAAATTGTAAATTATAAATTGCACAGAAATTGTAAAAAAATGTTTGGTCACATCTTAAATGGTTTAGAGCAGTAGTTCTCAACCTGTGGGTCCCCAGATGTTTTGGCCTTCAGCTACCAGAGATCCCTACAGCTGGTAAACTGGCTGGGATTTCTGGGAGTTGTAGGCCAAAACACCTGGGAACCCACATGTTGAGAACCACTCGTTTAGAGACAAAAAAAAATTGTCTGAAAATCACCCTGAATTTTTTTTTAAAAAAAAAT
Organism: Anolis carolinensis; assembly: GCF_035594765.1. Classification (NCBI taxonomy): domain Eukaryota; kingdom Metazoa; phylum Chordata; class Lepidosauria; order Squamata; family Anolidae; genus Anolis; species Anolis carolinensis. The sequence continues at coordinate 287,856,328 of NC_085841.1, forward strand.
AGCTAGCTTGAGGGCACATGTGGGAGGCCACACTCTGCCTACCCCTGATATATAAGCATTACTGTGTTTATCTGAATTACTCATATATCTTGTTTTCCTCCCATGACTAAAGATTGAATTATCTCATAATCAGCCACTCAGCTGCTATGTTCTAGCTATTTGTCATAAACATTTTAAACAGTCATTATGTAAGACCATGGTTTCTTTGAACTCAGAACTTACATTTCCCAGAATCCCTGACCATTACCTATGTTGGCTGAAGATTCTGGGAGCTAAATTTCAAAAATATCTGCCTGAAAGTCACAGATGTACAATTTTGATAAGGATTTGGGAAGGATTCATGAAGATAATTTTCTCAATGAAATAAATCAAATGGAACAGATTCAAATGTTTTGTCTAATTTGTAACTAAAGTACAACAAAAAATATCACTAGGTTTGCAACAGAACGGAACATGCAAAATACACTGAATAACAATGAATGCATCTTTGGACATTACAAGAGATTATTTTCACATTAGAATGCTTGGCCCAACAATAGACTTAACCATAAAACAAAGCTGCATTACTGTCAGATTTAAACCACCAATCTAATCAAGAAATGATTAAACAAAGCCTGATAGCACACTGTGTAAGATTTCCCTGTCTGTCTGTTGAGAAAGGAACTCATGGGGAAATGTATTGTGAACATTACATATCGCTGTTAGTTTCACTAGAAAAAATGTGCAGGTCTGAAGAGAGTGCCCTTGTTTTTTTTTTCTAGCAGTTGTTAGAGGGAAGGTTCCTTGTTGATTTATCCACAAGAATATCTACTCATTATTTAGAGGGCCAGGATTCCAGAAATTAACCTTTTGTTTCCTTTGGTGACAGTTTGGAGGTACCAATTTTCTTACTGTCACCCAGTGCATAAAATGAGAACTGCTTGAATCAATGGCCAGTCAAAGAATATAAACCATATTTGTGCCCAGTAATTCTATACAATTTGAATTGTACTGAAAGATTATTGTTCTCTTTTGTCAGTTTCATCCACATAGTTACTACCAACTACACATTGTATTTTTTTAAAAACTGGAACATACATGCATTTACTGTGGACCAAGCAAAAGCAATAATTATGTTATAGGGATATCTATCAAAGGATGGCACTTGTGAAATACAACCTTTCTTCAGGGTAAACAGATGGCATAGTTTGAAAATGAGCTGCTCAAAATATACAAAAGGGAATCAAAGGGTGTTCTGACACAATAAATCCAGCCAGCCCTACAGCCAAACACAATGGAGTTAGTTATAGAACATGTGCTACTCCTCTTGAAGGCTGAGTGGAAAATACGAACATTAGGGTTGTGTGTAGATAGGAAGCAGCACAGAGGAATGAAGAGTTTAAACAGCAATAAGCAACAGTAAATGATCAAAGCACTGCTTTGCAGAGAGAGAATAAGAGGCAGACTGCACTGGATTAATGCCATGTTCTGATAATACAATTGTGGGTTTTTGAAATCATATATTTTCAAGTCAATTTTCTTCAACTCCTCTCCCCCCCCCCTTTTTTTTCGGCAGGGTAGTTTTGTGTGGAAGGACTGATACTCAAGACGGACAACAATGAGTTTCAAGGATGCCATGTCCTTGGCTTTTCCTCTTTATTTGGAGTTTGCTTGTGTTGTTGCTGTTTGCAATAAAAAATATTTGGTGGATAAGAAGCCTTATAGCTCAGTATTCTCTGCTGCAATTCATATATAAAGGAAGACACAAGTACTGCCACTTTTATGATTTTCTAATAACAGTCCCTCAGCTTTCAGGAAGAATTTAAGTATTGTATAAACTATCTTATATACTGTACTGCAGCAAACATCAATAATGTGACCCACACAATTTCACCATCTCACACTAAAGAGAGAAAATTAGCAAAGGGGCCAAAAAAGGACTAGGCTTGGCAGCGAATATTATTTGCTTCAAATCAGGCCCATACAAATACACTCTATCACAGTGGAATGTGAACATAATAATGCCTATTGCTGTTGTTGTTCATAGAGTCATAATATTATACAGCTGGAAGAGACCACAAAGGCCATCCAGTCCAGTCCCCTGCCATGCAGAAATAGACAACCAAGCATAACTTATAGATGGCTATCTAATCTCTGTTTAAAAATTCCAAAGGAGACTACAACACGTGACAAAAAGCATATTTCATTGTTGAATAGTTCTTACTGTCAATATGTTTTTCATAATGTTTAGGTGGAATACAGTATCTTTTCTTGCCATTTGAATCAATTGCTCCACACCCCTGTCTCTAGAGCAGAAGGAATTAAAAAAAGCTTTTTCCCTCAACGATATGACATCCTTTCAAATATATAAACATGGCTATAGAATCATAGAATAGTAGAGTTGGAAGAGACCTCATGGGCCATCCAGTCCAACCCCCCGCCAAGAAGCAGGAAATCGCATTCAAAGCACCCCCGACAGATGGCCATCCAGCCCCTGCTTAAAAGCCTCCAAAGAAGGAGCCTCCACCACAGTCCGGGGGAGAGAGTTCCACTGCCGAACAGCTCTCACAGTGAGGAAGTTCTTCCTGAGGTTCAGGTGGAATCTCCTTTCCTGTAGTTTGAAGCCATTGTTCCGCGTCCTAGTCTGCAGGGCAGCAGAAAACAAGCTTGCTCTCTCCTCCCTATGACTTCCCCTCACATATTTGTACATGGCTATCATGTCGCCTCTTAGCCTTCTCTTCTGCAGGCTAAACATGCCCAGTTATTTAAGCCGCTCCTCATAGGGCTTGTTCTCCAGACCTTTGATCATTTTAGTTGCCCTCCTCTGGACACATTCTAGCTTGTCAACATCTCCCTTCAACTGCGGTGCCCAGAATTGAACACAGTATTCCAAGTGTGGTCTGACCAAGGCAGAATAGAGGGGGAGCATGACTTCCCTGGATCTAGATGCTATACCCCTATTGATACAGGCCAAAATCCCATTGGCTTTCTTAGCAGCCGCATCACATTGCTGTCTTATGTTTAACTTGTTGTCCACAAGGACTCCAAGATCTCTTTCACATGTACTGCTGTCTAGCCAGGTGTCCCCCATTCTGTATCTTTGCATTCCATTTTTTCTGCCGAAGTGAAGTATCTTGCATTTATCCCTGTTGAACTTCATTTTGTTAGTTTCGGCCCATCTCTCTAGTCTGTCAAGATCGTTTTGAATTCTGCTCTTGTCTTCTGGAGTGTTGGCTATCCCTCCCAGTTTGGTGTCATCTGCAAACTTGATGATCGTGCCTTTTAACCCTTCATCTAAGTCGTTAATAAAGATGTTAAACAGAACCAGGCCCAGGACGGAACCCTACGGCACTCCACTCATGACTTCTTTCCAAGATGAAGACGATGCATTGGTGAGCACCCTTTGGGTTCGCTTGCTTAGCCAATTACAGATCCACCTAACTGTAGTTTTGTCTAGCCCACAAAGGTTGTGAGGGACTTTGTCGAAGGCCTTACTGAAATCTAGGTACGCTACATCCACGGCATTCCCTGTATCGACCCAACTCGTAACTCTATCAAAAAAGAGATCAGATTAGTCTGGCATGACTTGTTTTTGGTAAATCCGTGTTGACTATTAGCAATGACCGCATTTGTTTCTAAGTGTTTGCAGACCACTTCCTTAATGATCTTTTCCAGAATCGTGCCTGGTATTGACATGAGGCTGACTGGACGGTAATTGTTTGGGTCGTTCTTTTTTCCCTTCTTGAAGATAGGGACCACATTTGCCCTCCTCCAATCTTCTGGGACTTCTCCCATTCTCCAAGAACTCTCGAATATGATTGCCAGTGGTTCTGAAATAACTTCAGCTAGTTCCTTCAATACTCTTGGATGTAGTTGATCTGGCCCTGGCGACTTGAATTTGTTTAGAGCAGCCAGGTGTTCCTGGACAACTTGTTTCCCTATTTGGGGTTGGATTTCCCCCAATCCTTCGTCCATTTCATGTTGCTGAGGTTGAAGATGGCTTTCTTTTTGTGAGAAGACCGAGGAAAAGAAGGCATTAAGCAGTTCTGCCTTTTCCCTGTCCCTTGTCACCATCACCCCATCTTCTCCTCGCAGAGGCCCTATCACCTCCTTGTTCTTCCTTTTTCTACCAACGTAAGCAAAAAAGCCTTTTTTGTTGTTTTTAATGTCCCTGGTAAGCCTGAGCTCATGTTGCGCTTTAGCCTTGCGAACATTTTCCCTACAGGAGTTGGCTATACATTTGAATTCTTCTTTGGTGATTTCTTCCCTTTTCCACTTCTTGTGCATGTCTCTTTTGAGTCTTAGCCCGGTTAGAAGTTCTTTGGACATCCATTCTGGCTTCTTCGGACTTATCATTTTTTTTTCTTTGTTGGCACTGTTTGCATTTGCGCCTTGAGTATTTCACTTTTAAAAAACTCCCATCCATCCTTAACTCCCTTGTCCTTTAATATTGGCGTCCATGGAATGCCGCTCAGTATTTCCTTCATTTTTTGGAAGTCAGCTCTCTTAAAGTCCAGAATACGTGTCTGACTTGTCTTAGTTTCAGCCTTCCTTTGTATGGCAAACTGCAGGAGCACATGGTCACTTGCCCCTAAGGATCTAACCACTTCGACTGTATTGATCAGGTCTTCCACATTTGTTAAGATTAGATCAAGAGTTGCTGATCCCCTTGTTGCCTCTTCTACCTTCTGGACCATAAAATTGTCTGCAAGGCAAGTGAGGAATTTGTTGGACTTTGTGCTCTTGGCCGAGTTTGTTTTCCAGCAGATATCAGGATAGTTGAAATCTCCCATGACGACTACATCTCTTCTTTATGCCTGTTTGGTCATCTGCTGACAAAAGGCTTCATCAAGTCCTTCATCCTGACTCGGTGGTCTGTAGTATACACCCACGACGAGATCTTTTTGAGTCCCGGTTCCCTTGATTCTTATCCAGATGCTTTCAAGCTGGTTTCCCGGATTACAGTCTTGCATTTCTTCTGCAACGTAACTGTTTTTGACATATAAAGCTACTCCCCCTCCTCTCCCCTTTGTTTTATTTCTGTGAAAGAGGTTATAGCCCTCAATGGCTACATTCCAGTGATGGGAGTCATCCCACCAGGTTTCAGTGATGCCTATGACGTCATACGTGTGGTGCTGTGATAAAAGTTGGAGTTCGTATTGCTTATGTGCTCTGTGCATTAGTGTAAAGACAGCTATCATGTCCCCCTCAACCTAAACTTCTTCAGTTTTAAAATACTCAGGTTCCTAAGATGTTCTTCATAGGGCATGGTTTCCAGATCTTTAACCTTTAGGTGATCCCTCTCTGGACATAATCCATTTTATATAGAAGTGTGGACTCAGATAACCCAGATCAAGGCAGCTATTGTGGATTATCTGCCTTGATATTCTAGGTTATATGGCTGTGTGGAAGGACCCTCAGTGCTCTTCCACACAGCCATATAACCCAGAATATCAAAGCAGAATAACCCACAATATCTGCTTTGAACTGGGTTATCTGAGTCCACACTGCCCTATATCCCAGTTCAATGTTTGGTGCTAAATTCGCAAATATAGTAATTCCTACATAACATTACCATGTATTGAACTGCTTTTTCTGTTGATTTATTGTAAAACATGATGTTTTGGTGCTTAATTTGTAAAATCATAATGTAATTTGATGTTTAATAGGCTTTTCCTTAATACCTGCTTATTATCCAACATTTTCACTTTATTTTTCAGTGATTGGTTTTGGGGGGGGGGGGGCGCCAAAGTTCTGTTCGCTTACACTTGAAAATTACCTAAGGCCAGCCCTGCTTGTAGGTACCTAGTCGATAACAGAGGTCCAAAGGGAAGTGTTGTGAAATCAGTGTAATTCTAGGTCACATCAAGTCTTAATTTAGTACTGAAGAATGAGAAACATTACTGCTTCTCTTAACTTTGTGTTTATGTTTACATTGCCTTCACACTTATGGCGGCTGCACGAATGTCATAAAGTTTTTTTGGGGGGTAGGGAATACTCATAGATAATTTTGTCAATCCCTTCCTCTGAAAAGAAGCACAGGCAATCCCCAAGTTATGAACAAGATAGGTTCTGTAGTAAGTTTGTTCTTACTTTGAATTTGTGTGTATATTGGAACAGATACATTTTTAAGTGTAATGCCAGTCACACACACATACACATACACACACACACACACACACATCAAAGATTTTGATAACATAGGGAAGGGTTAACATCCCTGTGGTGCTTGCTTTGCTGTCTGTGCCCCTGTTCAGAAAATTTCACCTCAATTTCTGTTCCTGAGATAATTGGATTTTGAAAAATTTGGCTTGCTATGAAAAAAAGGTTTGGTGATAAAGCTTCAGTGGAGACACATTTCCCCCATGATAACTTACAGGATTGAATTTCCCTTCCTAGGGGTAGATTTCTCTCACTTCCTGTTGTCTCACCCCCATTCTTAACAATGAGTCATTTAAAAGTCGGATGTTTGTAACTCGGGGACTGCCTATACTTCGTATTCATTGGTGGTCTTTCATCCAAGAACTGACTTTTCTCAGCTTCCAAGATCAGATGGGATTGTGTGCATTTAGAGTATTTAATGCAAAACAGAATAGCCAGAATCCTATTAGTCAATCTCTTCAAAGAATGGACTGTTTCTGCGAACTGACTATTTTACTGGTACTGCTCTCACAAAAGATATTTATCTTCATGTGAGAGCAGAAGAGCAGCAATGAATGACATCAGGTAGCCCCAGTCACCTTCGCTACTCTACACACATTTCTCCAAACACTGAATATATCTTTACATCTTTCCTAAAACCCTTGTGCTGCAGGGCAATCGGAACCAGGGAAAAATAAAAGAGATGTCTTAGGAAATTATGCTTCGGAAACATAGGACCTCATCACATGAAAGTGGGGGAAAGTAAAGTGGAGGGAACCATCTTTTTTCATTTCCTGCCCCTGAGGTCCCATGCCTTTCCATCTTCAGGGATAGCAGCCATCCCACAGCCTTTCCCCACTTTTATCCCACTTCTCCATGGCTTTTGTCATTGGGGGTTGGGTAGCACCTGACTCCTGAGAACACAGTCTTCTATGCGCTGCTGCAACAGAGTCTTACAGGAAACCACCAGAAGTGGCCTTGCTTCATGTGATTACCTCCATGGGACTCTGTTTCAGCAGTGCAGAGAAACTGAGAGAAGACGGAGAGAAGACTGAGTGGAATGAAGTCCATATAGGGAGTTTACCAGACCATTTTTTATCTTGCCTCAGTGCTGAAGAGCCCACAGAGCCAAGCAGGGAGTTGAAACACTATGGGCAGGTTCTGTGTAGTGTGTGCTGACTAATCCTGTGTATTAATGTTGATGAGATTATTCAATATTGTGCATGGAGAAGTGAAATGTATTAGTGGTAAGCGTATACAGTATAGCAGAGATATAGTCCAGACCTTTTGCTAATGAGGCCCTGCATCCCCTCATAGCCAATGATAAAACTGGAATGGAGCCCAGTAAGTAGTATTTATTGGTATATGGGGTTTGGGGGGGGGGGGACTTTCACAGGCTGTACACAGCCACTAAACTAGTAGTGACAGAGGAATTCTGAAAACAGTAATTATTACTATATAGATTACATATTTGTAACTGGTCAACAAGATTCCATCCAGCATGTTCTGCACATGAAACGGTACTTATATGCAGTTTTATGTGTCAAAATGATATTCACATTTTGGATACTGGGATGATGAGAATCTTCATAGTTCATGACTTACTTTAACTGTGAAGATTCTTATCAGTCCAGGATTCTCCTAGTCAGAATTTCCTGTCACTCAAGAAACAGTTTCCTTTTACCTTTTTAGAATATTATTTCCATTCCTTTCCAATAATATTTCAATTTCTGCTTTAGGCATACAGTGAACCTCTGGAAGCTATGCTGTATTTGTAATTTAAGGAGAATACTGACATCTGTAAAATAATAATTGAATATATGATTGTAAAAAACAAATGAAATATCTTCTTGTAGCAAACTCACTTGCACAGAATTCCATCACTGTCATAATCTATCATTCCTTATGATATCAATGAAAACTCACTGCTATAGTCCTGGCTGTACTTTTTTTGGTGGTGCTTCCTTTTGTTTTTGTCACTTATTGATTTTTTTATATGAGTACTGGAAAAAGAATCCAAATCCTAATTTAAGTTACTCAGTATAATGCAAACTTTTTCATAACCCATTTTAAAATATAATACTCATATAACTCCTCAAGAAGGCAGATAGATCAACCCCATTCTTCTTGCTGATCCTGCAGATGCCCCAGTTCAGACATCAGCAGAGGTGACTGTGATGTCAAGGGGCTTGAAGGGAGCCTCATAACCAGCTAGAAGCGGCAGCAACAATATAGAGGAGGTGACCGTCCAGCAGAGCAGATAGGATTTTTGGACTGTCTGGACACTGCCGCTAGATTTGATACTCTTGGATTAGCTGAATCCAAGAGTGTGCTGTGAACAAATTTACACTGGGCTAAGGTGCTTGGTGTAGATATGGCCCTAGAATTATAGATCCATAACTGCTCTGAATTCAGATATAGGCAGTCCCCAAGTGCAGTTCTGTAGGTTTGTTCTTAAGTTGAATTTGTTTGTAAGGCAAAACAGGTACATTTTTCAAGTATAACTCCAACCAAAAATATCTTTATTTCAGCTTTGAATATCCTAGTGAAGGTTAACACATGCCTGTGGTGTTTGTTTTTCTGTCTATGTCCCTGTTCTGGAGATTTCACCTCATTTTCTGTCCCTGTGATAATTGGATTTTGAAATAGTTGGCATGTTGTAGAAACAAGGATTGAAGATAAAGCTTCAGTTAAGACACCTTTTTTTCCCCATGATAACTCTTTCAGGAGTGAATACCTCTTCTGAGGAGCAGATTTCTCTCACTTACCATTGTCTCACCCAGCTATTAACTATGAGTCACTTATAAGTTGAATGTTTGTAACTCAGAGACTGCTTGTATGCTCTGTAATCACACAATCATGTCACACTGTTGTCACAATTGTAAATTATCCTAGAACTACGAGGGATCGCCTAAGAAGAAGACAATTGTAAATATCCCCGGAACCTCACCTTAAACTCAGGGGTGCTGTAGAATTTTGCTACTATGATCACTTGTGAATCACTTTTTTATAAAAATAATATTTGGAGTCTGGGTCATCTAATAATGCTAGGCACTGGCCAGCATGCCTAGATTCCTGGTAAATCCTGACTGCATGACATGACAAACCTATAAATGTAACAAGGCCCGTAAAATCAGTCCTGAAGACACAGTGCTAAGACTGGCCTCAAAACTGAAGAGATGAGGCACATTAAGAAATTCTCTCTTTCAACATTGATACAAAAGGACTCTCAAAGGGGGGAAAGTGCTTCCAAAAGCGAGAGCTGAAAATAAGAAGTAAAAAGGTGAATAGAAAAGGAAGCTACCCTCTTTATTCTATTACAGTTTGATTGATTTTTAATTCTAACCATCTAATTCACAAAGTACTACACATTCAGAAAGAAGAAAAGAGAAAAAAGAAAAAAGTTATAACTGAAACACAATATGGCTCTGTACGTCCTAACTGTAATAAGAAGAAAAAGAAACATATTATTCTACCATTGAGATCCAACTAAATAATCCTGCTAATTACTAGTAATTGTAACCACAAATTGTTACATTGTTAGATTTCCTATTGCTTGAAAAGTCTGTAAGTGGTTTCCAATCTTTCAAAAAATCTTCATTTGACATAGCCTTTAGAATCCACATTAATTTGGCCATTTTGCCAACTTAGAAACATCATTGGTGCTTTAATCCATTCACATATTTTAGCAAACAAAACAGTATTCTTGCAGCTGTTGTGACACATCAAAGAAATGGTCCATACTGCCTAATTCTTTATCCATGATGCCCTATAGTTTCTGCTAACAAACGATATCTTTAAAATGTGTTGCATGAACATATACATTTTAGATCAGTAACATCTGATCTTCTTTCAATAAAAAAGAACCCTTCTTATAATGATGACATCATTAATAATTGTTTGAAACATTCTGACCATTTCAACCACATATTTGGGGTTAGGTGACATTGTATATCATCTTACACACATTTTCTTTTAAAGTACTGCTCAAGGTTAATTTTAAATCTTTGGACTATGTTTTACCCCATATATCCACATGCACATTTCACCCAAAATTGCAGTTGTTTTTTCTGGTGTACGATCAGTTGGACTTTTTGGTAACATCCCTGCTAGAAGTTGGTTACACTGAGAATGTGTCCCTCATCTATTTCTGCAGATTTTACAACTGGTGGTCAGTGATACCTGAAAGTTAGACAGACTCCTGCATCTGCCATGCATGAAGAAAATAAATTGAGAAGCAATTAAATAATTTGACAGGTCTTCTGGCAGAGGGTTATTCCTACTAGTCAGAACTCAACTGGCTACTATCACCCAGAGGACCTTTTTATCAGCTGCTCCTAGATTGTGGATTGAACTACCAAAACAGCTTGAACAGGTGTCCAAATATAAAAAAGAACTGAAGACCTATCTCTTCAAGCAGGCCTATGCAGTGAATTTTAAACTATAACTTTTAAATTGAAATATTATTGGTTTAAATTATTTTAATATGTTTTAATTTATGTCTATGTGTCCTAATCCATGTGTTTTAAATGGCTTTATGTTTTATCTGTTATATTTTAATAATGTTGTAACCTGACTCAAGCCTTGGAAAGAGGGAGGTAAGATTATGATGATTTGCTTCCAACTGGCTTTTCTTCTCTCACACATGCTCATAGATCTTATTGGATATGGAGGAACACTTTTTTTCCTATATAAGGCTCTTGTTTCATGACTTTACCAGTTTAACAGTGAGCTGTCACTTCTTGAATCTCAGATTCAAGAAAGTGAGAACTTCCTGCTCTCATGAAAATACGGCTCTGTGAAAGTTTTATCCTCATCCTATTCCATGCTTCTCTTGAAATGCTTCTTGCTAATAAAGCAGGTTGTAGGCAAAATGTCTACAACATTGTCTACACAGTCTACCTCGCTTACAAATGTCTGAACTGCAGCAGCACTTGCATGTGCTAGACATGTTGTAGAGAATAGTTCTCTTAGCAGCAGCCTTGATCCTTGCAATATTGTGACTCAAACAGAGTAACCCATTTCAGCATGTAATCATCCTTTCCTTGACTGGAGCTAAATCTGTTTGGTGTGATTAATAAGATAGCTATACATGAGACACATTTATTTATTAGAGTGTTTACAGCACAGTGCAGCTAAGCATACCTGAACATTTACACACTTGGTTTACTTGTTCTGAATAATTACTTCTTCTGGATTTTGTTTCTGTTCCACAACAAAGGTAACGATGTTTTGCCAATGAGTGCATTTTTCTAGCACGGGATGTGTTCTGTGTCAGTTAAAAATCATGCAGCAGTTCTGGAGTTCTCCAAGGTGAACTACATTAAAGAAATGTCAAATCATTTAATTGCCTCTCAATTTATTTTCTTCATGCATGGCTGAAGCAGGAGTCTGTCTAACTCTTTATGCAGTGTTACTTTTTCAAGTATCACTGACCACCAGTTGTAAAATCTGCAGAAACAGATGAGTGGCACATTCTCAGTGTAACCAATTTCTATCAGGGATGTTACCAAAAAGCCCAACTGATCGCCACAATTCTCTGAATATTGAAAATATAATATCATTAAAGAAGAAACTTGTTTTCTTAAAAAAACAACTAGAAATGTATATTGTGAATCTTCTAATATTTGCAGCATATTAGAAAATGCCATATAAAAAATACAGATTATCTGAAGTGGTGTCAGCAGAATTCAAGTGAACCTCAGTTAGGGGCTCACATGTCATTTCATGCCCATCTATAATCCCCAAACTATCTTTATGAAGAAAACCATCATGCAAGAAGAAAAACAAGTTTGGGGGTATGGACGGAAAGGGAAGAACTCAAAAATATCCACTTCCACCTGAATTCTCAAGAAGTTAAGAACACACATGGAATAATAACTCAATGAGAACTAGGACTAGAATAAACAGGTTTCAACAAATGCTGAGAGGTGCTACACATTTTTAGCAGACTGAATAAATACTCTGTGTGTGTGTGTGTTGACCAGAATGAAGAATTTATTTATTCATTCTGATGAAAAAAAATATTTAGCACCTCTCAACCATCTGCCTTATTGCAACATTTGAGAGAAAATCCGTAAGTGGAAAAATGAAAAGGAATATATTCAATATAACATGCCAATTGCTTTCCAGCAATAAAGAAAAAAGAAAATTAGAAATCCGGACATAATATTTTGTAGATGTATCAGAGATTTGTTTTTATTTTCCTAAGAAGGACCTTTTTTTTTTTTACACAGTATCTCTTTTGGGGTTAAAGTGACATACAGGAGAGATTTGGTTCTACTGCATACATATAATACAGACACATCCAAATCCACTGGTTTCCAAAGAAAGTAGGATATGTAAATGTGAATTCTCCAGTAGTAACCCAATACTTTTCTCTCATTTGTAAAAACCTATTAGCACACATCAGCCTACATTTTCTGCAAGCATTGACAGTTTCTTGAAAACCACTGGCTAAGCATGAAATAGCACTGGTTGGGGCCTTGATGCAATATAATTATCCCAGATTACCTCTAAGTAGAAAGTGAATTCATAGCATCCTCTATGTATTGCTCCTATTCAAATGAAACCAGTTATGTTCTTCAGAGTCAGAACATCTAAAATGCAGATACCTTGTCCTGCTTCAGGAAACAGCATGGGCCGAAGAAATAGGGAAAGCCTAGTCTGCTTTGCTCAATATCTTTTTTCTACATCCAAAGCTGACAGAAAGGAGTGCATAGCATCATGGTCAGAAAATTAAACTGGAGCACTGCAATCCAAAAGAGCAGTGGTGGTATGCAGCTCCCCTGTCAATGAAATAGGGAATCCACTTGGGGTTTCAGTCTGAACTTTAAAAGAACTATCAAAGATGCTGTACCTGTTTGGGGAATGCAGTTTGCACTTTCACTAGCTCCTTTATGATGTGGGAGCCATCAGATGTCATTGTCATAAATGATGCTTTGTCTTTTGCACACCATATACCTGAACATGTAGTACACATTGTGCAGCTAAAATGTATAAAATAGCACACATAACATAAGGAAGAGCAAGAAGAGTAAGGGGTAATAGAGAAAAACTATGTCTACTCCCTTGCTCAGTTAGGTTTGCTCACTGAAAGCCAGTTCAGATATCACCATTTTTACTTAATCAAATTTTTTCATGTCCCCACCTGGACATGAAAAATGCGCCTGAAATGTATATTCAGATGTATAATTATGCTGGTTTTTAATTTATATTTTAATTTTTATTGTAATTTTTAATCTTGGATGATTTTTAACTGTGTTTCCGATGTATATTGTAAGCCGCCCTGAGTCCCCTGATGGGTGAGAAGGGCGGGGTAGAAATGATGTAATAAATAAATAAATAATAAATAAATAATTAAATAAACATTTTAATATAATAAATAATGAAAAGAGCTGTATGTCAGCGTGTCCATGCTCCTAAGCTGGACACGTCCTCCCAATATGAGAGGACGGAGATTTGCATAAGTAAAGGTATAGGTTTCCCCTGACGTTAAGTCCAGTCATGTCTGACTCTGGGGGTTGGTGCTCATCTCCATTTCTAAGCCAAAGAACCAGCGTTGTCCGTAGACGCCTCCAAGGTCATGTGGTCGACATGACTGCATGGAGCACCGTTACCTTCCCACCAGAGCGGTACCTATTGATCTACTCACATCGGCATGTTTTCAAATTGCTAGGTTGGCAGAAGCTGGAGCTAATGGCGGTCGCTCACGCCGCTCCCGGGGTTTGAACCTGGGACCTTTCGGTCTGCAAGTTCAGCAGCTCAGTGCTTTAACACACTTCGCCACCAGGGCTCCTTAGAGATTTGCATAGAACTTGCTTATTTTTAAAAAGTCACCATAATTAAACCTAAATACACATTTCAACAGAGCAGGAAAAACCATAATGAATGTGTTTCCTCATTCCACTATAGATGCAGGTGAGCAACTTCAATGCCCCAATTTCCTTTTTAATGGGTCTTTAAAACCTTCAAGCTGGGGACTGCTTTCTTCTAATTATGAAACATAGGTTCCTATAAGCTCACTAAGCCGCTTTCAACAAGCTGTCTCTAAGCCCCTGGTACCCAAATGCACAATAATGGTGTAGGCTATGTTCTGAGTACATTTCTACATAAATACTATTAGCAGCACCAGCACAAACTGGACCCTCTACTTCCTATCTGTTTTATCCCAGTGCTGAACCAAAAGTGGCTTACAGCATTAATTAAATCAGAGTGCAGCTAATAAAACCTATAGCCATGTCCAATCATCTATCTGGCCACAGCCCACTGATGTTTACAACCTTCTTCCAAAGGTAGGCCAACATAATGTGTTACAGTAATCAAAAGAAGATGTAACTGTGTTGCCATAGAATCGCTAGATCCAACATCTCCAGGAATACTTGCAGTTGGAATACTACTACTAGTAGTAGTTAATAATAATAATAATAATAATAATAATAATAATAATAATTTTATTTATACCCTGCTTTATCTCTCCCAAAGGAGACTCAAAATAGCTTACATTAAAAGTATGACCACATAACTTAAAATAAACAAATATGCAAACATTAAAACAGAGTTAAACATAACAGTATTAAAAATTTACAGATAAAATCCATTAAAACACATTCAAAGCTAAAAACCACAGCAAATTGTGCAAATATGCTCATGGTCATTGCCAAAAGCTGAGCATCCAGATTCAGGGTTGAATTTTGAAGCATACTATCTCTGAAGCCAAGTTTTTTTGGGTGTAGGATAATTACATCTAGCATAGGTTGAATCCCTGTTATATAATCTCCCTTTCAATTGAGCAGGATCACCTGATTTGGATTAAGCTTCAGTTTGTTCACTTTCATCCACTGCATCATCAAAGGTTTAGTACGAGAACAGCCTCTTTAGAATCATACGGAAAGAAAAGATAGAATTGGATGCCACAAGACTGAAAACATTGATCCCCAAAACACTGGACAATCTATTTTAGAGATGTCAGGTCTATATTAAACAAGTTCAGGGACATGTCAAAGTGCCATATGGAAATCATCCAGCAAGATTAATCAGAACCACTAAAAGAAAGTGTGACCAAGTTCCATTGCAGAAAGATACCAAGGCTATTGATATCAAAAGTGACCAAGAGGTCAAGCAAAAACAACAGGGACACATTCTCTCTGTCCTTTTCTCAGTAACCAAATGATCCAGATCAGTGGTTCTCAATCTGGAGTCCCCAGATGTTTTTGGCCTTCAACTCCCAGAAATCCGAACAGCTGGCAAACTGGTTGGGATTTCTGGAAGTTGTAGGCCAAAAACATCTTGGGACCCCAGGTTGAGAACCACTGATCTAGATAATCCACCTCATCCAGAAGCTATCACATGCTATTGGAGGTTGGAGGGTAATTATACAGTACGGTGGGATTCAGAGAGGCTTTTTCAACAGCTATCTACTGTCTCTTTTACATAGGGCAGAAACCTACCTTTTTCTAAACTGGTGTTTATCACTCCTATGGTCCATTCAGCTAGCTCTCTCCTATCTTATGAGCCAGGAGTGATACAGTTCCAGTGTGCATCTCAGAGCTTTCATCTCTCCAGGGATCCTGTCCATACCCTCAGATATGTAAACAGGAGCACAGGACAATCAGGGTGCAAAGCTATATCTACTGGACCTATGCCAATTACATGAAGCCCAAACAGAGTCAAGTGTTTGCAAATTCCTCACCTCACCTAAAACCTTCCTGGCCATCTCTCAATTCCAGAGGTCAACTAGGTCAGCAGGATTGCCAAAGGCAGCAGGAAACTCCTTAAGAGCCACTGCAAAACCATTCAGATCCATCAACCTCCTAGGGTAGAGCATCTTAATGATCTCACCTCATAGAGCAGAGCTTTCCAAACTGTGTGTAATGACACATTACTGTGTGGGCTACAGTGTATAGGTGTGTAGAGCAAGCATAACAAGAAACCTCAGAGTCTATGTGAAATAAGCAATACATCTATATATTTAATACATATAAATGAAGGGTTTTGATGAGGCATGTTGTTTCCCCATACATTTCATTTTTTCAATTTATAGAGAAGTTGGTTTAACCTCTGGTTTGCTAGTAAAACTGAATTATGTAGAAACTGAATTGCAAAATGATGCATATTTACAAAGGTGTGTCATGAAATGTTTGGAAAGCTCTGCCATAAAGGCTCCAATTTCAGGGAAATCTAAACCCTGGCCAATAGTGATACGGCCCTGATAACAAAAGTGGACAAATTTCCTTCACATCCAGATCACCAACATTATGCCCATCTCAGATCCAGAATGTGGCTTGCAACATGTGTGGTGCCATATGTAGTCACTGACTACTTGTGCAGACAAATGCATACCATATATTTGTGTGTGTTGATATTCATAGTATATAGGGATGCAACTTCTAAAATCACAGGAGTAAATTTCCATTGGTTAAAAATAAAAGACTAAGAAAAATCTTCAAGTGCAGAGAAATAATGAATACTGTATAGTAAGTGGCTTTATATATCTCACCAAATTCATTAATCTCTGTAGAGAATATAGCAATACTTCCTGCTTTAGACCATTTTCTCTTTTTGGTTCTCTAAAGAACGGAAATTGTTTCAGTCATTGCCTTGCTTCTGATACTACAGTTCTGACCGAGCTACACTTTCACTGGGAAAATACTATAGAGTGCTGCCACCTCCTGTTACACATGAAGCAAAAGAAGTGCAAAATAACACCACATTTAACACTAGAACCCACATTTCTTCCATAGCACTTTAAATATTTATTTATTTATGAGCTACTCTTTACGTTGCTTAATATTCATATATAGGTACTTGCAAACTTTGAACTCAGCCTGGGAGAAAAAAAGGGTAATATGTGTGTGTTTAGAAATTGTCAGAAAAAGCCACAAGGCTAATAGAAAAATCAGTACTATTAAAGAAAACAAACTAAGTTGGGTGAAATATTGTCCTTGTTTATCTTAACTGCATACTACAAGACTCATTTCTTCAGCCACTTTAGGCTGTGAAGCACACACTTTGCATGAAAACGTCCTTTTCAAAATCAGTTCCCAGTTCCTTGCATCCATGTCCCATTTGTGGGTTAACAACTGGTCTCATATTTGCTACTACATTTATAGAAAGCTATACTTCAAATAGGCTTCTGTTCTAATCCAATATGTCTTCTTATGTTCTTAATGTTAATATCCTTATTTCCTAGCATGCGGTATGCAGAGTCAAGCTGACAGTGATGTTGTAGACAATATACAGCTCTCATTATTAATAAACATTGATGGCCCCTTATCCTCTATGAATATATGTAATCCTATTTTAAAGCTGTCCAAATCGGTAGCTATCCCTGCATCCTGTACTAGGGCAAAGGCTTTATGAGAGTAGTGGTTTAAACATCTACATTGTAGAATTAATGCAGTTTCACACCACATTAACTGTCATGGCTTAATACTATAGAATCACAAGAGTTGTAATTTTATGAAGTCTCTAGTCTTATCTGGAAAAGAGTGCTAGTGCCTTACCAAACTACAAATCCCAGGTGTAACACAGAATTCTTTGCTCTTTGACTAACGTGCCTGTAAGATGCGTATTTTCTATGAACACAATGGATCTTATAACCATGTAAGGAATACTTGCCCATTTTCTCATCTTCCCAAAAAAAATGGTGAATTTATACAGGGGTTTTTGTGCTTCTGGACTTTTAAAATGTGTTTTCCCAAAAACAATATGTGCAAACATTGTCATCGTCTCCATTATCATCACAGTGTTTTGTGCAGAAAACTATGTAACATTTTTTTAAAAACCATAATGTTAATTTTTGTTAAATAATGTAGGTTTTTGTATGAAACATTTAAAAAAAACTCATGCAATCTTTGTAGGAGAAAAAAGCCCTTTGAAACTAATTGTTCTCACGTGCATGCATGTACATTCTCCTTAAAATGTTTGCCTATAAATTTTCATCTATATTATGCATGAACAAGATATAGTAACACCTTAAAAGAAAACATGGTTTCCCCCATCTGTCACTAATACTGTACATGTAACCATGGAATTTTACCAGTACATTGAATTCTAAAGCAATTTAGCCAAAATAAGTCAATACCTCATGGAATGACTTCTTAAATTACAGACTTCTATGTCAGGCTTTTGTTGCTGTGTGTCATCATATTGTTTCGCACTTAAGATGATCCTAAGGTTGGATGTATCACAAAATTTTCTTGGCAGGATTATTCAGTGCTCAACTGCACATTGCTAAATAAATTCATGTAACAATCCAATTTGCCAAGGAAAAGCAATTTTTTTCAGAAGATTAAGAGCAGAATATCAAAAGATCTTTTATCAATCCTTTCTATATAGACTGACCGACCATACTGGCTACATTGAAAAGGAGAGTGTTCCTGTACCTAATATATAGAAGGAGGAATATCAGCAGGAAAGGTTGTATGACAAGCAATCCCTGCTAAAATTCCCTTCTGCATAATTTTCAAGAGGACCCATCTCCTTTGCCATCCTGTTTGTCCAACCTGTCTAACATCTATCACTTTTATGCAATTAAGCGTGCCCTATGAGGAGTGATTTAGGAGCTAGGTAGGTTTAGCCTGGAGAAAAGAAGGTTAAGACACACATGTGATAGCCATGTTTAAATATTTGAAATGATTTCATATTGAGGAGGCAGCAAGGTTTTCTGCTGCTCTGGAAACCAGGACATGGAGCAATGAGTTCAAATTGCAGGAAAAGAGATTCCACCTAAACATTAGGAAGAACTTTCTGATGGTAGGAGCTGTTCAACAGTGGAATCTCCTTCTCTGGAGGTTTTGAATAGAGGCTGCATAGCTATCTGTCGAGAAGGCTTTGTTTGTGGATTCCTGCATGGGGGATTTGGACTGGATGGCCCTTGTGTTCTCTTTCAACTCTATGATTTCTATATTCCTAACTTCCCAATGGATTTCCCCATACATTACAGTTTTCTAAATCATAGCACTTAACATAAATTGTATTGTGAAGTTAGATAGCAATTAGGCACACACCAGTTTCTCTACTAATCTTTAAGAATTTTGGCTGAAAATTGTACAACTTGTTCCCTTTCTGGCAATTTCATTCCCATGGATTCTCTGTGTTATTGATTGGTGGATGGGAGGTGGACTGAAGAAAATCCTATTTTCAACTCATAATAAATCAATTATAAAAATGCTGC
Source organism: Anolis carolinensis (assembly GCF_035594765.1). Taxonomy (NCBI): domain Eukaryota; kingdom Metazoa; phylum Chordata; class Lepidosauria; order Squamata; family Anolidae; genus Anolis; species Anolis carolinensis. Next base: position 287,875,625 of record NC_085841.1, read on the forward strand.
CTGCATCAAAACTTCTTGCTGATTAACAATGGGAAGTCTCATCAGATTTTACATTGAAGCCATAGCCTAGTCAAAGAAAAATGAAACATAAGACAAGTACATTTTAAAAGTTGTGATTTTTTTTTGGCCAACATTAGCCAAGTGTGGTCAAATAGTAAGACTTAAGAGGTGAATACAGTATATAAATATTTGGATAGCTCTCTTTTCAGAGACAGAGCAACAGTTCTACCCAATAAAAGTATATGGTTTCTAAACTGTGTTGTCGAAGGCTTTCATGGCCAGAATCACTGGGTTGTTGTGCATTTTCCAGGTTGTATGGCCATGTTCTGTATGGACATACAGCCCGGAAAATGCACAACAACCCAATTTTCTAATTTTTTTGTTATGACCTATAAAGTATCTACGCATATCCTAATGGGCCAATGCATGATAGCAATGTTATTTTATCTTCTGTTTTGCTGTCTTGATTTATTAAAAATTAATCAGTAGCCATCTGCATGATCATGCATTATACTTGCAATATTTTATATGCTTCCTCATTTTGATATTCCTGTTGTTATAGAACTAAATTGACATTTAGTCAGAAATTAGTTTTTAAAAACCTTTAGATATATTTATGTCAGAGAGATAAAATGTGAGTCATGTTCAGTGCATGTATGTTCATTTTGTAGAGGAAATGAGCTCATACAACCATATGTTACTAGAACAGCTTTTTTTTTTCAATTTATTGGGAAATAAGCAGTGTGAATGGGGTTGACTATAACACCCCTCGTGTCCACTCCATGTTTCCACTGGGGAAGGCTGAACTAATCACAGTGGTCTCAGTAAATTCAGAAGTCTCACTTTTGTGGAAATATTTTGGACCATCGGGGTACTAGATATTGGATCAATTCACACTACAAAATTATAGTCTTGTGATTCAGTTTTAACTGCTATGGCTACATCCAATGAAAGTCTGAGATTGCCAGTTTAGGGAGGGACATTTAAAATTCTCAGTCATGATGTTCTAGCACCTTTCCAAACTATAAACCCCATGATTTCAGAGGAGGCAGCCACAGCCACAGCAATTAAAGCAGATACTAGCACTATGATTCTGTAGTGTAAATAGGGCCCAGAACACATGCTGATCTATGCTTTAGTTAGAATCACTGGTACAGTTAGAACTTTTGTATTCCAAAATGGCTAAATAGAAACTCTATACCCAAATGATAACAGGTTATACATAAGCATGGAAATAGCACTCCTCGCATACTCAAATTCATCATTCTAATTCACATATGCTGTGCAATTTAACACAAGGCTGATCACTGATTTAATTCGAATTCCAAGAAAAATGTCTACATTGAGAAATAGTCTTTCCAGGGATTTAGGAAAAATAAACAATCTTAAGAAAGATTGGGGGCCTATTTATTATGTTTCTTCAGCAAAGATGGGGTTAAACCTCTATTATTGGATTTTTGAATTAGAAGACTCTCATCTCATGTGGAAAGGGTATATTAAATGTTTTTCGTTTTTTAATGGAAAATTGAGAAAATCAAAACACCAGGTACTGTAGTGGTGGGGGGTTCTAGTAGATGTAGCAGTACTATGTTTTATATAGTAAGAAAATGTATCTCTACTATTATTGTTTTTGTATGATTTTTCTTATGGTTTATATTCTTGCTTTTTTGTCTATTTGTAGGTTTGGTGTTATTTTTTCTGAATAAAACTTATTTATAATAAAAGAAGCAAATAAAGAAATAAATATTCTTCCTACATGGCACCACAAAGTATTTATAATTATTCTATGATTTTTTAGATAATGCAGAATAAAGATGTAGTATGTGGCTTAGATTTTTTTTAATCCCCAGGAGGATGGTATAGAGCAGGGGTCCCCAAACTAAGGCCCAGGGGCCGGATGCGGCCCTCCAATGTCATTTACCTGGCCCCTGCTCTCAGTTTTAGACTTAGGCTCGCCCAAAATCTGAAATGACTTAAAGGCACACAACAACAACAATCCTACTTAACTTGACTATCTCATTGGCCAGAAGCAGGCCCACACTTCCCATTGAAATCCTGATAGGTTTACTGTATGTTGGAGCCTCCGGTGGCTCAGTGTGTTAAAGTACTGAGCTGCTGAACTTGCGGATTGAAAGGTTGAAGGTTCGAATCTGGGGAGTGGAGTGAGCTCCCGCTGTTAGCCCCAGCTTCTGTCAACCTAGCAGTTCGAAAACATGCAAATGTGAATAGATCAATAGGTACCACTCCGGTGGGAAGGTAATGGCACTCCATGCAGTCATGCTTATGGCCACATGACCTTGGAGGTGTCTACGGACAACGCCGGTTCTTGGGCTTAGAAATGGAGATGAGCACCAACCCCCACAGTCGGACACGACCGGACTTAACGTCAGGGGAAACCTTTACCTTTTACCTTACTGTATGTTGGTTAAAATTGTTTTTATTTTTAAATATTATATTGTTCTTTCATTTACTAATATTGTGCTATGATAATAATAGACTATATTGTGTATACATATAATATTGATACTAATATTATAATGTAATACAATATAATACTAATAATAATGTAACATAATAAAATTAATTACAGTAAAGTCTCACTAATCCAAGCCTCGCTTATCCAAGCTTCTGGATTATCCAAGCCATTTTTGTAGTCAATGTTTTCAATATATCGTGATATTTTGGTGCTAAATTCATAAATACAGTAATTACAACATAACATTACTGTGTATTGAACTACTTTTCTGTCAAATTTGTTGTATAACATGATGTTTTGGTGCTTAATTTGTAAAATCATAACCTAATTTGATGTTTAATAGGCTTTTCCTTAATCCCTCCTTATTATCCAAGATATTTGCTTATCCAAGCTTCTGCTGGCCCGTTTAGCTTGGATAAGTGAGACTCTACTGTATACATAATATATTAAATGTAATATTACTAATAATATTACAGTATAGTGGTATACCGGTAGTACAATATAGTAATATATATAATGCTAATATTGTGCTATGCCATTAATTACATACAACCTGTAAGCCGATCTTGAGTCCCCTTCGGGGCGAGAGAGGGCAGGGTATAAATGTAGTAAATAAATAAATAAATAATTGTTGTTGGGAGGGGGTTTTTTGCACTACAAATAAGACACGTGCAGTGTGCATAGGAATTAGTTCAGGTTTTTTTTTTCAAATGATAATTTGGCCCCTCAGCAGTCTCAGGGACCATGAACCGGCCCTCTACTTTAAAAGTTTGAGGACCCCTGGTATAGAGTTACTGTGACCTTTTTACAGAATGACAAGTGTGTTTTTTAAAAAGAATAACCAGCTCTGGGCTATTTGAGACTTTCTGGCTGAGAAATGCTTTGAGCTGCTTTGAGTCTCCTTCGGGAGAGATAAAGTGAGGTATAAATAAATATAACAAGGATAATAATAGTAATAAGAAGCAAGAACATAAAAGTCACGGAGCAGCCTTTTTGAAAAGATTACTGAGGTTGTGTAGATGAAAGACTATAAACACTCCAAAGGCATTATAACTGGAGTCCACAGCATGTGAATATGGCGAAGAGCAAACCGCAGACCACTTACTACAATGTGGTTTGAGCCCTGCCACATGCACAATGGAAGACCTTCTTACAGAGACACCAGAAGCACTCCATATGGCCAGCTTCTGGTCAAAGGAAATTTCGTATAATGCCAAGTTTTTAACTCTGTTTGTGGTTTTCTCTATACGTTATAACTGTATTCTCAATTCACTTCTGACATGATAGATAGATAGATAGATAGATAGATAGATAGATAGATAGTAAATATTTTGAGATTATACTGTCTCACAATCAAAGACATAATGGAAAATATTTGTCCCTCCCATTCCACCAAGAACATAGCTTCATCACTAGGGAGAATCTGGCCCTGTTCCTATATCAATCATACTCTGCTTTTGATTGCCGATATTTGAAAAGCGACATCAAATTACATTAGTCATTTCCTCCATTTCCTCTCCCAGCTTATTCTAATTCAGAGAATAAGATTACTCAAGAGATTTAAGAATATTTATTATACATCCACATAAACAAATATAAATTTTCCTATGTTAAACAGAGATATTTGTATAGAGATATTTTCCAGAACAAATATTTGAGCCATTTTAGACACATAACTGGCTGAAAGGAAAACTAAATACAATGTATTGCCTGCATTTTTCACTCATGCATTCTATCACACAGCAGGTCATGGCTAATTTAGCTTCAAAGTAGCTATGATATACAAGTATAGGATGGGTAGACTACTCACACAAAGTGGGGAAGAGTAATTTTGTGCTCTGATGTGAATAGTTTTCAAGTATTTCCAGTTCAGCCCCTGAACTGGAAAAGAGTTCCACACCTGGTGACTATTATCCTATGTGTATCATACAGAACATGAAAAGGCTATGATAGGCACTTAATTATATGAGTCCGCATTGCCAGATAATCTGGAATAAACAAAAAACCTGGGATCAAATCCTGGGATATAGGGCCTTTCTGGATGGGCCTTCATTGTTGCTGGTCCGCCAGCTGAAGTCTGAGGTCCCTTTCACACAGCTATATAAAATCTACATTGAACTAGATTATATGGCAGTGTGGACTCAGAAAACCCAGTTCAAACTAGATGTTGTAGATTATCTGCTGTAACGAGGTGTCTGACAGGAATGGAATCCTCTTGATCCCACCACACACACAGATACCACCAATTATAAAGATGTCTTATGGATGATGATTTTAATTAATTATTTATTTAATTATCTTCTTCGCTGCCACCAATGGAGGAGATGTCAGCAGATGGCACTGGTTCTTTTTATACCTTCTTTGTTTATTTTACTTCAGATGTTGATGTTGCTTAACTTAATATAAGAGTATGACAGAGGCTTAGTTGGAATAAAATCAAAACAAGTTTATTGCGTGTACAGAGCTTGATGGTTTCTTATAACTTGTTAAAGGCACTTAGCTTGATGGTTACAAACAGATATGAGGTGGTCAAACTTTCAAAATATTTCTTCTTCCAAATTACACTAAAACTTGATCCTCCTGGATCCACTGGGATTAACTTCCCTAATCCACAGACTCTATAAATGACCCTAAACAAGTCCCCTAACTTGCTTAGTCTGGCCTAATAGAGGTCTGTTCTTCCTGGTTCCCTTCACCTGAAACCAGACTGCTCCCTGTGATTTAAAATCACAGTCTGTCTAAAATAATTCTCTTTTTTCTTCGTGTACTCTGTGAATGCACACTAATGGAGAGGCTGCGCCTGCGCAGGTCCCAACGGAAACTCTTCCCAAGCTGAAGTTTAAATTTTGGCGGTAGCCACGCCCCTCCGTCCCCGGAGGGCATATAAGGCAGCCCTCGGCGTCTCCTCCCCAGTTCCTTTTTTTCCGCCGCAAGGTTCACTTCGGATTCTCATGTCTACGACTCGCTTCAAGCGCTGCACTCAGTGTGCCGCTAAAATTCCTGATTCCGACGGCCACGCCAAGTGCCTCTACTGCCTCGGAGAGGCACATGTCGTCGGTACCTGCCGTTTCTGCCTGGCCCTAACGGCTCAGGCTAGAAAGAATAGAGCCGCGAGGCTTAGAGCGGCGCTCTACGAAAAATCGCTTGCCCCTGAACCCGCTCCGTCGACTTCGGGCACGAAGCCGCCGCTTAATCCGGGTTCGATGTCGGCTTCAACAGCTAAAGCCCCTTCGATCTCGTCTAAGGCGTCCAGAGCCTCCAGATCGTCTAAGGCCGCTAAACCACCGTGCACACTCACCACGGCTACGGTGTCGACACGTTCTGGTCGGGTCGGCCCTTCCTCGACATCGAGCTCGGTGGCTTCCGTATCTTCGGCCCGATCCCATCTTGGGGCTCCTCCGTCGACCTCTGCGATGAAGATCGCCCTTAAAAGGGCTCACGAGGAAGCTCGTCGGTCCCAATCCGACTCAGCGATGGTCCCTCCCACGCCGGGAAAATCCCTGAGGGTTCCATCAAAACAACCACTCGCTAAGAAGAGGGCTACCCAACGTTCTTCCTCTTCTGCTTCCTCCAAGATGGACGTCCTTTCTTCGGCGACTTCTTCTAGAAGGTCCTCTCCGATCGCTCCTGCTCAGCGACCTCGCCAAACTTCTCCTCAACAACTTTCTGATGGCGAGTTGCAGGACTCACCCCACCACTCCACTCAGACAGTGGTCAGGGTGCCTTCTCCTCGACCTGCTGTCTCTCATCGTCCGTCTCGCCAGCAGCTTTTTCCCCCGACCTCGACACCGGAAAGGGGTAGACAGACCACTCGCCTGGCTCGAGCGGCCCAGGCTTCGGCCTCCAAAGATACTCGCCCACAGATGGCTTCTGCTCCTGAGGCTTTGCCGCCACCAGAGACTGTGTTGTCATCTCCCCCCCAGTCCCCTCAAGGGGCTGGGGACGATGAGATCGATATAGATCGCCCTGATTCCGCTCTCTCGGCCTCGGTGGTATCCTTAGGCCTTGATCTCTCTCCTCCTCATGACGCCTATGAGGTGGACCCTCCTTCGCCTACCGACAACATTCGGGCTTTCTCCGAACAAATGATTAGAATGGCCGACGCCCTGGGTCTAGAAATCAAACAGACTTCCAAGGCAGTTACTGACCCAGTCTTCAAACGGGTCCAAGCCCAGGCCCCTCCAGCCACGCTGTTGCCATTTTTGCCTTATCTCCTAGATGTCATCCAATCTTCGTGGAAGACTCCTTCCTCGATCCCTCCTACCTCGAAGAGAATCGAGTCTTGGTATCGTACAGATGACGACACTTTAGAATGGCTTAAACACCATCCCGACCCGAACTCCATGGTCGTTAAAGCTTCTCAGTCTTCCGGCCGTGAATCCACTACCCCTGCAGACAGAGAGGGCAAGAGGTTCGATGCGGTCGGTCGAAAGCTCTATTCCGGAGCTCTCCTACTCTGTAGAATGGCGAACTATGGGGCTTATATGGGGGCATACCAGCAGATCCTTTGGGAGAAAGCTCAGCCCTTCTTCTCTAAATTGTCGGATGAAGACCGGTCCGTCATGTCCACCCTCCAACAAGAGGCCGATTCGTTAGCGCATCATCAAATCCAGATGGCTAAGCATACGGGCGACACGGCCGGCAAGATGATTGCCCACGCCATTGCTATTCGTCGCCACGCCTGGCTGAGATCTTCCGGTCTGTCTTCCTCCTCAAGGCAGGTCATCGAAGACCTCCCCTTCGACGCCATGGGCCTCTTTAACTCTGGCACCGACGACAAACTAAAAACCAACCACGACTTTAAAGTTCTGGCCACTAAATGCGGCGATCAACCCCAGGTTCACCGCACCAAGTGGTTTCCTCAACGCTTTCGACGCTTCCCGCCTCCTTCTTACCGCCATCAATCCTTCCGACGTCCCTCGGTATCAAACAACCAAAGTCGCCAGCAACCCCGTCGGGCCGCTCAGCCACAAAGACAACGCGGCCGAGCCACCCCCACTGCTGCTCAACCTCTCCGGCGTTCCTGACGCCATCTCTCTTTCCAAAGACTCTTTCTTCGGTACCGATGCAGCTCTCATGCCTCCACACCCCTCCCCTTCACCAAATCAGCCTCATGGTCTCTTTCTAGACCGCCTGGCTCCCTTCTTTCACCGGTGGAAATCTATTACTTCAGATGCCTGGGTTCTCAAAATTGTCCAAGAAGGCTATGCCTTGGAATTCGAAGAACTCCCGCCCACGGGTCAAGTCCTTCTCTCCAACCCCTCTCAAGAAATTCTCGCAGAGGTCGACGCCCTTCTCGCCAAGGGGGCTATTCGGCCTTCTCCATCGGTACAGGACCCTCAAGGCTTCTTCTCCAGATACTTTACGGTCCCGAAGAGGGGTGGGGGCCTCCGCCCAATTCTGGACTTACGCATGCTCAATGTCTTTATACGTCCAACCAAGTTCAGGATGGTCTCCATCGCCTCCATCCTCCCGATGCTTCAACGCGGAGACTACTTCGTGTCTATAGACCTTCGAGACGCCTATTTCCACGTGGCGATTCGAGAAAACCACAGACGCTTCCTCTCTTTCAAAGTTCTCGACCAGACCTACCAGTTCACCGTTTTACCCTTTGGCCTCGCTACGGCCCCAAGGGTCTTTACCAAAGTCGTCGCTGTCGTGGCTGCCCACCTCCGGCTCCAAGGGATCACAGTCTTTCCATATCTAGACGACTGGCTTCTGGTCGAATCCGACCCTGCCCTTCTCCGACGTCACGTCGACTACACCCTCTGTCTTCTAGAATCTCTCGGTCTTCAATTAAACCACGACAAATCTCACCTCACCCCGTCGAACAAGATCTGCTTCATCGGTGCCCTGTTCGACTCAATTGCTCAAACTGTCTCCCTTCCGTTCGACAGGTTTCTAGCTCTTCGCCAACAAATCATTTTCTGCGAGACCCACCGGAGGGTTCGGGCTCGATCCATCCAGGTTCTGCTCGGCCACATGGCCTCCACAGTCTTCACGACCCCGTTCGCCAGGCTTCATCTCCGGCCTCTTCAAAGGTGGTTCATAGACGCTTTCAAGCCATTCCGCCACCCCAACTCGAGGTTTCTCTCGGTCCCGCCTCACGCTCGTCGGTCGCTTCTCTGGTGGAAGTCCCTCTCCAACGTTTGCAGGGGTCTGCCGTTCCACCCGACCCCTCCCTCCACTACCATAACCACGGACTCATCCAACTTCGGCTGGGGAGCCCACATGAAGGGTCTCACTGTTCGGGGCCTTTGGTCTCCCTCCGAGAAGGCAAATCACATAAACTTTCTCGAACTCCTTGCTATCTTCAAGGCTCTGAGAGCCTTCTCACGCCTGATCTCCCAGACATCTGTACTCATTCAGTCAGACAACACGGTAGCAGTCTTTTACATCAACAAACAGGGTGGCACGGGTTCAAGGAAGCTGATGCTCCTCTCCTCCCAGCTGTGGCATTGGTGCATAGCCCGCAACATCCAAATCTCGGCGATTCACCTTCCCGGGATCCAGAACAACTTGGCAGACGCCCTCAGCAGGATGACGACTTCCTCCCACGAGTGGATGCTCGACCCCGAGACTCTTCTTTCTCTTTTTCTCAAATGGGGCTTCCCCACTCTAGACCTTTCCGCTTCTCCCGAGAACGCTCAGCTGCCCCGATACGGGGCAAGACTCCCCCCGTCCTCCTCTCCAGGCTGCCTGGGAGACGCCTTTCTTCTGGACTGGTCGGCGGAACCGATCTATCTCTTTCCGCCCTTTCCTCTGATACCGAAGGTCCTGCAGAAACTCCGGTCGGTACCTACGTCGGCGATCCTGATAGCTCCAGCCTGGCCTCGTCAATCTTGGTTCCCGGCTCTTCTTCATCTCTCCAAGGCGACCTTCTTCACTCTACCTCTTCTACCACACCTCTTATCCAGGGAGAACGGCCAGATCCTCCACCCGGATCTCCCCTCTCTACATCTCACTGCTTGGAGGATTCTCGCCTGACCTCCCTCCCGCAAAACCTACAGGAGGTCCTCCGCGCAGCTCACAAACCGGCTACAACCAGGGCCTACACTTATAAAGTCTCTCGCTTTCGCTCTTTTCTTCGCTCCCGAGGAATTACTGTTTTCCCAACCTCGGTACCGATTGTGCTGGACTTCCTTATGTCTCTGGCAGACCAAAAACTTTCTCTTGCCTCTATGAAATCTTACCTGGCCGCTCTATCCTGGTGTTTTCAACAACATGGTAGACCATCTCTATTCTCCGACCACCTTGTCAAGACCTTCTTGAAAGGATACAACAACATCTGCCCACCGACTCAACCTCCTACTCCAGGGTGGAACCTCGAGCTTGTACTTTCCCAGCTTACTGCCTCTCCCTTTGAACCGCTGGCTTCGACCGACCTACGTCTCCTTTCTTGGAAAGTTGCCTTCTTGGTGGCCATAACCTCAGCGCGCAGACCCTCGGAGCTGGCGGCCCTTCGGGTCGATGAACCCTACCTCCGCTTTCATCACGACCGCGCCGTTCTCCGTCCGGACATCACCTTCCTTCCCAAGGTGGTCTCTGCTTTTCACCTTAACCAGGACATTGTCCTTCCCGCTTTCTTCCCAGACCCCTCGTCTCCCCTTGAGCGGAGACTGCACCTCCTTGATGTGCGTAGAGCACTTCTGTTCTACCGGGACCGTACTAAGGACATTCGAAAGACCCCAAAACTTTTTGTGGCCCATGCCCCAGATAAACTGGGCAATCCTATTTCTTCTCAAAGACTCTCACACTGGATTGCTCAGGCCATTGAACTGGCCTATGAACTAGCCAAAAGACCTCCTCCCCCGTCGGTTCGCCCGCGTTCGACGAGAGGTCTCTCCACGTCGACTGCCTTCCTAAGGGGCATTTCCCTGGACTCCATCTGCAAGGCAGCGATCTGGTCTAACCCCCTTACATTTGTGTCTCACTACAGGTTAGACCAAAAAACTTTGAAGGATGCCGCCTTTGCTAGGGCGGTTTTATCCTCATGCTTGTCCTAACCTTCTGCATTTATGACTGTGGGTGCTTTTTTCTCATGCGACCCTCTTCTTGTTTTTTCCTGTTTGGTACATGTTTGCACTACTCTCCTGATGATCTGTGCCTTATTGCTACTGCCTTTCCCCTCAGGGGAATGATGTTCTCCTGTTTTTTTCACATGTGCTCTTAAAGGGTTATATCATGCCTGACCGAACTGCTTTCGGTGTTTGGCGTGTGTTTGATGCAATACCTTAATGGGTCCTTGGACCAGGGTTTCTTTGATGTTTTCATGTTTAATAAACATATGTTTGGACAGTTTTCTCGTTGTCAGGGTTTGCTTAGCCCGCCTCCGAGACCTAAGCTTGCTAGTCTCCATTAGTGTGCATTCACAGAGTACACGAAGAAAAAGGACAGGTTGCTTACCTGTAACCATGTTTCTTCGAGTGTACTCTGTGAATTCACACAAGCCCGCCCTTCCTTCCCCTCTGGCAAACCCTCTTCCTTTCTCGTTGCCTTTGCGGCGTAGGAACTGGGGAGGAGACGCCGAGGGCTGCCTTATATGCCCTCCGGGGACGGAGGGGCGTGGCTACCGCCAAAATTTAAACTTCAGCTTGGGAAGAGTTTCCGTTGGGACCTGCGCAGGCGCAGCCTCTCCATTAGTGTGAATTCACAGAGTACACTCGAAGAAACATGGTTACAGGTAAGCAACCTGTCCTTATTTTAGATCTAACTCAAATTCTTCTATTTGAGCCACGCTGATCCTCTACACAAGAATCAGTTCCTTCACTGTGACTGGAAATCACAGACTGCCTGCTGGGTTTTAAAACCTTCCCCCTTTTCCTTTCCAAGCGGCGGTTGGCTCCGCCCCTGTTGCTATGGTAACCCGCCTTAAGATGGCTACCTTCCCCCATACATCATCCACTCTAATACTCACCATTTTAAACTTAGCCAAACCTGACTGTTTAAACAAAATCAAATAAAAATGTCATCTACAACAAAATATAATTATACACTTCTTCACACACCTCCCAACCCATAAAGATTATTTTTGACTTTTCTATAACTTAGAATGGTCAAAAATAATAATGTGGATTGTAATTAAAAATATACAACAATACATATTAACACACTTTAACATCAACACATTATCATGCAACATATAAACCATAAATACAAACCTTCAATGTTGCACATACACATAACATATTCAGATTTTACTATCTTTTCTGTTGTTAAAATTCACAACCTTAAATCAAGAGACATTTTAAAATACATTTTCCATAAATCATATTTCTAACAATTTAATTTTTATTTATACACTGGACTAATCAGCCTTTGGGTGCTTGGTTCATTTCCTAGAGACCATCTTCATGTCACTTGATACAGTTCGTCGACATTTCACTCTGCGGCGCATTCCAGAGGTTAACATGTTGTTGGGACAATTACACTTATCCTTCCCATCAACACAACGAACTCTCTCTGTCCCAAAATGTCTTTTGCGAAACTTCCAAGAGTCATTCAAGAAGTCCTGGGAAACATAGTCCAAACACTTTTGTGGAACATCGAAAGTAAACTGATGATAGTTAAAACTACCAATCTCTGCCGCATTGGAGTCCTCAGAACTCTCTCCGTTGAAAAACAACCTCTGCCAGTTTCTTGGTTCCCTGCGTTTGGCAATGATCCACAGGCTCAAGATGTCCATCTTCTTTGGTGTGTTAGTTGGTCCCTTGGGCTCTCCTGCGCACAGCAACTCAAACTGACCAAATCTGGTGTTTTCCTGAGGTAAATTTTTTCCTGGCCACAACTGCTGACCATGCTCTATACTTGTGGTGACCAAAGAGGTAACTACTGAGCAGATAGAGTCAGTTGAAGACTGTGAAGAGGCATCCAGACTTCTGCCCTTTGTAGTACTGGACTGTAAAGTCTGTCCTGAACAACTGTCATCTTCCTCCAACTTCTGACTCCTTATATCAACATTCATCTCTTTAGAGTGCTCAAGCAAATCATCTTCATCAATGGCTGGCACTTCTAAATCCTGCATTACCTCAGCTTGCTCTATTCCTGTGTCACCACGGTGTTGAACAGGGATCTCAGCCACTGGTGACTCATTTACCTCAGCCACGCAATGAGTTTCAAGCTGCGACTCAGATAATTTATTTTGGAGGTTCACAATTCCTCCATCTTTAGCAGAATCTTCTGCTTGTTTAAATTGAGAGCTTATATGATCAGTAGAGTCACTGTTTTGAGATAGCTTCACCTCTGACGGATACATTTCTACTCTACAGTATTTGAAATATTTGCCATATTCCACAACTTTCCTCTCAATTGGTCTCTGTCCCTCTGTACAGCCATACCAATTGACTAACTTATTCCAGGCTTCAATAGGAATCACCTCATAATCCACTTTATCCATGCGATACTTTTTTAAAGTTTGAGTTTCTGAATCCTCAAAAAGTTTCGCATTGTCAATGGGTCCTGGGTAGTAATCAGGCTTTCCTGCATAATACAGGTCCCAGCTTTCAAAACCCACATATCTCTGCCACTTTTTGAACCACTTATAATCAATCAGGCACCAAGAATCCCCTGGGCACAATGGCATCTTCAAAAGTGGTGCGAGCTCAATCCGCTGCATCTCCACATCCTCCTTAGTGTATTTAGAAGACCTCTTTAAGGCTAAATCACTAGGAGTTCCTGGTTGTGCCACCACAGAAGGCTGAGACAGTGTCAGCTTCTGTCTTTCCCATTCAATCTCCAACTTTCTCAGCTCTATCTCTTTTTCCAATTTCATCTTCTCCAACTGTGCCCGTCTCTGTCTCTCCTCTGCCTGTCTCTCTTTCTCCTCTGCCTCTTTCTCCAATTTCATCTTCTCCATCTGTGCCTGTCTCTCTTTCTCCTCTGCTTCCAATTTCTTACTCTCCATCTGTGCCTGTAATTCTAATTTCCTCATCTCTAATTGATATTTCATCATTGCTTCTGACATGGTGGTCTGTTGTTCCGAATCTGAACTCTCTTCCTCTTGGTACACCTCTACCTCTCCTGCTCCTCTTTTCTGTTTTCTGGTGGCCATTGTCTATAACTTTTACCTCAGAAATTTCAGGTCTGTTCTTCCTGGTTCCCTTCACCTGAAACCAGACTGCTCCCTGTGATTTAAAATCACAGTCTGTCTAAAATAATTCTCTTTATTTTAGATCTAACTCAAATTCTTCTATTTGAGCCACGCTGATCCTCTACACAAGAATCAGTTCCTTCACTGTGACTGGAAATCACAGACTGCCTGCTGGGTTTTTGTCACGACCCAGGCTGCAGAGCACCAATAACCATACACAGAGGCCAGAATCTATCTAATATCTTTATTGAAGGAATATATAAAGTAATAAAAACAAGTGTAGAAAATAGTTCAGAATTAGACCTTTCAGGAAAGGTCAGAATTAGTCCAAAAAAGCAATGTCCAATAAGAAATATTAAGGTCCAAAGTTGTAATCCAATAACCGAAACACTCACTTTGCCAAGCAAAGTGAGGGGAGATGACAAGGTCCTTTAGTCCATGAAACTTGAGCGAGGCTAGGAAATAACTGGATACTTGAAACAAGGCTTGAACGTGGAACAAGGTAACTAAGAACAAGAACAAGGTCCGTGGAATAACTTGATAATTCCGTGGAACAAGGCAAGGATTGATCCTGGGAAACAAGGCAAAGTCCGTAGATAAACAAGGCTGGGAAGCAAGGCGAAGGCTGGATAGCAAGGCAAGGCTTGAGCAGGAGCGAGGCTTGAATCGGAGCGCGCTGTCCAGACACAACTCGCTCCGAAGGCTGACGAATTGACTCCGCGAAGTTACTACGCGGGTAAAACACCTAAATAGAGTCTAGCTTTCCCGCCGAAGCAGTTCTCTGGGAATCAGAACCGAAAGCTAACTCTGAGACCAGATGTGAGACTCCCCAAAGATTCTCACGAGAAGCAGTCTTAATTGGCCACATTCTTAGCTGCAATCCTCGCACTCCTGCGCGAAGCTGAATCCAAACTTCTCTGTTGTTTACAAAACTCCCGGCGCAAGAATACGGGAGAAGTAGGCTCTGGGCTTGTTTGACATACTTCTGGGAGACAACTTTCTTGCAGGTGCAAGGTTCCCAGATCTGCCTGGGAAAGATCTGGCTGAGAGGAATCCAGTTCAGACTGGGAAGGTAAAAAACCCAAGTTTTCATCTTCATCAGGAATTACAATGTCCTGAGCAGGACTACAAGGCCCATGGGTCATCACACTATCCCCCTCCTCAAGGCCCCTCCCAAACTGGGGCCCTCTCCCCGAGGCGCGAGGTCGTGGTTTGGTGGGATAGGTCTGATGAAAGCGACGGGTTAGATCAGGAGCATGGACTGTGGAGGCGTCTTCCCAAGAGCGTTCCTCAGGGCCAAAACCCACCCAGTCAATGAGATATTGTAGGCGGCGGCGGTGAAAGCGAGAATCCAAAATGTCCTCAACCTCGAACTCCTCCTCCCCATTCATCAAAACAGGAGGGGGGGCCGGTTGGTCTGTATCAGGTCGCACACCATCCGCCGGAAGGAGCAGGGAACGGTGAAACACTGGGTGAATGCGCATTGAACGCGGAAGTTGGAGTTTGAAAGTCACGGGGTTTAATTGCGCCACCACTGGATAGGGACCAATGAAACGGGCATCTAACTTCCGGCAAGGGCGGTGGGAGGGCAGAAAGCGAGTGGACAGGAAAACCCGATCTCCTACCTTGATTTCGGGGCCCGGCTGGCGATGTTTGTCAGCGTGGCGTTTATAGTCCTCCTTGGCTTGATCCAGTTGCTGGAGCAAAAGTTGTTGCACCGCTGTGAGTTCCTGCAGCCAATCCTCTGCTGCGGGAACCTCTGAAGTTTCAATGACAGGGGGGAAGAAACGTGGATGGAAGCCGTAGTTTGCAAAGAACGGCGTTTCTTTTGTAGAAGCTTGAACTCCATTGTTGTAGGCAAACTCAGACAGTGGTAACAGAGAAGCCCAATTGTCCTGTTGGTAGTTTACATAACAGCGAAGATACTGCTCCAAAGTGGCATTGGTGCGCTCCGTTTGCCCATCTGTTTGGGGATGATGAGCTGAAGATAAGCGAGAGTCTATGCCCAATAGTTTTTGTAGTGCCTTCCAAAAACGAGAGGTGAATTGAGATCCACGGTCTGTGACTAAACTCTTGGGCAATCCATGTAGTCTGAAAACATGTTGAAGAAATAGATCCGCAGTTTCTTTAGCCGTGGGGAGGCCTTCGCAGGGAATGAAATGGGCTAACTTGGTGAAAAGGTCCACCACCACTAAGATCGTGGTGAATCCACAGGAAGGTGGTAGGTCAGTGATGAAATCCGCGGAAATTATTTCCCATGGGCGAGATGGGGTAGGAAGGGGGTGTAAAAGCCCTGAGGGCTTCTCCCTTCGTATCTTGGAGCGCTGGCATACTGGGCAGGTGTTGACATATTTTTCCACATCCTTGCGGATCTTGGGCCACCAAAAATCCCTTAGGATCAAATGCATAGTTTTAAATAGTCCGAAGTGTCCTGCTGGTTTGCAGTCATGACACAGACGAAGCGCTTTTTCCCTGCCCGGTCCGGGTGGGATATAAACATGATTTCTATAGCAGAGCAGCCCATCTTTAAGCGAAAAGGGAAAGTGCAGACCTTGGCGAAGTTGGTCCTGCGCCCAGGCATCTGCTTGCTGACTAGCCCTGATTTCTTGAGCACAGATGGGTCCTGGAGTAGGGGAAGTTGAACCAATGGGAATGGATTTGGTGTTCCCCACCGTGAGCGTGGCAAAGTTCTCGGGTTGTAGCAGTTGGGATTCAAAGGTCTCCTTGCGTCCTGCAGCGTATTCCGGTTTACGTGACAGGGCGTCTGCTTGCTTGGTTTGGGCTGGGGTCACATAATGGATCTGGAAGTTGAAACGTTCAAAGAATAAAGCCCAACGTTGCTGCCTCTGATTTAGTTTGCGGGCAGTTCTTAGATGTTCTAGATTACGATGATCAGTGTGGACTTCAATGGGAAATTTGGCCCCTTCTAGCCAATGTCTCCAAGTTTCAAAGGCTGCCTTTATGGCCAGTAGTTCTTTTTCCCAAATGGTGTAATTCCTCTCTGGTGTGGTTAGTTGACGAGAATAAAAGGCACAGGGGTGGAGGTGATTTCCCACCGGTTGTAAGAGTACAGCCCCAATTGCCACATCAGAGGCGTCCGCTTGCACCACAAAAGGGGTTCCAGGATTTGGGTGCTGTAGAATTGGCTGGGAGGTGAATAGTTTCTTTAGTTGCTGGAACCCTTTCTCTGCTTGATCAGTCCAGCGGAAAGGCTGCTTTCCACGGATGCAGCTAGTGATGGGGTCGGACCAGCGGGCAAAATCTGGAATGAACTTGCGGTAGTAGTTCGCGAACCCCAAGAAACGCTGCACCTCTTTCTTGTTAGTTGGCGCCCGCCATTCCAATACTGCTGAAACTTTGGCTGGATCCATGGAAAGCCCTAGAGGCGAGATGCGGTAACCAAGGAAATCTACCTCTTGTAGATCAAAAGCGCATTTTTCCAGCTTGGCATAAAGTCCATGATCCCGCAATCGTTGTAACACCATTTTGACGTGGTTCTCATGTTCTGATTGTGATCTGGAAAACACCAAAAAATCGTCCAGGTAGATTATCAAGAACCTGTCTAGATAGTCCTGAAAAATGTCATTGACAAAATGCTGGAACGTTGCGGGGGCTCCGCATAAACCGAAATTCATAACTCGGGACTCAAATAATCCGAATTTGGTCTGGAAGGCGGTCTTCCACTCGTCCCCTTCCCTGATGCGAACTAAGTTGTAAGCCCCCCGAAGATCCAGCTTGGTGTAAACCTTGGCTCCTCGAAGCCGATCCAGTAGATCCGAGATTAAGGGCAGGGGATAGCTGTTCCGCTTGGTGATATTGTTCAATGCTCTGTAGTCCACCACCAAGCGTAGTTCCCCTGACTTCTTCTTCACAAACATCACTGGGGAGGCGGCTGGGGATTGAGAGGGTCTGATGAATCCCTTGCGAAGGTTTGTCTCTAGGAATTCCCTGAGAGCTTCTTGCTCTGGTTCAGTCAGGGAGTAGAGATGCCCTCGCGGGATCGGGGCCCCCTCCACCAAGTCAATGGCACAGTCATAAGGTCTATGTGGGGGTAATTTTTCGGCTTCTTTCTCATTGAATACATCCCAATACTCGGAGTACTTCTTTGGCAAGGTGATGATGGGCTCGGTGTCTGTGGCATGGCATACCTTGGCTACGAGGCAATGGTTTTGGCAATACGGTGAAGCAAACTGCAGTTCTCTGTTGGACCAGGAGATGTTAGGGTCGTGGAGAGTCAGCCATGGAATTCCCAAAATCACAGGGAAATGGGGGACCTCGGTAACAAAGAAGGAAATCTCTTCCATATGTTCCCTTATCCACATCCTGGTGGGTTCCGACCACTGACTTACGGGGCCCGTCTTGAGGGGACGGCCGTCTATGGCTTGCACCACACGGGCATTCTTGAAATCATGATATTGTAATCCCAGAGAGTCGGCATACTCTCTATCGATGAAATTGTTGGTAGCTCCAGAGTCTATCATGGCGTGGATCATGACGGGTCCCCTTTTTGCTGACCATAATGTGACCACGAGAAGGAACAGGACCCCGGTTGGCGGCTCTTGGATGGATTTTTTGACCGGGTTGGCGAGCCTCTCTACACCCGGTCGTTGGCTTCCCCCGCCGGCTGTGTGCCAGTCGGCTCAGACGCCTTCGTCTCCGTGGAGGACGCCGCCGCAAGACGGGCGGCAGGCTTCCCTTTGGCTGGGCACTCTCTGGCGAAGTGGCCCCCGTTCCCGCAGTACCAGCAGAGGTTTAAGCGTTGACGACGGGCCTTCTCGGCGGCATCTAGTCTGGGACGCACATTGCCCAACTGCATCGGCACCTCCTCGCCTCCTCTGGGGTATGGGGTTGGCGGTGGGGGTCTCCACACCGGACGTGGCTGAACGCTGGCGGGAGCGGGGGGTTTTGCCCCGGCTCTACTGCCCTGGCCACGAACCCACTGTTTCCTGTTGGCAATCATGACTTCAGCCCGTAAACATTGATCAATGAGTGCCTCGAGGGTCTGGGGAGGATCCACCTTGGAGATTTCTTCCAGCATTTCAATGTTGAGACCCTCCCGGAATTGTCCCCTGAGGGCTACATCGTTCCAGCCGGTGTTGTGGGCCAGCACTCGGAACTCGGCTATATACTGAGACATAGGTCTGTCTCCTTGGAAAAGGCGACGGAGTTTGTGACCGGCTGCCTCCAAATTGTCCTCGATTCCCCAAGTCTCCTTGAGGTGGTCCAAGAAGTGTTGCGCTGATCTTAGGTGTGGAGAGACTTGGTCGAACAGTGCCGTCGCCCAGCTGGCCGCTGGCCCGTCTAGAAGACTGTAAACCCATGCCACTTTGATGTCTTCTTGGGGAAACTCGGCAGCACGGGCCTCCAGATAAGCTTGACATTGGCGACGGAAGACATGAACCTTAGAAGCTTCTCCAGTAAACTTGGTTGGCAACGCCATGGCCGGAAGACGAACTCCGCGTTCCTTCAAACCCCTTATTTCTCCATCCTGTGCATTGAGCTTATCACGGATTCGGTCCACCTCTTCCTTGTCGATGGTGTAGGTAATCGGCTGGCCGCTCGGCCCAGGTACGACTCCGGTAGACATTCTGGCCGAGGTTAATTGGTGCTTAGGGCGGCGGAGTCAAACTGTCACGACCCAGGCTGCAGAGCACCAATAACCATACACAGAGGCCAGAATCTATCTAATATCTTTATTGAAGGAATATATAAAGTAATAAAAACAAGTGTAGAAAATAGTTCAGAATTAGACCTTTCAGGAAAGGTCAGAATTAGTCCAAAAAAGCAATGTCCAATAAGAAATATTAAGGTCCAAAGTTGTAATCCAATAACCGAAACACTCACTTTGCCAAGCAAAGTGAGGGGAGATGACAAGGTCCTTTAGTCCATGAAACTTGAGCGAGGCTAGGAAATAACTGGATACTTGAAACAAGGCTTGAACGTGGAACAAGGTAACTAAGAACAAGAACAAGGTCCGTGGAATAACTTGATAATTCCGTGGAACAAGGCAAGGATTGATCCTGGGAAACAAGGCAAAGTCCGTAGATAAACAAGGCTGGGAAGCAAGGCGAAGGCTGGATAGCAAGGCAAGGCTTGAGCAGGAGCGAGGCTTGAATCGGAGCGCGCTGTCCAGACACAACTCGCTCCGAAGGCTGACGAATTGACTCCGCGAAGTTACTACGCGGGTAAAACACCTAAATAGAGTCTAGCTTTCCCGCCGAAGCAGTTCTCTGGGAATCAGAACCGAAAGCTAACTCTGAGACCAGATGTGAGACTCCCCAAAGATTCTCACGAGAAGCAGTCTTAATTGGCCACATTCTTAGCTGCAATCCTCGCACTCCTGCGCGAAGCTGAATCCAAACTTCTCTGTTGTTTACAAAACTCCCGGCGCAAGAATACGGGAGAAGTAGGCTCTGGGCTTGTTTGACATACTTCTGGGAGACAACTTTCTTGCAGGTGCAAGGTTCCCAGATCTGCCTGGGAAAGATCTGGCTGAGAGGAATCCAGTTCAGACTGGGAAGGTAAAAAACCCAAGTTTTCATCTTCATCAGGAATTACAATGTCCTGAGCAGGACTACAAGGCCCATGGGTCATCACAGTTTTAAAACCTCCCCCTTTTCCTTTCCAAGCGGCGGTTGGCTCCGCCCCTGTTGCTATGGTAACCCACCTTAAGATGGCTACCTTCCCCCATACATCATCCACTCTAATACTCACCATTTTAAACTTAGCCAAACCTGACTGTTTAAACAAAATCAAATAAACATGTCATCTATAAACAAAATATAATTATACACTTCTTCACATCTGCCTTGATATTCTGGGTTATATGGCTGTGTGGAAGGGCTCTAAGGACCCTTCCACACAGCCATATACCCCAGAATATCAAGGCAGAAAATCCTACAATATCTTCTTTGAACTGGGTTATCTGAGTACAACTGCCATATATCCCAGTTCAAAGCAAAAATTGTGGGATTTTATCAGGGCCGGCCGGAGAAATTTTTTGATGGGAAGCGGGGGTGCTGAAAAGCGCCCCCGCCACCGGCGCCATGGCCCCGCCCAGCGTGCCCTGGCCCCGCCTCCCACGCTGCGTGGGAGGCGGGGCCAGGGCGAATAGTGAGGGGGGCGGGGCCAGAGTTGGCCCCGCCCCCGCCCAGCGTGCCCTGGCCCCGCCTCCCACGCAGCGTGGGAGGCGGGGCCAGGGCACGCTGGGCGGGGGGGGGAGCGGCGTCAGAGCTGGCCCCGCCTCCCACGCTATCCCCGCTCGCCCGTCTGGCCTTTTGTAGCAGGCCAGACTTCAGACGGGCCAGGGCGCACTGGGCGGGAGGCGGGGCACCGTCAGGGCGGTGCCCCGCCTCCCGCCCAGCCTGACGGCGCCCCCCCGGGCCTGCGCCCGAGGCGGCGGCGTCAGGGGCCTCAATAGTGGGGCCGGCCCTGGATTTTATTCAGCTGTGTGGAAGGGGCCTAAGATGTAAGGGGAAGGTCTATCTGGAAGAGAACAGGAACATCTCCCTTGCCTACAAACTCAGGCATGGCAATCAGCAGTAGTTAGGGAGAAACACAGCTGCAGTAAACAACCCTTTTAAACCTCCAGATTTTTTTGGACTTCAGTTCCCAGCATTCTCTATCATTTGCTATGCAAATGAGTGCTGCTGGTTTTGCAGTGCAACAATATCTAGAATGCTTTAAGATCCCTACATCCACCCTAAGAGCTGCCTATGACAACTGAGCAGAAGCAAGCCGACATGCCAGAAAGGGTTATTGCCTTTCTAGCAACTCTCTCACTCCCCCATTACAGACTTGCTAGGAACTAACAAATTGGGACAGGCAGCTTTTCTCTGGGCAGCTGCTACAGCTAGCGAGAATAACATCCAGACAACCTTCTCAACATTCAAGCAGGTATCAAACTTTGCCCATGCCAGGTAAATTAAATTTGATATGCTTTGCCCCACCTTTCCTCTCTTGCTTGAGCAAGTTATGAATTTCCCTACAAGTTTCAATTATTCCTGTGATAATGTGGAATCCTGAGACGGTTGCCAGTCTATTATCACAGGCCTCCATCAGCTCAGCAAAGGAGGAACATTTCAACTTCTCTGTTTGAGGTAAGGATTGTGTAATTGGCAGTGAACTTCAGGACCCGCAGGGGGGAGACACTGAAGAGGACTTTCCCTGAACCCAAGAAAGGAAATCACAGACCTGTAGAGATTCCATGCAGTAATAAGGCTTCTTGAGAGACTCTGAACTTCAGTGCTGTAAGGGGTGTGGGGAGGGGGGATATGAAGTGCTAGGGCTTTTAAATAAAGCATCTTTGAGCAAGTGATGCTGTGTGAGGTCACAGACTCTAGAAACCAAGGTGGTTTTCATGTCCTTCTCCCAGTAGACAATCCATTCACTTGAGCAGATGAAATAATCCAAATTACTACCTGTTCACATATACACTCCTTTTAAACAGCTTGGTCCCAGATTATCTGAAAGACTGTATCTCCTTACATGAGTCTTTCCAAGCTTTGAAGTCTTCAGGGAAGAGATTTTTCTCAGCCCCACCACAATTGCAGGCATGTTTGGTGGGGACAGGAAAGAAAACTTTCTCAATGGCTGCTTCTAGGTTCTGAGATTCCCTCTCATGGACCATTTGGTGGCCCCTTCTCTTTTTTCACAGCAGCAAAAGCCTTTTTATTTAGACAGGGTTTTGACTAATATCTGGTTTTGGCAAAAGGGTCTTTTCACAAAGCGTGCTCTAACTTCTTTATACTTTTTAATATGATTGCTGGCTTAATTTTTACTTCTTTGCTAGTGTTTTAATACGATTGCTGGTTTATTCAAGCAGTCTGTAAGGCGCATGTGAAGCATAAATGAATTCCGTGTTTCATCTCCAAAATACATCATTATGTATTCAAATACATTTAAAAAAAAATCTAAAATACTTCTAGCCAAGCATTTTAAGTAAATGATACTCAAGATGAATTTGATATTTCACTGTACTTTATTTAAATCTATGTTGTAAGCCACCTTGTGTCCTGTGCCAAGACAAAGATGGGATATAAATTGAATGATTAACTAAACAAATACATACATGCATGCATGCATACAGAAAGATATTAATCTTACCTTGAAATAAAAATGCTTTGCTTGCATTATGCAGTCCAGACACCTGTGTAACTCCAATTGTCATGTTGACAAGATCCAGTTCTGTGATAATATCAATATGTAAACCAGGGTCCATTCCAAAGCCTACAACTGGTTTTAAAAAAGAGATAGAGAAAGTCAATTTAAATTTAGTAAATAGCAATAACTGCAAATTCTATGTAATCAAATATCCAAGAAGCAAAATCGTTCCACTGCATCAACTGAAGCTAAACACCCATCTTCCTAGGGGTTTTTTTTAGTAGTCGTCAGTAAAAAACACAATAAAGCACCATCATTAATGCAACAGTATGGCATGATAAATGAGCTATGCAATTAAAATAAACCTTTGAGAATTTGGAAGATGAAGAACATAGACACAGATTGGACAGAGAATATTATGCTCTACTAGACAAGCAGTAACTGTGCTTAAGGAAATATACTATTATCAAAGATTTTGAAGTCTTATACATACTCGTAAAAGCAACTGAAACATTTAGGCCCCTCCTACATTGCCATATAAAATCCAGATTATCTGATTTGAACTGGATTATATGGCAGTGTAGATTCATATAATCCAGTACAAATCAGAAAATGTGGATTATCTACTTTGATTATCGAGATTATATGGTAGTATAGAAGGAGCCTTAGTTGCTCCTGTAATGTTAAATGGACCCCTCGTTTACTTAGATTATTCAAGTATTCCAAATTTCATTTGGACTAATAATATACCACACCTCCTTTAGCTACAGCTTTCACCAAAGAGGAAAAATACCTCTGCACTATAATAAATAATAATAATAATAATAATAATAATAATAATAATAATAATAGTTTTATTCATTGCCCACCTCTCCTCACAGCTCAAGGAGGGCTACAGAATTACTAAAACATAAAAAAACACATAATCTTTTTAAAACATTCCATAAAATACATGTATTAAAACATATTTCCACAAAACAAAAATGGTTGAAACAGTCTTTGGTGGTTAGGTATAGGAGATACAGCTTTGTGTTATTAACATGCAAATCTAGGCTGTACATTTTCCCTACTTGGGAAGTACCATGCTCCTTCACATCATGTTTACTGAAGATAGGTTGTTTAAACTAACCATAGTTAAGATTACCCATGATTCCTGGTTCAAAAAACATGGTTTGTTATTGTTATTACATGCTTTCAAGTTTTTACTGATTGGCAACAGTCCTAAATTGAATCTATCATGGGGTTTTCTTAGATATCCAGCTATAAAAAACATACAGACAGAAGCATGTATGTCATTGGCCTCTAAGATTTGTTTTTGAGATTTTGCCCCTACTGGAATTGTGAGTTGCAAACCATCATCAAATACTTTGTGTAAAATTGACTCTACTGCAGAGTATATTTTATTTCAGTTACTTATTATAATGATGTCTCTATATGCAAGAAAGAGAGCCTGCAGTGGGTTAAACTTCTGAGCTGCTGAACAGGGTGAGCTCCCACTGTTAGCCCCAGCTTCTGCCAACCTAGCAGTTCAAAAAATGCAAATGTGAGTAGATCAATAGGTATGGCTCCAGCAGGAAGGTAAAAGTGCTCCATTCAGTCATGCCAACCACATCACCTTGGAGGTGTCTATGGACAACACTGGCTTTTCAGCTTAGAAATGGAGATGAGCACCACCCCCCAGAGTGGGACACAACTAGACTTAATATCAAGGGGAAACCTTTACCTTTTATGCAAGAAAGAGAGCCAGTGTTACGGATTGACATCAGCCCTAAGTAGACCCTATCATGAGGGGGTTTTGGATATCCAGCTATATACAACATTCAGTTACATATTACAAATATGTCTGTATATGCAAGAAAGAAAGTCAGTGTGGTCCAATGGTTTGCATACTGGACGGTGACTCTGGAGATCAAAGTTTGGATCCCTGCTCAGTCATGGGTAACTTTGGGCAAAAATGCTTTCAGCCTCAGGGGAAGACAGTGGCAAACCACTGCTACACAAATTTTGCCAAAAAAAAAAAACCCTTCCAAAACTATGATTGGTTCATCTTGGGAAGCCAATAATTGGAAATGTCTTGAAGGCACACAACAGTAACAAGCACACAAGAAGATCTGCATTTCTGAATGTGGTATAATTGTATACTTTAAAAAAATGTTTTCTCATAAAGGCCAACTTGCCTGTTATATATATATTTAACAAGAAAATTCTGCATTAGAAAAAAATCTAAGTGGATAGTTGCACAAGTAATTCACTTGTACTTAACAAGCTATAAGGAAACTGGATATCTGTGCTTATTTTTTCATGCAGAATTTTATCTCCATGTAAGGAGGAAAAACGAATGAATGAACATACGAATTCTATATTAAAACAAATCACACACAAAAAGAGTAGAGACGTAAAACATACTGGGTAAGAAAAATGGAATGGGTGAATCTATTCTACAAATTTCAGACATTTACCACCAAGGCAGAGCCTTATGCCACCTGCTCACATATACTTGTAGTAATTCTCCTTATCTGCATTACACAGATAAAATCCTCATATTTGAGTTCATCCTAAAACTTATGAGAAAGATAACATGAAAGGCTTCTCCTTATAATATAATTCATGCACTGTAGACTGAATGCCATTGCTGGTTCAAGGCACTATGGAAAATCCCGTTTGCTCTTCCTCTTCTGACCATACATTTTTAATAATAAAATGATAAAGAATGTGTTAACACTTTCAGAGCATTCAAAATCTCTGCCTAAAGGAGTTGCCACCTTGCTTTTCTTAATGGTATAACTAGTTCAGTGAAAAACATCTCAAAGAATTAGCTGCATTACTATGAGCTCCATCTTGCTTGCTTCACATATACTTAGGAGCTGTAAAGAAGTCCCACAAAGATGCATTTGATTTCTGTTTTGATTACTTTGAAACAATTACAATAACTGCAGTTGTTCAATTACAGTAAGCACTATCCCCAAGTCCAGTGATGAATGGCATGTTGGGGGCCAAGAAAGAGACAGTCAGCCAGGATCCACAGAATTAGACACATTTAGGATTATTATTTCCAGGACAGGCAAATGTGTATGCCAAACAATTTGTGTTAGCGCCAGTTAGCTTAAAGTGTAACAAATCCACAGTTGTTGCTAATGTTCTATCCAAGATCTAACAGAGTCTTAGAATCATAGAATCATAGAGTTGGAAGAGACCTCATGGGCCATCCAGTCCAACCCCCTGACAAGAAATAGGAAAATCGCATTCAATGCACCCCCAACAGATGACCATCCAGCCATCTAGAATTTAAATTATTTATTTGGATTTTGGAATACCTGCATATATGTACATAAAAAGATATTATGTAAATGGAAGCCTAGTCTGAAGACAAAATTACTTTATGTTTCAAATACACCTTATATACATAGCTTGAAAGTAATTTTAGGAAATGTTTTTCATAATTTTGAGCATTAAAGAAAGTTTACATCCATTGAATCATCAGGAAGTCAAGGTGTTAGTTTCTTAGCCTTCCATGGGGACAATGTTGTATTTCTGATTATTCTGAATAAGGGATATTCAACCTATATTGACCATAACTCGTGGTTAGGGAAACTTTGGCTCTGCAGATGCTTTTTGGAATGCAACTTCCAACTCTCCCAGACTGCATAAAAATTGAGAAATACTGTAGATTTCCATTCAACAATATCTGGAGGGCTACATGAGTTTCTCCTCTGCAATAAATGACAAGAGCATGCACACAAAGCCCATGAAAAATCTTCACCTGGGTCTGGTAACAAGCATAGGAAATATCTTTATCAATAAGATAAAGGCCAATAGAATTCAGAGAAATTCAAGCACACAGGAATGCGGCCACTAAAAGAAGGTGAGCAGACAATATGTTTAAAGAATGGGTGGAGAGAAAGAGTCATAAATGAAAGAGGGAAAAAGCAGAAATTAAAGAAACCAAGCAGAGAAGAAAAATGCTATTTTTTTCATTCCTGCTGAAATTGTCATAAAAAGGGGTCATTGCATCAAACTAGCTAAACAGTTTCCAAACCTGCTTGAAGAACTCTCACTTTGGCTGTTTGTAGCCAGTTTTGTGTTTCTCTTCCTCCTTATTACTTTTTCATTGTGAGATGTCTTTAGACTGAAATTTACTGCTGATGTTTCTATACCAATTTGAGGAGCCTTTATGACCAATGAGTGTAGTAAAAAGGCTTTAAATAATAAATATAAATAAAGACAGCTAAGGGAAATGCAGAGCACAATATAAAGGGAAGAAGTACCCATGCACTCCTGTCACAAAAGAGATGATCTAATAAAAAAAAGGGGGAGGAGAGACTCAATATGGAACTTCTACCAGAAGAATGGACTGATTTGGAAATTCCTATCCAGGATGGCCATCCTTTCCCAGCAAGCATGCAGCTTCAGAGGGAACTCATATGGAGGGGTTAAGGCAGAAGTGTCCAAATTTTTTTAAGATGAGGACCAGTTCACGGTCCCTCCGCCTGTTGGGAGACCAGACTACAGTTGAGAAAAAAAAAATGAACACATTCTTAAGCACACTGCATTAGTCTTATTCATAGTTCAAAAAAAAACCCATGAAAGAACCATTCAACATATAAAACAAAGAACAATTTTAACCAATTTAATCATACAAATCTTTCAATGGGAGGTGTGGGCCTACTTTTGGCTGGTGAGAGAGTCAAGTCAATTGGGATTGTTGTTGTTGTGTGCCTTCAAGTTGTTTCAGACAGTGACATATGCTGCCCCAGAGTCTGGTGGAGTCTCCTTCTCTGGAGGTTTTTCAGCAGACGTGGCATGGCCAGTTGTTGGGAGGGCTTTGATTGGGGGGGGGGGGCGCTTATAGTTGCCGTCTGGCTCTCCATTTTTCTTCCCAAGGGAGGAGCTGCAGAGAAGGACAGCCTTTTTGGAAAACACAGGGCAGCAACATGGAACAAAGGCTGGGCAAAGATGGAAGGGAGAGAGGGAGGGAAGCCAGGCAGACACTTGGCCACCAGGGCCCACCCTTCCTGGCCATGCAGTAGCAGCAGCAGCAAATGCCTGGGGCAAGCAGGGCAACTGGGGAGCCTTCCTCTGCAAATACATGAAGAAAAAGTTGCAGGGAAAGACAGACAGAGAGAGAGAGAGAGAGAGTGAGAAGGGGCCACTGGGATAGGTTGCCTGATGCCGGAGCCACCCAAGAAGACAACACTTAATCAGGGTGAAGGGATGCAACAAGCCACCATCTTTCTCCCATCCTGAGGAGCCTCCTTTCCCAGGGCCTGATCCTCAAGAAAGAACAAATGAACAAAGAAAAGAAGTAAGTCATGAAAGGGAGGAAAGAAGGAAGTAAAAAAAGAAACAAGGGGGGAGGGAGGGAGGCCTGGGGAGAGAGGGCAGGTGGAAATTCGAACAGGAGTCACAATTGGCCCCCATACTGGACTTTGGACATATCTGAGTTAAGGAATGAGTGGAAGATTCACAGCCAATTCATCCTCTTTTCTGAATTATGTGTGTGTGTGTGTGTGTCAGCTCACCAGTTAAATCATGAACTGAAAGTCTTTAAAGACATTAGATGCATTTCCATGACATCATGGGTTTTAGGGGTCACTCAAATTTATTAAATGTACCCTGAACTGTATGAGACCCATTTGTATGTAAGTATAGTCAACACTACTTGAGTTTTGGACTAGGACTCTGGGAGACCATGGTTCGAATCCCCACTTGGTGATGGATACTCAAAGGAAGCCAAAACAAACTATCTCTGAACAAATCTTCCCAAGAAGGTTTATCATAACTTGGGAATGACTGAATGTACACAAGAAAGAGGAGAGGAGGGGGAATGTTTAATGTTTTTGAAAAAGACTGCATAGATATCTCCCATAGAGTCAGCACCACTTCAGTATTAAGCCCAAAACAGATACTGATACAATGAGCATTATCTTGCAACATGGCCAGTTCATTTTAATGTATCCCCAGTCATGTCAAACTTTCAGTTCCAAACCTTCTAATACTTACTAGGGTAATTTTTGAAAGTCTTGCATTCAAAGGAAACCTCTCCCCCACCCCCTGAATTAATTAAGCAAGAATTCCACCCATATATAATAAACAAAAACAGTGCTTTAAATGATGACTTAGGAAACAACGGGAGAAATAAGCCATGCAAAGTACTTTATAAGATCTACTTTGCAACATTACTTACTCAAACCTTAACTAGAATGAGCAAAATATCCACGGAACAGACATACTGTATATTTCCCTGCATGAAGTTTAACCTGGAAATTCTAGTGTTGGAAGCACCTTATAAACAACATTAGACCTACTGAACTACAGTCATCAAGCTGCGCATTTTTCCAGTTATGACTAATAAATATCTCTGCTCTTCCGCAAGATGCTAGGATTTTCAAGTTCATATCTATTCTGTTCTCTTATACTGGGCCCTAATACTGCATGCAGACAAGCAAAACCTTGGATTTTTTTAATTTAAAAAATTAATAATTAATCAACACACAAAAAGCAGCTTCTGTTGTATAATCAGGTCTGCTTTCTTCCCAGGGGTCTCTGAGTCTCTTTCTGAAATCTTAAAAAAGAGCACAGACAGCTATTTCATTAGCATTTGTGTCTAAAGTAGAACAAATGGATGAAGCAATCCATTTCCTCTTATAAATTAGAGAGAGAGATTAAATGGGAAATGATTTTTTCTAATATTATTACAAATCATTCAGATTTAATAGTTTGTTTTAATTCCAGCTCAAGTCAAGAACCCACATCCTCACTTTCTGTTATTCACTTTACTCTGATTTACTTTTTCAGAGAGAAAGAAAAATATATTTTGATTCATTAATATTAAAACCAATGTGATATTTTGATTGGGCTGAATTACTCATCACATGAGAATCTCTTAAAATAACTACTCTGGCTGTGCAGTGGGATTTCAGTTTAAATGCACTTAACAGACTTCACCATCTTCATGCAATAGCCTTGATTAAGAATTTATCTTGATCTGACAGCAATCCAGAAGTCTAAGGATGCTCACCAAGAACTTTCCAAATGGCTTATCTCTAAGGCTTATATTTGGTAGTAATTTCATGAATTGAGAAGATTCTATCAAATGTCAGTGTGTACAGTCTTGTGATCCAACAGTGACCAAGTTACATGAATGACCTATGCAGCAAGTACTGACATAGTCCACTCAAGGACCCTTTCAAGCACCACAAAGTTCAGTAAGAGAGTGCTACATTCATGTTTTCCTCTCTTGCATTGAAATGAATGGGATTTCTGACCTGCTTAACTTAGGCCAAATGGTGCTCAGAGTCTTTTCAGGTGTGTGCATATAACCATGTCAGAGATTGGACCCCTAAAGATCATCTGCACTGCCACTACCCACTGATTTTAAACCCTCTCTCTCCAGTAACTCAGTGGGAAGTTACTGAGGCTTCACTTGGACTTTTTCCACCTCTGTCTCTGCAAAGATGTTTTCCTGTCCCTTTGGGAGTAGAGAATCCCATTCCATGTGCACATACAAAAGCGGAGCAAATGCATACCAAGGAGTATTTAAAAATGGAAGATCTTTAAGTAGAAAAAACTTTATTCTAAGGCAGCAATTTCAAAAAAGGTATCTCTTAAATGAAGATAGCTTCCTCCAGGAAAACTTAAAAGTACAGTAGAGTCTCACTTATCCAAGTTAAAAGTGCCGGCAGAAGCTTGGATAAGCGAATATCTTGGATAATAAGGAGGGATTAAGGAAAAAGCCTATTAAACATCAAATTAGGTTATGATTTTACAAATTATGCACCAAAACATCATGTTATACAACAATTTTGACATAAAAAGTAGTTCAATACGCAGTAATGTTATGTTGTAATTACTGTATTTACGAATTTAGCACCAAAATATCATGATATATTGAAAACATTGACTACAAAAATGATTTGGATAATCCAGAAGCTTGGATAAACAAGGCTTGGATAAGTGAGACTCTACTGTAGTTATAAATTGCAAAAAAGACTGGCTTACATTCAGCCTAGGTAAAAAAAAAATAAAGGAACCCCTCAGGCAAACTAGCTTTAAAAGGTTTGAATTATATTTATCTAAGGATAATGATTGAATCTTGCTTGTTTTAATCCACTGTATAATGTACTGTAATGTATTATGTCCTTTTATATTTTTCTTGTTTTATACCTGACATTGAATGTTCGCCCTTATTATGTTGGGAGTCGACCTAAGTCCCCTTGGGGAGATAGGGCAGACTACAAATAAAACATTATCATATTATTATTATTTCCTATTCCCAAGATGTTTTGAATCTTGGGATGGTCATGGGGCTGCTGCCCAATCTCTATAGAGCTTCAGCAGATGGCACACCATCCCAAGGTGCACAATCTCATCTGGCTGGTATGAGGTTCACATATAAGCACTGTGCATGATCCGGGAAAATTCCCACATGCAACAATCCAGATGTAGACTGGAAACCCAAATAAAAGCATACATGCAGAAAATAAGTCCAGAAACCATCCCTATAATTCTTCTGTCCTTCAGTCTTAAACCAACCATTCTTTGGGCATAATGAATGGCACTTCAGGCATGTTAACGCTGATTTAGATGCAGTCTAGGTACTTTGCTCACAGACATCTCTAAATATCAACCTTGCTCTAAGGCAGTGCTTCTCAACCTGTGGGTCCTCAAGTGTTTTGGCCTACAACACCCAAAAAACCCAGCTAGTTTATCAGCTGTTAAGATTACTGTGATTGAAGGCCAAAACATCTGCAGACCCAAAGGTTGAGAACCACTGCTCTGAGGTGTAAGTGCCGCTGAATGCAATTCAATCTTCTAGTTATGTATGGCACTGGGGATCTAACAGTTAAGCATGAGGCAATAGTATACATCATGGCAATGGCAATTGTAACTAAAGAAAATAATATACCAAGAAATCTATGTAGCTGAACTTCCCTCAAAATAATCTAAAACTAAGAGTCTTCACAGAACTGGAACAAAAGAAAGGAACAAAATTTCAAACTGTTCTGATATATATTCAGTTTTTTAAAAACTTTCAACAGCATTTTTAAAGCAATGTTCAGGACTGTTCCCAATTGTACACACAGCCCAAAAAAACTGTTGCTTTTGATGTAAGTACT
Source organism: Anolis carolinensis (assembly GCF_035594765.1). Lineage (NCBI taxonomy): Eukaryota > Metazoa > Chordata > Lepidosauria > Squamata > Anolidae > Anolis > Anolis carolinensis. The sequence continues at coordinate 287,907,408 of NC_085841.1, forward strand.
TGAGAAAATACAGGAAGATGTCCACGTGATCTATTTATTTGTCCTGTCATTTTCAACATTACAATCCAGTTGCCCTAAAAAGCAGTCTGCTCCAGTTAAGCCTCAATTAAAATGTGTCCTTATATTAGTTTCCTGGATTAACAGCTGAATCACACAGAGAGGGTTTTCTTTGCACACACCCAAAAAAAGCATTTCATAATGTAATTAGTTTTTGCATTAGTGTGTGTTGTGTGTGTGCCGTCCAGTCACCTGTCAAATTATGATGACCCCATTAATTTCATAGGGTTTTCCTAGGCAAAGAACATGTGGAGGTGGTTTTGCCCATTCTTCTGGCAAATTACTGTGAATGCCACCACTTGCCAGAATGGCCCACTGCCATGTGAATGGCGTGCAAAATGAAATGTGAAAAATTAGCCCCTTCTCTTCTGGGGCAGATTTTTTTTCTTTTCTGAAATGAAAGGTTTTCTGAAAGCTGTTTCACTTGCTACTTCAAATCCTTTCCATCTTCTGTAAACAAATAAATAATGTCTGGTAGGCTCCCTAAACTTTTCCTTAGTGGTTTGGAGGGGTGGAAGGGAAGGGGGGAAATAGGCTTCCTAGGTCATTAAAATAATCCGATCTGGGGAAGACAGGGAAAGGAAATGAATGGCCAGACCATTGAGAAGGCACCCAGCTACACTGAGAAAGGGGCTTCTCCCGAAAGCCTTGCAAAAGCAAGAGCAACACTTGCTCCAGCAAAGCCTACTTGTCAAACGCAGAAGCGCTGACAGGCTGATTCCTCATGCAATTGATGGGGATTTGAAGGCTATTTGAATGAGCAAGGTGCACTGCATCTGGTGTCAAGATCTCTTTGAGTGCCTTTCCCCGCCAACCCCTACATTTCCCTTTTTCGCCTCCCAGGAAAGGCGTGCTGTTTTAAGTATCAAGCCAAGCGAGCTGCATGTCCTCGGCTGGGAAGACAATAAAAGAGTGCCACCCATGTGCAAAGCTAAGAAGCAGGCACTCCGCTCATCTCTGCTGAGGAATAACATTAACCTGACGCTTTGTGTTTCATCATATGTATTGTTTGTGATCCTCTCCAAGGGAATGATCTCCCTCTGGCAGGTGGAAGTCACCTTTCTTGGGCGGTTATTACAGGAGAGGAAGATCAATCCTTAACCGGGGCTTGCCTCGTGCCATCATGAGCAATGCTTCTTTAAGGGGAGGGGAGCCAGGTCTGGGTCGGAGGGGAGGGGAGGGGGGGCACACCGTATTTCTGGGAAGAAGGGGGTTTGCAGCAAGGTCTTGTCTTCCCTCCTAAGGGCGACTGCTTGGGGTGGGGTGTCCTAAGAGAACAGCAGCCGCCGCCGCCGCCGCTGCCATTACAATGCAAAGTTTCCGAGTTCCGCCCTGCAAGACGCGGCACAAAAGAGAGACAGAGAAAGAGAGAGACAGAGAAACTGAGAGGGGGGCTCTCTAGGATCGCGCGGCCCCTTCTCGATCCCAGATCCTTCCTCTTCCCATTGGGATTGTGTGGGGGGTTTTAAATAGCTTCTTATGGCAATCACTAAATATTAGTCTGGTTCAGGCAAGCGAAGGAAAAGAGAGATCCAAATGCGAAGAAGAAGAAGAAGAAAAAGATATATAGATATGTTGTCGAAGGCTTTCATGGCCGGAATCACTGGGTTGCTGTGAGTTTTCCAGGCTGTGTGGCCATGTTCCAGAAGCATTCTCTCCTGACGTTTCGCAAGCATCCTCAGAGGTTGTGAGGTCAGTTAGAAACAAGGCAAGTAGGGTTTATATATCTGTAGAAGGTCCAGGGTGGGAGAAAGAACCCTGTCTGTTGCAGGAAAGAGTGAATTAATCACCTTAATTAGCATTGGATAGCCTTGCAGCTTCAAAGCCTGACTGCTTCCTGCGAGGGGGAATCCTTTGTTAGGAGGTGTTAACTGGCCCTGATTGATTCATGTCTGGGATTCCCGTTTTCTGCGTGATGTTCTTTATTTACTGTCCTGTTTTTAGAGTTGTTTCAATATTGGTAGCCAGGTTTTGTCCATTTTCATGAACAGCCAGACCTTGAAACTGAAAGGCTATTCAGTGCTATAATCAACTGAAACATCCACACCTGCCTCAGGCAGACAAGAGTTCTTTCTCCCACCCTGGACCTTCCACGGATATATAAACCTCACTTGCAGACCTCAAAACCTCTGGGGATGTCTACCATAGATGCGGGCGAAACGTCAGGAGAGAATGCTTCTGGAACATGGCTATATAGCCCGGAAACCTCACAGCATCCCAGCGATAGATAGATTATCCAAATGGGAAGAAGAAGAATAGATAGATGGGTGACAGATAGAACTAGATAGATAGAGAACTAGATAGATAGATAGATAGATAGATAGATAGATAGATAGATAGATAGATAGATAGATAGATGAGACAGAAATCCCTCCGTTCTCCTTTCTGCGCGTCTCTTCCAGGGCGGCTGTCATTCATTCATTCTCTCGCACGCAAAGCCCCATTTCGGGGCTAACTGGCGGGCCATGGGGACCCGCTCTAAATAGAGAAAGAAGGAGCGGCGAAATACGCCGCTAAAGGCGGAGGGGGAGGGCATGCTCCCCATCGCTCACCTATTGTCTTCTTCACAAGAGACACAGATCCAGACTAAGGAGGCTTCCCCGGCGCCCCTCTGCCCTCTCCCCGCCTAGTGCCCCTCGCCGCCCTCCTTCCTGCTCCCCCTGGCCAGGCCGGGCGGGGATGCCCTCCTTCCCTCTCCTCCTCCTCCTCTTCCTCCGGGTTTACCTGTCCTCGCCGCCGCCAGGCAGAGGCAGACGCCGACGATGCCCTCCATCTGGGCGGTGGGTCGGTGGCGCCGCGCGATGCCCCGTCGAAGCCTGGCCCCGGCTCTCCTTGGAGCATCAGCGCCGTCCAACTTGAGGCAGCCAGCAAGGAGAGAGAGAGAGAGGGAGGGAGGGAGAGGGAGAGCGGGGCGGCTGGCCCACGTGCTCCTCTGCTATCGGCCCGGCGCGGCTCCGGAGGCCTCCTCCCGGGAAGAGCAGGCGGGTGGGGGGGGGGGGGACGACGACGACTCTCCTCTTCCTCCTCCTCCTCCGCCTCGGCTCCCGCCCAGCCCCGCCGCTCCCTCCGCTTTGTTCAGCTCCTGCCGCCGCCCCTCCTCGCACTCCAAGGAGAGCGGCCCCGTCAGCTCGCCCGCCTTTTTGTGTGTGTGTATGTGTGTGGAGAGGAAGCCCCCCTCTTGGAGCCTAATGGATCGGTCTAAAGCGCCGCCACCCCTTTCCCCAAAGCGGGAGGCAGGGGCATCTTTGGGAAATAGAGGGGGCGGGGGAAAGGAGAGAGAGAGGCAGCAAGAGAGATGAAGAACTGATCGGGAAGGATGCGATTGCTCTATTATCCACTCTATCCAGAGATCTGAGCAACTTGGAGCCTGCTGCTGGCATCCGTCTCCAACGATACGGAAAGCAGAGATTAAAGGAGAGCTCGCCGCTTGATGTTCCTGAAGGGATCCAGAATTAATGTCCTTTTTTTATTTTTTGCTCCTTTCCCCGTGGGATTTCTGAAAGGAAGAGGATGTCTCACGCATCTGAACAAGCCCTTGCCCTGCTCCAAAGCGTGAGGCGGGGCACAAATGTCAGCCTTCGGGGCGCAACAGGGTCCTGGGGTCTCCTTCTCTGCCCTTTGGGGCCTGTGGCGGGGAGGCCAAACTTCCCCGGGGCTGAAAGGGCAAGTTCGAGGTCTTCCAGGCATCGCCCTGCCCGAGACCCAAAGAGGGTTTTGCTGAGCACGGAGTCAGCTATCACTACCTTGTGGGACGTAAACAGTTCCTTGCATCCGCCCAGCTATTGACCCCATTAAAAATCACGCTCATGCAGGCACTAGTTGTGGCGAGAGGCCGCTTAGCTTCGCTCCGCTCCTAAAGACACATGAGCCTGGTCTGTTTTTCCATTCTGTGCCTCCTGTTTTCACTCATTCACGGAGTTTTATTTATCCTGTCAGAAGCGAACTGAGGGTACAAGTTGTAATGTATTTGAAAACAAAGTTTTTTAAAAACAACAACTTGGCATTCTACTCAATGTCCTTTGACCAGTAGCTGGCCACTTGAGATGTCTCTGGTGTTGCTGTAAGAAGGTCCTCCATTGTGCATGTGGCAGGGCTCAGGCTGCATTGTAATGGGTGGTCTGTGGTTTTTGCTCTTCTCCACACTCACATTTTGTGGACTCCACTTTGTGGCCCCATTTCTTAAGGTTGGTTCTGCATCTCATGGTGCCAGACCGCAGTCTGTTCAGTGCCTTCCAAGTCACCCAATCTTCTGTGTGCCCAGGAGGGAATCTCTCATCCAGCATCAGCCACTGATTAAGGTTCCGGGTTTTACCCTGCCACTTTTGGACTCTCACTTGCTGAGGTGTTCCTGTGAGTATCTCTGTAGATATTAGAAAACATTTTCTTGATTTAAGGCCTTGACATGCTGACCGATACTCAAACAGGGGATGGGCCAGAGATGTCAATGCCTTGGTCCTTTCATTGCTGGCTGCTACTTCCCGGCGGATGTCAGGTGTTGCAATGCCTGCTAAACAGTATAATTTATAATAATAATAATAATAATAATAATAATAATAATAATAATAATAATAATATAAATTTATTTTTGTATCTTGCCTCCATCTCCCAAGGGACTCGGGGTAGCTCACATGGGGACAAGCCCAACAACATAAGTTAAAACACAGGTCAATAAAATTAAAGACATTATAACTACATAAAACAACATAAAATAACATCAACAGTGATTTAAAACCTGGACAATAATGATAACTAAACATTCAGAGGGTAAAATTGTGTATAGAACTGTGAGTAGGGCTCCACTCCTGGGTGGTGTAAGGACAATCAAAAATAGGGGCAGAAGAGCAATCTCAATTTCTCCAGTGGGGTGGGGCGTAGACATCCTGTGATGATGCGGCATGTCTCATTAAGGGCCACATCCACTTTTTAACGTGGTGAGATGTGTTCCACACTGGGCATGCATATTCAGCAGCCGAGTAGCAAAGCACAAGGGCAGATGTCTTCACTGTGTCTGGTTGTGATCCCCAGGTTGTGCCAGTCAGCTTTCGTGTGATGTTATTTCTAGCACCCACTTTTTGCTTGATAGTCAAGCAGTGCTTCTTGTAATTCACGGAGTGAAGCGGGCCGAACAGGGACCTTTTAAGCACGCTTTCAATTACTCAAACATCTTGACCATATGCACATTTATTGGGAAAGGAGTCCCACTGGGAGGCATGAGAGGGGTTTCCGAATCAGTGTGTGCACTGTGCTGGATACTGAGTTCGCAGTCTTCATAAATTAGGACAAAATTAAGCTATCACTTCAAGGAATTGGGGTGTGCAGAAGTGGTGGCCAGGGACTATAAAGGGATAGGAACCCTCTGCCAGCCAAGTGGCTATAATAAACTTTTTTTGTACATATAGATACATAGGAGAGTCAATATGAGTTGCTATGAGTTTTCTGGGCTGTATAGCAATAATAATAATAATAATAATAATAATAATAATAATAATAATAATAATAATAACAACAATAATAAGACTATGGCAGAAACCAGTGCAGGTGGTCCCGGTGGTGATCGGTGCATTGGGTGCCGTGCCAAAAGATCTCAGCCGGCATTTGGAAACAATAGACAAAATCACGATCTGCCAACTGCAAAAGGCCACCCTACTGGAATCTGCATGCATCATCCGAAAATACATCACACAGTCCTAGACACTTGGGAAGTGTTCGACTTGTGATTTTGTGATACGAAATCCAGCATATCTATCTTGTTTGCTGTGTCATAATAATAATAATAATAATAATAATAATAATAATAATAATAATAATATAAATTATATTTCTACCCCGCTGCCATCTCTCCGAAGGGACTCGAGCAGCCAATAAAATACAGCAAAGTGCAGCATATAGATAATACATAAATCTGAAACAATAAAAACCACAGAATTACAACCACACACATACATTACAATGTAAAGCATTAAAATTTATAAAATGCAGTCATAGCTGCGGATAAAAACAAGTTGTTTCAATTGACATAACCCAGTGCCAACGTGATGACTACAGTAAATCCTCAGGCTAATCCTTAAAAACCTATGTTCCAGAAGCATTCTGGCCATGTTCCAGAAGCATTCTTTCCTGACCACAGGAGAGATCAGGAAAGAATGCTTCTGGAACATGGCCATACAGCCCAGAAAACTCACAGCAATTCAGTGATTCCGACCATGAAAGCCTTCGACAACAGAGTCAGTATGTATACTGGATTATGACTCTGGAGATGAGGGGTTGCCTCGAATCCCTATTTCAGGAGAAAGTTGGCATAAAAATAAAGTAAATAAAACCAAATACATCATATTCTCCACTCAACCATGGAAATGTGCTGGGTGCAGTTGCATGAGTCCCACCCTCCCAGCCCCAGAAAAACACAGTGATAGGATTGCCTTATGGTTGTCATAAGTAACAACTTATGCATCAACAACACAGGAACATAGAAATGGGTTATGTTCCTAGGCACAGAAGTACAATTCTGTCAAAATCAATGGATGTTAATGCATCAGTAGGTCCATTGAGTTCAAATACAGGTTACACATTCCTTATCATGAATTCTAAAATCTGAAATATTTCAAAATTCACATTTGTCTATATAGATGGCTGGGATAGTGACACCTTTGCTTTCTGATGGTTCAATATACACAAACTTTGTTTCAAGCACAAACTTACTATTAAAATTGTATAAAACCCCCATCAGGCTATGTGTATAAGTGTATCTGTAGTATAAATGAATGTTGTGTTTAAACTTGGGTCTCACCTTCAATAACCCATTATGTATGTATATGCAAATACAATTTTACAATTTTTACAAAATCTAAAAAAAAAACCTTTGGTCCCAAACATTTTGAATAAGGGATACTCATCATGTAAGATCCAATGAATTCAGCCTTTAAATATATGTGTATGCATAAGATTGCAACATGAGCTTTTGCTATATGTGAATTTAGGCAGAAAAGATGTTGGGGTGAAACCATCTCTTCTTTTCCAATGGACACAAGCCTGAACAGCAGTGGTGTAGTAGTCCCAAGGTTCACAGGGCTCCTTGACTGATGGCAACAATGGCATCATTTGCATCCCCTAGTTAGCTAATCTGCAAACTTCACAAGAGAGATTTTCCCCAGGGAAAAATGCTGTTGCTTTTGCAATTGATGTTGGTTTGCTCTTTAGTGTGCAGATAAGACCCATTGACTTTATTAAAGTGGAGATTAAAACTGCTAGAACACATTTATTGATTTGGATCAACACATTTGCCTACATTTTAGGATTCTCTTTGTGGGTATGGAGCTAGATTATGAGGATCTGCACTCCAACATTTACCATAGAAAAGCAGCTATGTAACCAAGTAGATACATTCTTGAACTTTATTTCCAATCTCTTCTGGCAAGCTTAACCAGATTATTTTTAAATTATGATTTTTTAGAAGTATTTATTGGTAGGTTTCATATTTTAACTGATTGTAAGTGCTGTGCGTGTTGTTGCTCTTCTTTATCCCTACCCATAGAGGTAGGTGCGTAGGAAATGTATCCATGGAGGAGATATTACTGAGCATACCTTGCAGACCGACAACCATGGATAATAGTGAACTCTGCTGAAATGAGTGATTTCCACAGGGCATTTTGATATAAGAAGACCTAGAAAATTAACAGAGAAATGAAATATTTTGTCAGATGCAGGTAGGTTAAACTGAAGTATGTGAGTCATTTGTTGTTGTTGTTGTTGTTGTGATGTTTGCCATTCTTGCAACAAGCACATTTGTAATTTGGAATAGTCAAAATTCATTTGATGAGTCTTGTAAATGGATTAGCCATGATATAAGGATCTTTTTCAAACTACCTACTAATTGTATGCTATGGAAACTGGCTGATCACAAATTCTTTTTGGTAATTTACAGGTCTTGGGAATAAGGGCCTTCAGGTCTTTTTCTAGTTATCTGTGTTGTGAGGACATTTTTCAAATTTGCAAATGAGATGGAAGCATTAGTTTCTTGGCATAAACTCCAAATTCTACGCCATACACTTTGACTTGGAATAATTGGCTTGGCAGCCCTAACTAAAACTGACAGTTTTCTTCCAATGAAGAGGGAAATGACTGAAATGAGCTACAAAAGGTGAAGAAAAGGAGAGAAACTAAGATATCATGGAACATGAAAATCCAATTTATAAGCAACACATTATGTATTTCCTAACCATAACTTGTGAATTCAGTAGCATCAGTGTGATTAGCCTCATGAAGATCTCAGAAGTAAACTTTGCAAAATGAAAGAGCTGGTATTTGCACCAGGCTTTGGATGAAATTTGTCAAAGTCATCATTTTCTGTAGATTATCTCTGGCTAATCCTTGGAAAAGAAATATAGGTTCAATTTTGGAAAAATAATTTGTCTTTTTGGGAAAAACAATTTATTGTGAAGATTTGTATCCAGCTATTCTACGATAAACATATTAAGAAGATTTACAGTGTTTTAAATTATTAATGTAACAATTAAAACAATTAGGTGGGGTATTTTAAATTTAAGTACAGTAGAGTCTCGCTTATCCAACTTTCGCTCATCCAATGTTCTGCATTATCCAATGTAGTCTGCCTCCTGCCCGGATCCACAGCTGTTTTTCTAGGCAGCAATGCACAGTGGGCCAACACGCCCAACAACAACAACACAAGTGCAGCCGCACTTCTAAACAAGTGGCAGACTTGTTGTAAAACATGATGTTTTGGTGCTTAATCGTAATGTAATTTGACGTTTAATAGGCTTTTTCTTAATCCCTTCTTGTTATCCAACATTTTTGTTTATCCATTGTTCTGCGAAACCATTTATGTTGAATAAGCAAGACTCTACTGTAGTAATTAAATACAAACACAAAGAAGAAAAAGCCTATTAGAACGCTGCAAATAAATAGAAAGCACTGAGCACTAAAAAAGATGTATAAGTGAAGGCTGAGCTAACCTTCCAAAAGAAATTGGACAGGATACCACATTTGACCCAATAAAGATTTATGTCACCAGTCCGAGATATCTCTTGGATGTTATCACTGTAATGTAGTAGCATCTAAGCCTGAAAATTCTATCTTAAGAGGTATGAGCCTGCTTGCGGCAGGGGCAATAGTATTCATGCAATAAATGTGTGGTGTGAGATATATGGGATCTTTACCTCTTGACTTACCTCATGATCTTTACCTCATGTGAGTGTGGAGAAGAGCAAATCACAGAATCACTGCTACAATGCAGTCTGAGCCCTGCCATGTGCACAATGGAGGACCTTCTTACAGCAACACCAGAGGACTAGCTTCTGGTCAAAGGAAATTTAGTGTAATACCAAGTTTTAACTTTGTGGTTTTTTAATGCATTATAACTGTGTTCCTAATTTGCTTCTGACACAATAAATAAATAACTTCATGACTACCTCCAATTCCTTTCAATAAGGCTACTGCTGACAGAAACAAGCAGCTTATTTCCAAAGTCTGGATGAAAGACCACAAAGTATTGCTAAGTAGTAGACATGAGCAGCAAACACATTCCTGTGAGGCTTTTATGTCTTCAAGAATACCTGAAGAGTGTTGTAAATGTTCTGTGCCCTGTGTTGTGATGGTCCTTGACTCTACTCTGGGATAGTTGCATTGTTTCCTATCAAACAAAGTGTGGCAATATGGCCACAATAAACCATTGTTTCATTTACTTGAGTGTTATTGTTGAAGGGAACCACAAGGGCCATCTAGTTCAACCTCTGCCATGCAGGAAAATATAGTTGCAGAGTTCCTGAGATGCCCATCCATCCTCTGTTTAAGACTTTCAAAGATGTCAGCTTCTGAGGCAGTCTCTTCCACTGCCTAACTGCTCTTTTCAGAGGGGAAAAAATCTTCCTAATGTTTAGCTAGTATCTCTTTCTTTGCAATTTGTAGTTTCCAGAGCAGCAAAAAAACAAGCTTGACACATCGTCAGTATGGTTAGCAGGTTGGCTTTTTCTGTGTTCATTTCAAAATGTACTTTCTGTAGAATGTGCCTGATTATTTCTAATGAAAACCGAGTCAAGCCAGACACTACTAATCTCTACCATGTCATTCAGTGGTCGGTTCAACCCAGGAGTCACCTCACTGTTTCCCTTCCTAGTAGATCTGGACGCTTAGTTTAAAACATATTACTTCATGAATTTATCAAGGTCAGTTCAAAACAGTCTCTTTGCCTCAATTCAGCAGCAAAAGTTGCATATAATTGAGAAAAATATGTCACTAGAGACCTTTTTATAGTTATTGAATTATGATTCCACTTTAATTGCAATGAGAACACGCTATGAAATCCTAGAATCTGAAGCTTAGGAGGAGTATTTTGAATCCTCTGCAAGAGAATTATTCTAGGGCCTTTGCAAACCCCAATATTCTGTAGAAATCTGCCATGCAAAGTAAAGTGAAATCATAGTCTTATAAGGACACAGCATGAAAGGCTCCCTATAGGTGTTGCCTTTCCCCCCATAGCGTTCATTGTGATGGGAAGAGCTGCCCCTGACAGCGCATTCCAAGTGTGTCCTCAGAGGTGCTGTTGGCACTAAGGCACAGATTGGGAAAGTTACTTTATTTGGACCAGGATTCCCACAATGCCCAGGCAGCACTCCTTCAATGGGTCCTAACCCTTCGGTTGGCAAATGACCATTTATTGCAGTTTCAAACTGGTGTTGAAGAAAGTGGTTTCGCTGTGCAGGAAATCCTGGAACCACTTTGAAGCCCAGACAGTGATTGCACAAACCACAAAGTAATGACACACATAAAGGGCTTTTTAAACATGCTTTTGGGGGTGTTTGTCTGGTCACTGCAGTTTGGAGCTAGCTTTGAACTGCATTGATGGTCAGTGTAGATGGGGCCTTAGGCCCCTTCCAAACTGCCATATAAAATTCAGATTATCTGCTTTGAACTGGATTGTATGACAGTGTAGACTCATATAATCTGGTTCAAAGCAGACAATGTGGATTATCAGTTTTGATAATTTGGATTGTAAGGCAATGCAGAAAAGGCCTTAGAGACTGAGTGAAAAACATTGGTAGCATAAAATTTCACAGACTAAGAATGCAATTTAATCACCACTGTAAGTGCTCAATTCTATGGAATGATGACAGTTGTAGTTTTACAAGGATTTACACCTTCTCTACCAAGGAGTGCTGGTGTCTCAGCAAATTATAAACCTAGATTTGTATAACATACAGCAATAGCAGTTAAAGTGTTATCAAATTGCATTAATTGTATAGTGTAGGCTTTGTCTGTTTCCTCAGAGGCATGGAGTGAAGTGCTCAGAAACAGATGATATGATACGGTGATGACATGACAAGTTGAATTCTAATTATGGTCACTGAGGGACAAAGGCAAGAGGAAAGACATTGCCTAAAGTCAGGGCGAAGAGATAAACATATGAATGGTGGAGGAATTTAATAGAGTGTAATCTGATGCTGGCTAGGGACCAGAAAGGAGATGTGACAGACTGGCCAAGAGAGTCCCCATGAGGCAGGGGTGCTAACTAGTGTTATCATATATGTAATGTGCCAGGAAACCATCATCTCTGTTCAACTGTCAATTGACTAGATATATTCCAGTTTTGCTGTTTCTCTTTGTCATCTTCCTTTGTAGTTTTTCTGTTCAAGGACAGATGTTTTGAGGTCAGAAATTGAATGCCCAGGGAGTTTGGAGTGTTATGCAACTGTTTTTTCTGTATTCCCATTTCTTATTGTCTGATGTATGCCCATGTATCCTCTGGCACAGTGACTGGTCTGTTTGTCCAATGTAGAGTGCTGAAGTGCATTGTTGACAGTAAATGGCATACATCACATTGAGGATGAGCAACTGAAAGTACTGCAATTACATTGCCTGAGTAGATGTGTGGGCAGAATTGGCATCTAGGTTTGTGAAACTGTCTTGTGCCTATCTATGTGGCATGTTCCCCTGTACGGTAAGTAATGGTTTAGAATTGAGAGCCTGTCTGTAGACAAGTAAAGGTCTGCTACCAAGACCCTTTGAGAGGGCAACTAGATTGAAGACAGTGGTTATTTTATCTATATGGGGTCTTCAAAAATCTGAGCTGACATGACAACAGTTAATAACATATACACATGCGGTGCAATTTTGTGTTAACCAGCTTGAAAATCATGTCCAAAGCCCCCAAACATGTGAAAATGTGTAAACATCCTTCACACAAAAATGCTTTCACTGCCACTTTGGAGAGGGAGAGGAAATGGAGTAAAAGGATAAGTATGTTGGTGTGTTTTCATTGAGGTATAGGTTGTGGGGAGCACTCTCTGGGAGTACCCCTCAAGAATTTAATTTAGACAGGAGACTTTCCCATTCTTAATTAGAGATGCTGGACATTGAATCTGAAACCTTCAGTGTGAAAAGCATGAATTTCTTTCATTGAGTTATAGCTTGGGTAGCCATGTTGGAACAAGGCAGAGTCCTATAACCTTTACTGGCTGTTGGTCTGCTTCTGGGCATATTTCAAAGTGCTGGGTTTGACTTATATGGCTCAGATTCAGGGTGTTGTTTTTTTTTTTTTGAAGGATTATATTCACCCTTAAGAATGTCAACATGGTGTAGTGGCTTGAGTATTGGACCATGACTCTTGAAACTAGTGTTCGAATTCCTACTTAGACATGGAAACCCTCTGGGTGACTTTCTGCAAATTCACATTCTCTTAGTCTGAAAGGATGGTAAAGCAAATTTCATGTAAACAAATCTTTTCAAGTAAGCCCCATGCTTAGGTTCACATTTTTCTTTGTCCCACCACCTTCACAGCTACATCTGTGGGAACATGGGAGAGGCTTTCTTAATGGCTGCCCTTCGACTCTGGAACTCCTTTCCTAGAGAAGTTAGCCTGCCACCTATTCTCTTTTCACAAACAAGTAAAAGTGTTTCTATTCTCACATCTATTTGATGAGTGATTATATGACCTCCATCTTACATAATGTGCTGGATATTGCTAATTGTTATGCTGGTGAGTGTGTTATAGGTTTTACTCTTTTTGAAAACATTTGTATCTTATGCAGGAAAGGTGGGACAGAAGATAACAACAATGGCAGCAACTACTCCTCACCCTTCTACAAACCATATGGTGGAACCATGGGAGTTAATGTAGAACAATACTGCTATATGTAGTGTGAATAGGGACCTGAATATTATGTTAACTGAATGCCATAAGCACCATCAACTACATGGACAAGCCACTTGGATCTCTAGATAGATGACGATTTCAAAATATTGTAAATTATCATTGCTATATGGTTCTCCTCATCACACTTAACCAAAGGAAAGACTTTTACTTTCAATGAACACATTTAAATGAAATCTTGCAAGTGTCATTGTCACTTACCTCGATTCCCCAAAAATAAGACCCACCCTGAAAATAAGACCTATCATGATTTTTCAGCATTTCTGACGATGCTTGAAATATAAGCCCTATTTCAAAAATAAGCCCTGGATATAGTTCATTTAAAAAGTCAATTTGGAAAAATAAGACTGCCCCTAAAACAAGCCCTAATGCATCTTTTGGAGCAAAAATTAATATAAGACCCCATCTTATTTTGGAGGAAACATGGTAACTTGCCATGTATTTTTGGTAGTTTGTTATATATTTAGGTCCCTATCCTTACAGCCACATAATCATTAATGCTCTATAAAAATATCATGAGGAAATTAATCATATATATAATAATATCCATTAATCCCTCTCAGCTACCCTTTTCTGATCTAAAATAAGTCCTAGACAGTTTAAAGATTCATTTTCACTGACACTCATCAACCTGCTATTTGTCTTCCTTTTATCATTGTAAATGATTCATATAAGAAAGTGGGTCTCATTAAAACAGGTGACAGAGAAAGCTGTTTGCCCTAGTAAATAAGCCATCAGTATAGAGTGAAGAAGAGCAGGAAAGGAAAAATTGCAGTGAAATAATGACTGGAGATAGTTTGTTCTGTAGCTTAAGAATATCATTATGAAGGGCTCAAATGAAAGAGGGAAAGAGTAGGTTACATTAAAACATTCTTACTGCCCTGGAATCAGTTTGTTTTATAATCCACTTTTGTTAATTTGGAGATGACTATGACATTGCATTTTTCAAACATGAAAATATTTGAGAAAATAAGTGGAAATCATCATTATAAAAATTAGTAATGGAGAGGCACAATATGTAGTTATAATATGTCTTGTTCATAGTAGTCTATGACATTGTGCATTCTCTCCCAATTCAAGGTAGTTTAATGATGCATCCTAATGAATGCAAGACCCAAGCAAAGATTTGTTTGTAGATGCCAAGAGAAACCAAAGGACTATGTTTTTAAGAAGTGCAGAGCTGTCTCTGCATCCTATTGTATTTTTCTCTCTCTATTGATATAATGTTGGCTGGCATTATAAAATTTCTATATATCCCAATTTTTGATAAAAAGAAAACACTTGTCTCCAAACTTTTCTTGGCAACAAGTGCTTCTAGCATTTTAGCTTTGTCTGAGTCAGGTGTGGAAAACTTTGTCTCAAGGCTATCTATGCTAAGTGCAGAATCTGGTTTCCTTGCCAAAAAACAAAGAGATAAGTAAATGCCTTTGCTGGAAAGATAAGATCAAAGTGTATGCAATCTGTCAAGCTGTACGGCACTTTCAGTCAGATTAGAAGTTCAAGAAAAAAGGAGGATGTTAAAACATATTTTAAGTTTATATTGTGAACTCTAGCTGCTCCAAACATAAGTTATTGTCTTACATGTTGTCTTTATTTATTCCAGAGGATCTGCACAGCTATCAAGACTTTGATTTATTAATTTCAACTTTTGCTATTTTCTGGAGTTTTTTATAGCAACTTTGCAGTTTGCCAAACAAGAGAACTGGCAAAAATAGTATCCCTCATTTCCTCCAGAAATAGTCTTTGCCCAGTGCCAGCCAGTAAGTGCCCTTCTGTTCATGGAAAGGATAGTCTGATGCAATTTCCCAAATGATCCTGAAATGTCACTATATGCATAGTTTATTGCTCAACCTTGCCATATTGATTTCTGGTAGTAGATGTTTGTGTCACAGTTTACATTGTATACATTGATGAGTCATTTAATGGCTACGTTTTGGTGGGATCTTTGAGTGAGAAACAGTTGGGAACTATTTGAAAATGAATCAAGTGATGTTTGATGCTATGCTGTTGCACTAAGAACCTCATCACACTTACCAAATTAAGTGTCCTAGGATGCTTGCTAGTCAGTTGAGGGATGGATGGGCATGCAGCCCATTACATGACATCCCTCAACGTCTGTCGGAGGCCCTGCCCCCAACCTAGGACACTTCCTCGTCAATATGGGAAGGCTCCCATGTTGTGCTGGTTCCAATGCTGGGGGGGGGGGGGGATAAGGTTCTAAGAGTCAAATTTCAAAATTATATGGATCCTATATGCTCCGTATATAACAAACTCTTTTCTTGTATCTTTATAGTGAATTTTTTTCAACTCTGTATTTCTGTTTATAGACTCAATACTATTACCATTTCTAACTACTGTAAACCTATTGAATCAATTGTCAATTCTGAGTCAACATGTAGGTAACATTAATTGGTAAAACATCCGGGTGTCCCATTGCAACATCCTTGCAGATGGCCAGTTCTCTCACACCAGAAGTAACATGGAGTTTCACAAGTTGCTCCTGACACTAACAAAAAAGGTTCTTTAGTTCTATGGAAGCCACAAGACTTTACAGAACTAAAATTTACTATTATCTTAGGACCCCAAACATCTCATGTTAGAGCTTTTTTTTTAAAAAAAATGTGGCTGCACAAGATAAGGAGACAGAAATGCAGACTAGAGCTAGAATTTTGGCATAATCCAAAATTCTGAAAAATAGCATCGTCTGGATGTATTGGACTATAACTATAACCAGCTGATATGTTTCAGCCCAACACATCTGGAGAACTCCAGGTTAAAAGGAGGCTGGTCTAGCCTTTCATTTTGCACAAGCTCCTCTACAAAGTTAGGCTTCCCCAATAACTACAAAGTAGAAGAATAAATATTATTTGTCTTACATTTTAAAGAGCTGTACTCCATGCAGATCACCATGCTGCAGCCCCTATTCACATAGGTTTGAAACGTGTGCTGCAATGGGATGCAAAGATGTTTACAACAAATGTACCATGTTGAAGCTTAAATTTAATGTGAACTTTGGCCTATGTCTTCATAACCATAACATTATGCACATATCCTCTTCAGGTTGCTTACTCATTTTGTTTGTCTCTGTATCACACTGTGGTCTTATGATTAAGTGTCATTTGCCTGCTTTAGTTCTTGGAGAAGAGTTATCAGAATCATTTGTTTTTCAGCATGTATCAGTACTAGCTCAAGTAACTGATACCATTACAATATGTTTATTATGAAAGAGTACATGCCTTTTTATCACATAGTGTGCTCATCTTTATATTTCAGCAAAAGCTCATATTGACATTTCAAATTTTACAAGATCTGCGAGTGGGATGGAAAGGCATCTGACAAAGTTATGCATTTTCAGTTAGATGATTTAAATGTGATACTAATTTAGCACATAGATTCATACAGTTGAAAGAGACTACAAGGGCCATCCAGTCTAAGCCTTGCCATGCAGGAGTACACAATCAAAGCACTCCTGCCAGAAGACCATCCTATCGGCATTTAAAACCCTCAAGAGAAGGGCACTTCATTCACTATAGTTGGAGGCAGTGTATTATATTGTCAAACAATTATTCCTGTCAGGAAGCTCTTCCTAATATTTAGATAGATTCTATGGCTCTGTGTGCTTGTCTCTGAGGCACCAGAAAACAGGCTTGCTCCCTATTCAATATGACATCTGTTCAAATATTTAAGCACGTTACTTCTCAACCTTCTCTTCTCATCGCTAAACATACCTTGCTCCCTAAGTCATTCCTCATAGGACATGGTTTCCAGATCTTTACCATTTTGGTAACCTTCCTCTCAACAAGTTCCCCCTTATTAATATTCTTCTTGAATTGTAATGCTCAGAACTAGACACAATATTCCAGGTAAATTCTGATCAAACTAGGATAGGAGGCTACTATTATTTTCCTCAGTCTAGACCCTATCCTAATATTGATGCAGCCTAGAATTGCACTGGCTTTTAAAATTGCTAGATCACACAATTGGCTTCTTTTCACCTTGTTGTCTACTAAGAATTCTAGATTTCTTTAGTCTCTCCCATTAACATAAATGGGTGCTTGAATTTATTTGCTTTGGCCTTGTTGCAGCACCTGGGCCAGTTGAACTGTGTGTGATCCTAAGCATGTTTATACAGGCACAAGCATGTTTCAGTGACACTGACCTAAGCCTGCAACCTATGTTAGAAGTCAGTCTTAACACTGCATCCTTTTTCTTTTCTTTCTTCCATGAATTGTGTTTTGCTCTAAATGTCTTTTTCTTCTTCTATTTTTGTTTAATATTCCATGTGATTGATTTAATGCACTAAAAGGATTTGAACAATTCCAATCAGTTCTTTGATAAGTAATTAATTATTCAATGTGTAGCAGAGCATGCTTATCGTTAAGGCTCTAGCCATCTAATTGATATTTGCTTCTGCATCTGTGCGATATTTCATTCCCATAAGAGCACTGGAGGTTTTATTTTAGGGTTTTTTTGGTTGCCAGTCAAGTTTTTTAATAAGCATATGAATGGCTTTTCATAATGAAGAGGAATGCCAAGTAGTAGTAACAAATGTTTACAGCAAAATAGTAGCTGTTTTGAAATATGTGTTATATCTTAAAATATTCAAAAAAACACTGTCACAATCCATGTCTTTTAAACACAGGACATTTATTTAGGTTTTTTTCCCCCTGAACTCATACATTATAGGATAAATTCTAATCTGTAACATCGGAATATAATAGCCAAATATATAATACAGTAAATTGCATTTTTACACATAAATACAAAATTTGAGGTAGGGCCTCAAAAACAATGACTTTTTAAATGAATAATGTATAATATATTATCATAGGTGCTATATAAGATACATATATATTTATATATAAGATATGCATCCTTTGAAACATAATGTATTCTTTTCCCATTAGCTTATACATGGAGAAAATATAATGTCCTGATTAGGGTACATATCTTTATCCATAGGCAGCAGTACCCCTATAGAATGCCTGTAAGTATTTATGACATTACGCAAGTAATTAAGTATTAACCTATTCCATGATAGGTTGACCATAAAGTGCCTAGAAGACACAAAGTACACTATATACTTTCGATGACGGACAACAATATATTCTAGTCAAACACTAATTATTTCTAACAATGAAATACACCTATAAGGCAAATGGTTACCTGAAGATGTATTTAAAACATGGCGGACAAAATCATACTATTGCAAGCAATACGGTCCAGCCCAGCTTTCACATTTAAAATTCAGCCCCTCTAAGATACACACTCTCGCGCTCTTTGGTTATTGGCTGCCTGATGATGATGCAAAGGCAGAAACCATTAATACTTTAATTGCATTTTTCTTCCCTTCCTTTCAAGTCTAAAGTGGAATGCTAAGTTTCAAGCAGGTCAGTATGCAAAGTGGATTATATGCAAGACATTTTAGTTACAAGCAAGGAAATCAAGAGTCACACAAAACGCACTGTGGTCAGTGGCAACACTTAAGGACTTCTGCCTGGAATGCTTCCTGGGATTAACCCAGGAGACCTCACTCCCTATGAGGTGGTAGTGAGAGTCACATTTAAAGGGATGGAGGCTGTACAGCAGCAGCAGAGTTTGCTGGATTGACCTCTCCCTGTAGCAAAGGAATACCTGGCATGCCTGCAACTGGAAGCACTGACATTTCATTCTCATCTTTGCTCATTTGAGTTACAAAACTTGCAAAAAGTGCAGTTTAAGAGGAAAGGAAAAAAGCAGCATCTGCATGTAATAAGCAATAAGTCTAGGAAGAGATCTCTATAAACCCATAAACCACATAATTGCACACACATATATATAAAGGGGAATAGAGAAAAGGTTCATTAATGTTAAATGACATTTTATGGCAAAATAGAAACCATAATAAAGTGGAAACGATTATTATAATTATCAGTATTATTATTACTGCCCTGTGCAGAGGCACATCCGTTCAATTAGTGGAGTAGAACCCAATTCAAACAATAACTTGACCCAAATGAAACATTAGCTTAGGGACAGTCTAAGGCTTATTTTGTTAAACCCTTGTTTTGGCACCAAAGGGCTGCTGTGTGAAACAGAAACACAGGTCCTCTGTACAGATGACCCTAAAGAATTTGAAGGTAGATCATTTTGCATTGAACATTTTAAATGTATACAACAGTGCATCTGGCTTACTCAAAATTGAGACTCATTTGTTAGACAAAATGTGCCACAAGGACAATCTACCATGGGATTCTCAGTCTTTCCCCATTATTATTTTCAAGGTCATATTATAAACACTATATTACCTTTATGTAAATATGGCTTTTCTTTCATTGTTTATTCTTTAACATTTTTAAAAAATTAGCTACTAAAATACTTTGATGGTATTCAGGAAGTGCTCTTCAAACATGTGCAATTGTTACTAGACAACTCAAACAGTTATGAAATACTTGATTATTTTATAACCAACATTTGTTTAATAGATTAGAGTCAAATACTATGCCTGATTAATTTAAGCATGAACTAATGTTTTTCCCCTCCACTGAAACTATCAGGACAGTGAAGATTGATTTTTTGTTTTAAAAAATTTATAGATTCTGTACTGTAGGCACTAGACAGAAACTAAAATTAGACTGTTCACTTTGAGCACCCTCGACTGAAGCTTTTGTGTCAAGAGTTTTGCCATCAGATTCAATGGAAAATTACTACCATTTGTAAAATAAGAATTTTATAAGAGTTATTTCTCCCCTAAATGACTCAGTGCTACCAACTGATGTTCGTATCCCATAGCATATACTTGCTCTAGATTACATGCTTTGCAGTTCTCTGGCTCAGTTGTGCATTTTAAAGTGACTGTATAGATTTCTGTGGCATTAGATGCAATTTAAGTGCCACTGTCACTCAACCATCAGAGTCACAATGACCCTTGAAAACTGTTTGACATATTTGTGCATATTGGCTCACTGCTTGCAAACTCCCAGAACAAAAACGTTCAGATCTGCCACCCCCTGCCTTTTTCGAGTGACTGACAGTGTTGGCCAAATTCTGAGAACACCATGTGGCCACAGCTGTGCATGATTGGCAGGGAACCAACTTTCAAAGGCTTTTCAGAAAGGTCAGTATGTGTCCAGATGGTTATATGAATCAGACCAAATTCGGGCACCCGTATTTTGAGGTCGACAGTTTGTTCCGGTTCAACAAATATAGCTTCTCAGAGAGGGAACTCGCCATAGCAGCAGACCTGAAAAGTAAGCTTCTCAGGGAAGTATAATGGTAGTCTGAAGGCAGAATGTATAGCCTCTTTTTAAAAAAGTTGCAGACAGACAATTTATGTAAAATATTGAACTCTTATTGGTACAGGTTGGGCATCCCTTATCCAGAATTCCAACATCCAAAATACTTCAAAATCCAAAACAGTCCACATAGGTGACTGAGAGAGTGACACATTTGCTTTCTGGTGGTTCAGTGTAGACATACTCTGATTCATACACAATATTAATAAAAATATTGTTTAAAATTACCATCAGGCTACATGTATAATATGGATATGAAAGATAAATGAATTTCATACTGAGATCCCATTTCTAAGGTATCTCAATAGGCATATGTGAGTACTGTATTCCAAAGTAAATCAACCAAAAATCCAAAACATAGAACACTTCTGGTCCCAAAGATTTTGGAGAAGGAATGCTCAACCTGTAACAACTGGAGAAAGTTCAGCATGTGTGTAAGTTAGCACTGAAACTAATATGATGCTACCACCCATAACTTTGGCACAACAATATCCTATTTATTTTCAATTGCAGAAAATAATGGCTATTCTCCAGGTTGCATTGGCACTGCTGTGGTACCAGTTATAAACATTAGGTGTGCAAGTGAAGTGTATTATTTTCCATAGGAATGAAAATACTTAGCCAGTGTAATATAAAACATGTAGGCATAGGAAGCTGTTTTAGACTGAGTCACAGCCAGCAATGAATTTATGTGCAAGTTAAATAAGCTGAGCTCCAGGGCACTAGACAGAGGGAGGCTTCTAAATGCAAAAAGAAAAGAAAAACCCAAAATGCAAAATTTCTGATTCTTTTAGAATACATTTTTGGAGTTAAAGAGAGCCCCTAGTGCATCTTAAATCTGATATAGCATAGGTCCTGTGCATGTCTTAATCCAGTTCTAGTCAGAACCGTTATTCATTTGATCTAGTGCTGTTTACAATGACTGGCAGCAGCTCTCTCTAAAAAGATACCCTTCCAGCACTGCTTACCAGGGGAGTTCACAGGGATTTCTCTTTATCAGTGGTTCTCAACCTGTGAGTGCCCAGATCATTTGGCCTTCAACTCCCAGAAATCCTAACAGCTGGTAAACTGGCTGGGATTTCTAGGAGTTGTAGGCCACAACACCTGGAGGCCCACAAGTTGAAAACCACTGATCTACATGAAGTGAGTGTGCTCTGCTATTGTAGTTCCCACTCTAGGTGGAAGAATATTTGGTGTCATTGCCCATATATAAGAAAAAATTAGAAATACCCATATATTTGGGCTTTTATTTATTTATTTATATTGTGGTTATTGTATCTGTTGAATTTACCACTGATTGCCTGAAATAATATGCAGTCTCCTTCAAGAATCCAAAACCTCCTACAGCTTGAGGAGAAATGGCAATTTGCTTTTAATTGATATTTTTGTCTGGTGTTGCTGTGCCGGGCTTAGCACAGCAGGTTGGTTGGCAGTTCAAGCCCGGGTCGGGGTGAGCACCCACCCTCAGCATCAGCTCCCTGCCTACCTAGCAAATCAAAAACAGAAATGCAGGTAAATAAATAGGTACCACTTTAAGCAGGGAGGTAATAAAAGGTGCCCAAAAAGACATGCCAGCGATTTGATCAAAAGGAATCTAAGGACGACAAATTTCTTGGCATGGAAGATGAAGCAACAGCATACATCCCGGTGGCCGGAGTCAAGCACAGCCTCCAGATGCTGGAAATGGAAAAGATGGGAAAACCTTTATCTCTGTTTATGTAATGTCTATCCTTGTTAATTGTATAACGGCACTGAATGTGTGCCGTATATGTCTTCTGTAATCCACCCTGAGTCCCCTCGGGGAGATAGAGCAGAATATAAATTCTTATATATATATATATATATATATATATATATATATATATATATATATATCTTTTGCTTTCCTTAGTAGTTGCTTTGAATGCTGTTTTCATAATGCTCATGACTAAGCACTGCTTTTAAAAAAGCAAATAATAAAATATTTAAAAATATAATCTGTGTTTAGAAAGTAACTTGATTAGGGCTAACCCATAAAATGAAGTCAGATTTAAAACAGAAAAATTAAAAAATGCACAAAACAAGGTCACCTATAATTTATTACCCAGTATGAATTGACTTAAGTTGACTTGTTTTTGTCATTAATTTAAAAATATTCTATTCTGATTACTCATGTTAGTGTCCAATACACATTGATGTGTGTTTGCAAAAGTTCATTTTCAGCTCAGGGTTATGAAACTGAAATGGATCTTTAAAGCACAGCTCAAACAAACAAACTAAATCCCACCTAGACCAAGTGTAGAATAGTAGTTCCCCACTGAATCATCTGGCAAAAGTGTTCCCAGCACTCAAAATTAAGGCTGGTACACTAATGAAAGGTGCACATACTTAATTCTTCAAGCTACATCAGGATCAAGACAGACCCCCAAAAGGCACACACAACATACTGAAACATCACCTGCCCAGTGGAATCAAAGAGACTTTGCACATGTCCCTGAATTTCCTAGAATATCTGAGAGGGCGATCCCAGCAAATTGTGCTTAATATGGGGATGGGGAGGGGGAGCGGGCTAGTAGAACATTTTAAAATCTTTTTCCATTCCAACTGATGGCAATTTGTTTGATTGTGCTTCCTGTCGGCTGCCCAAGGGCTAACAGTCATCCAATAGCAGCAGAGAACTGGCAACATTATTCTGCCCTTTCAGAAGAGAAAGTTCAGCAAAATGATTCCAGGCAACAGTCCAGCCAAAGTCAAGCACATTTAACTCTCAGTTATTTGGATGGAAGTAATTTATCATACTTTTAATTTTTCCCACTGAAATCAATGGCAAGTGCTCAGCTTTTGCTTTGACTGGAACATGCCCCCAAATTTCTGTATTCCATATAAATATACTATGAATATTTAGATATAATATTTTAAAACATCTATTAAGTTTCAATCATTTTAGATTCTGTTTTTAAAACATTTCTCCCTAACAGGATGAAAACAGTAAATCTACAAAACAGAGATATATATATTTTCAAACTCAAGATTTACCTGAGACCCTGTAATGGGAAGACAAATAGAAAGATGAAGGAAAGGTTATGATGTAAAGAACAGTTCCCTGAAAGGAAATACAGTTAGACTGGCTACCACAAACACTGGGAGGGGAAAATAAACAAGCAAAACTACTCTAAACTCACCACCTCTACACATTGGTTGCTAAGATATTTCATAGGGACATCTAACAGCACTAGTACACACTACATGAACACTGATCACGTCTTAAAACCTCATATATGCATGTATAGAATACAAGATGATAGTAAAGGTTACAGTTTTGCCAATTATTAAAGATGTATTTTTCTCCCTCATTGTATAGTGCATGTACAATAAATAGGGTGGTTATTCCTATGGAGTTCATGGAATGTATTCTTACAAGCTTTATTTTTGACATACTTGATAGTTTAAAAAGTATTGATTAATTCTTGTATATCACTGCACATATTGTAGTGCAATGCTATGGAGTGTGCCCTAAGCAGCACAACACAGAGGTGTTAATGGATGATGTACCAACATATTCTTCTTTATTTCTACACGGTCCCTCTACTTATTTGAGTTATGATGGTGGTTTGTGGCCTGCGAGTTTTAAATGATCAGAAGGATGAGGACAGGGGAATAAAAGTATGTACACATCAAACTGGCTGTTTTGAGGAGTAATCTGACATTGCGATGAATTGTACATTATAACTATAATAATAATTACAGTATATCTATTTAGAATAACTTCAGGGTTCAGTTCTTTCTCTCACCCTGTGGGATGAAAGAGGAGAATACATCAAAAGGCTGTCTATAAAGAACCTTGTAAAAATGGCATGGGCAAATCACACTGCTGAACTACACAGGTAAATGCTAACAGTTATTTTGTACATGGAAGCTTGAGTATATATATTGATACCACTGTAGCAATATAAAATTAGGCACAAATTATATGATGGCTTCTTGAGATTGTAAACAAAAGTGAAGAAAGCAAAGAAACTGTACATGGGATAAACTGAAAAGCAGGTTTTGTCCTTCTTCAGTTTATCACTAAAACTGAATCAGTAAATATATTCAGAACAAAAGACTTTTAATGAAAGGGAGGCTAGTAGATCATTAACTGAACTGCATGAAATTAATTAAGACAGAGGTGCCCATCTGCCTCAGCTTGGCACTCTTTTTACATCAGATTTCAGAAGAATGTAGCTTTGTCTCACACATTATATCTCCTTATGCTTTCACATTATTTTTACCCTGCCCCACAACACACCTTTAAAAAGCCTAAAAGGCTCACTAATCTTTCTGCATCAAGGCCAAGTCTCATATTATATCAGTGCACCTTATTGAAAGACTGCCTCCTTGCATGCATTGAAGGCAGCTCTGCTAGTGTCAATATAACTAGCAGCCACTGAATGGAAGACATGTTGGCAGAATTCCTGGGCCATGTTTGGCTCCTATGGCATAAATAGTGGAGTACTCTGTTCAAATTCTGCATGAAGCCCTTCTGCATTTTTGTCTAGCAATACCGAGGTAGGAATCTAGTTCCATATGTTGCATAATATTCTCAGCTGCATCGTGCAATAGTTGATGGCGTTTCATACATCCAACTCTTACTTTGTGAGTATGTGATAATCATAACTTCAGGTGCAAAATAAGGGGCCCACCGCTTTGTATAAGAGTACAGATATCTTCACATATGATGTCTCAGAATAAAAGGATATCAGGACAGGAAAGGCTTTGGCTTAAGCCACCTGGCATCAGAACTGGTTTTAAGTCAGTCAGTAGCAATAGGCTACTAGCCTGATTGTTCTGTTTATGTATCCAGTTACAACCAGACATTGCATTAAAATGCTATGATACTGTAGTTATAACTTGGGGCAAAAGTACAAAACAGGTTTACCTAGATGACATCTGAACCACTTAGTTTTAGTCATCAGATAGTTATGCTTAATTTAATACCCTTTAAAATCAACAAACACAGAGCAGGAAACCAAATGGTATGCTTTCTCTACCCTCAGCAATGCATAGTCAATTTGTGCAACCCTAAAATTAGGCAATAGAACCTCTGTGCTGGACTGATTTTGTGACGTGAAAGGCATACATTTTTTAAAAACCCAACAAGATGGCAAGCAAGCATAAACATATAACTTCTGACGAGTTATCTGCCTTGTATTGTAAACTCACAGTTGCCAGCTCATTTCTGTTTCAGCAAATTGATGTAGGGGTCATGGAGTGCCCAGATGGTGCTAGAAAACTTGCATTCTACCCATGTGGCCACAAGAAATTAAACTAAGTTATGTAAATTAATTAGTCCCAAGAGCAGAATTGGCCCAACATTCACAAAAACAATTTCCTAATATAACTCACTGATTGTCACTGTTCCACGGTGAAAGCACTCCTTCCTGGGCACCACTGTATAGGAACTAAATCCCAGTACTTAAAGTGGTCTATAGTTCTTTACTGTATGCATGCAACAATAAATCTTACTCCCTAACAACCACTTTCAGGCACTGTGAGAAAAGAAAGAAAGAAAGAAAGAAAGAAAGAAAGAAAGAAAGAAAGAAAGAAAGAAAGAAAGAAAGAAAGAAAGAAAGAAAGAAAGAGAAAGATCAAAGCAATGGGCTGTACAACAGGGCCACAAGTGGGAGAGTTACTAGCATGGTGTCTCCAATTCAAAATCTTTTGGTGGCAGTTTAAGTCCAAGAGATGATGTTCCCAGTGGGTCTATCATGTTCTGGTAACGTTCCCCACGATGCTTAGCCAAGAATGGTCCCCAATCCGGCTGTGGAGAGCAGACCAGCTTGAGCCTCTAGAATTGAAGGGAAAAGATCAGATGTAAAACAGATGAGGGAGCACTGAAATTACTAGTGTAAATTTCCCTATATACTCATGTATAAACCTAGAAATTATAGTCAAAGAATTTGCCCAAATAACTTGGGTCAATGTATCCACAGGTCAGTGCAAGTATGGTATCTTAGCTCTTATCAAAAAGGTAGCCATCCCCTTCTCTATGCAGAGTGGCAAAAGGCAAGAGCTTAGATCATCCAGGCAGAACCTAAAAGAAGCACCAATGCCCTTTATACAATCTCTGCTGTGGCATGGCTTCTGACTTTTTTGAATGCCTGGGTGGTAAAGTAGTGGCTTTGGCAGCACTAGTCCTTTCCCCTCTCCACAGAATGACCCTCGACTTATCCACGGGTCATTATTTTGGTCCAAAACCTGTTCTTGACTTATACATGAGGTTGACTTGTACATGAGTATATATTATAATCTATATAACAACAGAAAAATATCCTGCTCATTGCAGTTTGTTTTGTGTAAAATGAGCAGGGAATAGACAGTATACATTTTAATTATATTTTTACCATCTCCCCCCCCTCTCTTCCGTTCCTCTATCAGAAACAAGAAAACAATTTACACTCATAGTCACCACTCACCAAGTTCTCACACCAAAGGAAGTGAGTGAGTTATATTATTAGCAGTTTGTTTCTACCTCAGAATAATTAGATTGTTGTTTAGAAAATTTCCCCAAAGTATACCGACCCAAAAAAGTAAAGCATTTCAGGGAATGAGCAAAGATTTTAATTATCATACCATAAATTAATTTAATTCTGTCTGTACTGTGAGTGCGGATAGATGGTGCTTAGCTAATTTTGCAGAGATGAAAATTTTGCTCATCGTGCCACTGAGACTTCTTAGTTGAAGATAAGATTTGATGGGTTCATTTTATATGGGAAAACAGAAAGAAAACTTATTTATGATGTTTTAAGAGGAAACAATTATATCTTTATTATCTGTTAAAGTGAACCTAGTCCCAATAACAGTTATTTCAATTTCTGCTTAATTACCAACTTGCAACCTTTGACTTTCTAATCAACCATAATGAACTGGTTAATTCAGGCAGCATTGTGCTGAAAATAAATAAATAAATGCTGTAGTGAAATTAAATCTGTAGTGAAATTAACAAATCAACAAGGCATAATTATTTTGGTACTGCTTTGAGTAATTTGGTTTAAAAGTAGTACTGATGCCCCTACTTTGACTAAGCAATTTTTAATATATTCCTGAATCCTTCATAAAACTAAATGTTCAGAAAAAAGGAACTGGGAGGGAGAGACCTCATCAGAGAACCAGGAAAAGGTTACAATTTTCAGAATGTATGTTAACTCACTTAATTAAATATGCATTTATACTCATGAATAAGTCAACCCCATGTTCAAGTTGAGGGCAGGTATAGGGGCCAAAATTATGGATTTTGATATAGCCTGTGGGTGGGCCAAGTGTCATTCCATGAAGAGGGCAAAGTGCCAGTGTCTTCTGAGGGGGACAGCCACCCCAGATGCCATTGCCACCATTTTCCCATCCAAACATTCAAGAAGGCTTTTTGCCACTCTGCTCAGAGGAAGGGGATGGTTCTTTTACTGATAAAACTACATTACAGTATTAACTCTTACCCACACCCCAAAAAAAGAACCAACCCTTCTTTGAATAGAATGGCAAAAGGTAAGAATCTGAAAGAAACACCAGCCCCCTCTACTCTCTCAATGCTCCTTTGAGGGGAAGTACTAAAGGGTTACTATGGCCATTTTCCCACTAAGGTATTTTAAAAGGTGCTGTGGTTATTGCTTCTTTGAGTTGACCTGGGATAGACTACATTCTTGCCTTTCACCATTCTACTCAGAGAAGGGGATGGACTACTTAGATTGACCTTTGGATAAATTGATCCAGATTTTGAAGTTCATTTTTAACTAATATTTCTAAATGAATATATGAATGTAAACAGTACTTAAGCAGAATCAAAATAAAAGTATATATTTTAGTTGTCCTTGTGGGAATGCATGATCCCTAAAACTCCCAAACTGTATTCTTTTCTAATTTTGGCCAAAAAAAAAGTCTTATAAATGGTACCGTAGAGCCCAAATCCTGCTTCATCTGTTTCTTTTGTGGTTTTGTACCATTTCATTCATTCAGGTTGCATGGAATGGAACAACCCCATGGGAACAAAAGAAATTGTGAAACGAATTTAAAAAGAAACAGTAGCCGTTTGGTCGGCTGATTTTCAGAGCTTGGCTGTAGGCCCTGGCTGGCAGGGCCTACAGCCAAGCGCCAGGCACTCGATGGTTCGTAGGCCCTGCCTGCCAGACCTACAGTTGAGCGCTCAACTGTAAGCCCTGCAGGTTGGGACTATGAGCCATTCAATGCTCGATGCTCGTAGGCCCTACCTTCCATGCCTACAATTGAGCACTCGACTGTAGGCCTGGCTCACAGGGCCTGATGCTTTGCTGCCCAATGCCTGAAAAATCTTTTTTTTCTGGACCTTGGATGGAAAAGACTATTTGTTCCATTCATATAGACACCCATTTCCATAAGCAGCGGACGGAAACGGAAACAGGGCCAAACGAATGGAACAAATGGAAACGGTAAGTAATTTTATACAAAAACGCAAGTCTAATAAATGGTGTGAATGATGCATTATGCTTATCTCCAATTCTGTGGTTGTCCTAAGTTCTAAGGATGTATTGCTGTCTTATTCCAGTGTACATGTATTATTAATTAATAATGATTTAATGTGCATTTATTAAAAGATATATGGAAATATTTAGAATCTTCAAAACATCTTACACAAATTGTTTCAAAAATACTTCAGACCACCCAAATTGTTTTGCCTTGATTCTATCATTTCAGAGATGCTTTGAAAAACTACTTTTGAGACACTGTAGCACCACTGCTCCCTTAGTGTCGAATCATTATTATTTCAATCATTTTAGAACGGAGCTGACATAAATTTGGTCCTTAAAATTCTCATCCATACAAATTCCTTAATTTGTATGTCAAGTACCCCCTAGAAATTCTCTGGCTGTTTAAATATTCTGAAAATATTATCTGAGCCGTCCATGTAGATCAAGCAACCTGCTATTCTCATCCTAATTTCAAAAGCCCTCAGCAAGTGCCCAGTTCAGACCTCTGGCAATAGCCATCTGTTCTTTTCCTGAAATTACATTCAGCACAGAGAAAGAGACAAGGCAAACACAGAAAGGTAAGGCAAAGACAGATTTCAAAAAGGAACGTTGGAGCAAAAGAGAAATAGCCTGCTGATTTTCAACTGCAGTTCAGAACTTCAAAATGCTACATTTGGGTTCTAGTTCCCAAAATGTCCCAGCTACCATGGCCAGTAGAATTCTGGGGAAATTATGATTTTGTAAAGAGGAGTGACATTTCTAGGCTCTGCCCAACATTTGGCTTCCTTTCTTCCAACTGCTGGCATGTGCCACAAGTAGATTAGCCCAAAACAAAAGCAGCCTGCTAGGGAAAAATGCCCCTCACCTGACATAGAATTTTATACTCCCATAGCTAAAAATACAAACCTAAATAGTTGTGTGCTTGGCTGGTTCAAGGTAATAACTTTAGGAGAATCAAACTCAAATTGCTAACCAAACTATTTATTGTTCTCATTGACTACTGTCATATTGGCAATAAGAGACCTCTAAGTTGTGCTATCATCCACAGCCCTATTCTTGAAAACATAGGAACATGTTTTCATTTGATTGACTCTATTCATCTGGAATGTGGTTATCCTCCTTTCCTACTTCCTTCTAAATTATCAAGCATTATTGCCTTTTCTAGTGACTCATGTGTCCTAATGGTATGCCCAAAGTACAACAGTCTCAATTTAGTCATCATGGCTTATAGGGAGAATTCAGGTTTCATTGGCTCTAAGACCCATGGAGGTATCTTTCCACATTGTTCATAGAACTCTCCTTCAGCACCATATTTTAATGAGTTGATTCCTTCCTATCAGTTTTCCTTACTGTCCAGCTTCCACAACCAACATAGAAAATAGATATCCCACAGCATGGAAAATTCTAACTTTAATTTCAGTTATATTTCTTTGCACTTTAGGGTTTTGTCTAGTTCCTTCATAGCTGAAGGAACATATGCATTGGTGCATATGCATTGCAGAATTAATGCAATTTGATCCCACTTTAACTGTAATGGCTCAATATAATGGAATCATGAGAATCGTAGTTTACAGGGTCTTCAGTTGCAAATAGTGCTGGTGCTTCACCAAACTACAACTTCCATGATTCCACACCACTGAGCCATAGCAGCTAAATTGGGGTCAAACTATCTTAATTTTATAGTGCAGATGCACCCTTAGTGTTCTTCTGATTTCTTGACTACAATCTCCATTCTGATTAATTACCGAGCCAAGAAAAATCTTGAACTTTATTAATGATTACATCATCTGCTTTAAAGGTATGTAACTTATTTGTGGTCATTACTTTTGTTTTCTTAATGTTCAATCTACCTTTGCACTTTCTTCAATAATTGTTCTAAGCATTTGCTATTTTCTGCTAATGGAATGGTGCCATCTCTACAACTTAAATTGATGTTCCCTTCCTTCAAGTGTAATTCTATTTTATATTTAATGTTACAATATACAAGTTAAACCATTAGGGCGACAGAATGCAGCCTTGACTGACCTTCTTTGGCAATTGAAAATCATTCTGTTTCTCTGTATTCTGACCAAACAGCAGCCTTCTGTCCTGAATACAGGTTACACATCAGGACTATATACCAGCTTTTAAAAAATGAAATCTTTACATGGATACATGTGCTACATATAGAGACTAGAAGTCAGCTGTGTATTGAAAGTAACTATTAAAACTGTGAAGTACAATCTTTCTTAGTTATAATATTTAAATATGTTTAAATTATGCAAATGCTTTAAACTCTAAGGCACTTTGGAGACAGACACTTTCCAGGATGAATTTTCTAAATCATCAAAAGAAATTTTGTTTTGGCCTAGACCTATTCAGAACTCTCTTTCCCTCGTATAAATGAATGAGATGTCATTCTTTTCTAGCTATGTAAGCTATTGGTACACTACTCTGTTCTTTATTGCTGGGAAAATGTGCAAAGCACTGGGCCATGAGGGAACAGCCCATGCCATCGTTCCCTCTTGCAAACATATCTATATTATTGCAGTACAACACCAGTACTGAAACAACATATGGTGTGAAATTTCAATGAGTCGAAGAACTGGATGAATAGGAAGAAATAGAACTCCATTATCTCCTACACCAGCTGTGTAACATCAGACCCTAACCTCTTTTTTTAAGCCTCTGAAGACTTCCGAGACACTCTAAAGTCCCCAGACCAAAAGGAAGGCAGAAATGGGCCCTTTCCTCAGCTTAGCTGCCCACTGCTGTGCCCCATTTGAATATCTGCAGATCCGTTTCCCTGCAGACCTCTTGTAGGCAGCATGACTTCAACATCAAGTCAGCTTTTCCTTTCCCTTATTCTGCAGCACCTTCCTGTGAAAGAAATCTAGAACTCTCAAAAGTCATATACATCTTCTCTCCCTCTTAGTTAGCTCTATAAAACATGCGTTATCTTAATATGGATTCTGAATTTTGTTTCTCCAACACATAAGTCCTTATCCTTTCTTTAAAAACAAAAAGGGAAGTAAGATAAAAGACTTACCTCAATAAATTTGCCAGGAGCTATGTGCATTTTTATAACAAACATAATAGGAATCCAGATAACAGAGCAAGCCAACATCAACCATCCGAGTACCATAGACCATCCTGGATAGTGGTAGCTGCCATAAGTCATTGGTTCCCATTGGTAAAAGCTGAAGCAAAGGATGAACTGATAAAAAGAAACAAACACATATTTTAACTGTCAACACCTTCCAAAACTAACTGTTCATTCATGATAAAATCTGTGTGTGTTTATTTTATTTTTTTATAAAAAATATATGTACCCCTGCATGCATAACAAGCACACATCCATACACAACAATAAATGGGTCTAAGTCATGAGATCATTGGCTGTGTGATGCCACTGTAAATCAAGCATAGCCCCCCCCCCCCCGCCGCCGCCCACCCCCCAGCAATCAATGAAATGGAGTTAGATTTACAAGCAGACATGAAACCAGAGACTTGTACTGCCAGTAACAAAAAAAAAATCTTATTACACAGTCTATTGGCAGTATAGCTTAATATAATTATCTTGTTACTCCATTGCACTTGTGGTATAAAGAGCAATGCCTCTGCTTCTGTTGGTGCATAATTCAGGAATGCCTGTGAACTGCCTACACATACAATAACTTATTGCATAAGATTTAGAGCTATGTTACCACAAAGGGACATATGACAGCAGCTAGTATTATTTCAGGAGATATGGATCAATTTCAACTGTAACCTTAAAGCATGCCAATTCATCAAATATTAATGTTAATGAAGAGAGCAAAAGAAGGCAAGAAGCTTCTTTATCTTTCTGTTTTGTACCAAAAACTGCATTTTCAACCATGAGTAGAAAAATTGTGTTTTTTTATAGTCAAACCCTGGTTAATTGTACAGTTCCATATTCTAAAATTTACCCAAATCACACTGTGGGTGGAATGAGAAGCATGCAAATGACCCTGAGTTGAAAAAAAGCAGGAATAGAAGGAGCTCAGCACTGCTTCTTCCACCATTTCCTTTATT
This sequence comes from Anolis carolinensis, assembly GCF_035594765.1. Lineage (NCBI taxonomy): Eukaryota > Metazoa > Chordata > Lepidosauria > Squamata > Anolidae > Anolis > Anolis carolinensis. The sequence goes on from NC_085841.1 coordinate 287,940,392, forward strand.
TAAACGATCTCACGCTGCCTTGAGTCTAGTTATAGAAAAGATATAAACAACTGCAAGTCAATGGCATTTCATTATTTTAACTAGCCTCATATTAGCCAAGTGCTTTATTTCTACTTTCCCTCATTATTGTTCTCTTACAAGATCAGCTTTTATAAGTGATAGCCCATTTCTTATTTCATTTAGGAAAGCAAAGCTTGGGTCAGGAAAGTGTAAGGGTCAACATTTGAAACAATTACACATATAAAAGACTGATCTCACTAAAACATGCCCAAGGCTGTTATTTAGACTAGCAGTGGTCAACTGCATTGCATTTTCTACATATCTTAAGAACAATTATCAGAGAGAAAAGATCACTGTGGTTCTAATAGTTGCACATAGTTGTGTTTGAAGCTGTTCTACTCCACTAAGCCATTCATGTGACAAGGAGGGGAGGAAAGTGTTTCTTAAAAAGCTCAGTGCTTAGAAAAGATAATGGACAAGATCACAGTGGGAAGGAAGCACAGAAGTCTCCTTGCCTAGGAATTCAGATTCCAGACAAAGTGAACATATTATTCTCCTGTTCTTCCTTTAGAATATTGAATCTGATTGTGGACATGTTTTAATATACCCTGAAAATATAATGTATTCCTACCCTCCTTAACTCTTTCAAATGCATGCTGCAGTGAAACAGAACTCTGGCTTCTTTTGGGGCATTATAAATCTCTGTCTCTATCAGCACCTCCCAAAAACACACAGACCTTATCTTGAAAAAGGTAAACTGAAAAATGGAAATGAAAAAAATGTAGGCCTGTAGCTTTAACTGTCATTTTTTCTTCTGCATGCTTTTTAATATCCTTGCCTGATGAAGAAGCCAATAGAGCTTCGAAAGCTTGCAAGATATATTTTGTGAACTTTTGGTTGGTTGAAATATTAATGTTTCCGGGCAAGCAGTAGCTGGGGGGGGGGGGGGGCTTGAGGGGCTTCAGCCCCCCTCCCCCGAAATTCTCAGGATGGTTATTGAGAAGGCCTCAAATTTATTAAACTGTTGTCTTTATTCATATCATGATCTGATCACCATGCTCAATATATCCCATATGCATGGGGGTATTGGGATAACGATACTAAAAGTTTACTAGGGTAGATCCTCTCTCACTCAGACTCAGCCCCCCCCCCCAACCAAAATCCCCCCCCCCCAATAAAAATCCTGGCTATGGGCCTGTTTCCGGGCTATTGGAAGTTGCTGTACTTCTCGCTCAGGTTCCACTGGTGTTCCTGATATAGAGTGACACCTAGTGGTACTAGGAAGCAGCCCATCCTAAATGGCTCTGTAGATTTGTTCTCTCTGTAAGGAATCTTTTGCTATGCAATGGAATACATTAGCTGTGCATAGAAAAGCAAAATCCATGTTTAGTACAATGATTTGTCACAACAGCTTAGCTTCAGTAAGTGAACATGATTAACAGAGTAAACATTCTAGCGAGAAATGAACACTTGGCAAGAGATTGTGCCTCAAATATGGGATCACTTTTAAGCATGGTGGCAGTTCCACTGCCACTCTGAAAAGGGCGTCATGCCATGTCTGTTCTACAACATATGGCTTATTTTAATATACTCATCCTCATATCAACTACCATGAGGCTCTTTTGTGTCTGTAAGTGCCTTGCCAAACCTGGACGCTCAGATTTAATGCTTTCCAAACTGCCAAATAAAATTAGGCTTAGGAAAAGCTGTCACTTTACATTAGTTAGACAACATTAGTTTCATGATTATTCCACCCAATGCCACACTGTTGTGTTTTGTGTGCTAATACAGTAGAAGTCCCTTCTGGGCTAACTCAGATCAAGAGGACTTAGCAACTTTTTCACATCCAAAAATGTTACTTTTTTAACACTACAACTCTCCCAATGAGTAACCATGTTAACTGGATTCTAGGAGTTGAAGTTATTTCCAGCAGACTATCCAAGAAATGTAGAAGACAATCTTTATGTTGTACCATCTTTATACTTGAGCCTAAACATCTAGATCACTCTCCTCTTTTCAGACCAGGTTACATAGGGATGGGGGCAAGTTCTCACTAAGTAGCTTTGGCATACATAAACTAGCATATCAATGTAAGATCCCAGCATGAAGCACCTCCCAGAGGCCCTAAGCAGTGGTTCTCAAACTCTGGGTCCCAGGTGTTTTGGCCTACAACTCCCAGAAATCCCAGCCAGTTTACCTGCTATTAGGATTTCTGGGACTTGAAGGCCAAAACATTTGGGACCCACAGGTTGAGAACCACTGTCTTAAACAAAGGATGGATGGGTATCTCAGGAACTCTGCAACTATGTTTTCCTGCATGTCAGGGGGTGAACTAGATGTCCTTTGTGGTTGAGAACCACTGCCCTAGAGCATGGGCAGGGAACATTTGTACCTTTGGGTGTTGTTAGAAAGCACTCTGATCAGTCCTAGCAAGAATAGCAATGATGAGAGTTTTCAGAAGATGCAATCCAGCAGTATCTGTGCATTCGCTATACTTCTTCAGGGTATTCAGTGACACTTTGTGGCTTTGCAGGATTAATTGTCAGTATAATAATATATAATAATATAGTCATGAGTGAATGCAGGACCAGTATCTTCAGTTTCATTAATCAATGTCTGGCATAATATGTCCTCTCTAGACATTGTTGGCGGGTTTTCCAGTGAAATATGTTATTGTTGGGATAGAAGTCCTTCATTTCAATAGGGTTCACTATTATCCACTGTTTCAAAAATATATCCCCTGTAGATATGGAGGCTGTATTGTGAATTGTTAATACAATGAACCTTTGAACCTCCAGATATTTTGGACTGGAGCAGGCATGGGCAAACTTTATTGCCTTGGGGCCACATTGTGGGCCCAATCGAGGGGGCCGGGCTAATAGGAAGGGCGGCCAGGCACATGCTGGGTGGGACAGGCCTGGAAGGGAGAGGGCCTGTGAGAGGGTGGGGCTGAGAGGGGGCAGAGCAGGGCCGGGTCATCCTCAGGTTGTCCTCCTGGCATAAGGATGGGGCTGCTCATTCCATCCTTATGCCAAGAGGAAAATGAGTCATGCGGTGACTGCCCTGATCCTCCTCCTCAATCCTCTTCCCCCAATCTTCGGGCTGTCCTCTCAGCATTATGTCAGGAGGAGGGCAAAACAGGCTATGGATGAGAATGCTCTGGAGGGCCTCTCGGCATAAGGCACTGTCCTTATGCCGGGATGAAGGTGAGACATGCGGTGGCTTAGAGCAATCCAGAGGGCTATCAGCTGCTGTGTGTCTTCTTTCCCATCCTTTCTGCATAAGGATGCAGAGGACCAGCATGTCCTTATGCAACAGGGAAAATGAGGAGGGACTGATGTAAGCACCCAGGGGGCCTGCGGGCCTTAGTTTGCCCATGCCTGGACTCCACAGTCTCCACAGTTTCTATTGGCTATGATGGCTAGAGATTCTAGGAGGTCAAGTCCAAAATATCTAACATTCATCATGTGTGTAAGTGTGTGTGTGCATACGCACACACATAGATATATCACAAAAGTTAAGAGTCATGATTTAAAGGACAAAGAACATTCACAAGAGGTAAACAGATTATGCTGGGTGCATCAAACTCCACAAAGCTTCGATACACAAAATTATAGCATTTATGTGCATTTTTAAAGATGGTATTTCAGTTTCATGATTGCTGCCTTTGGGAAATAGCACATTTATCGAATAGAAGTTGAAGTCATTGCTGCATAAATAGTAGGATGGCAGAGAGTGAGAAAATAGATATTTTCCAGGGTAATTTTTCCATTTCAGCCCCCAATTCCTCTAGTCCTTACTGTTAAAATTGTTGGGGTCACAAAAGCCCAACAGACTTTCCAGAATATGCTTGGCTGGAATCCAATCATCATCTCTATATCTTCGCAAAATCTTTGCAAGCCTGCAAAATAAACAAATGTAAATCCAAAATACAAAAGAGATCAAGCTGTAGCTTACAAAAGAGCTATTGTGTTCTCCCCTGTGTCCAATTACGGGAATAGACACTTTGACTTGTCAGTCCAACTCTTCAAGAGACATTTCTAACCATATGGTAGAATGTGGGACTTTATATATGAAAAGCTGTTCTAATAAATTATTTATATGATACAAAAATGTTACCCATATTTCTGGGTTTTGTTCTCTTATTGAATTTGAATTCAAAGGATTATGAGTATTTTACTAAGTACGATTCTTCTCTTCATTTTCTCCCCAAAGAAGTCACACTGTGCCCCCCCTCCCCCAGTGTGATGAAGATCTCATAAAAATGAATGGTGGTTACAACAGAGTTTGCCAAAATGCTCCCTTGAAAACAAACTTTCAAGATATAGTATATATTTCCAAAATGCGTAGCTCTGTTCACACATTTGCTAATGATTCTGTTAAAACAGATGTAAATTGTTTCCCTGGATGTAGCCCTATTAATGTATTGCAGTGAACACAGCCAAGAGTCCTGTAGCAGCTAACCAGTTTATTACTATATGAATTTTCATGGATTATAGTCCACTTCATCAGATGCACAGCTAAATGAAATTAAAGCACATAGATAAGCTTTCACTTTATCATGGGTTGCTATTATTTCACATTTCCTTTACCAACCTAGTCAAACAGGCTGTGTGAGGAGCAGAAGAAAGTGTACCTTTGTGTTGAGTTCTTAATATTATATGTATGGACCCAGAACCAAAAGTATACAAAAGTAAATCTTGAAATGTAGCTATCCACCTTGATCCCCATAGCCATGCTCTTAAAGAAGGCAGTTGTGATAGCTGCTGTCTCTTTCTTTCTGTGTGTATGTGTGTAATCATAGAATTGGAAGAGACCATAGGGGCCATCCACCATACCCTGTCTACCATATATATCCACATAAATGAAGAGCCGAGGTGACTCAATGGGTTACACCCTTGTGTCAGCTGAACTGCTGAACTGAAGGTTGGGTTGTTGACCTGAAGGTTGCCAGTTCGAATCCACAAGATGGGATGAGCTCCCATCTGTCAGCTCTAGTTTGTAGAGACATGAGAGAAGCCTCCCACGGGATGGTAAGACATCCAGGCGTCCCCTGGGCAACGTCTCTATAGGCAGCCAATACTCTCATACCAGAAGCGACTATGTTCTCAAATCGCTTCTGACACAATTTTAAAAATACATATACACATACAGTACACATCCATTTTCAATATTCTTTGCCCCCTAAATGAGGGAGAAACAGTTTTATCCCAGCTATCTGTGTGGTACCTAAACCAGCAAAATAACCCATATACTACAGCACACTGACACAAATTCCCCTGTCCAAATTCAGTTCAAGATTTTCTCTTTTTATTCTGTTCCACCCATCCACATCTGAGCCCAGTCATAAATGAAGCCCCCACTGCTGAAAAAAAGGAAAAAAATTGTCATTCCCCTTGGGGCTACTGATCCACTACCTTCTCTGCCAAGTACCTCCCTCTTGCAAAACCACTTGCTCAGAGGTTAGAAAGAGGCACAGTCACACAACTGGTGATGAGGAGTAGCTCAATTGACCTGCTCAGCACCCCAAGGAGAAAGACAGTTTGTTTTGCCTTTTCAATGATATGGGTTAATCCCTCAATCACACCCCAACTCAAAGAGATACATTGGAAAAAATATTTCCTCTATAAACTGTGAAACAAAAAATTAGTTTTTAATGCATTCAATTCTCTCAAAAGCACTTTCACTGTTAAAGCAATTGTACCTTGTGTTTTCCTACCATATAGGGAATAGAGATGGATACAGATTTTTTTTCCTTTGGTATAGACAGTCCCTTAGAGCAGTGGTTCTCAACCTGGGGTCCCCAGATGTTTTTGGCCTTCAACTTCCAGAAATCCTAACAGCTGGTAAAATGGCTGGGATTTCTGGGAGTTGTAGGCCAAGAACATCTGGGGACCCCAGATTGAGAATGACTGCCTTAGAGGATAGCAATTTGTATCAGAAGAACAAGGAGGTTTGAAGTAGATGATAGCTGATATCATTATCCTTGAGAACTACAAAATCCCAGAGCTTCAACCCTGACTCCACTCCATCACCTTTCTCTGCATGGCAAACCTATCAAGGGTAAATTCTGTAAGTGTACTTGAGGGTCAAATGTGAGGATTACAATGCAAGGTGTGTTTAAGTTTGTTTCAGAAACAATATATTTGATTCTCTGTTGAAAAGATCATGTTAGAGACAATGAAACATGCAACCAAAAGAAAGCACGAAGCATAAAACCAATTGCAAACCATCTTTGGTAGTATATCTCAGCAGCAACAGAATCATATCTTTTGATGGCAGCAATAAAATTATAATATTATACTATAATAATATTTATCATATTATTTCAGTCCACTGCCTCTTTTGTTTAGCAGGCCTTTAAAAGACTATACATTGCTATCACTAGTTCTATATACACAGCAGGCACCTTCTGTCTTCATTAAAAGAAACTAATATTGATTGGGTGCAGCTTTTTTTTCAGACTTATGGCTCAGTGATACACATCTTTTACACCACATGATGACTAGACAGTATGATTTCTGTTTCTTTGACTTCTCACTGCTTTTCTCTGCACTTGTTTACTGCTAAGTAAACTGCCTCTGCTCAGTAACAGATGTTTTCTAATAGAAACCCACACAATACAGAAACATTGCCATAGCCGTTAATTATTCACTCCTAAAGAACAAAAATATCCCACTTCAAAACAAAACAGAAGGTGTAACTTCTCTATGGGTGACAGTGACAGATCAAAGCTGAATTTGCTGCTCTGGCATGCATTTCAAACGCTTAGGTCCACTCCAAGTAAAAGCAAAACTAGGTAAAGTGGAAGGCAGAGAGTCAGCATAGTACAGTGGATTGAGTGTTGAACTAGGACTCTAGGTGTTGTGGCTTCAAATCTCCACTCAACCATAGAATCCCACTGGATGACCTTGGGAAGCCATTCTTAGAGTAAAGCATTTAATAATTTTTGTTCAAAAAGTATGAAATGAAGCCAAGGTAGCTGCCATATTCATGTCCCAAGAAGTGTCCAAAAATTCAAGCAGCACTAGCAGATAGTGGTTCCCTGGTAAATTGGGCAGGGATTCCAGTATAGATTTTGATCTAAACTTCAAGAGTGCTATCCAAGGTGCTGAACTAGAACCCTGAAATAGGTCCCAGACTTTGGCTACTAGGACTCAAATTCAAGCCAAATCACCGCCCAAAGAGAGATGGGAGTTATTTCATGCCGCTGCTAGGTGACTGAGTTGATCCATGTCAACAACTCTAGCCGTTCTCATCTCCATCAAGAACAGGTCTTTTTAAAAGGTAATTAATTACCCACTAATTAATTACCCACTAATACAATCAGCCCTCCACATTTGCAGATTTGATTTTTCATGGATCTGATTTAAAGGTTCTCTCGAAGAATCTCTAGCTCCTCCATTGTGACTCTATATAGACAACATCTGTCAGAGGTTGACCATAGATTCATACTGGGAGGAGTACAAATTCCAAGACAGAACACTACTCAATCTCTAGGTCTTCTAATGCCAGTCTATGATTAACAGCTAGAAGATGTTGACCACAGAATTGTGCTGGAGGGCCTAGACATTTCTAAAGAGAAAAAAGTAGTGACCTTTTTATTTGTGGTTTTTCCACTTTTGTGGGAACCTTGTGCCCCTAATCCCAGTGAGTGTGGGGGGCTGGCTGTTGTTCTTCTCCCTGCTCTTTGCCAGCCCTTTTGGTTTTACCTCCTGTATGTCTGATACACAGCTAGGAAAAGTTATTTATTAAAAATAGGATTTCCAGAATTTGGTGTTGGCAATTTGGTGGTGAACACAAGATATTGTATCTTCAACATGTGTGACATATATCGCTTGAATAAAAGAGAAAAAAACAACAGTGATTCCTAGGCTGTAGTCCAAAGCATATTTACATATTAATATTACTTCCGAATAAATATTTATACTGGGAGCCAGCATGGTGTAGTGGTTTGTGCAATGGACTATGATGCTTGAGACCCAAGGTGTGAATCCCACCTATCCATGGAAACCCATCGAGTGACTACATGAAAGGCCATAAGTCAGAAATGAGTTGAAGGCACACAACAACAATGACAACAACAACAGCTACAAAATGGGACCTGTAGCCCAAGCCAGTAAGCTACATTGAGGTGTGAACTGGGCAGATGTCTAGGTTTCTGCAGTTCCAGTTTTGCACTGATGCTCACAATAATTTTTTAATTGCAGTTCCACTTTGGTGAGAACAAACATTAGTTTTGTGTAGACTTTGGGGATACAAGTAGAAGTACAGTTGCCTTAAAGTTTTATTTGATGTTGTCATGGGGACTTGCACATGTTCAGAGGAGCAGCAAACCAAGTGGTTATTTTCTGTCATGGACTACTGCACTGGGATTCATTGTGTCATTGGCCACTTTACTTTGCTGCCTGTTTGGGCAGAGTTACATAGACCTGGAGAAAGTTCACATTTCTGTATGTTTAGTCTTTTTGTGTCTGTTGGACTTTACACTAAGCAAGAGCAAAAGAAGTAGTAGCTATGAGGATGTGTTGTGTGCTTTTTAGGATACTTTTGAGTGCTCATTGTGAAAGACCATGTGGATCCAGAATATGTCTTCACAGTCATTTAGAGATACCACCACCACCACCCCACCCCACCAAGACTCCGCTTTAGGAAGACAATCATACTCAGCCATGAGTGATTGTCTATGATGATGATGTTGTTGATGATGATGATGATGATGGTGATGATGATGATGATGATGACGAGTGGATTGGGATCAGTTAGCATGGTTAGCTATGGAGATCTGAGGAGTCTGTGTGAGAAAGTTGGGAAGGCTGGGAGAAAGTGTGGTGTAGATTTTATGTCTGTGTATGTGCATTCAAGTTGTTGACTTATGGCAACCCCATGAATTTCAAGGTTTTTTTTTTAAGGCAAGACAGACTCAGAAATTGTGCCATTGCCTTACTCTGAAATATAGCCTACAGCAGTGTTTTTCTGACTATCTGATAAAGGGTAAATGCAACAATTACACTTCAATGTGCACTAAATCTATACTGATTGAGTACCATTGTTCCTTTCTTTCTTGGAAACTTGCCAGGAACCATGACTTTGAATAGGACTAAACTACAGCACCTTTTCCCAGAAAAAAATAAGAACCAACGTAGCTGCACTTTTATGTGTATATTTTAAGCAAGGGAGTGTGTTCAAAGCATTTTAGTGTCACTTCGCCTTTACTGGTGTCAATATGTTCCTAAAATTTTAAGAGGGGCTGAACAAAGCTCTGGAGAAAGGAAGAAGAAAGTCCCAAGTTAGTCATGTTTGGTTTTGCAACAACTGTGGCAAACTGTTAAGCTTCTGTCAAGCTTTAGGAAAAATTTCTGCACAACAAAGTTAAATATGCTTGAATCTCTCTGGACTGGAATGTAACGTGGACATTAGTGTTGTGTGCTGTATTGTTCCATTTTTTTTCATTCATGTATACATTTCGTACCATCCAATCGGAAGGCATGAAACGAAAGACCCCATTTTCAGATGAAACAAAAGACGACACGAAAGAGAAAGCTGCACGGTCACCGTGGCTTTCTTTTGTTTTCGGGCCGTGTGGCTTTCCAGGGGAGTTCTTCTTCAGTCATCAGAGGAGAAGGGGGTGATTGTTGGCCAATCAGAGGCCAAAGAAACAGTGATGTGGCCATTGGCCACAGGCTATTTAGGGAGGCAACAGCCCCTAAAGCGCCCCTTGTGGGCGCGTCCTTTGCTGGCTTCAGTGGCTTGCTTGCCTTTTGCCTTGCCTTGCCTTAGGGGCCTTGCCTTGCTTTGCTGCTTCCTTCCTTGCCTTGCTGGTGGGGAACGGTTTGCCTTGCTGCTGTGGAAAGATTTGTATTTTATTTTTTGCCTAGCTGCTTGGCATATTTTTTTTCCTTTGAAGGGAAGGGGCTGGGATTTTTGAAGGAGTGTGGGGGTGGGTTTGGCTGGGGGCCAGCGTGGGGCTTTGGGAGTGGAAGAAAGAAGGGGATTTCTCTCTTGTAGCTACTATCTAGCTAGCTTTGTTGTACTTTAATATTTAACATTCTTTAAATCTTTTCTTCTTAATTCTTTGCTTAAAACCCTCCTTTTCCTCCCGCATTGTGTGTGTGTGTTTTTTTTACAAAAGTAATATTTTTCAAAGGAAAGAAATTATTGGGATTCCTTTTTCAGTTTAGAAATCAAACCTGTTTTTCTCTATATCATCTGAAAATTTTTGTATTTTCAGATGCAAGTTAAAAATCTCATTTGGATATGGACCCATTTTCGGAAGCGGAAAACAAAAACAAAAACGGTCTGAAACGAATGAAACAAAACAAAACGGAAAGTGAATCCATACAAATGCACATCACTAGTAGACATATGCACTGTGATGGGAATTTACTGAGTAAAACTGCCCAGTCACTGCATTCCCTTTTAAAGCTACACCCTCTTTGTGGCTAAATATATTCATGCTGCATTTACGTGAGAACTTTAACTTCCCTCCTCAGACTGAATCAAATGTACAAAACCTCCTTTGAACTAAACAGATAACTTATTATAATAGGAATCAATGCATTTTCAATTGGAGCTATGCTGATTTGTCCTAATCTGATTTGCAGAATAATAGTCCTAATTTTTATACTCGCTTTTTTAAAGCTATATCTGCATGGAGGCATTTCTCTCTTCAGTCTATTATCTGTGCTTTTAAACCATGTCTATAGTTTTCTCAAATATGTTAATAAACCTTGTCTGTCAAGTGGTTTTTTAAAAAGACTACTTCTACAGGTATTATATATTTCCCTTTGTTGGTTTCAGTGAAAATGAATACAAGTGAACAAAGTGGTTTAAAAAAAAACCTAGGAAATACATGTACAGGGACACTTGCTTCTTGACCACAAGTTACTGATTGGCTGAATTTATTAGCAGATAGGTAAGACAAATGCTTTTGCTACAATTGTTTAATTTGCATAAGAGAAAGAGAGAGATGTTCATGTTTCAAGACACAACTGCAAGATAGATAGAAATAGAAAACCAGATCCTTTGCCTCTCTGGTGTCCTCTTGGCCCCACCCTCTGCCCCACAAGATTTACCCTGTTTCCCCCTAAATAAGACCTATCCTGAAAATAAGATCTATCATGATTTTTCAGAATTTCTGATGATGCTCGAAATATAAGCCCTACTTCAAAAATAAGCTCTAGATATAGTTCATTTAAAAAGTCAATTTGGAAAAATAAGACTGCCCCTGAAAACAAGCTCTAAAGCATCTTTTGGAAGAAAAATTAATATAAGACCCTATCTTATTTTGGGGAAAACAGGGTAGTAGGTACAAGTTGCTACTAAATATTACTGTGCTTAAAGTCATATCCATTCATGCATTTCTATGAACAATTTTAAACAACAAGGTAACTTAACATGTTATGATAATGCTGCTACAATAGGTAACCCAGCTAATAATAAGGTACTTGACAGCATATTCAAAAGCAGTTCTGAATATGATACTTGAACTTCCATGCTTCTAAATTAAAGATCCACACAGAATGGAATGTAGGCTTGGCTTGTTACTTAAGTGCTTGTCCTATAAATTTTATTTCATGTTAATATTTTGAAGTGATGTGAGAAAGTCCAAGACTACAAATGTATGTAAATCCAATTAAACATATTAGAGTATCTTTTGTGAGTAAACATGCACAGGATTGAACTGGGGGAGAACAATCCTCCACCCAATGGCAATAACCACAGATTCATCAGAAATAGGTTCATATTCAGATGTACTAGTGGATAAATCCTTAAAAGCTCACATGGAGGGTATATACACAACAGAAAAAATATTCCCATATTTTGGCCACAGATTCAAAAGTAAGTTCAGAAAAGAAGCATATGTCACCTCATCTCAATTTGTTTATCGTCTTCTCTTGAGAATGCTCTAGCTCCAGATGTCTTACCTCAAGCAAGAGGTTGGACTGAGGCCCTTAATACTACATAATAAAGCACTGGTGGCTCTGTCTAATGGCTTCCTTGAACTTTCAGTTTAAGAAGGGACATGTACACTTTCCAGTGTGCTCTAGCAGCTGATCAATTTGCAAACTCCACAGGATACAACTATGACAGATATCATAGTACTATATTTGTGTGGTATGAAAGAGTCTATTTGATGTAGGGGACTGGTAATCTTTTTTTTTTTCTAACGTGGCAAGAACCAGTACCATATTTCCTATTGACTACAACTGTTTCTCACTTTCCTGGCCATAGACTAGCAGCCAAAGGCTCACCAACTGGCACTAGTCCAAGGATCACCACTCAGTACAACTTCTCTTCCAAATCTATAACTGCTACATACTATCCAATATTTTGAGAAGAGCAGCAAAGCAACATTGATTGTGGTGAAGATGGCAAACATTATTAATGAGGAAGAAGGCACAGCTAAGGAATGACTGCAACAGTTAGCTTTTGCCCAAGCCTGCTGGGAAGAGAAAGATGTCATCACCTCCTCTTCATTCCTACGTTTCTAATTTGAATTCAGTTTGCAGAAATTGAACTAAGCTTAGGACAAAGGAAAAAAGTGGGAGAAGAAGGCAGAAACTTGAACATGGTAAAAACATATGGAAAAGTGGGACAACAGAAGGTTAACTGGGAATGTCCCTGCCCAATTGGGACAGTTGGAAGGTACGTTATGACAGGCTAAGTATCAATGTGTTGTCGAAGGTTTTCATGGCTGGGATCACAGGGTTGTCGTATGTCTTTCGGGCTGTGTGGCCATGTTCCAGAAGTATTCTCTCCTGACTTTTCACCCACATCCATGGCGGGCATCCTCAGAGGCTGCGAGGTATGGAAAAACCTCGCAGCCTCTGAGGATGCCTGCCATGGATGTGGGCGAAACGTTAGGAGAGAATACTTCTGAAACATGGCCACACAGCCCGAAAGACATACAACAACCCAGGTTAAGTATCCCTTATTCTAAATGTTTTGGGTCCAAAAGTCTATTGGATTTAGGATTTTTTCCAGATTTCAATATACCAGTATTGGAAATGAGACCAAGTCAAAATGCAAAATGTATTTATGTTTCAAATATACCTTGTACATATAACCTGAGTGTAATTTATCAATGATATTTTAAATAATTTTGTGCATGAAGCAAGGTGTGTGCATACTGAACCATCAGAAAGCAAAAGTGACACAATCTTAGCTACCCATGTGGACAATTTTGGATTTTGGAATACTTTGGATTTTGAAATTCCAGAGAAGGGATGCTCAATCTGTGTTTTCTCACCCAGCACTGGAAAAATTATAGATACATTAGAAAACAAAGACTGGTAATAGACTCACTTTTTGCTATAAGGGTGGGAAGAGAAATAGAATTACAGTTGATGGCCTACATTCAAATCTCAGTCTTATCCCAACCAAGGTAGACCCCTAAACCAATGCGAACTTCACAAATCTGCCGTTATGTAAGTTACATTGGTAATTGTATCAATTGTAGTTCCTGACAATTTATTCAGGTCAATGTAGGAGAAGTGAGCCTACTTTACAAAATGTATGATTAATAATAAGTATATGGAAAAATAAAGTGTTTGTGAAAAAGTAAGCACTTTCCCTTTGGAGAATATTAGGTATACAGCAGTCCATAATTTAAACATACAACTATAAAACACAACCATAAATTAGCAACAGCACAGCCTTATATTTCATCCCGTGACTATTCCTGCAGAAAGAAACATCTTGTGCACTCACTGAAACATAAAAAATAAGGCTAGTTTTGATTATTCTGTCATGGATAGGAGGGGAAAGATGGAAGCAAATTTAGTTTAAAACTGAAACTTAGTTTTCTTTCAATATTCAGAGCAGCTTAGAGGTTCTTTGTGTATTGCTTTGCGTTTCAGAATAAAGCAAATGAGGATTATGCAGGGAGATTATGACAGGCAATGTGAAAAGCCTTAATAGTGCCTTGGCAATCATTCATTCTTAATCGGGAGAACGAGCAAAGGAACATTTGTGTGTTCCACATGAAATCCATGCCAGCCTTTGGAAGGATTATAATGCAGAACGAACGCAACAATCTTTGGAAAGGAAAATTGGTGTCCCCCATCACCCATGCAAACACTTCACTCATTTAAAACTCAGTAAACTCAGTGAATAGAACATGCAACTAGAAGTGAAAATAGATTTGTTTCCTCAAAAAAGGCTCCATTAAATACAACACCAATCTGTAAGTACATAAAGGTGTTACCCTACACTGACCCTGTTTGACAGGGAACTCCTGATTTAACCTAACTCTCTGTTATCCCACTTGTTCAGTTACTTTTAAAATGTCCCAGAGTTTCTCTTCTCTGTCTGCTTTCTCCCTTTGCATTCTGCTTCCTTCTGTTACAGCAAACTGAGTTCAAAGTGCAGAAGCACTCATAAATTCCACTCTGCAGAGGGAAGAGAATTAGCAGAGCCAAATGTTGCACTTCCCATTAGACTCAAGTAAAAGCAAATTGCTGCAGCCATTCCTAGTTTGTGTGTTCTTCTTCAGAAATAAATTTTGCCATCTCGAAACACTCAAATGATGTTTGGCCACACATGTGTCAAATTTCATCTATAGCATGTTGCAGGATATATAGTTTGTGAAACTATTTGGAAAGAGGGAGGAAAACATAAGTGGCCAAGTGTTGATGGAATATTCCAAAAATGGGTATTTCTTGAAACAACATGAGCATTGGTTTATAGGGAGATGTTGTTAATGTGCTCTTGAAAAGAGAAGTCAGCCAATTTCAAATCAAATGATGCCTGACAAAGTAATGAGGGTTTGGCAAGGGGAAAAAAACCACGCAGTGCAAAACATTGTCTCCTCTACAAAAACATCCTTAGCTAATTCTCCTATATGGCACTTCAGAAGAAATGTTCCCAAAAGGCATGTCTGTTTGTATATGTGTGAGCATGAAAGGTTTTTTTAAAGAAATCAAGACTAGGGAAAACAATGAAGTAGAGCTGTGCTTTGCTTCCCTCATACTATTGTCCTAGTGAAAACAATATCTGGTATTGAATGCAATCCCATTCTTCATCAGTCTCCTCCTCCTATTTATACTGACAATTACAACCTACCATTTAACAGAATATCTGGCCCTTAGTAAGCCTAATCATCGCTAGAAGTATAGTTTAATGGGTTTATCCATGTGTTCTTAAACAGTTCTGTGCAATGGTTAGTTAGAGCTACAGAATTATGAGTGACTATAACTCCCATAATCTCTCAGCCAGGGGATTTTGGGAAGGGTAATCCAACTGTAAGGATTTCAAGATCTATATGGGACAACAAGCTTGAAATTAATTATCTATCTCTATTTTAAATATTGGTACTATTGTTTTTTAAAACTGTATTTTCCTGTTGCCTTGGGAAAATGTTTACAAACTAACAAATTGACATCATTGATTCCTCCTTTTTTTAAAAAGCTAGGAATGTGGCTGTTTTGTGATATGGCTGCAGGTGAAAAGGGAAAATACCATGCCTAGAAAAAGCATAGTACAATGCTGGAAGAGTCAAGACATTAACTATTGTAAATGATAATTTATGGTTTATCTGTTGAAATGCAGATGTGCCCAAAAGAAGGGTGACTTCATTTCAAAGAGGGGACCAATTGCATTGGAAGTACATGGGTTCTTTTTTATACTGGCAAAACCTGGGTTTGGAGAATGGTTGGGAAAGAATTGCCAGCCCCAGCCATGGTTATAAAGCGTGAAGCTCAGGAACCCTAGTGCACCTGAAAAACAATCTCTCTGACATTGACAGAAAGGCTATTAGAATGGAAGTCAGCAGAAGGGTTAGCACACACATTATCCCCCCATCGCTCTTGTTTACCACTCCTGAAACATTGCCTATTTATTGCGACTGACTGGCACCCCGGCTTGACACGGAAACAGCTTTTTCAGAGAATTGACAGGACTGTGAAGGAATTATTCTTTGACAAGATGGGTGTGCTCATCTCAATTTCACCTTTGGATAAACAGGTATTGCAGGTTCAAATGGGTCTTTTTAAGCTTATATAACCCACTTAACTAGATGTGACAGTGGGATGTAAAAATGTATACAGTTAGACCTCCATATCCTCCATTCTGCATCCAAGAATTCGATCATCCATGGAATATATATATATATATATATATATATATATATATATATATATATATGAAATTCAAAAAACAAACCTTGTTTTTATATGAGGGACATCATTTTACCAATAGGACTTGAGCATCCATGGATTTTGGCATTCACAAAGAATTGAGCAGGAGATGCTGTATGCTGTTCAGATTGTTTGCAACAGTTTTATACTTATATTTGATTTTCAACTGAGTATTTGGTTTTCAACTGAGCTGTTTTGATAACGGTAACAATTAATTATAGCTTCATATTTATATTTTGTAGGTTTTAAAATTATATAGTTTTTTAAGTTGTGCATTGGACAACGGGGAGGAGGAGGCAGATTATCATTGTTGTTGTCATCCTGGATACTAAGTTTGCTGCTTAATAACCTGAGTTATCACTGTTTGTGTATTTTGTACCATTATTTAGATTTACGTGTATCTCATTTGCTACTGAATTTCCTTTACTCGGTCTGATGTTATTTCACGCACATTTGTACTTTTATATGTTGGCCTCAGAGAAATGCTGTTCCTATGGCAACCAGTTATACAAGCTGTTGTCCAGTGGAGGCCAGATGAAAGAAAACGATGAAGGTTGCAGCATATGGCTGCTAATAAAATATACACACTTTCCTCACAAGGGAATACAACTTTATTGTTTACAAAACAAAACAAAAAAAAGTGTGCCTTCTGGGGTGTTTCTGCGCACAGCTGAGACCTGCACTCAGTGCTTGTGAGATCGGTCAACAGATGTAAAAAAAGAAGTAATAATCACAGAATGAAGACAGTTGAAGAACATTTGTCCTCAGCGGTCTCTTTCTGATGGCGAAATGTAGCTGAGCTTTAAAGGTAATAAAGGTAAAAATAAAGAATAAGCTTGTCCACAAAAAAGGGCTACTTGGGGATCTCACTCCGTGAATGAAGGAGGAGAAATAAAACTAGGAACAAAATGATGTCCTAAGTGTTTTTACAACTAAAAGATGATAGATCTTCGGACTTTATCACAACCCACAAATTTGAGAGCTACAATTATTATTTCAAGTTCTGTTGCTATCAATAAACATACATTTATGCTTAAAATACCAAGACTGTCCTGGTTATTGAATAGAAACAGAGTGGGTCTTTAGTAATCGCTGGCATTTGTGTCCGAGACTCCCCATGGATACCAAAATCCATGGATGCTTATATTCTTTTACATACAATGGTGAAGTAAAATGGCAAATCAAAGTTTACTTTTTTGAATTTTTAAAAAATCTTTTCAAGCCCTGAATGGTTTGGGGACTGGGATTAGCACAGCGGGTTAACCGCTAGCTGCAGAAAATCCTGCTGATCAAAAGGTCGGCATTTCAAGCCCGGGTTGGGGTGAGCACCCACCGCCAGCCCCAGCTCATCTGCCCACCTAGCAGATCGAAAGCAGAAATGCAAGGAGATAAATAGGTACCGCTTTTAGCAGGGATGTAATAAAAAGGTGCCCTTAAGGACATCGATTGGGAGGATGTCTAAGGATGACAAAGCTTCTTGGCATGGAAAGAAATACTAACTAGAAACTGGAACATATTAATTAGAATTAGAAAATATTAATTAGACATACATAGTATTCTTTATTAAGTAGACTGAAACTGGATTTTAAATTTTTGTGACTGTTTTAGCAGGATTGTATGTTTTTGTTTGATGATGTTACTTTTGTTGTATGGTTTCCTGTCAGAACCCTGCTTTCAGGGCCTGGATTACGGCACCAGAAATCAGGGTCACTGACATTATGAACTGATAAGACACCTGCAACACATAACCCTGAGAAGAAACGGCTGCTGGACTTGGCGGGGAAACTTCACAGGGGTTTTGTCGGGCGGGAACTATGTCTTTGAATGAGGGGGAGGGTATATAAAGGAATGCTGACTGGTGCCTCACATTCTTAGCTTTTTCATGTCGATTTTTCCTATAGTAAAGTTTCTAGTGATAACACAGCGAGTCTCGTGTCTTCATTTAGGAGCGGCTATAGTGAGCCAACAGTCTCCTATTGGCAATTGAAGGTTTTGCTTATGTTGGAAACCTCTCTGAGTCCTCTGAGGGAGATAGGGCGGTATATAAATAAAGAAGAAGAAGAAGAAGAAGAAGAAGAAGAAGAAGAAGAAGAAGAAGAAGAAGAAGATAATGATAGTGAGTCTTAGTAATGTTCCGTACCTGATAAAACTCCTTCACAAGAGTTGTGTAGTTCATCTCTAGAGTTGCAATACTTTAAAAGGGTTTTCATAACTGAATGGTTTCAACTGTTTTTAACCTGGCATATTTTGCTGGCCATGCTACTGTTTAATGCTGTACATCTAGGAATGATTTTATACTTGCTAAATTACATTTTGAAGTATAGGTATTCATGTTGTTGTGTGCATTCTTGAATTTTTAATTTTTGCTGTATTATATTGCTCTTTATGTTCACCTCATTTTTTAAGTATTTATTTTTGCTGCCTTGGGTAGAACGGGGAGGGAAGGCAGGCTGTTAATACAAACATTTAATAGAGTCATCTCAACAGTAGTAAAAGGTGGGTGTGGTTAAAAGGAAATGTTGAAGTTAAAGGCTAACACTTCAACTTCAATAGCATGTTAACTTCTTTATTTTGAATACAGTACTACTTCAAGTATCTCAAGTAGTTTGCTGTAGCCCTGCCACTCAGTGGCCAAAGACAGAACCGCACAGTTTTACTATATCAATCTTTATTTAAAAAAATACAGGGAGAAATCAAATATATTCTTCATGGGTGTTGGAGGAAAAATCAAAAGAGCAATCTTTTTGGCTGTTGTGCTCTGTAATTTTATTGATTTTAGTTGTGTATAATGTTATGGATTGTTTACTGAACAAAATAATTGTTCAGTAAGGAACCTTATACAGGAAATCATTAGGAACAAACAACAAAAACTCTTGCATTATGTGTCCCTGGGTTTCTTTAGAATTGTTGGATACTGTATGAAAAAGATGGTGTGTTAAATGAACCTTATAACCAAATGTAAATCTCTTTATTTTCCCAAATGGGCTATTTTGAGGAATCAGTAAAGGAAAGGCAATATTCAATTATTTATCAGGGGGTTTACCATCTGTTTACGGGCACCATAATGTCTTAGGTGCACCGTGTTCCCTCACTTATCGCAGGGGTTACATTCCAGGACCACCCACAATAAGTGAAAATCTGCGAAGTAGGGACAGTATATTTATTTTAATATTTTCACATTATATTAGTACTTAGGTGGCCTTTCTCCCCTTCACAAGCCCCAGGGAGGCTTGCGGAGCAGAGGCAGCCAGAGAAACGGAGAAAGGCGGAAGCCCTGAGGAGGAGAAGCAGCAGCAACACTTCAAGGGAAAACTGCCCCTGGACACCGATGAGAGGGAGGGCGCATGCGCAAAAGGGAAACTGACACTCAGAGAAAAACCGTGAAACAGCGAGTTCGCAATAAGCAAACTGCAAAGTAGCAAGGGAAGACTGTACATTCAAAAACCTATGATATTGATAACCCCAAGTACTACTTAATATAGTAAAAAGTTGTTTAGGGATGTAGAGTCAAAATCTAACATAATACTTGTTGTTGTGTGCCTTCAAGTCATTTCCAAGGAACAGAAACTCTAAGGTGATCCTGTCATAGGGTTTTCTTGGCAAGGTTTGTTGAAATGGGATTTGCCTTTGCCTTCCACTGAGGCTATGAGAGTGTGACTAGCCCAAGGCCACCCGGTGGTTTCCATGGCTGATCAGAGACCCCTTCTACACTGCCATATAATCTAGATTATCAAAGAAGATAATACACATAATCTGCTTTGAACTGAATTATATGAGTCTACACTGAGTCTCTATTTCAAAGGAGATAATCCAGATTTTATATGGCAGTGCAGAAGGGGCTAGAGATTTGAATCCTGGTTTCCAGAATCCTACCCCAATGATTAGACCAATACATCACACTGGCACAGCTGCCAGATTAACATAATTGTTACCCCATAGCAGCTATGGTCTAAGTGAAACTACAACAAATGCAGAACATTTTCTGCAACTTGATCATTTAATTCAGTCCAGGTTTACGCTCGCTCTGTGCAACAATACTTTTATTTACTGTTATGTTTAAATTTATTGTTTTTTTCTAATTTGGAATTTTTATTATAATTAACATGTTACCATCATTTTATTTTATTTTATTGATATTAAATCAAGTAGTTGTGGCATTGAATGTTTGCCATTTAATATGTATGTTAATCACCCTGAGTCTCTCTGGGGAGAGAGGGCCATCTGGAAATGATGATGATGATGATGATGACCACATGTTTGCACAAACTGCATTTAAAAAAACCTTCCACTAATGCTGAAAATGTAAAACTGCTAGAGCAGCAAGCCTGTAGTAATACAGTGACTTTTTAACTATGCCCTCAGACATTTCACAGTGGGAAATTGAGACACATGTCGCTGAGAAACATCAGAATGCAGTCGAAGTATCAAAAGCTATTAATGAAGAGCAGCACACAAGGTAGGAAAGGCTGCAGCAGTTTGCTTTTGCCGGAAACTTACTGGAAAGGGAAAGCTTTCACCTCTCCTCTCCACCCTGCTGAGTTAACACCGTACTTTTGCAGTCTGAACCTAGTTTGCAACAACTGAAGTATGCTGAAGACAAAGAAAGAAAGTGGAAAGTAGGAAGAGGAACTGAGCCATTTTAAAAGCTGCTGAATGAGTAGCAGAAAATAAGATCAATCAGGATTTCCCCTGCCAAATTGGGACAATTGAAGGGTGTGTGTTACACAGGTTAAAGAATTTAGAAACATTTGCCACATAACATAGTTATTATCAAAAGCTTTCAACACTGAAGCAAAAAAGCTCAATGACAACCTAAAAAGACTTGCCACGTGGGATCTGTGGCTACAGAGGGTTTCAAGATACAAATTTAAATACGTATGTACTTATATTATATAAACAAAGCAGCACTAAATATGCCCTGTTGTAGTAAAACTATAGTTAGGACTACCTCAAGGATAATTGACAAGCTACCTTTTTGTATATAGGTACAACTATATCAGAAAGCATGTGTATAACAAATAACAGAAGTGCATAGAGAAGCAATTGATAAAGGATGGAAAGAGTTGTCACCAGACTGACAGAATAAAGAGCTTGAAAAGAAAAAGTCAAGGATATTGAAGTTGAAAGAGTGCTAGCAATGTTGTTGTTGGGGGGGGGGGGGGGAGCAAGATCAGCCAGTACAGGCAGGCCCCAGGTTACAAACATCTGGCTTACAAATGACTCATAATTAAGAACAGGGTGAGACAACAGGATGTGAGAGAAATCTACCCCTAGAAAGGGAAATCTACCTAGGAAGGTTGGCGGTTTGAATCTATAGGATAGTGTGAGCTCCTGTTGTTAGCCCCAGCTTCTGCAAACTTAGCAGTTTGAAAACATACACATGTGAGTAGATCAATAGGTACCGCTTTGGTGGGAAGGTAATGGCACTCCATGCAGTCATGCCAGCCAAATGATCAAGGAGGCATCTATGGACAATGCTGGCTCTTTGGCTTAGAAATTGAGACCCCCCCCCCCCACCAGAGTTGGACCCGACTAGACTTAATGTCAAGGGGAAACCTTTACCTTTACTAAATTTCATGGGGGGAAAGTGTCTCAGCTGAAGCTTTGACTTACATACAAATTCAACTTAAGAACCTATCTTGTTCATAACTTGGGGATTGTCTGTAGTAACATCAGGGTTGGATGAGGTAAAATGATTTATGATAGAAAATTCATGCATCTCACACACTATTGTAACCTGTAGGCTTTTAAAGGAATCATGTGATCTCCCTTCCCTGAAGTTCTTTCCAAAGAGAAAAGAGCACAGCAATAGGATCTCTTGACTCCTTTTCTTCTACTTCACATTCTCATCTAGCACTTGAACATGTAAACAGAGCAGATCTACTCTGAGACAACTTATCTTCAGTGGTCCTTAAGCAGAGCTAAGAAGAAATGGTTAGCAAAAAGAAAGAAAGTCGGGAATGCCTTGCTTGAGGCAGGAACAGAATCCTGTTTGTGTCTCCACTAAGCACCAATTTCTTACAGCTTGTAAGGAAGCTGTTTTATGAGAATTCCTTCCACTTCCACCTAGGTCTATAATGTGTTTCTATTACAATAAAATAGCACAAAGGGGCAATACAAATCTTATAAGCAGGTCTTAAAGTTGAAATGCCTTGCAATATATCCAGTGAGCATTCAATTCATTTACAGTAAGTCAAACCAGAAGATGTAAAGAGAGATGCCTGACACTTTAATGCTTCCTTCTTGAGACATACAGCGGTACACAATCACCCATTTCATAAACAACATCTGGTGCAATGATTTGGGATACTGCAGTTGCTGCTGTAAATGGCACAGGCAGGGGTGGGAGGACCCACTTCATCACGGATCTACAGACAATACAGTCAAGATGGGTATTCTTCATTTCTGACTCAGGCCTGTCAGCAGCTTGTTTAGATCTAAATCTTTCTCTTAGATAAGGGCACATATGCCTTCCACTGGTTTCCATGGAAATAGGGTATGAGCATCCAATGGCTTTCAAGCATAACTTCTTCTTTTTCAACTAATGTGAGTAGTTAATTGTAAAGAATGGTGAGTTAATCCACTAGACATTTCATAAAGAGTGCCATTATTGGTATGTTTCTATTTATCTAAATCTCTAGAGTTGTTTTTGCTTCATTTTGAGAAGTCTGAAAGAAGCACCCAAAGCCATTACTCTTTAGGATTTCTCCAGTTCTTAATATTGCATTTAAAGGTCAATCATGCCTCCATGAAGGATGGCCAATCCTTTTATTCTACTTTTTTTAGATATGAAGAGGTGTCAGGGTCTGAATAAATGGTGGGTGTGAATCAGCAAAATATGGGGAAAGGCAAACAATAGTCCCCAGACTATAGGCCCTTGTTAGTGGAAAGAGTTGCTTTCGTGGGTCACAGTCACACTATACTGTATAATTATAGCACTATTATACCACTTTAATTGTTATGGATCCAGCCTAAGGATGGTAGTTTGGTGAGGCAATGGAGCACAATGGGGAGATTTCAAAATGCCTCTTCCTGCACCGTGAGTCCTAGGATGCCATATGATGAAAACATGGAAGTAGAATAACAGTGCTATAATTCTGTAGTGTGAATGGGGCCCGGCTTTGTGTTATTCTTCAACACAATCACTGTGATTGGCAAAAAGCTGCAATTTACAGTATCTGACATGGACCTATAAAGCTATTGGCAGGAACTTGGATACCCAGTCAGAATGACTGATCTGAAATCGACTGCACTGCCCTCAGACTGTCTTTTTATATCGTGGCTCAGCTTGCCTTCCTACTTTCCTGCTTGGTAACTAACAGCAATGTTTCAGATGGCCATAATGTAAAGGCAGCCCAGTATCATTACTCACAGAGCACTATATGTCATAACCTACCCAAAACCATTCAAGTCTGTTAAAATTTCCAAAATTAGAGAAAAGCTACTAGTGTTGATGCAGAATGGGATGAAGAGGCAAGGAAATTGCAAATGATGCCTCAGCAAAAGCAAGTGTAAATTCTGCGGAATAGTTTTGCACACTGGTTCAACAGCTTCTAACTGAACTGGCAATAACTAAACACCAAAGTGTTCTGAGAATTATCAACAAAAATCAACTCGGTGAGCAACTCAGCATAATAGAATCCATGCTGAGAACACTTGAGAAAGGGAGGAAACTCACAACTGCTCATAGAAAGGAAGCTCTTCTGTGCCTAATAGTCATATCAGCTATCAGAAACAGTATGCTGTGTATTTTTGACTGATTCAACACAGATTTTTAAAAAGATAATGAGAACCTGATCATGTAAATAATGCCAATGTTTACCCACCTGAGGTCAAGTTTAATTGTAATAAATTCCATTTAACTTATTGATAGGACATGCCTAGACGTATAAAAAAATTGTTTGAAGATCTATAAGAATAGTTAGAGTATGATTGCATGGAATGGCACAAGCATATTTTCAAATGCTTTTTGAGTTGATGAAGAGAAGCAGGGGAGAAGTGGCAACCAGATCCATTTTGGAATCCAGGTCTCATATTACCCACTTTCCTTAGTGGTGGGGTCAGAAGGTAAACATTCATACTCTGTGTTACCAAACAGTATATCTGGAGGAAACCGTGGATCAAGATAGAGGTGTTTCTATTTTTGGAGAGATAGTAAATATCCTGATTTCTGTGTATATTTCCAAAACCTTCTACTCTCTTTCAGTGGTTTTGGGGTAGACATCTGTACCATGTTCCCATTGATTAAATGGGTCTGCTCTAGCTGAAAGAAACAATTGGATTTGGACAGAACAATTGTATTTCTTCTAATGTTACAGGTCACAATAAAAATGTATATTTCCAGAAATAACTTTGTGAATATAAAAGTTTAATAAACTTGTTTTTTTTAGCTAATTTGGCAAGTCAGTAGGCTTATGGTTTATCCTGATCAAGAAATCACAAACCTTACTTTTTCTGAAGATGCTGGACAAAATAGAACCATGTTCAGCTGCAATGTCTTAATAACAACCAAATACTCTTAGCATATTTGCAGGTTGAAGAGAAATGGGGTAGCTGTTATGTGAGAATGCTGCATTCTGAACATGCTTGTATAAAGCAGCATTAGGAAAGGTTCAAAAGCTGGGTGTTTAAAAAGATCTCATTTTTTCTGCCATATCTTCCATGTGTGCAAGAGCAGCACATACTTCGTTAGTCTGTAATTAATAATATTGGTGAAAAAAATTCCTGCTTGAAGACCCCACCCATTAGATGTAATATATTGTATTGTATACATATTCATATCGTTTGTAAATGAAATTGTTACAATTGCAAGGACATGGTTGTGCAATCATTCTTAAAATAAAATAAATATAAGCCATTTGTAGAATTTGAAACTTGCTTTCTGAAAGCCCGACTGCACAAATTTATGCCAGTTAATTTGCTTCATCATTACTTGTACATTTCCCATTGCTATTAATTCTACATTCACATTAATTATATTTCACTGCTATCTATTTCAAATGACTTAATAATGTAACCTTCCCAGCTGTGGTGATATGAGCAAAGCTAGGCTTTTCAAGTGGAATTCAAAATAATTGCTTGTATGTGCTCTTTAAGGCTTATTTTGAAATGATGATGATGATGCCCTTCATTTCTAAAAAAGAAAAAAAAAATCTCTGTATTTTATTTATCCCATTTTCATATACACTGATCACATATCAACCATGCAACATTTGTGTAATGGACACATAATATATGTTTTTCTTACCATAAATGTATGAAATGCCAACAAGTTCAAAAATGGCTATTATAACCAGAGAGTAAGATGCTGCATAGGTGTCCACAAGCTGCAACATGTACATTCCACCCTAAAAATAAAATAGGTAATTACTGACAGAAATCCACAAAGCTATTTGGAGCTTGTCTATCAGCTACGCCTGGCTAACAGGTTCAGAAGTGGCACAGATTTGGGTTATGCCCAAAGTGGCATAACTGAGGGGACCAAATTCAGGGTATCTTGGAAAAGTGGAGAAACTTCACAGCCAATTCTGCTACCACTAGCAAAATGCCCTGTTTTACAGGGATGACTGACACCAGTAGATCAATATATATGCAACTCATGTCACCAGTAACATGGTGTAACTGGAACCTTCATGGAGGAAATGGTCCCCATAGTGATAGAATCCCATCTCTGACCTATGCTAACAGCAAGTAGATCTGGAGGTTAGGGCTGCTATGAAAACCTATTTTAAAATTTCACTTTGAGCTATACATTTTCTTTTCAAAGAGAATAGTTTCATGGAGCTATTACTATTAACTGTAACATCAGCCTTTTTCCACTGGAAGAATGCATAGCACATAATTTGTCTATGTCAAGAAAATGCTTTTACCTGAGTGATCATAGGAAAGCCCATGATGAAAAAGGAAACACAGCAAACAAGAGTGAACAGAGGCTTGTGGGTACGTAAATACTTCGGAAACTCATCCGCAACTGATGTCACTATTGTCTCAATAGTGGCAAACTGGGAATGTCAAAGAAGAGAACAAGTAAAAAAAGAGTAAATGTAGAAAAATACATGGCATATCTAATCCTTTTCTTAAAATCAGAAAACAGAAGCTTTAGTATGCAGGCTCTTTGAAGATTTTCTGGTTCACTCTTCAACTTAAAGAAAAGCCCATACTTTAACAAAAGCATCTCTGTCTTGAAGATGTAACCCCTTATCACTCAACATATATATAATGTTATGCATCATGTCCTCTAATGAACTACAGGAAAGTAGGTGAAAAGCCCAAATTTACCATCGTGTCCAAGCCAAGTGTTAGGAGCATCAAGAAGAAAATTATAGCCCAGAATGGTGAAAGAGGAAGCCGAGTTAAGGCTTCAGGATATACTACAAAGGCAATTCCAGGACCTGAAAGTAAGAACACAAGAAACAGATATTGTTATGTTGGTCTGCAATACCAAATAATTTTGAATTAGTTTATAAAATATAGAAGTTTCTGCTTCCTGCTTTCCAAGTTCATCACTATATCAAATGGTCACTGAATATGTGTTGCAGTGCTAAACCTCTTTAAGAGATAACGCTTTACTCATTTTCCTTAAGAGATAACTCCTAAAGAGAGGTGGGAGATAAAAACTGTAAAAAGATACCAAATGGCATTTGAACAGAAACACAGATTTTGCTATAAATATTGAATTACATATATGCTACAATAAAGGAATGAGAGAGACAGCAATGTTTTGAAAGTATTTTCACTATGCTCTGATGCCTCTTAGGAGCATCACTATTTAATTCTATTCTAAATCAGGGGGTTGGACTGGGTGGCCCATGTAGTTCTCCCAAGATAGCAGGAGAAGATTGCAACTCATTGAAAAGTGAATTGACATTCTTTAGGTCTTTTTACGCTACACAATCATAGCACTATGACTCCACTTTAAATGCCATGACCACATCTTATGGAACCCTGTGTGTATTTTGGTGAGGCATTAGAAGAGCTCTCTGCCTAAGAATTCTGAATACCTGTTCCTAAACTTCCAATTCCAGGTTTCCATGGAATAGAATCATGGTAATTAAAGTAGAATCTCAGCCCTATAATTGTTTATTGTGAAAGGTCCCTTCTTTTTGGCCAGAGAAAGGATGGTTTGTGGCTGCAAAAGGGGGTCTGCATGCAACCAAAGGATAATAGTTCATCCACCCCATTCCAAAATGTGCATAGATGCATGGGCCCTGGAATTATTTTTACTTTGATGCACAAGATGTTGTGAATTTTGCTTACTTACAAATTTGTAGGGGAGGGCAAATTACTTTCCCCATCTATTATCATCAAAACATCCTTAAATATGAAGGCTCCTATATGTACTCTGCATTAGAAGTGTCATCCATGTGTTCATAGAAACTTACTCCTAAGTAGATGTGTACAGGTTAGATTGCAGACAGTCTGTGCTATACCAGAGAGGGCTCAAGGACAATAATTGTCATGATGTTTCTTAGATCTTGCTCATTTAGTACACTTTTGATTGATAATTCCAAAGGGGAATAAACTACATAGCAATCCTGGCAGTCCAGTTTTTCAAAGTCATTTCAGTAGAGGTTCCTCACATTTTCCCATGTTTCAAGGTCAAGACACAGAGAAAAGAATGACTGTGTGAAGCCTTCTTCACTATTCCTTTATGTTATACCTACCACACATAGATTTCTACCTACTACCACCACTAGTTTTGAATGATGCTATTCTATAGCAGAGCTACTCCATTTCAGCAGCAAAATTGCTAATTTTAATATGCACTTTACAAAGTGTTTGGGATATCCTTGACAAACATTAAAAGTATTGCTGGTGGAAAAATATTTTTATTGCTGTGATGCCATGCAAGCAGCTCTCTTTAAAACCTGCTGTTAACTGGCAGTTTTTTCTGAGCAAAAAGGCTTAGGGGACCTTATATATTCATGAGCATGCTCTTTCATCTCTTGATTAAAGATTTCTTCTTGACTGCTGTAGATAAGAAGGTTGTTTGCTCTAGCATTTCGCATCTGAAAATTAAATTAAGGAATCAAAATAATGAGTTCCTAGAATTCATCATACCCTCTGGGAAAATTTAATTGAAGAAAATGAAATTGCAAATCTCCCTTGATTGGGATTCTCTAAATTAATCTCATGGGCAAGTAAGAGTTATGCCCAGCAAGAGTAGGATATATATTGGGCCAACTACTATATTTCTATAACTATTTGTGTAAAACAAACATTCTTCATTTTTCCAGAATAAGTCAACATTTAGGCAATGGTCCCACTCAGCATATGACTACCACCATGTTTGGATACAAAGCAGAATATAGCTACTTCCCTTACTACCCCCAATTATCTCATGTACTTTTCACTTTTATTGTGGTAAGACTCAAAATAACATATGTCATGTATAAGTTGACCTGAAATGTAAGTCAGGGTTTGAGGGCCAAAATTATGGATTTTGAGTTAGCCCATGGAGACGAGAGTCATTTCAGAGAGGGAAAACACTAATGCTGCATCAGGAGGCCACGTTCCTTGACCATCACTGCTGCCATTTCCCTGACCAGGTTTTCAAAAAGGCCAGAAGCAGCATCATTCAGGCACAACTAGAAGGGGTCCATGCTTCTTTTAGGTTCCCCTAGGATCCAGGTAATCTTTCTCTTCCATTTCCCATTATACTCAGAAAAAGGAATGGTTCCATTTTTTGGTAAGAGTTAAGCTAAGGATGAGCTATGGATGCATGGATAAGTAAACCTAGGTTTTTGGTGTTGATTTTTTACTTAAATTTATAGACTTATACATGAGTATATGGGGTATACATTCTACAAACTGCTGAAGTTATTTGGTTCTGAAGTTTTTGCTCTTGTCTGCATTAAAGATATAAACACTGAATATTAAGCAATGTACTCATGGTACTGATCTTTTCATTCCCTTCATTCACTGTTTTGTTGTCATGTGCCTTCAATTTATTTCTGATTTAGTGACATGAACCTCTCATGAGGCTTTCTTGGCAAGATTTGTTCAAAGATTAATCTTTTCTGTCTTCTGAAATGAAGGCTGGATCTATGCTGCCATATAATCCAGTTCAAATCAGATAACCTGGATTCAGAAACTGGATTATATGGCAGTGTAGATAGGGTCTAAGAGAATGTGACTTGACCAAACTCACCCAGTGGATTTCCATGGCTGAGTAGGGATTTAAACCTTGGTCTCTTGGTTTGTTTTCGAACGCATAAGCCACTACACCCTACTATCTCTCTCCTTCCACTAGGTTCCGGCAAAGTCATTTTGTGTTCTGTCTTTCATGTTATCTGACAAATGTAGGATTTGTTATGAAGTTCTTGTACTTTGGCAAATGACAATGAGTCTCAGTTTTGCATGTGTAGCTGTTATTTGGCTAGGTATTTTCTGTCAATAACTGGACAGAATGTTAGTCCATTTGATGAAAAAGAGATCACATCTCTCCACTGAACAAAACTGTCAGAAACGGCAGACAAACATGGGGTGTTTTTCTAAAGTGGATAATTCCATTCTTCCATTCTGTGAAAATGAATGACTTGCATTGCCTAGACTGTAAAACAAGCAACAGAGGTCACATCAGTCAGGAAAACAAATGCCTACCCTGAAATGGCTGCTTCCCCTTAAACAATAGGCAGTATGTTTTTCCAAAAGTGTTTTATGGGAAGCTGAAGAGGTATTATTAAGCTAAAGCCTTTCATGTTTAAACAATAGGAACAGTGTGCTCTGACAGAAATAAGGGAAACTGGGACTTCTAAACATTTTAAACATATGGGTACAGGTTTACTTGATACATATTCTCATATACTGTTTTTCATCACGTAATAGTCACATTTGTTGCCTTTTTTGGTCCAAAAAAAGGAGGCGCCCTTTTAGGTGCAATGTTTTTTTTATCGCGTAATAGGTGCACCAACTATTATGTGATTTTAAAAAATGCACCTAATATTCACTGGGTTTTGGGTTTATTTTTTAAAAAAAAACCTTTTTAGCCTCTGAGAGACAAGGAGCAAGGAGGGAAGAAGGAGAAGATCCTGCAAACTTCAGTTTGTTTTCTTTTTTACAGACTCTCTTACCTCCGAGAGAGGTTTTTTAAGAGCTTGCTTTAAAGGTGCATTTTCTTTATGTCTCAATGTACAGGCAACTGAGAAAGAGATTTTTTCTAAGGGAGGAGAGAGGATTAATGCGATGAATACATGAAGAAAAGCAAGAAACAAATTTTGGGACTCAAAAGAGAGAGTGATACTATTATGCAGTGGGAACTATTATACAGTAAAATACAGTATGTATCTATTCCAATAGTCCAAGGGCGCTTCCAGACAGGCATTTATCCCAGGAACGCTCACGTTTAAAAAAGCCTGTGCTTTCTGGGATGGGTGTCCAGATGTTCTCCCGGAACTTTCTGGGAGAACACCCGGACACTGCCACCCTGTCCCCAAAAGCCTCCCAAACCCCTTTAAAAAGTAAAAAAAAAAGTACTGTGTCTCCATTACAGTGTTCCAACAGCTCTCCTGGCACATAGCAATGATGTGCCAGGAGAGCGGGGGGGGGGGGGGGGGAGGAGCGATTCCCCCTGCTCTCAGGGCGCATCATTGCTACGTGCCAGGAGAGGTGCTGGAAAACTGTAATGGAGGCACTGTAAGTTTTTTTTATATTTAAAAAGGGGTTTGGGGGCTTTTGGGGAGGGGGGTGTGCTCACGGTTTTCCGAGCTAATTTAGCCTGGAAAACTAGAGGACTGCTGTCTGGAGTGCAGTCCAGACAGCAGAAGTACTAGATTTATCATGTATCTTCCTGGAAGGCACAGAATAAACCCACTATCAAATTAATTCATCACAAACCAGGGCTTTCCTGGTGTGTGGCGAATTCATTTGTGTTTTCCAAAAACATCATCTGGACAGCCCCCTTTTTGTTGTGGGAAGTCCAGCATTAAAGGGGCTGTCCAGATGGGCTCTAAGTTGCTGCACCTGAGGAGAGTATGGTTCTATGCACTTTTATCCTCAGAATAAGGCAATGGCAAATGTTTTCTGAATAAATCTTGCCAAGGAAATCTTATGATAAGATTGCCATCAGAGTTAACTTGGAGCAGCATTAAAAATTCAAGTACTAATCATATGGATTCCAGCCATACTGTTCCTTTTTCTTGATTCAGAACATAACCTAGGAAGACTCAGGCTAGCTATAATTTATTTTAGGTTTTCCTTTACTACTAGTACTACTAGACATCATTGCTATCCTGTCCATTGTTTCTGAGATTCTATAACAATCCAGGAAAATCAAAGTTCAGATGGGTCTTTGATCATCTTACTTTAGGAGAGTCCTTGGTGTCCATCTCCTGACCTTTTTGACCTGAGGACATAATGTGCTATCAATAGCTGGAGATGGCATGCCTATAACTCTCTTTGTTGAGATTATGCTCCAGCCAGCACTTCCTGTAGTGATGACAGCCCTGTCCTAACTCTCCTTTTGAGAATATATTCTGTTTTTCCTGATGTGACTCAGCTTTCTCTGTCATTACTTTGAACAGTCAGCAAGCTGTGAACTCTACTACAGTCATCTCTCCAGGCCTCAAACAAAGCCAGGATGACAGCACCACTCAATATTTATATATTCCTGTCAAAATACACAGTGCTCTACAAAGTAATGTGAGCCAAAAGATGAGCACTTTGTTCACGGTGGTTATAATTTACATTTTTACAGTTGTTGGTATACAGCAGAAAGAAAGACTGGTGACAAAGAAACAATGCACAACTGAATAAAAATTATTCAGATTATCTGGGAATTTATTGTAGCTATCCAAATGCATGACAAAACTATGGCTACCAATGGTCCTTCAAAATAAGATAATACAAGCAGAATGGCTTGCCTAAACAGTTTAATTCCAGCTACTCTAAGCAGCCCCATGTGTTTATTGATGTAATTCATCTCAGGATCCACAATCACGATGTGTTGAATATTACCAAGTTGGGAAAAACATAAGTTAATAGGATGACCTTCAGCCTGTTGTTGTACACTCATAAAAAAGGAGATGATCTGAAAGTATATAATTAATGTTTTAAAAGATAGTGATCAGAGTTTATCTATCAGTACCTGGAAGTGGTACCATTTTGGACCTTACATTT
Source organism: Anolis carolinensis (assembly GCF_035594765.1). NCBI lineage: Eukaryota > Metazoa > Chordata > Lepidosauria > Squamata > Anolidae > Anolis > Anolis carolinensis. The sequence goes on from NC_085841.1 coordinate 287,972,647, forward strand.
CAAAAGGCTCCCACTTGTGTTATCTACAAGTTGACTTGCACAGAGATCAAACAAACATTATTCCGTGTTGAAAAACTGATTAACTAGAGTCATACAAAAGCAAACAACCATACCTTGGTCTGCAACATCTTCAATGTCTACTTTGAGCTCATTTGCCATGAATCCAATAACTGAAAAAATGACAAAGCCTGCAAATATACTCGTGGCACTGTTGGTGCAAGTTACTATCAAGGTGTCCCTGAGGAAATAGGAGGGAAAAACAAATTTTAGCTGCATTAACAAGCAAATTAGATATGACTATTTATAGCCGTTATATCAGTGGTATTAATGGTGAAGTGTCAGTATACTAGTAAAAAAACCCTATTGTATACCTATTTTTAATTTTAAAAAATAACCCATACCCCTCCCTTCTATACAAGATAGTTAAATTATATTCTAATCTACTCTGCTACTATCATAGAACCTATCAATAGCAAGTAACCCATGTACAACTTCCCATTACAGAGGAGTCAACTGTAAAAAATGTATTGTAGAGATAGCAGTAGCAAAATGAAGGATGTTTGTAGCATAATAATTTGAGACTTTACCCTGAAGAGAATGATAACTGTGATTCTAGGGCACTCCATAATGCTATTAACATGCATATGGTAAACTTTGGTGAACTTAATAAAAAAAACTGAAGTCACTTACTCCCTCCACATCCATGCCTTTAGGATGAGAGGCTTCACACTAACTGATGATGTCTACATCATTCCACATGGTTTATAAATAAGCACAGAACAAAGGGGTTTAATGTCTAGAGTGTAATTTTTGAATGTGAAGATCCCTGGTTCAAAAGGCTATTTGGCTATGAAAATCACTACATAATTAAATCTCTCTCAAACTATTCAGGGAGTTGCTTCAGGGACATGCTTCTCTTCTTAAGTGCTGGAGGGAGATACAAGCATAAGAAACAAACAATAGCTAGAAGGAATGTCACATGTGTATGCAATTTGGATTGACAATATTTTAAAAATGAGGAAAGATGTATCAGGGAACAATATTACATTAGAACAAGAGCTATCTTGAAGTAACCCCCTAAGCTCCTGAAGCAATATACTTGAAGAAGTCACTCAGAGGATGAGCAAAAAAAAACCCCTGTCTATATGTGTTACATCTTTGGGCCTTCTGAACAAGATAGGTAATTCCATGACAATGTTGTGTTTATTCATGAAAGCACTCAGCTTTCCATGGGTTTAAGTGTGGCATTCGATATTACTTCTTTACTGCAGGTAAAATCAGCTTCACCGGGCTTAGAAACCTCTTACTTCCTTGCTGACCATGACTTTTCATTTCCTTTCTGCTTTCTCTTCCAAGCCAAAACTTCCTTGTTGGTCTCCATTTCCTCTTTAAATGTGCATTCAGTCTTTCATCCTCCTTACTGTCTTCCCCACCTTAGCAGGCATCAGCAACATTAGTTTCCCTAAGGGTTGCCATCTTCTAGTTGCCGAAGTGTATGTTATTTGTTCTTTATGGAAATCAGGTAGTGAATCATAAGACAATCAATTGCCATTGAAACCTTTTTTGAAAAACCACCTTTTATCTTCATAGAGCTCTTGTGCCTTAACAACTGCAGGAGATGCATGTATTCAATCATTTATTCATCAAGAAACTAGGTTACACAGAAGTACAACCTATGCTATGGAAACAGTGAGATAAACCAATGAAATTCAAATAATCTCATTTCCTCTGCATCACACCCCAGCTACACTGCCATATAAAATCCAGATTATTTGGTTTGAACCGGATTATATGGCAATGTAGACTAAAATAATCCAGTTCAAAGCAGATAAGTCTGGATTTTATATGACTGTGTAGATGGGGCCTCAGTCTCAAGGTTGTTTTTCCTAAAGATCCTGCTTCTTGTCATCTAGTGGTTTAACGATTTAGCGCCACATAGTAATTTAATACAGTATGGCAAACTATCAATAATACATTAAAAGTAATTAATTTCTAAAACAAAAATAGTCCCATGATGCAAAACCTCAAGGATTCCCTAGTCTGCATAACAAGTTTCAGAGATTTAGGTTTCAGAGGCTTTGATATTATCCTTGCGTCTTTTAATATTACAAGACACCTAGGAAAGACATATATTTCATTTAACCCAAAAAGTAAGCTGAACTGATATTCTAATGTTTTCTATGGAAATGGCTAGAATTCATTTAATGCAACAATTAATTCCCTGAAAAGGGTACAGGTTATTCAGCAGCATGTGAATTAACTTATGTTAGGAGGATTAACTGTGGAGATCTTGGAAGACTAAACCACCCAACCACCCAACCACCTCTGCAAATACCCTAAAACAAGTTTTTTGGGTTTTTTTTTGGGGGGGGGGGGTTATTGTGTGTTCTTACCATGTTCTGGGTGAATTTTTGAATAATGGGAAGTGAGAAGAAGTCACTTTCTTCTCCAAAAAAACCCTTCTCCTGAGCATAAATTGGCTGGAGTTATAATATAATAATAATAACATTTTATTTATATACCGCTCTATCTCCCTGAAGGGACTCAGGGTGGTTTCCAATCATAAAAAACAGCGTACACTACATAGCCAGCATAATAAAACACATTATTAAAATGAGGTAAAACTATACAATTAAAATAAACAATAAATAACAGTTACAACAAACCTTGATCAAGGGGACGGGGAGTTTCCAAAACAATGGCAGAAACACCCCCACACCACTAGAGGGCATTTTAGGGAAGAAGAAAATGAGACAATTTTGACCCTGGGGGCTACAAGAATGGCTCCTGGAGGGCTGCACTTTACCCAGCCCTATTATATGTGTTCGAAATCTTAGTAAATTCATAAAGGTGCTATAGACATCTGAACTATCTTCCTAGAGAATGAGGTTACTAAAAAGCTCTTGTAGTCCCAATTCTAGCAATAGTGACAACAATGCTCCTGCTCCCCCCCCCCCACACACACACACACCACTTAGCAATAGTTAGCTTTTGACCCAAAACAAAAAAGTAACTTTGCATGGATAATCATCATGATCATTGTTGAGACTGGGGCTAGAGCTACACTGTCATATAATCCAGATTATCAAAGCAGATAATCCACATTATCTGCTTTGAACTAGATTATATGAGTCTACACTGTCATATAATCCAGTTCAAAGCAGATAATCTGGATTTTATATGACAGCGTAGATCCAGCCTGGGAGGATGGAGAGGCCTTTCAATTGATGTTTGCGACTGTCAAAAATGAAAAGTGCTAAAGATATCCAAGCGCTCATCCACACTTCAGAAGAGCATTTGTTTCACTTTTACTGTCCTGGTTCAATCCTATGGAATTCTGGTGGTGGTTGTTTGGTGAGGCACTGGTGGTGTCTGCAAATCCTCGGATTCCACAGGATGAACCTATGATAATTATAGCAGAGTAATGATTTATACAGTTTGAATATCCCTTATCTGAAATGCTTGGGACCAGAAATATTCTGTATTTTAGATTTTGGTGGGTGAGGATTTAAAAATTCTTACATTGAAAATATAGTGGAGATGGGACTCATTGATAAATACAAAATTCATGTATGTTTCATCTACACCTTATACACATCACCTGAGGATAATTTTACACCCAACGTTTTTGATAATGTTATGCATGAGGCACAGTTGGTGTACATTGAATTATCAGAAAGTGAAGGTGTCACTATCTTAAACATCAATATGGATTATTTTGGAGTATTTTGGAATGCTCAACATGTAGCTTGGTAGTGTGAACACTCTGCACCTACCCAAGCTCCTATGTGGACTAGACCATTTGAAACAGCAATGCTGCAGTCAATACAATCAAGGTATCTCTTACAACCCCTTTCAGAAGTTCTCTTTTGCAGAATAATTGTTGAAATATATGTATTGACTTTTCTGCCCCTAAAGAGGAGTCAAACATGCAAAGTTCCAACATTGTAGAAAGTATTGATGAGCATAAGCAGCAACAGCAGCTGTATGTGTATGTGTGTGGTTGTGTATCTGTACACATACATGCATTAATAAAGCTGTTAATCAAAATGTAAATGAAGGTATTTCCTCCCACAAAATATCAAAAGCTTCTGTTCCAGTGACATTTATGTATTAAATGATGAAAAGTAGACTGGAAACCTGCCAAGAATGGCACCCTGCAGTTTCATAGGAATCTCTAAGGGAGAAACCTTAAGCAAAATAATGCAATCTATTATCATTTTTCCTTCCTGCTGAGCCTTGATAATGTTAACTACAGATGCAGATTGCTGTGTTCTAATCTTTTTCTCAAGAAAACTTTTTTTGGCTCTATATCAATTTCAAATGAAAAGACGCTCAGTTAGAAAGTTTATTACTCACACTGAATATTAAAATGAGATATGTGCAGCACCATAAACTGTTAGAATTTCAAGATGATTCAAGCTAAAATGCACTAAAGGGTGGCATGTTTAAAATGAAATTAAAGTTGTGTTTGCTGTGCTGGGAAAAATTATGAGGTAAAAGTAGTTCATTTCGTTATTTTTCTTTGCATTGTAATTGAACATGTTTATATGCAAACATGAGAATGGGAGAAGTCCCAGCAGATTGGAGGAGGGCGAATGTGGTCCCTATCTTCAAGAAGGGAAAAAAGAACGACCCAAACAATTACCGTCCGGTCAGCCTCACATCAATACCAGGCAAAATTCTGGAAAAGATCATTAAGGAAGTGGTCTGCGAACACTTAGAAACAAATGCGGTCATTGCTAATAGTCAACACGGATTTACCAAAAACAAGTCATGCCAGACTAATCTGATCTCTTTTTTCGATAGAGTTACGAGTTGGGTCGATACAGGGAATGCTGTGGATGTAGCGTACCTGGATTTCAGTAAGGCCTTCGACAAAGTCCCCCACGACCTTCTGGCAAACAAACTAGTAAAATGTGGGATAGACAAAACTACGGTTAGGTGGATCTGTAATTGGCTAAGCGAACGAACCCAAAGGGTGCTCACCAATGCGTCGTCTTCATCTTGGAAAGAAGTGACAAGTGGAGTGCCGCAGGGCTCCGTCCTGGGCCCGGTTCTGTTCAACATCTTTATTAACGACTTAGACGAAGGGTTAGAAGGCACGATCATCAAGTTTGCAGACGACACAAAACTGGGAGGGATAGCCAACACTCCAGAAGACAGGAGCAGAATTCAAAACGATCTTGACAGACTAGAGAGATGGGCCAAAACTAACAAAATGAAGTTCAACAGGGACAAATGCAAGATACTTCACTTCGGCAGAAAAAATGGAAATCAAAGATACAGAATGGGGGACGCCTGGCTTGACAGCAGTGTGTGCGAAAAAGACCTTGGAGTCCTCGTGGACAACAAGTTAAACATGAGCCAACAATGTGATGCGGCTGCTAAAAAAGCCAATGGGATTCTGGCCTGCATCAATAGGGGAATAGCGTCTAGATCCAGGGAAGTTATGCTCCCCCTCTATTCTGCCTTGGTCAGACCACACCTGGAATACTGTGTCCAATTTTGGGCACCACAGTTGAAGGGAGATGTTGACAAGCTGGAAAGCGTCCAGAGGAGGGCGACTAAAATGATTCAGGGTCTGGAGAACAAGCCCCATGAGGAGCGGCTTAAAGAGCTGGGCATGTTTAGCCTGCAGAAGAGAAGGCTGAGAGGAGACATGATAGCCATGTACAAATATGTGAAGGGAAGTCATAGGGAAGAGGGAGCAAGCTTGTTTTCTGCTGCCCTGCAGACTAGGACACGGAACAATGGATTCAAACTACAGGAAAGGAGATTCCACCTGAACATCAGGAAGAACTTCCTCACTGTGAGGGCTGTTCGACAGTGGAACTCTCTCCCCGGGGCTGTGGTGGAGGCTCCTTCCTTGGAGGCTTTTAAGCAGAGGCTGGATGGCCATCTGTCGGGGGTGCTTTGAATGCGATTTCCTGCTTCTTAGCAGGGGGTTGGACTAGATGGCCCATGTGGTCTCTTCCAACTCTACTATTCTATGATTCTATGATTCTATGATGGAAGCAGGGGGAAACACTATATTTCACTACTATCTCAGTTTCCTAAAATCCATGAACTAATGAACTTGAGCAGCATCAATCCATGGCTGTGATCCTATGACTGAGGGTAAAGAATTTAGCATGAGAGACACAACTACAATGTTTCTGCCTTCACAGCCAAGACTGCTTCAATAGTGCACACACACACACACACACACCCAGGCTGGGTGAGGGGACTGATCATTGTGGAGACAGAAGACAATAGCAACTTCCAGAAGGTTTAACTCCACTTTATGTTGACTCAACTCCATTTTATGCTGGAGATGATAGATAGATAGATAGATAGATAGATAGATAGATAGATAGATAGATAGATAGAAGATAGATATCAGCATAAAGTGGAGTTAATCTTTTGCATGCCACTAAGAGGATGCTGGCAATATGTGAAGAAATTATCATAATTTTCTTCTCATGTATCATTGTGTGCTTTCTAGTAATTTATAGCTGATTGCAGTCCTAAGTGGACCAATCACAGGATTTATTCAGAAGAGATTTTCCTTTTCCTTCCTCTGAGGCTAAATGAGTGTGATTTCAGCAAGAAGTCAAATATTAGTCACCAGAGTCATAGGACCTTAGACTGGGATTCACCATGCATCATGGTGAATCTGGTGGGGCCCAGTGTGGGGCATGGGAAACACAGCACCCTGTATTTCCCGGCTTCCCTTTCACCCCATCCCACGGGAGGAAGTGTCCACTACCCAGCTCCCCCTTCCCCCGTTGTTGCCTATGCAATACGGGAAGCCTCCTGTGTTGCCAGTGCAGTGGCTTGCAATGCTCCCTCTTCACTTGTACCATGAAGCCCCTGCTGGAAATAGATCTACACCACGGGATGAGAGCCAGTGGCCTCCGTGCCACAAGTGAAGTAGGAGCATCATGCGACTAGCAATTTTGCACATCTGATGAGGTCGATAGCTTAGTGGCTACCATCCTCTAAATGTGATAACAATAGTATGAGGCTTGATCTAAGTTCTTTTGGTGGTGATATTTTTTAAAAACCTGCAATAAGATTTACAAAGGCCCCATCTAATCCCAAATGCTTGAAATATATCATCTTATTCTAAAGGATGTTCTGTTTCAAACTACAGGAAAGGAGATTCCACCTGAACATCAGGAAGAACTTCCTCACTGTGAGGGCTGTTCAACAGTGGAACTCTCTCCCCCGGACTGTGGTGGAGGCTCCTTCCTTGGAGGCTTTTAAGCAGAGGCTGGATGGCCATCTGTCGGGGGTGCTTTGAATGCGATTTCCTGCTTCTTGGCAGGGGGTTGGACTGGATGGCCCATGAGGTCTCTTCCAACTCTACTATTCTATGATTCTATGATTCTATGATTCTATGAATGTACTGCTATGGGGTTTTCTGCCTATGGATTATAAATTAGCTTAAAGATCTGTGTTTTGCTTTGGATAATTTTATACCAGTGATTGAGATTCTTTATTCCTGTTCTTGCTTCAAGAGACAGGTGAAAAAAAACTGGCCTCACATACAATATAACTAAGAAATAAGCTAGCTATTATGGCTATATAGCCTTTCTTGTGTTGTGACAAGTCATATAAAGTACTTCCTTTGCACATGTTCCCTTCAATGTATAGTTATGAGAACAGTATTGTGTACATAGTTGTGCTGTTCCTTGGATTGAGGTCTTGGCTTAAGGTTACACAGTACATCCAGATTTCTAGACTATCAACAGTGAATGCTCTAATTTTACATCATTCTGTGTTTTGGTGCTTACAAAGAATTATTTTCTGAAATTAGAACATTCAATACTCTTCGACAAGGAAGATATGGGTTTAAAGCTTGAAGTTAATAGAGATACCTCAGGCAAGCACGTATCTTTCAGCATTGTGTACTTTGCAAACTTATTACAAAGATCAGTTAAAATGGGATGAAGGGACAAATTGAAACTTAATCTACACAAGAGAGAGGTCCTCCTGTTCAGTCAAAAAACTGACCAGGGATTCAGCCAATGCTGGACAGAATTTAACTTCTTCTGAAAGCTTGGTGTATTTCTGGAGTCACCCCACAAGTTGAATTCTAAGGTTTTAGTGGTTTCAAAAGAATGCATTTGCATAATTGAAACTATAGTACCTGTTTTGTCAATTCCTGAAAATGTGAGATCTGGAGACAGTTGCCTTGATAACATCCCATTTGTGCAACAGTAACACATTCTACATGGGACTGCTTTTGGAAACTGTTTAAAACCTTGGGTGGCTCTAAAATGCTGCAGTCAGAATGCTGGCCATGGCTGGTTACTGGGAACACATTACCCCTTTGTTGTGATGGCTTCCACAAGCTACCAATTTGTTTCTGGAGAAAATACAAAGTGTTTGTCATGACTGGTAAAGCCATTCACAGCTTAGGTCAAGAATTTCTGAAAGATCAAATCTCCCCGTAAAAGATTGTGTAGGTTTTAAGATTCTTGGGAGAGGGATTCCTCCCAATTACACAACTCTGTTTAGCGAAGACACATGACGCAGTCTTTTCAGCACTGTTCCCAGGCTGTATAATTGTCATACCCAGGAGCAAGGATGACCCTCTTTCTATTATCCTTCTGCTGAAGGGGAAATGCCTTTAAATATAAACAGGCATTTGGGGACTAACTAGATACATAGAAGAGTCTTTTTATAGGATTTTTATAGGATTTGTTCTATAATTATGTTTCAAAACTATGTTTTACTGTTTCAATTAATGACATTTTAATTTGATTGCATATTTAATTGTGTGTTTTTTAAACTTTTGTCTCATTTTAGCCATACCTTGTTTTAATCTTGTTGTAAGAGAAAAGTAGTATAAAATCAATGAAATCAACCCAAGCATACTACTTCTGCTTTTCGCCAAGAAGGCTTAAGACAAGTAATCACTGTTCTGCAATCAAACAGCCACTATGGGTCCCACACAGGAGTAAAATGGAATATAAATTTAAAAATATAAATGATAGTATAAACTTATCAACCTGAAATGTACTATTTGCCTAGTTCTCTGTCTGGCATTAAAGGGGATGTCCAAAAAGAGTGGAAACAGGAGCTAAAATGTACTTTTTGAAACTGCAGTTCTAAACTGATCAACCAGGAAATAAAACATTGTTCTCAACTGGTCTGAGTTAATGCACTTGGGACTGCAGTGCCAGTGTGGGAAAACTGCTTATGCTCAAAAATGGCAAAGTTAAAGATCTTCAATCTGCAGAGAGAAAAACTCTTTGCGATGGCTTCATCAGTATGCAAGAAGCAACCAAGAAATATTGATCATGGCCACACACCAAAAAGGTTAACAATCATTAGAAAACAAATCTAACGAGACTTCAACAACTCCCAAGTACAGCATTAATTATCTGCACCCAAGGGAACCTTGTATGGATTGTTTCATTGTGGGTTTTTAGGAAGATAATAGGCAGAACACCTTTAAGTATATTGGTGAGGCAGTAAAGTGATAGATAGTCTGTCTCTTCCAAAGCCCTGTCCACTCACACCAATCAAGGTATGCACAGCCGAGCAGGCTTGCCTCTCTTTTCCTGCTACTTACAAACCATATTTATTTTACCTCCCATTGGTTTTAATTTGAAAAAAGTCAATGGCTTCTCTAGATTGGGTGTAAGTGAGGAATCTGATCTTCAGCTTACAAAGGAAACTTAGCATGCCTTGGCTCCAGCAGATACCAGTCTGTCTCTGTTTCACCTCTGTCCTAGATGCCAGTCAGAAGTATCACCAGAAGCAGAGTTTTCCATTGGTGTATAAAAACTCACCAGGCAGATCATGCCTCCATACTGGGAGATCTCCCATTCATTTGCAGATAGGGTTTCCAGTTTATGATCATCCCAGGCCCTGAGGCTTCCAAGGCAAAACCTGAGACGTAGGGACATTCCCTGGAATGTGTCCATAGAAGGGTGACTGAAATGATCAAGGATCTGGAGAACAAGCCCTATGAGGAACGGCTTAAAGAGCTGGGCATGTTTAGCCTGCAGAAGAGAAGGCTGGGATGAGACATGATAGCCATGAGGGGAAGTCATAGGGAGGAGGGAGCAGGCTTGTTTTCTGTTGCCCAGGAGACTAGAACGTGGAACAACTGCTTCAAACTACAGGAAAGGAGATTCCACCTGAACATTAGGAAGAACTTCCTCACTGTGAGATCTGTTCAGCAGTGGAACTCCCTCCCCCAGACAGTGGTGGAGGCCCCTTTTTTGGAGGCTTTTAAACAGAGGCTGGATGACCATCTGTTAGGGATGTTTTGAATGCATTTTCCCTGCTTATTGGCAGGGGGTTGAACTGGATGGCCCACGAGGTCTCTTACAACTCTATGACTCTATGATTCTAATGTAAATCAACTGCTATGTGTTAACTACAATTGCTCATAGCATGTTTACAAACACACACACACACATGTACCATAATATTCCAGTTTTTAAATTAAGACAAAAATCTTAGCTTAGGAGCTGTCCCCAAACTGCAGTGAAATGAGGGGATTGTTCCTTCCCACTTACATGTGGGAGAGAAAATAATTGTATAGTCGTCTCCAGAAGGCACCACCTCAAATATTAGATTCAGCTTAGAAAGTCATTCAGGCTTACTATTTAAAATAAAACTTCTTGGTGGCAAGAGCAGTTCAAATGTGGAATCAACTGTCTTGGAAGATGGGAACTTTCCTCTGCTGAAGCTTTTTAAAATAGAGATTGGATTACCACAGCTCAGATTATGCTTTAATTATGGAATAATGTACAGGCAGAGGGTTGGACTACATGACTGTTGAAATCCCTTCCAACTCTATGATTCTATGTGCAGAGTTGACAAGTAGATAACACAATAAAATCTGTTGAATTAATTGCAAAGAAAACATAACTGACAATTTCATGATAGAAAATACCAGCTGAGATGGATCCGAAAAAAAGGGAATCAAATGTTATCAAATGCCATTTGCAAAACCTGGGTTATTATTAAATCAATTCATAAAGACAAGAAAAATTGCAATGTTTCCATGTGGTATCTTTCTAATATAATAAAAAGCACCCACAAAAATAAATACCTAAATAAATGCTTTGGGGAGGGATAGAAAGAGGCCCTGAGAGTTATGAAATGCAGTAATAAGCTTTTTCGGAGAAATTCCCACTCTTATCTTTAAAATCTTCTACAAAAGATGACAGAACTGGGGCATGTGTTACGAAGAACTGCAAAAATATCAGATTGTGCTGGTTAGCCCTGAGGCTAAAAAAAGCACACAAAGGGGGCCTGGTATCGCAGTTCGAACATGCATGCACTGTGTATTAATTTTACATCCACTTTGACATTAAATGCACAACAGCATCAAAGGTCTATAACTGAATTGAGGACGCTCCGTGGGCAAGTCTGCAGGATGCAGATGCCTTCAGCAGTGGCCTGGACAGAAATACTCCATGAAAGGTTACTTTTAAAATGTGGCATCTCACAAGACTATCCTTTGTTGATATTCACACACACACACACTTTTTAATGTCCTTTCTGGACTGCTTATGAGCTTCCCTGAATAGTAACCACAGTAATATCTGATTATGTCAAAGTGGGCAACATCTCAAATGTAATTAACTGTTTCAGTCCAAACTTTCGTATCATCCAAAACACCCACAGTCCCAATGCTGGGTGGGGCTAATGGTATCTACTAGGCATGAGCGATCCATGAAAAAAATGGTTCTAAACTCGCTTCTAAAGTAGGGGGCGCTGGCGCTTCGTTTCAGAAACTACTTCTGAAATTTGGCCCCAAAAAGTTTTGAAGCTTAAGAATATTCGGAATATTCAAATTAATTTGTTGGTGGCGTACGCGCATGCGCAGTGGCCAAAAACAGCACTGGGGGGAATTTTACAAAACTCTCCCACCCTCATTTTTGAGCTATCTTCTTCAGACTTGGTACAGTGGTAGAACACATTTAACACTGCTAGCTCACCAAAACTCAGAATGTTTCCCTTATCCTCTGATTTTTGGTGAAATTTCATAGTTTTTATAATAAACAATTTTTTAATAATTGGGGAAATCTGTTCCTGGTTTGAAAGTCTTATTTCCTGTTTCATTGGGTTGTCTTTACTTTGAAAGTCATTATTCTAATACAGAAACTTTGTTTTTGTGGCTGAAACTTTGTTAAATTGGTGGACAGTGTCCCAGGAAAACATAATGTGCTCCATGTCCCTTGCGCAAAGACAAAGTTCAGGCAGTGTCATAAATTTTGCCATGTTTTTATGACAGAACCAATTAGGAAATGACATTTGTCACCCAGGAACAGAAATCATAGTACACCATCAAATCATTCCTGACAGATGGCCATCAGCCTCTGAATAAGGAAATCAGTTCCTGGTTTGAAAGTGCTATTTTCTGTTTCATTTGCTTTTCTGGGGCTGAGAGTGTGTGACTTGCCCAAGTGGGTGGCTGAGTGGGGAATCAAGCCACAATCGGAGTCCAACACTCAAAACTCTCCCTCCCTCCCTCTCCCTCTCTCTCTCTAAACTTCTCATACCTTCCAAGAATTCACATACCGTATGAAAGTTTGGTCAAGATGGTCAGAGGAGGGCAACTAAAATGATCAAGGGTCTGGAGAACAAGCCCAATGAGGAGCGGCTTAAAGAACTGGGCATGTTTAGCCTGCAAAAGAGAAGGCTGAGAGGAGACATGATAGCCATGTATAAATATGTGAGGGGTAGTCATAGGGTGGACGGAACAAGCTTGTTTTCTGCTGCCCTGGAGACTAGGACGCAATGGAACAATGGCTTCAAACTTCAGGAAAGGAGATTTCACCTGATCATCAGGAAGAACTTCTTCACTGTGAGAGCTGTTCGGCAGTGGAACTCTCTGCCCCAGAGTGTGGTGGAGGCTCCGTCTTTGGCGGCTTTTAAGCAGAGGCTGGATGGCCGTCTGTCGGGGATGCTTTGAATGCAATTTCCTGCTTCTTGGCAGAATGGGGTTGGACTGGATGGCCCATGAGGTCTCTTCCAACTCTACTATTCTATGATTCTATTATTCTAAGTGAGGACAAAAAGGAGTGGGGAATGTTAAGAGGAGAGGGGGCCTAGGACATCTGGGAATTGTAGTTTTAAAGCAGGCATAGTACTATTGGAGAAACGTCTGCTTCAGCCCAATGCTTTTATAAATGGGGAAAATTCAGAGGCTTTGTTCTGCTTCATTTTTAAAGCTATTGGGATGAAATTTGCCACAATCGGAGCAAATATTAATTACTCTTTACCTATCAAGTTTCATAATGTTTGACCCATCCACTGATTTCTTGGGAATTTTAAAACATTTTTAAAAAAGTCTACGATAACAATGCCCTGCCTCTCCCTCCCTCTTCCTTCCACCCTGATTGGCTGAGAGGCATGCCAACATGGCTTCACCTCTCAGTGGGGCTACAGCTACACCGAAGACATCCGAGACAGACAAAAAAAAATGCCTTTTGATTCAAATTCTTAATATTAGGAAGGCAGTGAGCTGATGTGTCAAAACTCACTTCAAAAGTGCTTTAGATCTGAATTTGATACAAATTTAACGGGGATACAAAAAATTCACCCAACCCTAGTATCTACAAGCAAAATGACAAAAAAAGTCAAACCTTTCCTGATCCTGAATTAGAAGAATTGCCCCCTTTTTATGAAAGGAGTCCTGTCTAGGGATAAAGTAAAGCAGATATGATTATTGTTTGCACATCTAACCCAGTCATGTATAAAATACAACATGAAATCCAATGTTTACAACAAAGTAGGTGACAGAAGCTGAACTTTCTTCTCCTGGCCTAGCGCACACTATTTTTTTTCAGTCTAATTTTGATACTGTTCTTGACAGAAAGCAACATAATCTTTGAAAAGTCAAACCATGGTGAGTCCACTCAATTTCTTTCACCAGGATGCCCATGACATACTTGAGGTGCAGAGGCAAAGGCAATCCTCTTCACCCATACCCAACCAAGCTATCCTGGCACATGAAACAGAAAATCTCACTAACACCTCTTCCTATAGTGGTCAAGATTTGCTTCTAATTGCAGGGCTGGCCTTGCCTTCCATTTCCTGCTTTGTAAATTGAATGGGATGGTAGCTCACTCGTAACATGTGTAAGAGTGGTGATGGGGGATTCCCATTCATTCCTATGACTATAAAGCTTGGGCTTTATAGTCCCAAGATTCCATCCTATCTTCTGTGCAAATTGAATTATTTTATTAGGCACATTACATTATCATCTCAAAATACCAACCTTTTGTTTCCTTTTTGAGATTTATTGCCATTTCTACTCTTTTTTATGCTGATGGACAACATGTGCAGCAAAACTTGTAATTATATATGAGAAATAGGACTTACTGCACAAAATCCTTCACCCTAAAAATAGTCACAAGATAATTTATGGCACTGAAATAAACCCATTTAGATATCTAAATGCAATTTACAGAATCAGAAAATTGCAAGGTATATTTGCCAATATCTGCTTCATCATTAAACTGTTTTGTACTGTTTCTACTGCTGTTTCTTCAGCTAAAGATCACTCAGCAGATTGGCAAATTAATTGAAAACATGTTAAAAAAGCACAAATAATCAAGAGTGATCTAATCATTTAGCAAATTATTTAACTAAGCAAATTGATTTTCTTGAAGTTATTGAAAGATTTAAATTGACAAAAACTGGAAAATATACTTTGTGATAATATTTGATTGTACATTTTACATAAACACATATAGTTTTCATAAGGAATATAAATATTATTTTTGTGTTATCATTTTATCCCGAATCCTGTAGAACACATGTGTCAAAAGCCCATGGACCAAATCTAGCCCACCTTGTCATTTTATGTAGCTCTCCAGATGCTGGACTACAACTCTTGTATTCCTCACTATTAGACATCATGATCAGAGATTATGGGAGTTGTGATACAATAACATCTGTTCTGTTAAATCAGAATAGTGGGGTTTAAATTCAGGTGCAAGTCTTGTGGATATGATGTCTGTCTTGAAAATGTCCTTTAACCTTTCCTCAACTTCAGAGCCACAAGTGCTGTTGACTTTCAGTTCCCATTATCTCCAGTGTGCATGGCAGATAATCAAAGGTGATGGGAGTTGTCATTCAATAACATATGGGGATCCACACTGGGTAAAAACTAAAGAGCACTGACCGTTATGTAAAAAATTGTAGCTGACTCTCTGTATCCACAGATTCTTCGTCCACGTGTTTAATAGTCCTTTGAAGGCAACCATCAGGCTGATGTGGCTTTGCATGAAAATGAGTTTGACACCCCTGCTGTAGAGTATCATGATACCCTGAATCTTAGAGGTAGGAGTGCAGTCTGCAAAAGATCCTGGCCAGGGACCTGCTTCAAGATATGGGAGTCATGATATATATGAAGCCTATAAGTGAGGACACTGGTAATTTGGAGATTGGGTAGTCATTGTAATATGCCTTCAAGTCATTTTCAACTTAAAGCAATCCTTGACCAGCTATTTTCTGGGGCTCAGAGTACATGACACAGCCAGGGTCACCAAGTGGGTTTCCATGGCCAAATGGGTAGTCAAGTCTGCTCTCAAGAGACATAGCCCAACATTCAAACCACTAAACCATGCTAGCTTTCAGTAAAACTGACAGGACACTCTGCTCTATCTCTCCTTGTTGCTAGCATCAATTGTGTTTGGCAGATACTCCACCAGTGGCTTGGTTCTCTAGTGAAAAGAATGGAGGCCAGTAAATTGAAATGAATCCTGGTGAAAATAAGACTTTGTGGAATGGTGGCTTCTAGGCTAGGAACTGACCAAGCAGCTGCCCTAGATGGGTTAACATTCTGCCTATGGAGGCATATGTTTAGCTTGGAGAAAAATCTGGCTCCACTCTGTCACTAGATGCACACGATGGCTGAGAGTGACTAGGGCCAGTTTCCGCTGATCTGCCAGCTATGATCTTCCCTGACCACAGGGGTTTCAGGAACTAGTAACCTCTCAAAGAGACCATAGCATGATATCTTGGCCTGTACTTGAAGATAATACAGAAACATTAGCAAAATGCAGCAGCTAGACTGTTAACTGGAACATCAGTATAACACCAATTTTACAAGAATCGTACTAGCTACTAACACACTTCCAGTCTCAACTCAAGGTGTTGACAATGACATTTACAGCTCTAAATGGCTTGAAACCTTGATAATCGAAGGAACACTTTCTCCTATATTTGCCTGCTGAGAGACTCAGATTTACTGGAAAGACTCATCTTTGTGTACCACTAGTAGGAACTAGGGCTGACAAAGTTAAAACTGGACAGTGTTCCTCCGCTTCTAATGGTTGTATAGGAGAGAGAATTTCAGCAGATGCTGCTTTATATCTGGTAATGGAGCCCTCTTCAATATTCAGAGCCAGCATGGTTTAGGTGTTTGAGTGTTGGACTTGGGACCATGCCACACTACACTGTAATACAGCTATTATTCCACTTTAACTGCCATGACAAAATTCTGTGGAATTCTGGAGTTTGTAGTTTATTGAGGTGAGGCCCAAGCATTCTCTGGATGACAACACTAAATGATCTTCCCTAAACTGCAGATGCCAGGATGTAAAGATGTCCTTGCCAATGTTTGTTTTGTGTCATGTTTTCTTTGTGACTAGATAATTTAGGCAATAAAATCCTTTGCATAAAATTATATTTTTCAGGTATAGGTACTTGAACAAACAAGGTATTTTCTTCTATGTGCAAACATAATTACATTGAATGGAGATTTCCCTATAGAAAGAGAGGTGGAATTCAACAATTTGTTCATTTGTTCATAAAGACTCTGTAGAGGCCAAGGGGTCATAAAAGACTGAGAGATATTAATAAAGAAGATCATCTTTTTTACAGCTAGATAACATTGAAAGTTTAGGTTTCAACCTAAGACAATTGCATGGAACATAGCCTCAGTATTTTTCATCTAGTGTTTTAAACAATAGGAATGGCTTAGCTGAATGAATAATTTGGTAAGGAATATTATTTATATGTAATAGTTCTAAGCTCTCTAGAAAAAACCTTGGACAGTTCACACCAGTTCCCATTTTGTCTTCTTCAAAACACATAGGTTTCTGAATTCTGAATTCTGTTTTATCTTCACAATGCTATAATGCAGGTAGGCAGCCCATGCTAGTGACCATTCAAATTCAGATGTTCACTATGATATATTTGCTTTGATATATTCTACATCACACTCTCTCTAGTGCCCCCTCGTGGCTTCCACCTGGATAATGGAACAGTCCCTTAGTTTCTTCAAATGGTGACAGTCAGAATAGAAATATATTGAATAACCAAGCAAGAATTGGGACTGTGTTTATATGTGAGAAATAGACATTTTTTTAAAAAGTCAAATATTTTGGTTCTTTCTCAACTCTGTAGAAAGGTATCAATTTATCAATTACCTTTAATTGAGAGTTTCAACATCAAGGCCTTAGAGAGCTTTCCTTAATCCGAACTTGGTGTTAATGCACCTGCAGGAATAATCACCTTGCTAGTGATAAAGTAATAGCAGCAGCAGAAACTGCAGATTACTCTTGCTGGTACTGAGTGCTCAACACAGCTGGATTCTGACCTATTTCTAAGTCTCTAGACTTTCTCCAGCAGAGATAGACTTATGCTGTATTTCATGCTGCTATCCCTGGTTCTTGACAACTCCCTAGTAGGTTTTCAATTTAGATGGTTTTTAATTAGGACAAGCATTCAATAGGAAGTAGGACACACAGACCCCACGGGTCCAATGGGTTTTGAGGCTCTAAATTACAGATAATAGACTGTTTTCAGACTTGAAGGGAAATGTGTTTAGGACTAGGCTTGAGCACAATGCTGATAAAAAATGCCACAATTTTCTTAGCCATGGGAGCAAACACAAATGTAGAACTTTCAGGTCCAATAAGTTCAGAAAAAACATGCGGTATGGGAATTTCTAGACTGAACCTTTTTTATTATGTGGTGTGTGGTGGTCATTAGAGTTGGGCCCGAATCCTGTTTCATCTGTTTCTTTCATGGTTTTGTACCGTTACATCAATTTGGATGGCTTGGAACAGTACAACCCCCTCTGAAATGAAAGAAGCAGTGAAATGGAAAAAGGGGAGAATGGTAGCCATTTGGTTGGCTGATTTTTGGTGCTTGGCTGTAGGCAGTGGCTGGCAGGGCATACAGCCAAGTGCCGGGCACTCGACGCTCATAGGCCTGGATCGAAGGGCCTACAGTCAAGGGCCAAGCACTTGACACTCGTAGGCCTGGCAGGCAGGGCATATGAGCCATTGAGTGCTTGATGCTCATAGGCCCTGCCTCCTGGGCCTACGAGCATTGAGTGTTCAGCTGTAGGCCCTGCCTGCCAGGTGTACGAGCATCGAGCACTCCGTGGCTTGTAGGCCCAGCTCACAGGGTCTAAAATGGAGTGCCGTACACTCAAAGCCCCTAGGTCCTGCGTGCCAGGCCTATGAGCGCTGAGCGCTCGGCTGTGGGCCTTGCCTACTGGGGTCTACAAGCATTGAGCACTCAACGGCTCATAGGCCCATCTCACAGGGCCTACAGTCAAGTGGTGAGTGCTCAACACTCCTAAGCCCTGCCTGCCGGGCCTAGGAGCATCGAGTGCTCGACGCTTGACTGTAGGCCCTGCGAGCCAGGCCCAAGAGCATCAAGTACTTGATGCTCGTAGGCCTGGCAGGCAGGGCCCAAAGCCAAGCCCCAGGCCCACTCGAATGTAGGCCCTGGCTGGCAGGCCCTGGCACTTTGCTGCCCAAGGCCAGGAAAATCTTTGTATTTTCAGACCTTGGGTGAAAAAGCTCATTCATATAGGCGCCCATTTCTGTAAGCGGGGCCATACGAATAGTATAAATAGAAACAGGTAGTCATTCAATACAAATGCACAAGACTAGTAGTTATATATTTCTTTTCTGTAAAAAGATTTTCTATGTACAAGAACTTCTAATATGTAGTACAGGGTTGCCAGATCAAGACTATTTCAGCCTTAGATCACCATTATACACTGCCCTATATCCCAGGATCTGATCCCAGATGATCTGCTTTAAACTGGATTGTATGAGTCTCAATTGCCAGATAGTCTGGGATAAGAAGATAATCTGGGATCAGATCCTGGGATATAGGGGCAATGTGGAATTGGCATGAGATCACAAAAGAAAAACCAAAGACTTGGGGACTTATGAAGACACAGAAGGTGGACTGCAATTGTTTTGCAAGTTTCCTGTTACAATTAGCACCCCCCAGAATATGTTATTAAGCATGATGAATATTAGGTATCAACCACAACTACCTAGAGTAGTCTGTTCAATCACAAACATCTTGTGTAACTAATGAAGACAATGCATACATCTTTTTCAAGGAATATTCCCTGGAATTTCTTCCCCTTGTTGATGTGTTGGAAAAGAAGTATCATGCCCTGATATCTGGGGACCCTAGCGTGGTAGTATGTAATAATCTCCTCACCATTTAAAATTGTTGCACTATGTGATATCTCTGAATACATAGTTTCATTCTAAATCTATTCAATTCTATATGGTGCTGGAATCAATTTAACCAACCAGTTATCAGAAAACTAAAAATTTTGTTGAACGTGCTGCAACTTACCTGTATAGGTTGTTATGAAATTTGTTATAGGAAGACAAAGTAATCAGACCACCCCATGCAGCAGACAAAGAGAAAAAGATTTGAGTGGCAGCATCCTTCCACACCTAAAAAAATGTCCAATGGAGATTATTAGTGAAAACTTCAACAAATGTTCTACAAAGGTAAATAGGTAACTAATAATCTGGACTGTGATTCAAAGGAGTTATCTAAGATTCCATATGTAGATTGGGCCCAGTTAACTAGGCAAACCAGATAGACTCAGGAAGCAGAATTTAGGGGAATTATTGAAAGCAAGAACGTGTGGCTTTCAAAAATATAGGACATAGCAAAGGAGTTCTGCTTCAGTATGGACACAACACTGATAAGTTGCTTTCTAACAATGTCATCAGATGAGTCATTTTCAGCATCGTAGGATGCTTTCACTCCGGCTGAACCATGAACCCTGCCACCACCCACTGATGCAGGCTCATTTCTGATGGGGCTCCATCGTTTGAGGCTCCATAGCTCAACTGGAGTGCAAACATCCCATGATGCTGTGCCAGGAACATGGGAGACTTCCATGTTCCATTGCAAATCACGGGGCCAGCTCAGGGGGAAGCTGTGCAGCGATGCTTCCCCATGTGTGATGGATAAGTGCTCTTGTGGGCGAGGTGGGTCACCAGGATTTCCCCCCTGCCCTGCCGATTCTCCATGGAGGCTGATGAATCACCCACGGGGACCTCATCAATATGATGAGGTCCTAAATGTTACTATGGCTGACATATACAATTGTATACTGTGATTGGGCTCCTGGTATCATTCATTGCTTAACTATAGGAAAATAATGGGGATCCTTTAGACCAGGAGTAGGGAAAGCATTCTCCCAATCCCTTTTTGACCCAACAAATCCTCCTTGAGTTCTACTAAGTTCCAGCCCTACTACCACCATTTTGAAAATATTTTTCTGTGAATGATCACCTGAATAAATGACAGGGATAAATGCAAGATACTTCACTTCGGCAGAAAAAATGGAATGCAAAGATACAGAATGGGGGACGCCTGGCTTGACAGCAGTATGTGCGAAAAAGACCTTGGAGTCCTCGTGGACAACAAGTTAAACATGAGCCAACAATGTGATGCGGCAGCTAAAAAAGCCAATGGGATTCTGGCCTGCATCAATAGGGGTATAGCATCTAGATCCAGGGAAGTCATGCTCCCCCTCTACTCTGCCTTGGTCAGAACACACCTGGAATACTGTGTCCAATTCTGGGCACCACAGCTGAAGGGAGATGTTGACAAGCTGGAAAGTGTCCAGAGGAGGGCGACTAAAATGATTAATGGTCTGGAGAACAAGCCCTATGAGGAGCGGCTTAAAGAGCTGGGCATGTTTTGCCTGCAAAAGAGAAGGCTGAGAGAGACATGATAGCCATGCATAAATATGTGAGGGGAAGTCATAGGGAGGAGGGAGCAAGCTTGTTTTCTGCTGCCCTGCAGACTAGGACGCAGAACAATGGCTTCAAACTACAGGAAAGGAGATTCCACCTGAACATCAGGAAGAACTTCCTCACTGTGAGAGCTGTTCGGCAGTGGAACTCTCTCCCCCAGACTGTGGTGGAGGCTCCTTCTTTGGAGGCTTTTAAGCAGAGGCTGGATGGCCATATGTCGGGGGTGCTTTGAATGAGATTTCCTGCTTCTTAGCGGGGGGGTTGGACTAGATGGCCCATAAGGTCTCTTCCAACTCTACTATTCTATGATTCTATGATTCTATGATTCAAGAGCACAATTTGAAATGCCACTTTGTCTTTATGCACTCCTCCCCAAATCTCTCAAATTGGCTAAAGTGTGTTGCCATTGAAGAATATCACCTTATCAGAAAAAATCAGGTAATCAAAGTCTGGTTCTTTTTCCTGTGCCTGGTAAGTTTGAGGATACATATTTGGCTGATAATTGCAATTCTGTGGTCTAGAGTGGAACTTTGAGAGAAATATTGTTCTTTATCACCGTTGCCCACCACTTTTCTAGCCTTCTAGATATTTTGGATCACAATTACTAGAATCCCTTACCACTGGCTATGTCAGATGGGGCTTCTGGAAGCTGAAATCCAAAATATCTGGATTTCTTCTGTAATCAAGCCTAGGGTGGGAGATTTATGAAACATACATCCAAATCCAACCAGTAGAGTCACTGAAACAATTGAACTTACGTGTTCACTTACCAAATTCCCATTGATTAAACTGGTGTACTCTAACCAGGACTAGCAATTATATTTCAGCCAAGAACACATCTCAGCATGAATTGATATGATTAAGAAGATCATGTTTATTCACAAGAACTATCAAAGTGGAATGATATTCTCACTAATTATTCATAGAACAATGTTGGGGTTTTGTAATCAAGTAATAGTCTTGGTCTGCATATGATGTGGGCTGAACATATTAATATTGTTTAAATCGGTTCTTCCAAAACTTTGTTCTTCTAGATGTTTTGGACTTGTATTCCCAGAATTCCCCATTCTTGGTCAAGCTAACTGGGGCTTTGGGAAGTTGAAGTCCAAAACAGCTGGTGGACCAAAATTTGAGAAGCACTGATTTAAACCAAGGTTAGCCTAAAATCAATGGTATCTATTCCTTTTCAAAGTTGCAGCACCAATGTACAGTTGCAATTAAACAGTGTTTCCTTCATGCTTAATTAATTTTCCCTTGATGTCGAAGAGTTTATTATTTCAGATATTTACATCATGGCTTTCAGATTTAACAAAAGTTCCCCATTCCAAATGAAATACAAAAACTTAATTCAAAAGAGGATTCAATATAAAAACACAATGCAATATCAATACATTGATTAGATAAATAAAATCAATATGATAAGATAAAACAGCAGAAAGCAACAATGTATTTATCACCCAGAGTTGACATCACTGTCAAAGAAAAAACAGTCCTAAAACCCATCCAGGTTGATAAATCTCAGGAGAAGAAATGCTTTCATGGGAGCACCATCATGCAGAAGATCTTTAGATCACAACCTTCCTAAATTCCAAATCTCTAAATATCATCTGAACAATTGTGATGGTTCCTATAGGATAAGTAAGTCCTTTAGTGCCTCAAGCCTTGGATATAAAATTCTGTAATAATGAAAACTAGTGAATTATAGTGGACTAAAGCCAGTGGAGATGTTTTCAGACCACTCCAATCCCCAATTCATCATAATAATCTTTCTACCCTATTTTGCTCAAGTTGAGGCTTCCAAGTTTTACTGGCCTTCAAGATATACTTTTTAAAACCAATTAGTTTCAAATATCTTTCCCTTAATAGTTTAATTGTGCTGTGTGTGTGCATGTGTGCATGCACCTTCAAGTTACTCATTAATTTATGATGACCTCATTAATATAATTTTTTCTTAGGCAGACCTTAGAGGTGGTTTGGTAATCTTCCACCCAAGTGCCAATCACTCAAGTTCTCCCACCCAAGTACAATCTCCCACCCAGGCCTGTAGCCAGGAGTGGGGGGGGGGGGTTAGGGGTTCAAACCACCCCCGAAATTTTTCAGGTTAAAACAAAACCTGGTTTACTCATGAATTTTAACTGGTTAACCAAATCCCCATGCTAAGTCTATGAGACGCAAAAAATTAAGAGTCCCTCCAGGCACTATCTCAAGCAGATATTGACAAGCCTGTAGTCGGGGGGGGGGGGGGGAGGTAAGGGTTCAACACACACACTGTGATGTCTCATGGGTCTCAGAGTTCTGATCCTAGCGCCATCATGGATAATGATGACGAAAACATGGGTTTTCTGCCGTCTCAGCAGGAGATGGATTTCTTCCAGATGCCTGTTGTTGACGAATCTACCCAGGACTTAATTAAAAGGGACCTTGAACAGATTTCTCCTAGTGTCTCCCCTCCCTTTTCGAGGAGGAATTCCTATACTGCAAGTCGGGGCCAGAAGGAAATAAGGAGGAGAAGCCTCAGATTAGCAGCTAAACAAGACGATAATTAGCTATGTTTCCCCTGGGAATTTCTAGGGAGGAACGCATCTGGAGGAAGATGTGTTTCGCTTCTCTTTCCCTTGGGAAAGGAAGCTCTGGACACCTGCTTTGCAGGAAGATTGAACTTGGTTAAAAGTGCCCGACACGGTGGATTCTGTGTGGAGTCAACTGATCAACTTCAGGAGTAACATCGGCTCCATTTCTAGTGTGAACTACGTTAAGTCTGCAAATCCAGTTACCTTGCCTTGTTGTGCCTTGATTTGCCTTGTCGAGTTTTCAAGAACTATCTAGTCTCGTTTCCAGCCTTGGATTTTTGTCTCCAGTATCTAGCCTTGTTTCCAGACCTCGCTTTGGACTTATTTTGAACTTCAGAATTATCTTGGATGTTTTCCCCACTCTACTTCTTGGAAGGAGAGTGTGTTTCGGTTTTGGGATTATAACTTTGAACTCTAATATTACATATTGGACAAAATATTTCTGGACTATATTTGACCTTATCTGAAAGGTCTATTGCTGGACTATATTACCTACTTGTTTTTATCTTATTATTACATTTCTTTAATAAAGATATTAGATTGTATTTGGCCTCCGTGTCTGGTTCTTAGTGCTCCACTGCCTGGGCGTGACACACACACACACACACACACACACACACACACACCCTGAAATTTTCAAAAACCCCTCCGAATTTTTTTTTTCTGGCTATGGCCCTGCTCCCACCCACTTGGCAGTCTCCCACTCAAGTCCTAATTATGGCTGATCCTGCTTAATTCTCAAGATCAGACAGGTGCTGGTGCATTTAGAGTATTGGTCTGAAAATATTTTGAAGATTTTTATATGACTATCATTATTAAATAATCCTGGTCAGTATTGAATTTTCTATTGCTGTTTATTAAATATTTCTGTTAATGCCTCATTTTAAAGAAATCTTGTAAGTGCAATGTCCTTCCTTTTAAAAAAAGGTTATTGCTATGTGCCTTCAAGTTGTTTCTAACTTCTGTTCTGGCCACCTTAAGGCAAAGGGGTTCCTTGGCAGAGCAGGTTTGTCTTTGCCTTCCTTTGAAGTTAAAAGAGAGTGACTTGCCCAACAGGTTTCCAAGGTCAAGTAGGGATTCGCTATAAAATAGTTTGTTGTTACCGGAACTAGACAGTTATTGGTGCGCTCCAGCAATGCTTATCTATTGAGTTATATACACATTTAATCATGACTAACAGTATCCCCACAAAGCTCAGGTGCTATCTACTGTAATGTAAAATCACTAGATTTTGCATTATAGACCGACAAGTGACCAAGTGATTTTTTCACTCAGACCCTTCATTCCATCCAGCACACTGCATGCATAAGGGGCAAAAATAGCCTGAGGACAATTCAGCATATTTATGGTCGTGTTGCATATTCTTGCACATAGAGTTGATGTTGCCCACCAAAGCATGTACCAAAGGGAAGCAAATAATGAATTTTATAAAAGTCTAGTGTAAAAATGCATAACAATTAAGTCATAAAAGATAGCATGAAGCTAACACAATATTGTTCCTACATCTATGTTAGCTTTTCTGATGTACAGCAAATAATAGGTTCGTATGAGTTATTCACCCTATTAGAGTGCTAGAACTGGAATTATAAGCCCACCATAGCATCAGTTAGTTTCTCCCACTTAGGTGTGATGAAGTACCAGATTCCAGCCCCGGCTCCTGGAAGGGTTACTCCTCTGAAGAGCAGGATGATAAGCACTACATAAGGGAATGTAGCAGTAAAATACACCACCTAAAGAGACCATACATAGACAAAGAATTACTCACTGGCATTGCTCTTGTAAGTAGCGTTAATGCCTTACTGTCTAAAATAAATCATTACATATGCAGAGAGTCAATGATATTGAGACTTATAGAGATAATAGGATTATCAGTTAAACAGGTCTTCATGAGTGTAATGCTTAACCAAACAGATCTTGATAAAGCATTAGCAGAGCAGACATCTTATGCACCAGATCATCAGCCTTTATTGACACTTAATAATACCAAGGCTATGATCTTTATAATGTATATACTTGGGATTAAGTTCAGCTGAGCCTACTTCAAAGCAGGCATACATAAGATTGAACTATAACATAACTTTGTTGTGTTGTGGTGTTTGAGGTTAACAGAACTATTGCATCACACTGTTATGACTGGGATCCATAATGTGACTACATAATTTAATCATACTTCATAGTCAAGTATGAAGATATAAATACACTTTATACATGTATGCTAATCTTTTTTTAATGTGGTTCTGTATCCTTAAATCTAAAAGGATAGGAATTGTAGAAGGCATGCCATGAAAAATCCACACATGAAAAGCAAGCACTTAGAGCATAACAAATACAGTATGCGTATCAATGTACCGTCAACTTTTCTTCAGCTGCATGTGAACTGACAATTGTCATGATAGTATCACATTTCTCAATAAGCTATTAAGCACTAAATATTTAGTACAATGTGTAAACCACCAATGGATCTTTAAACTTAAAATTTGATCTGAAGAAAGATATCCACTTACTTTTCCTGAAGTCTTTATTCCTTTAGCCAGGGAGGCATAAACAATTGCCCAAGCCAGAAAGAGAGCCAGTGCTAAAGGCCACCTGATTTCACCAGGATATTCAATCCCTGCAGAGATTTTCAACACGTGGTACCTGGTGGTTAAAATGTCAGTGTGGGTCATTGTGGGCTACATTCTAAAGTGCAGTCATCATTTTTATCAAGTTAAATATAATTCTAGTATTCTATAAGTACTGCAATGTTGTTATTTTTTAACTTTTGTATCATAACTTTAAAAAAAACACACTGTATACTTCACAGCTGTAGAGGCCCAATAGAAATGTGTTATTTTCAGAAAAATGTGGAGTTTATAACAGACATTAAATATAGGCAAAAGAACCTATAAGCAAATAGACAGAGATTACTTTAATCTAGAATGTCTGATTTAAGTTCTTACTGTTTAACATGAATAAAGAGTAAAGCCTTGTGGAAGTTGCTCTCTCAAGCAGGATGATCGCAGAGCAAGGTTTTGCGGATGAATGGTTTAAGTATTGTATATTGTATTGTTTTAAATGTATTTATTGTATTATGCTAAATTGTTTAATTGTTTTAATTGCTTATATTTTGTCTTTTGTATTGTATATTAGCATTGAATCTTGCCAGACTGTGAGCCACCCTGAGTCCCTTCAGGTGAGAAGGGCAGCACATAAATGATGGAAATAAATAAATAAATAAATAAATAAGTGGAGCTGTTTCTCACAATGCTACACAAAGAAGGGGATAGTTCATTTTTATAAGAATTCAGTTACAGTATCAATGGATATGTTGACCCATGATTTTTGGGTTGATATTTTGGACTAAAATGCTAGACTTATAAGCCAATATATATAATAAAAGGAAGAGCTCACTGTTGAATAATAATAATAATAATTAAAAAAATCTTTATTTATACCCCGCCACCATCTCCCCGTGGGGACTCGGGGCGGCTTACATGGGGCAGAGGCCCAAACAACATAGGACAAAACATAGGCAACATAATACAAATCACACTATAAAAAGATAAAACAGTAATACAATATATCAATTAAAACAAAAATACAGCATAAAAAATGCATTTAAAACACATAAATGGCAAAATCGTAATAAATACAGGATAGTTTATTTAAAAAAACCCTCTGGGGCTGATTAATTAATGACTGTATCTCGAAAGGCCTGCCGAAACATCCAAGTCTTCAGTTGTTTCCTGAAGGAAGGTAGAGAGGGAGCCAACCTAATCTCCCTGGGGAGGGAGTTCCAGAATTGGGGGGCCACAGCCGAGAAGGCCGTCTCTCTCGTCCCCACCAAACGCAGTTGTGAGGAGGGTGGAAGTGAGAGAAGGGCCTCCCCGGAAGATCTCAGCGATCGGGTGGGTTCATAGGGGACGACACGGTCACGAAGATAGGCAGGTCCCGAACCGTTTAGAGCTTTATAGGTAATAACCTGCACCTTAAATTGGGCCCGGAATATAATCGGCAGTCCGTGGAGCTGCTTGAACAGGGGGGTTGAGCGCTCCCTATAAGCATCTCCAGTTAGTAACCTGGCTGCCGACAGTTGTACCAACTGCAATTTCCGGACCGTCTTCAAGGGCAGCCCCACGTAGAGTGCATTACAGTAATCCATCCTTGAGGTAACCAGAGCGTGGACCACCATGGCCAAGTCAGACTTCTCGAGGTACGGTCGCAGTTGGCGCACTAGCTTTAGCTGTGCAAAGGCCCTCCCAGCCACCGCCGACACCTGAGCATCAAGTGACAGCGATGAGTCCAGGAGGACCCCCAAGCTGCAGACCTGCGCCTTCAGGAGGAGTGCGACCCCGTCAAGCACAGGTAGCCACCCTATGCCCCGATCGGCCTTGAATGAATTGTGTAGTGGTTGATCCACCACCATTATGCTCTCATTGTATTGCACAGCAGAGCTTTCTCAAAGGTTCAGAGTCTACTGAAAGTAGGAGTTGTGGTAGAACCCTCAATGGTGCATTATAAAGGATTTGCAAGATGTATTGATATTAACATCAGCCATATCTTTCATATTTTATTATGTTTTAAATGCATTTCAAATTGTTTCAACCTTGTGTTTAATAGAATTGTTGCTGAACTATGATGATGATTATGATAATGATTTTTATTATTATTATTATTATTATTATTATTATTATTATTATTATTATTATTAGAGCTGTAGTTTTATTTAAATTTGTTGTAAGCCACCTTGAATCCTGGGCTGAGAGAAAGATAAGATGTAAATGCAATAAATAAATGCTTAGGATGCCTCTTCTCTTCATGTCTACTTGAATTCTGACACATTTTCTGCCTCCTCCAGCTGAAGTTTGGCAAGAGCATACATGTCAATTACATTTTCAATAGTTGGGTCCCACTGTAGAATAGAGGTCCCATTCTGATGTTCTAACAGCACCAAGCAAATAACTTTTTATCTTCCTAAGGTTTTCAAATCACATTGTAACTTTTAATCCTACTTCTGCATTGCTGAATTTTCATTACCTCATCTCTGTGTTTCCTTAGCAGGTTCCAACCCAATGTGGTATTGTTTTAATGTTGCATATCTGTTATACAACCATCCTTGGCTTGAACATATTCCCAAAAAGCCAAAAAGCAAACTCTGATTTTGCTATTTTATATAACAGACACCATTTTGTTATACATACATTTGTATACAACAGGCCATGAGCAACCATGGATTTTTATATCCATGATAAGATCCTGGATGACCCAGCAGATACCAAAGGCACACGGTCCAATCCTTCCTGTTATATATAATTACATTGCTGTTGTATTTTGTAATCCATTCGGATAATTTTGTGCTATAAGGTGGCCTATGCGTAAAATAAGCAGTTAAAATATAAATAAGCCTGTGAACTAAGCAGATATTGCATTATCTATCTCCACGGTTTTTCTTCAAAACTCTATAGCACAGCCAGTCCCTCAGACTCAGCTCAGTCATTTCTGTGACAAAGTATCATTTAAATTCTCTGTTGTCTTTCCAAAAGCAAATAAATCTTATCTCTGGAAGGAAACTTTTGGGGAAGACAAGTAAATATGTTAAATGGCAATGGATTTTGACTATGTCAATGAGATGGAACTGGTTTTTAATGTAATTGGTTTTAATATGTTTTATCATATATTGTTGTTTAATCTTTGTGTTTTGATTTTTTATGTATTTTGAGTCAGTATTGTATTATGTCTGAATGACATCAAACTGTTGCAGAGTGTTAGCCGCTCTGAGTCCCTCAATAAGGGAGAATGGTGGGATATAAAACAAAGTAAATAAATAAATTCTTACAACCATCCTGTTAAGTAAACCATTATTCCATACATGGTGTCAGATGTAAGCAATCAGGGCTTAAATGTAACTTTTTGGCACTTGTACCAAGATTCAGAGATTATATCTCAGCCATTGGACAGCATATTAGTTTCTTGAATACCATAATTATGCGCTTTTTTGGTGTATATATATCAACATTCCATTAAATTGTATTTTTCTACATTTAAGCAGCAATCAACTCATTACTGAAGTCCAGTATATGAAAGACATATCTAAATGAAAGTCTATGCATTCTACCAATGAACAGAAAAACTATAGAAGTAGTAATTACAGTTTTTTGTTTGACTAATAATATACCATAAGTTGTTTATTAAGTGAATATTATCTTTGATGAGTCTGGAAAGAGGATGTGTAAATAAAAACTGGTGGTTATATTTTAAATTAATGCAATGTTGGTTAGCATAATTTGTAACTGAAAAATCTTTATGCAAATAAATTTTAAAAAAACATAATTGTTTAACTGGTGACTTATCCTTAGATTTCCTTTTTTAATTGTCTGGTTCGAAAAGAATTTTTAAAAAATCTTACTTGAAGTACTCTTCACTGCCACTGACAAAGGTTTTGTTGACATGGCTGGTGGTGTAATTTACCATTGTCAAGTTTGGATAGGCACTCATACAGAAAGTGGAGTTCTTTATTTGTAATTTGGGCCGGTCACCAATGATACAGGAATCTGGCAAAAGACACAATGCAAAAAATTACCTATTTGGGCTAAAGGATACCTGAAGACCCTTGAAGAATAGCAATGAAGAAGAACAACAGTGTTTCCATCTAAAGCATGTTTTATTTCATCATCCAGAAATGTAATTAAGTGTCAGCATCTTGTTGAACAGGAAGATACAGCCTGCTTCTTAGCATTAATCACAATGGAGACTTATTTTCTATTGATGAGTTTAATCTGTCTCAGACTGATGCATATCTCATTCAAGTCCTTGGAATATTACTTGATTAATACAGTAGTATCAAGAATCACAAACCAGCAAAACTGAATTGAATTTAAGGTGAACTCCACCCCCCCTCCCTCCAATTACTCTTTGATAGTGCTTCTCCTAGCACAGTCAGCCCTCCACATTTGCAAGTTTAACTTTTGTGGATTTGATTATTAGCAGATTTTCTTTTAATATGTTCTCTCTAGGAATCTCTAGGTGCTCCAAATACAACTATATGATCAACATCTGCCATAAATTGGTGATAAAATTGCACTAGTGGACCTAGAGGTTATTAAAGAGAAGGCTTTCTCGATGTTTGTTTGCCCTCCAGCATGATTCTATGGTCAACTTCCAACATACGTTGACCATAGAATCACACTGGAGGACCTATACATTTCTAAAGAGGTGTTCTCTTAGGTAAGGGTTATTTTATTCACAAGTTTTCTATGTTTGTTGGAATCCTGCACCCCAACCACAGTGAATATGGAAGACTGGCTATACAGTGGAAATGAGATCATTCAGTTAGACTGCTCATCAGCGTGTATTTGTTGCATATGCAAAAGTCCAGAGTTGTCTATAAGTATTCTATCCATCATGAGTCCAGACTGATCAATACACAACTGATACTCAAATGAAGGAGAAAATTCTATAATGAATCAAAAGTTTTGTGAGCAGGACCACGGTCAGTTTCATGTGGTACAAATGACTCTATAGTTCCAAAGAGTGGTGTAGTCTCAGTTTTAGAGACAAGCAAGACAAACTTCTGCATCATAGCCTCCCAAAATGTTTTGCACCCATTGCTACAGTGCAAACCTTTGCCAGTAAACACACAGCATTAATTTGCTATGCAATATACACAACAGAATGAACTGTAGGTGTTAACCAATGGTTTATGATTTCACAGTTGATTAATTTATGTTATCATTAATGAGCTAGTTGTCTACTTAGGTTTCTCTGGCTACTGAAAACAGCAACCACAGCAATAAATAAATACAAAAGATGTGTTCTATATATTTTGGTTACAAGATACATAACTTATTCTAACTGCTGTCCTGGAAACTGAAGTGGAAAATAAACTGTAAATCCATTTTGGATATTGCTATCATTATCACCCATCCAACCCATTTCCCAATAGTGGGACTCAAAAAAGATTACGAAATAGCAAACCCAATATAGGCTGCAATACATACAAAATATAATTGAAATATATGGAGGTAATAATTATCTATGGAATTACAACAATTTGAAACCAATTTAAAAGAAGCAAACACTGTGAGATGTCCAAGCTGGGTTCAGGAAAGGAGGTGGCACTATGTATCTTACTGCAATTATACTTTGGTTAATGGAGTGCACCAAACAATTTCAGAAGACAATCAACTTATGGTTTATAGATTATAGCAGTGGTTCTCAACCTGTGGGTCCCCAGGTGTTTTGGCCTACAACTCCCAAAAATCCCAGCCAGTTTACCGACTGTTAGGATTTCTGGGAGTTAAAGACTAAAACATCTGGGGACTCACAGGTTGAGAACCACTGGATTATAGAAAGGCCTTTCATTGTGTAGATCAGTGGTTCCCAACCTTTGGTGTTTTGGACTTCCATAAATTACCAGCTGTTAGGAATTGTGGGAGCTGAAGTCCAAAACACCTGGAGGTTCAAAGGCTGGGAACCACTGGTATAGACCATGAACAACTATAGACTACTATTAAAGAAACGGGATCGTCTTGATGGGTAGGTAACCTGTACTCAGGACAAGAGGCTCCCATAAGGACAGAAAACAGAGAAGCATAGTGGTTTCCAATTAGCAAGGGGGTCAAGCAAGCATGCATTTTATCATCCTATATATTTAACTTGTATGCTGAACATATCATACATAAAACAGGATCAGACTTAGATGAAGGGGAAAATATTGGCAGAGAAGGAGGAAGAGTAGATGGAAGAGAAGCCACCCTCCTCGTTGTCAGGAGCGGAAGCCTAGAAGAAAGGGAACGCGCTGGATTCACGGATACCAGTGAGGAGGAGCTAGGTCCCATGGAGGTGAAGGCCAGGAAGAGGCTCTGCCCAGGGTGCTGATGAGCCCAACTTCCTGGGCCCAGCTGTGGAACAGGAAAGCTGCCATGTGTGTGAAACCCTGCCTCCCTGCCCCAACCTGCCTGGCCTTCCTGCTCCCTTCCTGCCCGGCCCACCCACCCCACTCTGGCCCACTAAGTGGCCCCCAAGTTAAAAAGTTTGCCCATGCCTGAACTAGACAATATTCTGAAGTGTAAAGGCATATCACTGAAAACTAAAGATAAGATTGTCAGTGCCATGGCATTGCCCATTCCTATGTATGGCTTTGAAAGTTACACAATGAAGAAAGCTGGTAGAAAGAAAATCAATGCATTTGAAATGTGGTGCCGCAAAAGAGTTCTATGGACACTATGGACTGCTATAAAACAAATACATGGATCTAAGAGCAAATCAAACCTTAGAAGCCAAGATGACTAAACTGGGGTTGTTGCAGTTTAGCCAATCATGAAAAGGCATAACTCACTAGAAAATACACTAATAAATTATAAATGGATAGACTCAATCAAGGAGGCCACATCTCTGAGTCTGTAAGATCTGAACAGGGATGATGATGATAGGGTGACTTGGAAGACTCATTCATAGAGTAACCATAAATCCAATAGTACTTGACAGGAGTTAACAAGCTATTGGGGAGATCAAAGAAAGTAATCCCTTTACATCCCTCCATTTTTTTCAATCCCCCTGGTGACTTCTATTGTAATAATCTTCAACCATTCTACACAAAAAATATGTGCAAACCTCTTAAATAGAAGTTGTTGTACCTCAAAACAACCAGCAGAGAGTGTAGTAGCATGCACCTTCAACTCCTTTTTTTCCCCTCAAGGCTAAATTTTCCAAATTGAGAAATGGATATTGAAAAAATTGTAGACTTTTTTGTCCCCAGTACTATATGCCTCTTTGTCCAATCCTTTTCTATAAATGTTTCCCACTTATGTAAAAATATTTAACTTAAATGCTATCACAATGTAGTATCAATTAAAAACTATTTTAGTGTATTCAGTTAATGTAAGAAAATACATTGAATTTATTCCCCTCTCCCAAAAAAAAATTTAAAAAGAAAACCTTGGTTTTGTCATTTTATACTAGGGCCACAACTTTACTGGATCATTGTATATAATGAGACATTGCATGTAATTGGATTTTGGCATCTATGGGGCATCTAAGAACCAAATCCCAACAGAGATTGAGGACCCGCTGTAATACTCTAAATATGAAACAACTGATCCTTTTAAAAGATATTACTTCAGTTTCAGAAATTATGTGTGACCAAACTGAAATACTAAACAAAGAAATAAATATCATTGATATATTCTGTCCAACTTTTTCCATTGCTCCAAAATTTTATATTATTGCAAAGACAGAAACACAAAATAATTTTAATATTCCAAGTCTCTTCATAAGAATAATCATATTTAGAAGAAATGACTGTGCATAACCATTATTGTGTGACTTCTCAATTTCTAAAAATCTACAAAACATGCAGTTTTTACACATCTCAGAAGCATTGAATTCATGAACCCCCATAAGATGTATAGCATTGCACTTTTAATTATTTGTATTAGCGGGTGTGCATCACCAGACACAAAGAGTAGTAAACTCTACACCATGTCCAGTTTTACCCTCTTTAGACCATAGCATAGCATGAGTGAGATCACAGTATGACACATAAGGTCATTTTTGCTGCACTGCAGCAGACTTTTTTTTACAGATAAGCTTTCTAGAGCTATTCATTTCCCTGCACTACATAGTTCAGATCAGCAGAGGGCAGAATCACTTTGCAGCAGAGGACAAACAAATCTTTGCATGCAGTGCTATCCATCAAACCTGAAGTGATAGATAGGAAATAATGACTACGCTGAATTGAAAGATGTCAGCATGAAAGCACATTTTCATGGGCAGTTAGTAATAGGTGAAAGTATCCTTTTGGAAAGTACCCTTAAGGAAAAGGGACACTTTTTTCAGTCTTTTAAATTTTAAATAAATGATCACAATTTTGAGCCTTCAAGTATGCACAAAGACATAAAAAGGTCTGCAGTTCCAAACATTCAGAAAGAAAGATAAAATTGTATTTTCAGTCCGCATGTTTAGGATTAGAAGTGAATTCTGAAAATAGATTAAGAGACTGAACAAAAGCTGGGCTCACAAATCCCAAGACAATGAATACAAACGGTTTTGTGTAAGGAAACATGTAAAAACCCAGAAGCATGGACAAATCTGGATGTGTTGAATTCAAATTCAAGACATATGTATTTACTTGAAAAAAATAATTGAAATTCTTAATTCCTGGTTGATCTTATGAACACGGAACTTTCCCTGCCTATTTCTAAAAATGCCCAAATATTAATATCAGCTACTTCAGCTCTTTTGTTTTTTTGCTTTTGCCCATTCTTTGAAGTTTCTGACACTTCTTTCCCTAAGGAAGAGCCAGATGCACTGGTTGAAAATTCAGCTTTATAACATAAATATATTATCAACACTTAGCTCTTATTTAAAAAAAAAACAATGAATATAAATCATCTAATTGAAGGAGTGTTGAACAGTCATGCTTTGGCCAATTCTACACTGTTTCCTACCTCTGAAAAAAAACATCAACAGCTTTTGCACGGGAGGTGTAAAACTGCAAAGGGCACTGAGAAGCAAATATTCCACACTTTTTTCTGCTAATGCTAACATATGCAGTCAGTTCATGGAGATTCAAAACATGATCATGAAGATACATTCAACAAATAGTTAATACTTCATGGCCTAACCTGGTATCATTCTCTACAGAAAGGCCATTGTCAGCAGTTTTCCCCTGGTGCCTCATCTTGTACTGTCGCATACTTGACATATCTGAAGGTACTAGGAAGCTACAATCCATACAGGGTACAATGTGGCACACAAATCATGCCAAGAAAACCATTGCCGATGCTTGGGTCACCATAAATTGCAATTTATTTGAAGGCACACAACAGAAGCAGCCGCAGCCGCAGCCGCAGCAGCAGCAACAACCACCACCACCACCACCACCACCACCACCTCCTCACTGGGTGAAGTGGAACTTCCTTCTTAGCAAACATGTACAGGATTGCACAACATGATGGCAATCTTCACCAGTTTACCAAGATATCAGTCTCATTCTCACAGAGATCAATGGGATTTGTCACTAAAAATACATAAATAAAATGTTAGTATTAGCACCTGCATTCAAACCAGGGAACATATATAATGTCCTTCAGATGTTGCAGGCTTGCTCTCCTTTACCACATAGCCAATGGTGGGGGGTTGAGATGATGCAATGCCACAAAATTGGGATGGCCAAACATTCGGGGCCATTCAGAAGTGATCTTAAGAAGTTATAGATAAATCCTCCTAGTGGCAGGGAAACCTATGTTTAATTATAGGTAGCCATAATAATTTTAGGTGATGGTCAGTACAGAAACAGTTTATTCTTTTCCAGTGTTATAAAATAAAATTTCAACTGGAAATGAATGAACTGTTCAACCTCTTGAAGAGATGGAATCCAGCATATTTCAGTTTGTTCCTAAATTTAGGCTGAGACATCCCATTGATACTGGGTTATAAGGATGCCCAAAAGTTTTATTGGTACTAAAGGAGTCTATAGGATCATTATTCTCAAAAGATGTACTTCTTTAGGATGAGGATCTTCCTAGAGCTCTTGTTATTTTGTCTTTTTAAAAACATGATCACAATTTTTTGGAGCCTTCATGTGTTCAGAAAGATTCTGTTGATGAGTTTCTGTTTCTGTTGATGAGTGGAGAAGGGGCTCTACTAGAGGAATTCTATGTAAAGAAAGCCAATCTTGCAAGGAAGCAAGGGATACTGTACCAGGGAATTCCCTGCAACATTAAACTGTTGGAATAGGTCCCCTTTCAGGTATATGATTTTCGTAAACTGAATGTACATTTGTAAAAGCACAGCTACCCAATCCTAGCAGAGTTGAGAATAATATATTCAACTAATTATCTCCCGTGTTCTATTAATATCTGATGGATGCTTTAGAAGTTTATACCAATCATATTTAAAACTTACAGTTGTCAATATGAAACTAGGGAAATCAAGCAAATGCCATTCTGTGGGGAATATCTGTAATGATACAATCTGAAAGCGGCATTTCAGCCTCAGAAGCTCCCCTCTCCATTTCCATTTTTTTCCTTTCTGAGGAATATAAACACTGGAAAGAAACATTCAAGAAAAATGAAATATAACCTATAGTGTAATCCTATACAATCTATTTCACTGAGTTTGATAGGTGTTAGAATCATAGAATTGGAAGAGACTACATGGGCCGTCCAGTCCAACCCCTTGCCATGCAGGAAAAGCACAATCAAAGTATCTATGACAGGTGGCCAACCAGCCTCTGTTTAAAAGCCTCCAAAAAAGGAGCTTCCACCACACTCTAAGAAAATGAGTTCTGCTGTTGAGCAGTTCTTACAATCAGGAATTTCTTCCTGATGTTCAGGTGGAATCTCCTTTCCTATAATTCAATATCCCTAAGACTGAAGCCTTACAACTGAGTGGTTGGATTCTGTCTTCAAGATTTTTGCACATATGACAGATCTTGATGGAATATGTAATAGCTGTAGACATAACATATCTGCTCTGTATATCTATTAGAGATATCAAGTACTGTATTCTGTATAGCCATCACTATTTTTCCTTTAGGAGAAATTGCAGTAAAAGGCTTTATAACACATACTGGCATGTTCAAGCCACTTCTGTATGCTAAGGAACATTTAATTTGAATCACATTTTTTCATATATTCAAAGTTCAGTAGAATTTAGTCCAATGGAAGCATGCTTCATAGCCTCTGGCCGTTGGGCAAATAAAGAAATGTTTAGGCTGAAGTATACTAACTGCAAGAGTAATGGCTATAGTTCACAAGTCATGTCCTTAAAAATGAAATATGGCTGCCCCTTCACTGATGAAAAAGAGCAGATAGAATATTTTCTGGTTCAACAAATATCATCATACCTAAAATCAGGATATCCAGAGCCACTGGTTTATTTTTGTAGTTAGGATAACTAGGGAACCAGCCTCTTGTATTGATTTGAGTGTAGGACTAGGACTCTGGAGATCAGAGTCTGAATCCCCAATCAGCCATGGAAACCCACTGGTGACCTTGAGCAAGTTACACCCTTTAAAAGAAAGGCAAGGGCAAGTCCCCTCTGAGCAAAGCTTGCCACAAAAAAATTCTGATAGTTTGTCACGATCACCAAAATTATGAAATGGCTTTAAGAGCAGCAGCAACAACAACAACAACAACAACAACAACAACAACAACAACAACAGTTAACTATGTGATGAAGATGCCATTGGGCACCTATTTTCTTTGGAAGATATATAGAAGAGAAATTTATCATTCTACAGTGTAGCAAAAGACTTTATCGAATTCTTATCCAAATATATCTTGTTATGACACATTAATGTAATGCTATTAATAATAAATTCATTGATAAAGCTCAAACTTCAAATGAGCACAATAGCCATTCACTCTTTGCAAGAACACTCATTCTGTACTGTAGTGCATCTTTCTCCCATGATAAGGACTTGCTTTGTTTTGATTTAGTTATTAGGCCCCTTCTACACTGCCATATAAAATCCAGATTATATGCTTTGCACTGAATTATCTGGCAGTGTAGAAGGAGCCTTAAAAGAGAGCTAATTCCCTTACAGCATCTGAAGTCGTTTTAGGAAAAATAGTCAAAAAGCCACGACTGGACCAACCAAATATCATTGCTCAGCATCATGGTTTCACATAACAGGCACCAGCTCTAGCTAATGTCATCTTGGCAAAATGATTGAGAAGACAGTTGCCCTCCAACCTCATGCAGTCTTGGATGACACACACTTCCTTGACTCATTTCAAACTGGCTTCAGAGCAGGATACAGAATTGAGCGTTATGGTTGCCTTAGTGGATTATCTCTATCTCAACACCAACAAGAGGAGTGTGTCCCTGTTGATGCTTCTAGACTTTGTGATACCATTGACCATACTATCCTACCGGAGGGGGGGGGGGGGAATAGGAAACAGAGACAGTGTGTTGCAGCAGTTCCAGTTGTACCTCTTAGGCAGATCCAGATGGTGGTACTTGGGGATAGCTGCTCTTCAAAAAAGAAGCTGTTGTGTGGCATCCCACAAGGTGCCATTCTATCACCAACACTTTTTAACATTTCCATGAAACTGCTGGGAGAGATCATCCAGAAGCATGGGGCGGGATATTATCAATATGCTGATGACACCCAAATATATTTCTCCATGCCTTTAAAAACATTCTCAGCTAAGGATAACATGTTTCCTTTGAATGAATGCCTGGAGGAGGTAATGCGCTGGATGAGGAAAAACAAACTGAAACTGAATCCAGACAAAAGGGAGGTGCTTACCTCCAAGAGTCCTAATCTAGGGATGAAGATGTGTCAACCAACTGAAGATCCATCTGTTCTGGCAGGCCTACCCAGCCAGTTTTAGTCAAGAATTTTAAACTTGCATTTTATGTTTAATCTTTGTTCTGTGTTTTGTATATGTATTTTGTAGAAATATGTTTTAAAATGTCATTTTGAAGAATTTTTTTAGATGATTGTGTGTGTTTTAGCGATGCTGTAACCTGCCTCGAGCAATTATGAAAGGTGAGAAATAAATTATTATTATCATTATTATTATTATCTGCTGTTTGGCAGTAGAAGCTGACTCTCAGAATGTAATGGCAGTTGAAGCAGCTGGCTTTCATGTGGTGAATCTGCTCAAAGCTTTAGTTTTAACTTTAAATGGGTTACCCAAAGTGCTGAAATGTATACTCAAAATTGGTACAGCACTTTGGTTCGCTTCTCTACATATTGGACTAAAACTCAAAATGGATACATCATCCCACTGAGATGGGAGCCATGCACCACCACTGGCCAAATGTAGAGACTCATTATCATGAGTGAGGGTCTTTAAAAAACTTTACTGCTCTACAGCATTTTTTAAAATGTATATTCTGTACTGCTTTCTGCAGGTAGAAATGATAAAAATCTGTCTTGAATCCTGATAATGTTGAATAAAATGACACCTCCGTTTTGGAATATCAATATGGACCCATGAAATGAACTGACATTTTCATAGAACCATCAAATTGAAGGAGAATACAAAGGCCATCTCATGTGTTCCTCTGCTATGCAGAAATATACAACTAAAGCACTCTCAACCTGTTTATAAATCTCTGAAGAAGACTCACCATGCTCCAAGCCAGTCTACTCCACTGTGAAACAGTTCTTACAATTGAGAAATCTGCCTAAGGTTTAGGTGGAATCTCTCTTCTTGTAATCTGAATACATTGGTTCAAGTTCTAGTTTCTGCAGCAGCAAAAAAAATCACTCTCACTTCATCTTCCACATGATACTCATCCATTTATTTAACATATTTAACATATGTCCACCTTCTCTTCTGCACCTTCTCTTCTCTCTATACCATTCCTCAAAGAGTTTGATTTCCAGACATTTTACCATTTTGGCTCCACCCCTCTGAATGCATTGCAATATATTTTGGATGGCTGTCTTTCAGTACAACTTCAGTTGTTTTTACCATCTCTGATCTGCTTCTATCCAGGGAGACATATGATGGAAAACATATCTAGACATTTACACTCAAACATTTATGATATGTTGATTGCTCTGTATTCTGAAGGGGTCTTGTCTGATGCATAGTACAAATTGTCCATCTTTATACACTAAGTTAGCAGTTTAGGGTAAATAAAACTTATTGACAGATACAAAGACTGAAATATAATGGGAAAGCATGGGCTAACTTACCTAACAAAAGTTTGTCTTTATCTCTGCAATCCGGAGTGTTCCATGGATTGTTACAGGAAGCCCAAGGTAACACATTTACAAGAGATGCAAAAAGGTAGAAAAGTGTGTAGCACAATATAATATTGTAATATATGGCTATTAGGACAGAGATAATCAGCATGGCAATGCCACAACCTATGGGAGAAAAAGAGAAACAGGGAGAATTAGACAGTAAATGAAACAAAAAAATCTTTAAGTTATTAAATCATTAAATAAATAGATTCATATCCTGATTCATTCTTGTGTAAATTGTTAATTTCTTTATTCTGGTTCCCCTTTTATAAGAAACGTAGGTCAGAAGTAAGCCCCGCTAAATTCAAGGATGTAACCTCCAGGTCAGTAGCCATTAGAATGTGGTCTCCTCCAAACTGCAGAAAATGTACTGTAATTTCAGTTCAGATTATCATTAGGACAGAGAAAAGGAATCACCATCCCAAGTTTGAGATCCCATGTATTTATTCCAGTATCTGGGTCTATTACTTATTATGCCATATTTTAAAGCAAAATGAATGTTTTTAGAGTATTCTTGCCATTTGATTGTAATCTGCCCAAGAAGAGGCCTTCAAATCTTGACATGTATCTTCCATCACTACTATACAGATGCGCAAAGAAAACTCTCAAATGGCTGTTCTCCAAGACATTATCAGCAGAGGAAGTGGGAAACT
Organism: Anolis carolinensis; assembly: GCF_035594765.1. Taxonomy (NCBI): domain Eukaryota; kingdom Metazoa; phylum Chordata; class Lepidosauria; order Squamata; family Anolidae; genus Anolis; species Anolis carolinensis. The sequence continues at coordinate 288,013,574 of NC_085841.1, forward strand.
AATGTGCATGAGTTACTCAGCATTGGAGACAACTATTGCTATGTTATTAAACATGAGAGATACAGTCAAAGGAATATAGCTATCAAATGTTCCCCTGCTGAGAAATGCAATAAGAAGTCACTAAAGCAGAAAAAGTGCTGTGTTAATTCTATTTCTATCTACCAATGGTTGTCCCAAGGTCAAAGCATGACTGCAGTGTCCTCATAAATACGTAGTAACAATGCCACACTGTTAAGAGAATCCATTCCCCCTCTCTTGTTTAAGTAGAAGACAAACCACATAAGCAAAGCTTTCCAAACTGTGTGTCGTGACAAACTGTGTCACCTGTACTGAGTCTATGTAAAATAAGCAATAAATCATATATTTTTACAAATATAAATGAAAGGTTTTGATGATATATGTTGTGTTCCTATATATTGTATTATTGCAATTTATATATACTGAATATACTCGAGTTAAGCCTAGTTTTTCAGCCCTTTTTTAAATACTGAGAAAGCCCCCCTTGGCTTATACTCGGGTGAGGGTCCTGGTTGGCTTATATTTGAGTCAGCTTATACTCGAGAATATATGGTACATTTATTATTTTTCTCTATTATTGTTGCTACTATTACATTTACAGTAGAGCCTCACTTATCTAACATAACGGCAGAACGTTGGATAAGTGAAAATGTTGGATAATAAGGAGGGGTTAAGGAAAAGCCTATTAAACATCAAATTACATTATGATTTTACAAATTAAGAATCAAAACGTCATGTTTTACAATAAACTGATAGAAAAAAGCAGTTCAGTATACTGTAACGTTATATAGTAATTAATGTATTTATGACTTTAGCACCAAAACATTGCAATGTATTGAAAACATTGACTCAAAAACATGGACTACTAACAGGCAGACTGTGTTGGATAATACAGAACGTTGGATAAGTGGAAGTTGGATAAGTGAGACTCTACTGTATTTTACTCTATTTTTTATTATTATTAAGACATTTATTATTTCACTCTGATCTTCTTCTTCTTATTATTATTATTACATTTATTATTTTACTCTATTAGTACATTATTATTTTACTCCATTTATTATTATTACATGTATTATTTTACTTTATTATTATTAAAAGGATACATAAGCACATTTACATTGAAGAAGATGAGAATAATGATTTAATCAGAGTTGGACAGTCTTATCTTAAATTTGAGCTTTATGTAAATATTCAAAAACATTTAACCTACTGATGCCTCAATTAATGTAATTTTATTGGTATCTATTTTTATTTCTGAAATTTACCACTCTCGGCTTATACTTGAGTCAATGTTTTCCCAGGGTTTTTTGCGGTAAAATTAGGTGCCTCGGCTTATATTCGGGTCGGCTTATACTCGAGTATGTACGGTAAATGTCTGTATCTCTTATAATGGGTTGATTTTATCTCCGGTTTGCTAGTAAAACTGAATTACTGTGTTGTGAAATGATGCATGTTTAAAAAGTGTGTCCCCCCATGAAATGTTTGTAAAGCTCTGCCTATAAGGCTGGTTTGGTAAGACTCACCTTGTAAGGCAGGGATGGCTTTCCAAACAGACACAGGACCCTGACTTGCAAACTGTCCCAGAGAAACCTCCAAGAAAAAGATAGGAACCCCAGCCAGAGCCAACATTGTCAAATAGGGAATAAGGAATGCACCTAATGGGAATGGAGAAGAGAAATCTCAGATAGAGTATGGGAGAAATAGTTCCACTCTCACTATCATTCCTATTTTGCATAGCATGGATGTTTTGTGCAAGATACATATTGGTCAATGGTCACCCAGACACTGACAATCATTTTGGAGCCAGATCTTTCCCCTCGAAGATCTCTTAGGATTGCAGGGATGGAGATCCTATGACCTCCAGATGTTGCTGAGCTGCAGCTCTTAGCATTCCTTACCATTGACTAGACTGCCAAGGGCTGCTGGAAATTAGAGTCCAACAAAATCTGGAACAGGCATGGGCAAACTGCAGTCCTCCAGGTGTTTTGGACTTCAACTCCCACAATTCCTAACAGCCTACTGGCTGGATTAACAATCTTGAGGTTTTGATACTTGCTAAAAGCTACACACACTCCCACACACAGCCTTTATGGATTTTCCAATCTAGTTTTATTGATCTGATGATAAAAATGTATTTATGGATATTTTTATTTCTTTTGTTATTTTATAAACACACAAAATCTTAGGGGAAAATCTTTTTCTTAGGAGTTATAAAAGGGGCATTAAACAAATTAACAAATCTACAAAACATGTGCAGCAAATTTCAAAAGTAATCTTACTGAATTCAGATGAGCTTAGAAATACAATCTAACTTGAAAACCTGTGAACTGAAATGAGGGGGCTGAAAAGAAGGTCAAAACATGAGCATAAGGCTCAATTTAGCTAGAGCCAGGCAAGAAATGGTCTGTTTATTCACAGAAGATGATATTCTCTTAGGCCCCTTCCACACAGCTGAATAAAATCCCACATTATCTGCTTTGAACTGGAGTATATGGCAGTGTGGACTCAGGGCCCTTCCACACAGCTTTATAACCCAGAATATCAAGGCAGAAAATCCCACAATATCTGCTTTGAACTGGGTTATCTGTGTCCACACTGCCATATATTCCAGTTCAAACCAGATAATGTGGGATTTTATTCAGCTGTTTGGAAGGGGTCTCAGATATCCCAGTTCAAAGCAGATATTGTGAGATTTTCTGCTTTGTTATTATTGGGTAAATGGCTGTATGGAGGGCCCTTAGTGATTTCAGGTTAAGTTAAATATATCTGAAACATCTTGCAAATTCCTGATAAGAGAACAGTTAAAACATCAATGATTTTAAAAAAAAACCGAAGTACATATCCATTCCGTTGCCCTAGTGAAAACTAGTGAGGTCTCCTGTACCTTTAATATTTGTGTGGTTGTATAACAACACCTGCTGAACTCTCTTTTGCACAACTACTAATGGTAGAAAAGCCATCTCCAATTTTCACTCTGGCAACCCCAAATATGGGAACTGAAAGCAGTCCTTATTATTCCTAAGAAAGCTGGAACTCAATCTCTGTCCTAATATTTTTAGTGCATTATCATTTAGTGGATTTCCAATTGATGACTTCTGCAGAAGATCAGGTGCAAATAGCTTGGGGGGGTTCAGCCTACTAGGCTGTTGATTTATGGCAACCCCATAAATTCAGTAGGATATGCTTAGGTAAGGAATACTTGGCCCCTTACACAAAGTTGTATAAAATCCGCACTGAACTGAATTATATGGCAGTGTGAACTCAGATAACCCTGTTAAAGCAAATATTGTGGATTATCTGCCTTGATATTTTGGGTTATATTGCGGTGTGGAAAGGCCCTAAAAGATGGCCTTGCCATTTCCTCGCTCTGAAATATAGCCTACAGCACCTGATATGCGTTGGCGATCTCCCATCCAAATATTAACCAGGGTTGACCCTGCTTAGCTTCCAAGATCAGGCGGGAATCAGTAAACCCCCCTCCTTTTCCCCACAATGTCTATCTACCTGAAACGGCCCTTCTCCACTACTATATAATCCAGAATATCACATTATCCACATTATCTTTTTGAATTGCATTATCTGTGCCTACACTGCCAGATAATCCAGTTCAAAGCAGAAAATCTGGATGTTATACAGCTGTGTAGAAGGAGCTGAAATTGCTGTTGGAAAGAGCCTCCTTTTATTAACATCAGCACTCTGGCAAAAAAAGCTAAAGTCTTTGTAAAACAACAACTCCCATGATTCTATAGCATTCAGCCATGGCAGTTAAAGTGGTATCAAACTCCATTCATTCTGCAGTGTAGATGCACTTTTGGAGCCATCTGAAAGACTGTCACAAAACAGCTAAGGAAATACTGTTCATAATAAATCTATGCTCTGTGCCCCTTTAGCAACAAACGCAACCAATCCCCGGTTGCAAATAAATTATAACAGCCACTCTTCTCTATCACTACCAGCCTCCTTGTCCATAAACGGAAACAACCGAATCCTTTTGTTTAAGGGCAGGAAGTATTATCCATATATTCTAGATCAAGCATGGGCAAACTTGGGCCCAAGTTTGCCTATGCCTGATGTAGATGCACTTCCTACTGATTGGCCCATTGCTATGTCCAATCAAAAGACAAGCTACTAGGACCCCTTCTACACTGCCATATAAAATCCAGATGATCATCTTTGAATTGGATTATATGACAGTATAGACTCATATAATCCTGTTCAAATCAGATACTGTAAATTATCGGTTTTGATGGTCTGGATTACATGGCAGTGTAGAAAGGGGCCTTGATTCATCAGGTCAACCATTTTTATATTTGACTTTTTATTCAGAAGGTTGAACCAATTTATTTGGTGGATAACCAATCAAAATACTTAAACTAGTTTTGTAATTCTCTTGGCTCCATCCTACAGTAGTTTGGTGGAGTAGTTAGAATTCTATGATTCATAATTCTAGTTGAAGGGGGTGTGCTAGAGATCTCTAGCACACAATTCCAAGTCCCTGGCAGACTACAAATCTCAAAATTCCATACAATGGAGCTGTAATAGTCAAAAAGATATTTGATGAAATTTATGATTTATTAAAAAGTTTTATTTTTCCAGTTCAAGGAACTGTGGCAGAAGATTCTAAGTACCCCACGAGACTACAAATCTCAGGACTCCACTAAAATGAGGCATAAACATTCTAAAGCAGAGGTACTTTCTAAGATCAGGTCAACAGGGGAAGGTTAACTTCTAAGGCTGGACCATGGAACCACACTGGAGAATCTAGAGATTTCCAGGTCCCTTCTACACTGCCAAATAAATTCCAGATTATCTGCTTTGGACTGGATTATATGGCAGTGTAGACTCATTGAATCCAGTTCAAAGCAGATAAACGGGATTATTTGATTTGATAATCTGGATTATATTGCAGTATGGATCCAGCCTGAGTGAGCAGATGTTAGGCTAGGAGTGCATCTACATTACAGAATTAATATAGTTTGACACCATTTTAATTAGGATGGGTCAATACTATGGAATAGAGATTTGTAGCTTGGTGAGGCACTAGCACTCTTTGGCAGAGAAGGCTAAAGACCTTGTGAAACTATAACTCCCATCATTCCATAGCATTGAGCTGTGGCAGTTAAAGCAGTTTCAAAATTCATTCACTCTACACAGTTGATGCTCCCTAGATCATGTAATGGAGGCCCCTTCCACACAACTGTATAAAATCCCACATTATTTATTTACAGTATTTATATTTTGCCCTTCTCACCCCGAAGGGGACTCAGGGCAGATCACATTATATACATATAGGGCAAACATTCAATGCCCATATACACATAGAACCGAGACAGACACAGAGGCAATTTAACCTTCTCCTGAGGGGATGTTCGATTCTGGCCACAGGAGGAGCAGCTGCTTCATCATCCACTGTGACGGCACTTCCTCATTCCAAATTAGTTAAATTTGCCTCCCCACTTTATAAGTGGTACCTTGTTTCCTACTTGATAGATGCAACTATCTTTCAGGTTGCTAGGTCAGCAACGAGCCCACTCACCCCACCACCTGGCCTCGAACTCATGACCTCATGGTCAGAGTGATTTATTGCAGCAGGCTGCTCACCAACCTGAGCTACAGCCCGGCCCCTGATTTGAACAAAACATTATCTGCTTTGAACTGGGTTATATGGTAGTGTGGACTCAGATAACACAGTTCAACACAAATATTGTAGACTATCTGCCTTGATATTCTGGGTTATATGGCTGTGTGGAAGGGCCCTTACTCTCACACACATTCTCTCATTCTGCTACATAAGTGCATCCTCCCAAGTCACTGAATAAGGATTACTGTAGATGATACACTTTCACCTATGGGGCCCCATCTACACTGCCATTTAATCAATTTCTGATTCCAGATTATTTGCTTTGAACTAGATTAAATGGCAGGTAAACTCGTGTAACCCAATTCAAAGCAGATAATCTGGGATCAGATATGGCAGTGTAGATCCAGCCTGGGTACCATTTGGAAGAAAAGTGGAGAAACTGGGTCCTACATGGCAGAGGATTGGACTGGATGGCCTTCATAGTCTCTATGATTATATGATCCCATGGAGACCGTGGTTTGAATTCCTGCTGGGTCATGGAAATGCACTGGGGGACCTTGGGAGAGTCACACTTTCTCAGAGGAGAGCAATCCCTCTCTGAAGAAATTCTGCCAAGAAAAACCTCCTTAGGACCGATCGTCACAATCCAGAAATTATTTGAAGGCATTCAACGACATGAAGGGCCATTCTCATCAACATTAAAACGACCCTGACTATAATGTGATCCTTGTAGGGGAGGAATTTTGTACCGCGGATTGATCCTTCCCCAAGAGTTGACTGCTTCCTCCCCATCCCTCAATTTCCCACCATCCCGGTCCTTATTGCCACCACCTTCCCTCCAATCCCTTGGCTCAAAGCCGAACCAGAAACCCAAAGCGCCGACAATGTCTACTTTAAGTGGACCCTCGGGCCCGTTTAAGGCGTTTTAAACGGGCTCGTGGGTCCGGGCACCGGCGTTATCGCTTTCTGAACCGCAGCAGGATGTAAAAAGAGAGGAAAAGCCATACCTCCCCCATTCTTAAAGGCCAGGTACGGGAATCTCCAGACATTTCCCAGCCCTACTGCATAACCCACCATGGAGAGGATGAAATCCAGCTTGCTAGACCAGTTTCCCCGGGCTTTATTTTCGTCCCCTTCATCTTCTTCCGTTTGCTGCAGGGAGACAAAACGCAAAAAAAAAAAAAAAAAAAAAAAAAGGGGGGGGGGGAGGAATTATATGGACCTGGAAGCCAGAGGTAAGGATGCCTCTACAGTGGGGAATTAATGCAGTTTGATGCCACTTTAACTACCATGTGGAATCCTGGGAGGTGTGGTTTGCAGGGTCTTGAGCCTCCTCTGGCAAAAAAAGGTGCCGATGCCTCACCAAACTACAACTCCCATGACTGAATAGCATTGAGCCTTGGCAGTTGAAGTGGTGTCAGGCAACATGTCGCCTTGTGTCCCATGTTGGGAAAAATCCCGACACAAATACAGTCAGTCTTCCATTCACTGGGATTTAGGCCCCTTCTACACTGCCATATAAAACCCAGATTATCTGCTTTGAATTGGATTATATGGCAGTGCAGACATACAAAATCCAATTCAAAGCAGATAATGTGGATTATCTGATAATCTGGATCATATGGCAGTGTAGAAGGGACTTTAATGGCAGAGGGCCCCTTGAAAGTGAAAACTTTGAATTTAAAAAATACTTTTTAAAATGTGTTGTCGAAGGTTTTCATGGCCGGAATCACTGGGTTGCTGTGAGTTTTCCGGGCTGTATGGCCGTGTTCCAGAAGCATTCTCTCCTGACGTTTCGCCCGCATTTATGGCAGGCATCCTCAGAGGTTGTGAGATCTGTTGGAAACTAGGCAAGTGGGGTTATATATCTGTGGAAGGTCCAGGGTGGGAGAAAGAACTCTTGTCCGTTGGAGGCAAGTGTGAATGTTGCAGCTAATCACCTTGATTAGCATTGAAAAGCCTTGCTGCTTCTAGGCCTAGCTGATTCCTGACTGGAGGAATCCTTTGTTGGGATGTGTTAGCTGGCCCTGATTGTTTCTTGTCTGGAATTCCCGATTTCTGAATGTTGTTCTTTATTTACTGTCCTGATTTTAGAGGTTTTTTTAAATTATGGTCGCCAGATTTCGTTTATTTTCAGAGTTTCCTCCTTTCTGTTAAAATTGTCCACATGCTTGTGAATTTCAATGGCTTCTCTGTGTAGTCTGAGCTGGTGGTTGTCTGAATGGTCCATCATTTCTGTGTTCTCAAATAATATTCTGTGTCCAGATTGGTTCCTCCAGTGCTCTGCTATGGCTGACTTCTCTGGATGAATTAGTCTACAGTGCTTTTTTAACCTTCTCTTGGAATTTCTAGGTTCTTCAGCATGACTTCATGCAATGGGCTTTCACTTAAAGATGACCATAGAACCACAGTGGAGGACCTAGAGAATCCTAGAGATAACATTTTAATCAAATCCCCGAATTATCATCAAATCCACAAAAGTCTAACCTTAAACTCCTTAAACTGCCAGGGCTGCATCCTATGGAAACCTGGTGCTTGTAGTTTCGCGAGGGATTATAGAGACTCTGCTCCAAACATTCTTCACTTAACCGCTTAAGCGGCTGAGAAGGAAAAGGAAGGGGCCTGAGGCTGTGAGGAATGGTGGGAGTTGAAGTCCAAAACACCCACAGGGCCCAAGTTTGCCCAGACCTGCTCTAGAATAAATACGAATAGGATCATACCAAGCGGGAAAACGGGATAAAAATATACGCATTGTTGCAGAGCATTTCAAATACTCAAATTCATCTAAAACCAGAATGGTTTCTTTCGGAACGATTAGATTACTATGGCCGAGTGAAATTGATAGGTTGAGCAGAAATGAGCAAACTTTGTTCCTTAGTGTCATCTCCCAAAGACGGGAAACCATTTATGAACGCTTTGCAAAAACAGAAGAAAAAAAATAAATTGACTTGATCAGACTTTGTTCGGATCATTAGAAGGAATTCGTTATGCGTGGGGAAATCAGTGCTAATTATCAATTATGAAGAGTGATATACGAATAATTATGTGATGTGTAACTGTTGAAAAGAGTAGCAGAAATCAATAGATTTTAATAATAATAATAATAATAATAATAATAATAATAATAATAATAATAATCCCTTCCCTTTCTCTTCTTTCTTTCTTTCTTTCTTTCTTTCTTCCAATACATGTTAAATATCCCTTATCAGGAAATCCGAAAATGCTCTAAAGGTATTGCTGAAAGAGTGATAGCCTGCCATAGATGTGGGCGAAACGTCAGGAGAGAATGCTTCTGGAACATAGCCATACAGTCCGGAAAACTCACAGCAACCCAATGACAACACAGCCTTCGACAACACAGTGATAGCTTTGCTTTTGGACGCTTCAATGTACACACACCTTAAAGCTTGAAACAGAAATGAATTCCGTGTTTGGACATAGGTGCCATCTAAAAATATTATGGGTATGGGTATCCCAAAATCTGGGGGGATAGAAAATCCAAAAAACATCTGGTCCTTTTTGGAAATTTAATAATAATAATAATAATAATAATAATAATAATAATAAGGTTGTGAGTTTTCAGGGCTGTATGGCCCTATTCCAGAAGCATTCTCTTCTGACGTTTCACCCACATCTATGGCAAGCATCCTCAGTGGTTGTAAGGTATACCTCTGAGGACGCCTGCCATAGATGTGAGCGAAACCTCAAGAGAGAATGCTTCTGGAACATGGCCATACATCCCGGAATCCGGCTATGAAAGCCTTCGACAATAGACAATAATAATGACTTCGGTCATCTGGAGAGGCCCTGCTTGTGATCCCGCCTGCCTCGCAAGCAGGGTTGGTGGGGACACGAGACAGGGCCTTCTCTGTGGTGGTCCCCCGACTCTGGAACACCCTCCCCAAGGATCTCAGACAGGCCCCTACATTGGCAGTCTTCAGAAAGAACTTGAAGACCTGGCTGTTCCAATGTGCCTTCCCAGATTAATAGGAAATTTCCAATACCAAGTCCTATAAGCACTTTATTAGAACTTAGATTGCATATCGCACCCTACACTTGCCCTATAAGCCTTATATTTCACCTGTCACATCAGCACTTTTAATCTTGTACCCATTACTCTGGCCCGGTCCAGTTTTATTGTGTTTTAGCGTATTGTTTACTGCTTGTTGTTTATACTGTTTTAATTGTTTTAATTTGCCTTTTGTTTTGTATTGTTATATTGTGTGTTGAGGCCTTGGCCTTTGTAAGCCTCATCGAGTCCTTCGGGAGATGCTAGCTGGGTACAAATAAAGTTTAATAATAATAATAATAATAATAATAATAATAATAATAATGATAATAAATTATTTCTCACCTGCTCTATCTCCCCAAGGGACTCTGGGCGGTTTACACATACAAAAGGCAAATATTCCAATAGGCAGCTGGATCTACACTGCCCAATATCCCAGGCTCTGTTTCCAGATTATCTGGCAGTATAGACTCATATAATGCATTTCAAAGCAGATAATCTGGGATAGGGCAATGTAGATCCAGCCTCAGCCTACATTCCCGAATGTCATCCCCAGTTTCAGGGCGAAGTCCCTCTCCTGTGCCAACTGGGGACCAGCTGTGCCCGGCAGGCTTTATTCCCTGACCCCAAGTAACGATTGAACTGTCAGGGAGGGAATGATTGATCACCGGAGCCGGGCCCGGTGGGGTTGGCTTTGGGACCCTGCGCTCCTTGCTTGGGTGCGCTTTGGGGGTGGGCTGCCTGCGGGACCCTCTTCTCCCCCACCAAGACAAATTGGGATCACAAACTGTGCGTAAAAAGCAGACCAAGCAGGGCGCTGTTTATCGAAATCTCTCTGCCCAGCTCTGTTCTTCTCCATTGTTTTCTAGCGAGACTCAAACGAGGACCATCAGCCAACATACGTTAACACTGTTTCTGGGTATATTTGGTCTGCTGATTCCAAAAAATGACGTTTGTTTTCCCCCTATCAGCTCTGGGTTGTGAGATACAAAACACAAGCCATCTACAGTGGACCATAAAAAAACATGATACTCATATCTAAAAAACAAGAGCCGAGGCAGTCTATTTAATGCATTTTCTGACTAAGCGTCCCAAGTAAGGAAGGATTGCTGGGGAATTTGAGCTGTTAGGCTCAAAAATAACCCTCATTTGGGACAATTCCACCAAAAATATCTTTGACATAAAAACTTGTGCAGTCCAGGGATGAAACCCAACAAGGATTTCAGCATATTTCACATCTTCCATCATGTATCAACGAACCCACCCACCCCGCCTTTGCTCCAGTGCTTTGATTTCTCACAAAAAAGGTCTCACTCCCCTTTTGTTTTGGTGGTTCCTATCCGGGGAAACCGGGAAACAACGTGGCAAAATGATTTGCACAGAGGACTACATGATATGGCAGCTAAGAACCTGCCTTAGTAATCTGCATAGCAGGGGCAGTGTACACCCATATACTTCAGTTCAGTATGCGTTATCTGGGTCTGCACGACTACACGCATATAGCAGCAGCGTAGATCCAGCCTAGGACTCTGATCCTGCTATTTTAGATCTCCCTTGCTGTCCATCCGAAACTCAACCTGACCATTCTGTCTGCTTGCAGTCCAGCATAGATGGCTCGTGCTTTGTTTCAAACATTACAGTCCTATTCTCTATAGTTATATTCAGACTAGCATACAATCAAAACAGTACAGACAATTTAAATCAGGTCCAGGTAATAACAATAAAGTTATTTAAATAGAATAAAAGTATACTAAACTGATTGCTATGGCTCCATCTATGCTGACCATTTAATGCAGATCGAAGAGCAGCGTCCAGATAACAAACTCCCATCAAAGGTGCAAAAATCGTATCTATGTATATGGTTTAAAAGCATTGTTCAAGACACACGTTCATGCCTCAGATATTGGCCCTGTTTCTGGTTATATTTGGCCTGCTGATTCCAAAAATGGCACCAATGTTCCGTTTCCTGGCTGCATGGCCATGTTCCAGAAGCATTCTCTCCTGATGTTTCACCCACATCTATGACAGGCATCCTCAGAGGTTGTGAAGTCTGTTGGAAACTAGGCAAGGGAGGTTTCTATATCTGTGGAAGGTCTAGGGTGGGAGAAAGAATTCTTGTCTGTTGGAGGTAAGTGTGAATGTTGCAATTGGCCACCTTGATTAGCATTGGAAAGCCTTGCAACTTCAAAGCCTGTCTGATTCCTGTCTGGAGGAATCCTTTGTTGAGAGGTGTTAGCTGTCCCTGGTTGTTTCATGTCTGAAATTCCCGTTTTCAGAGTGTTGTTCTTTTTTTTTACTGTCCTTGTTTTAGAACCCAACAAAGGATTCTCCCAAGCAGGAAACAGCCAGGCCTTGAAATTGCAAGGCTTTTCAATGCTAATCAAGGTGATTAATTGCAACATTCACACTTGCCTCCAACAGAAAAGTGTTCTTTCTCTCACCCTGGACCTTCCACGGACATATAAACCCTACTTGCCTAGATTCCAATATACCTCACAACCTCTGAGGATGCCTGCCATAGATGTGGGCGAAACGTCAGGAAAGAATGCTTCTGGAACATGGTCATACAGCCCGGGAAACTCACAACAACCCAAGGCTTCAACAACCCGTCCCTTTATCAGCTCTAGTTTTTAAGATACAGAACATATGCCATCTACCAGTTGCCATCTGCTCCTCGTGATAGGCAGCATCTAAGAACTAGAGCTGAGACAGTCTGTCCAATGCAGTTTTCTGAAAAACAGCTAACCCCAGGAGCAGGCCTAAAAATCAAGACACCGACATTTGTTTTTTGTTGGGCTTCCGTAAACTTGGGAGGGCACCTACCTCAGGGACCCTGCCGCTGCTGCCGGGGAGGACCGAGGTGATGCCATCGGTGCCCAGCACCACGGTGCTCTGGCTCATGTTGATCCAGGCGTTGTTCTGCTCCAGGCCGCCCTTGCTCCCGGCGGGGCCTCCCTCCCCGCCGCCCTGGGCCCTTTGCAGCGGGGCGACCTTGCAGGGGGCGGAGGGGGCGGCGCTCTTGGGGGGCGGGGCGCCGGGGGCCTCTCGGGGGGCCTGCGCCGGGCCCGCTTGGCAGATGCCCACCCGGGCCTCCTCCGAGAGCGCCGTGGCCACTTGGGCCAGCTGGGAGGGGACGTGCGAGGGCGGGTTCTTGGGCGGCTGCTCGCTTTCGGGGCTGTTGCGGATCAGGGCCGCGGGCCTGGAGGCCATCGGATCCGGGCTGTTGGCCGGCGGCTGTTGGCTCATCTCCTTGGGGCCCGTGGAATCCTGCAAGAGCAGAGGCCAGTTACAAAGCAGGAAGGAAAAGGTTCCCTGGTATTATTATTTTTATTATTATTATTATTATTATTATTATTATTATTATTATTATTATTATTATTATTATTAGCGCCCTATTACTACATCATCATCAGCTAGATTTACACGGTCAAATAACTACATTATGTTATAAAGCAATGCTGGCATTGCCCATTCGCCCCATGTGCAAGGGAAAGTTGCTGCCAATTGTGAAAGAAATAAGGCTGAACACTGTAAAAGCCACCCACTGTATAGCTATCAGCCACCTCCCAGTAGACTTAAATCAAGGAAAAGCTTAATGAGAACCATCACGCATCTAAATATCCCTCCAGCAACATGAAGAATATCCTTGTGGACAGCAAAATCAGCAATTCCAACTGGATGCCCCCCCCCCCCCCCCCCACAGGGCAACTTGGAAGTCCCTGAAAAGACTCAGAAGTGGAGTTGGCAAGTCAAAAGACAATCTGGCTAAATGGCACTAAGAATCCTCCACCTTGTGTGACTGTGGAACAGAATAAACAGCTCAGCATCTGTATGCTTGCCTACAATGCCCTGCCTTATGCACAGAGGATAAACCGTTTAAAGCTACAGACAATGCAGTCGCTGTTGCCCGTTTTTGGTCTAAAATTATTTAGCTGCTTGTGATCCCGTTATTTCATCAGTTTTAAACTTATTTATTTATGCAATGCTTTTAACAGGAAATAAATAAAAAAAACTACATTATATGGGTCTACACCAGGCATGGGCAAACTTCGGCTCTCCGGGTGTTTTGGACTTCCATCTTCCAGAAATCCTAACCAGTTTATCGGCTGTTAGGAATTATGGGAGTTAAAGTCCAACTGGCCATATAGTGAAATTCAAACTGCATTGTTTGGCAGTACAGTAGAGTCTCACTTATCCAACACTCGCTTATCCAACGTTCTAGATTATCCAACGCATTTTTGTAGTCAATGTTTTCAATACATCGTGATATTTTGGTGCTAAATTCGTAAATACAATAATTACTACATAGCATTACTACATACTTTTTCTATCAAATTTGTTGTATAACATGATATTTTGGTGCTTAATTTGTAAAATCATAACTTAATTTGATGTTTAATAGTCTTTTCCTTAATCCCTCCTTATTATCCAACAGATTCTCTTATCCAACATTCTGCCTGCCCGTTTATGTTGGATAAGTGAGACTCTACTGTATATATCCAGCCATCATTATTAACTGAGCATAAAAATACAAGGAAGCTGGTTTAACACAAATCCTGCTTCCAGGCCAGAGTTAACCCATCCAATCCATTGGGTGTATTTATATATTGATTTTCTTGTGTGCCCTCAAGTCCTTTCCTCATTTATAGTCACCTTGAAGGCCCTTTCTTGGCAAGATTTGTTCAAGCGAGGTTTAGCGAGGTTTAGCCTTCCTCTGAGGCAAAGAGAGTGTGACTTTGCCTAAGGTCGCCAGGGGCATCTGCAGTGTGGATTTAATGCCGGTTAATGCGGCTCAGGGCTTTGGAACCATGGGAATGATAGTTGAGGGTGGCACCAGCCTTCTTTTGCAGAGATCTTGCAATACTACAAGTCTCATGATTCATTAGCATGGCATTTAAACGGGTGTCAAACTGTATTACTTTTGAGTTATTGTGAGTTTTCCGGGCTGTATGGCCATGTTCTAAAAGCATTCTTTCCTGATGTTTCACCCACATCTATGGCAGTGTTGGGTTATCTAAGCAATCATGCATGCATTTTCAATGTGGGATGGTTTATGTAGTTAGTTATGTCTGTTGCTTAGTAACCTGAGCCAAGCTGCATTCCAGAGTTGATGACACCATTTAAGGGTTTTGCATATGAAATGGGAAATGGGTGTATCCTTTCTGGGGACACACAGGAAGTGATGTACAGATGCCTCTTCCTGTCTCTTCCTCTTTGCTCCTGACCATGCCATGCTGATGTTCCTGTATGTTAAGAGATATGTAGTTTCCTGAACTGTTTTTCTTTGGAACTAAGATGTTTTTGCCTGTATGACCATCATCATACAAGATTGTGAGTAAACATATTTTTGCTATTTTATTTGATGTCTCTGATGCTTATTTTATGTGCATGACTTTTAAAAGGGAAAGGGAGGCTGGATATTTTGTCTTACTGTTTAATTTCTTTTTACCTCTGCTCACATAAACCCCTAGTCTTCTGCGTTTTTACTGCTCTGCATGAATGTTTAACCATATTGGAATCATAATCTTAACAGGTTATGAAAATATATTCCTATTAGGCAGAGGTTGTGATGTATATTGAAAACTAGGCAAGGAAGGTTTATATATCTGTGGAAGGTCATGAGTGGGAGAAAGAATTCTTGCCTGCCTCAGGCAACGGTGCATGTTACAATTAATCACCTTGATCAGCATTGAAAGGCCTTGCAACTTCAAGGCCTGGCTGCTTCCTGCCTTGGGAATGCTTTGTTGGGAGGTGTTAGCTGGCCCTGATTGTTTCGTGTCTGGAATGCTACAGATATATAAACCTCTATTGCCTAGTTTCCAATATACCTCACAACCTCTGAGAATGCCTGCCATAGATGTGGGCAAAACGTCAGAGAAGAATGCTTCTTGAACATGGCATACAGCCCGGAAAACTCACAACAACCCAGTGATTCCAGCCATGAAAGTCTTCGACAACATATTGCATTAATTTTAAAATCTAGCTGCCCCCTTAGCGGGTCTTCATGGATTCGAACCCGCATCCCGCTCTTCCTAAGATGCATCTCCATTGTAGAGTCCGTGCAGTTTGCCTCCCCGTTTAACTGCCAAGGCTCAATATCAGGGAACCTGGGATTGTAGTTTTAAAAGCCTTCTCTATCAAAGAGGGCTGGTGCATCAGTAAATTCCAGATCTCAAGATTCCACAGCGTCGAGTCAGGGCAGTCAAAGTGATGTCAAACACAGTAGATGCACCTATACCACACTATCTCTCTCCGGCTGGCTTCCCATTTAACTATTGAGGGGATGGGTTTCTTCCACTTGCACTTAACCAAGAGGATGCCAGCCACAGCTAGCTTTTAAGACTGTCAAGAAGGCATCCTTAAAGGAGCGATTTCGAGCCAAACAGCCACGTTCTGGCAAAGGACCACCGCATCTTTTCCTCCATCCCATCCCACCGGCAGCCCTCCTTGGTTTTCCCATCACGGGCAAAGGGTGCCCCCCCCCCCCCGGCGCACCGTTGCAGAGAGCATCTTTAATTTTACGCCCCATTTCCTTCCTGTCATTCAGCAATGCAGCCTGGCTTTGGACTGGGGGGGATCCGAGCAGGCGGGGAGGGAGAGGAGCCACGCTGCCCTTCCTGCAGCCATGCCACACAATCCAAGGAAAACACTTACTCTGTTTCTAGCAATACACCTCTCCCAATTTTGACTATTTTGAAGGCGGAATAAATAGGCGCCATTCCAACCAATGTTGGCGTGGCTTTTCTGAAGAGTATAGTCTCCGAAAGGCGGATTGGAATGGGCTGGATTCAGACTTAATCCAATTTAACAGTAACCTTACTTCACTCAGGCGGCTGGAGTTAGTCGAGTCACACGGAATGCAATGGATTTACTAAGGGAGGGTGCCTATACATGGTTTGGCTAAGGGAGGGTGCCTATACATTGTAGAATTAATGCAGTTTGGCCACGCTTTAACTGCCATGGCTCAATGCTATGGAATCGTGTGAGATGTGGGATTTACAAGGTTTTTAGCCTTCTCTACTCAAGAGTGCTGGTGCCTCTCCACATTACAATTCCCAGGATTCTACAGCATGGAGCAAGGGCAATTAAAGTGGTGTCAAAGTACACTGATTCCACAGTGTAGATGAGCCCTCAGTCTGACTCTGGATTCTGCTCCAAAGGGATTTCCTTCCCTTTAAGCCCTGCAAGTGGGGGCCCTTCCACACTGCCATATAACCCAGAATATCAAGGCAGAAAATCCCACAATATATGCTTTGCACTGGGTTATCTGAATTCACACTGCCATATATTCCAGTTCAAAGCAGATATGTGGGATTTTATTCAGCTGTTTGAGTGTGGCCTGGGTCTTTTCTCTCCCGTCTTTCTCACACATCTTGGCTCCACAATCACAAGCAGTAAAGTTTCCCGAGCAGACAGTTTCTGCAGGAAACGGGGTTTACTTTTGGGCATGCAAAAATCCCAAACAGAAAAGAAAAGAAAGAAAGAGGAAGGAAGGAAGGAAGGAAGGGAAAATGGATGTAAGGAAGGAGGAAAAGAAGAGAAGAGAGAAAAGAAGCAGTCTCTTTGGAAGCTTGCAGCACCCCACTCCCACCTCCTTCAGTGACAGAAACCCCTACATAACCAGAAAAAAAATATATAAGTTCAGAATTTCATCAGTTAACAATGAAATTGATAATAGAACCAAAGTGAAGACAAAAAGCATAACTGTACTCCGATCTGAAGAAATTAAGAGGGAATCGCAGAAATTATAAGGAAACATGTTTGGACAATTTATGCTACAAAGGAGTAGATTAGAAGTCAATTTTTTCTTTCCTATCTTTTCCTCTACTTTTCTTCATATCCTAAATCGACTTTACATAATTTTAGTTATGTATTTTAGATACTCCAATATACCTTCCGTACTTTTCCCCATCTAATTCAACTTTTAAAGTTAAAAAATTAACAGTAAACATTATTTTTTATATTTTTTTATTTTTTTTAATCTTGTAAATTAATAAAAATTATTTTTAAAAAATATCAAAAGACACTGTCGAATTAATACTTTACAAGCAGTAGCTTCTCTGCCCAAGAGCGATGGTGCCTCACCAAGCTTACAGACCCCAGAAGTCCATAGCATTGAGCCATGGCAGTAAAAGTGGAGTCAAACTGCAGCGTGGCTGCATCCTAAGAAGCCCGAAAAGAAAGGTGCGTTCAGCACCCTGGACAGCGCTCTCTCTGCCTGACGCGCTCCCAACCCAAAGAACGTTCCCAACCTGAGTGGTTTGCCTTTCTAGCCACCGGATCCCAAGTAAAAGATCTCTTTCCTTAGCTCCTCAAAAGGAAACAGGGGAGGGATGGAGGGAGGGACCCCACATACCCCCATATCAACCCCCACTTACCATCTCTACAACAGCATCGGCTGGAAGAAGCGGCAGGAGAGGGGATTGGCTTGGCCGAGCGAGAGCAGGAGCAGCAGCAGAAAAGCAGGAGGCGGGCGAGAGCGCCAAGCTTTCTATACCTCTGCGGGAAAGACTGAGGGTTTGCGTCAGTGTAGAGCAAGGTGCCTTTCGTGTGACATTTTCGTGATAATAAGAGTTTGATAAATCATTACCCTTGCGTTCGGAGGTTAGGGCTTTTTTTAAAAAAAAAGGACAACGAGGAAAAGCCGGCGCCCTGTCACTCAAGCGGAGGTTGGGATTTTGCGTGTTGGGTGTGAGTCACGGAGTTGGAGGGAGAGGGAGGGAAGAAAAGGGAAGGGAAGGAGGGGTGGGGACTGGCGTGGGCTTGGTGATGCGCCTGTAAGCCCAGCCCTAGCCAACGCAGAACTTTCTTGCTGTATTTAGATTTAGAAGAAGAAGAAGAAAAAGAAGAAGGGGGGGGGGGGAGAGAGAGAGAGAGGACACCAGAGAGACACGTCCAACTGCAGCCAAAGCACAAACACGAGCAAGAAAAGACTTTCTCTCCCCCTCCCCTCCCTTCAAGAACCTCCACATCCAACTCGGAGACACTGAAAAACCGCATTGAGGGTCTGCATTGAGGGTCCAAACAGCTCTTTGCCACCCTTTTCAGTCCGGAGGCGGAAAGACATTGGTATTATTAGGGTAGCAGAGTTGTCCCTGAAGTTATTCTTCAATATATTGGGGGAACGTGTTTCTTAATGTATCGTTAGAAGAGTTGGGAATGAGCTGCCCATCTACAAAGCCAATGACACCTCTTTCTGCGACGCTTGGGGCATTATTTCGCCTCATGTCCTTTAGATTAAAAAAAAAAGTTTAATTATAGAATGATCGATCAAGGAAAGACGTCATTCCTTTTGCAGAGTCTCTGGGCATTTATACAGAGTACCTGTTGGGATCTAAAGCATGTCCAAAGGCTCTCAATCCCACACTCTCTCGTTTAGGCTCAGCGTGAGGCTTGATCTAATACACCTGCCATGAAAAAAAAAAGAGTTTTCCGGGCTGTATGACCATGTTCCAAAAGCATTCCCTCCTGATGTTTCGCCCACATCTATGGCAGGTATCCTCAGAGGTTGTTGAGGTCTATTGGAGACTAAGCAAATGGGGTTTATATATCTGTGGAAGGCCCAGGGTGGGAGAAAGAACTCTGGTCTGTTTGAGGCAAGTGTGAATGTTTCAATTAATCACCGTGATTAGCACTGAAAAACCTTGCAGTTTCAACACCTGGCTGATTCCTGTCTGGGGAATTCTTTGTTGGGAGGTGTTAGCTGGCCCTAATTGTTTCATGTCTGGAATTCCCCCTCTTCTGAGTGTTGTTTTTTTTTTTAATTTATGTCCTGATTTTAGAATTTTTTAATACTGGTAACCAGATTTTGCTCCTTTTCATGGTTTTCTCCATTTTGTTGAAAAAAGAGTTTATTTATGGTCTACCTAAAATCAAATAGGAATTCCACTGATTTTAATAGCAAAAGAACCACTATCTGTCCCTCCGACATAAGTGGGATTTCAGCGCGATAAGCTTATATATTTCTTGTATGCTCTCTGTATGTGTGCCTTAAGTCGTCTGTCCATTTATGGTGACCCCATGAATTTTACCCACGTGTAAAAAAAATAGCGAGGAGATGTACATTTCTCTCTTCAGAATACGTTTCCTACATTGCACCCCAAGTTTCCTACATTGCATCCTCAACAGCCTCGCTGAGGGTTTTGGGGGCCTTTATGGCTTCCTAGGTTGAGTATTTCCCCCATTTTTCCCACTGCCATCCCAAGCATTATTGTCTTCTCATTTATTTATCGTGTCAGAAGCAAATTGAGGATTATAGTGTATTTAAAAACACAAAGTTAAACACTTGGCTCTCCTTTGACCAGAAGGTGTCCACCCGGAGTGCCTCTGGTGTCGCTTTGAGATGGTCCTCCATTGTGCATGTGGCAGGGCTCAGACCGCATTGTAATAGGTGGCCTGTGGTTTGCTCTCCTAGACACTCGCATGTCCTAGACTCCATTTTGTAGCCCCTCTTCCTAAGATTGGCTCTGTCTTCTCATGATATGTCCAAAGTATGACAGCCTCCGCTTAGTCCTCTTGGCTTACAGATTTACCTGAAAGGAAATTATTTTGAAGCCAAAAAGCAACATACAGTGGCGTAAGTAACACTGTACCCAGAAACAGATATTTCTGAACAAATGTCAGTGTATTTGGGGAGGTCCTTCCCTCCTTTTGCCACCCCTGAAGTTGTGTTTGGTGGAGAAGCCAGAGAAAACTCCAGGCTTTGGCGCAGGCTCTCAGCTAATGAAAATCGAGATTAATCTCTTCTCAATTATTCTTTCCAAATATCCTTCTGTATTCAGATGGTTATTATGTTAACCCTGGGTATTTAGCAGAAGGGAGGCTTGACTACTTAGGTGTTACTTTCTTTTTTTAACCAAGAAATGTTTTTGGTTTGTTTTGTTTTTTTAAAAAAATCTAGTTCTACCTTTTTGAATTATTTATTTAAAAAAAGAAACGAAATATTCTAACTTCAGTTGTGCTAATTTTTTGGAAGAAAGGTGGAAAGATAATATGATACTGATAACCAGCTTCAAGGTGTTGGACGATTTGGAGATCAGGATCCAAATCCGAACTCAGTCATGCAAATAGACATGTCATACTCTCTCAGCCTCAGAGGAAGGCAATATCTCGGATCAAAGCTTGCAAATAATCCCCTCGAAAATGTTGCCTTGGGGTCGCCATAAATCTGAAACCACTTGAAGGCACACAACAATAACAAATGATACTATGACCTTGTGTGTATGTGTGTGTGTCCAGAGAAAGTGAGATAAAGAAACAGAAATAGCCTGTTTCCCCCGTTTGAAAAGTCAGTTTGGAAAAACCGTGACCAAGGTTCTATTTAACCTCGGAGCAGAAGGAGATTGAGAAAGACAGGTTTTGCTCTTAGTGGCATCTAATCCAGCGTTTCAATAATTGATTTTGGACTTCAGCTCCCAGGAGCCCCAGCCAGCTTTGTCAACAATCAGGAATTCTGGGAGCGGAGGTGCAAACAGCTGGAAGACCAAAATTTGGGAAACGTGGGTTTCTACATAGTCCCTCCTCCCCTGCATCCATCGAGGTTAGCAAAACCTTATGAAATATGTGGTGTTTAGACTTTTAAGGCACACATAGACCCTATGAACGTCATAGAGTTTTTTTAAGGATGGAATATTCAGATTTGGCCAGTTCCTTGCCACAGTCCTGGTATTCACTGGCGGTCTCCCGTCCAAGTACTAGCCAGGGCTAACACTGCTTAACATCCAAGATCAGACTGGATCTGGTGCCTTTAGGGTATTTTAGGCCCCTACTTCTATTAAATGCAAGAAGTAAATTACAAGAGACAAGCAATCAATTTATGTGATTAACTTCGTGAGGTAGAGCATCACTAGTTGGGGAGTGGAAATTTCATGACAAAAATGTAGTCGAGTATCGTTTGTATGAAGTCTAGAAATCTATTTTCTTTTCTTTCTTTTTTTAAAAAGGAGGTATATCCTATTTTTTTTTCCACAAATACTGAGACCTGAAACGAACGAGTCATTTATTTTTAATTAAAAAGGAAAGTACAGATTTTTGAGCAATCATCACAACAACAATAATAAAATTCCAGTGGAAAAAAAGATTTGGCGTCTAAAGTATCCGAATTAGGAAGGGAAATACAAAACATCCCACATCTCATGCGACTGCATTGTTCGGTTACTACACACACACACACACACACACACACACACTAAACGGTTGATTTTCAGGGTGGATGTATTTTTAGGATTTTTATTTGGGGTAATTTTTTATTGAGCAGAGAAATCTCAGAAGCTGTTAAATTGCATTAGGTTTATGTGAGTTGTCCGGGCTGTCTGGCCATGTTCCAGAAGCAATATCTCCTGACGTTTTGCCCTCATCTATGGCAGACATCCTCAGAGATTGTTGAGGTCTGTTGGAAACTAGGCAATGGGGTGTATATAATTGTGTAAGGTCCAGGTGGGAGAAAGAACTCTTGTCTGACGGAGGCAAGTGTGAATGTTGCAATTAATCACCTTAATTAGCATTGAAAAGCCGTGCAACTTCAAAGCCTGGCTACTTCCTGCCTGGGGGAATCCTTTGTTGGGAGGTGTTAGCTGGCCCTTATTGTTTCCTATTTGGAATTCCCCTATTTTCAGAGTGTTGTTCTTTATTTACTGTTCTGATTTTAGAGGTTTTTTAAAATACTGGTAGCCAGATTTTGTTTATTTTCATGTTTTCCTCCTTTCTGTTGAAATTGTCCACATGCTTG
This sequence comes from Anolis carolinensis, assembly GCF_035594765.1. Classification (NCBI taxonomy): domain Eukaryota; kingdom Metazoa; phylum Chordata; class Lepidosauria; order Squamata; family Anolidae; genus Anolis; species Anolis carolinensis. The sequence continues at coordinate 288,035,912 of NC_085841.1, forward strand.
TGGATTTCAATAGCTTCTCTGCGTTATCTTAAATGATTGTTACATTTCTCGACCCTTATCTGTCATGTTTACCAATATTTCCAGTGCCCAGCTCACCTACATATTTACAATTTCCGAGTCCACAATTATGCCTGGCTTTCCAAAGAGAATCACAAAAATTGTTCTTAAAACACTATTGATCAAAAAGTATTTCTGATTATTGTTCTTAAAAGCCCATAGGTTCCCTCTCCTTCCATTTTCACGTTCTTTTGCTTGGAATTCTATACTCAATTTTCAAGGAAGAAGCCCTATTGAATCAATGGGACTTTGCTTTAGATTGGACTGGCATGCACTTTGGAGTAGGTCTCTGTAGGGTTTCAGTGGGAACTCGCACTTTCTTCGGGAAATGACGTACAACAGGCACCCGTCGAAGAAAAAAAACCCTTCATAATTATAGTAATAGGAAGGAAGTTTATTTTCCAAGACAGTGCCTGAGATGGCTTAATGCAAGTGAGCATCATGCACCAACATTTCCATGGGCAAATTATCAAAAATAGTTTTGCAAGATCCTTCCTTCCTTGTCTCTTCCTCCTTCTCCTCCTCCTCCTCCTCCTCCTCCTCCCTCCCTCCCTCCCTCCCTCCCTCCCTCCCTCTCTCTCTCTCTCTTTGATAGAAAAGATGCGACAAACACTTTCGCAAAATGCTTCTTTCTTTCTCTCTCTCTTTTAATGAGAAGGACATCATGAATACGTTTGCAAAATGCTTCTCTCTTTCCCCCTTTCTTTCTTTTGTTGGAAAGGATGCGATAAATAGTTTTGCAAAGTGCTTCTCCCTCTCTTGGTGGAAAGGCTGCCTTGTCAGACTACACAGAGAAGCCATTGAAATCCACAAGCATGTGGACAATTTCAATAGAAAGGGGGAAACCATGAAATTGAACCAAATCTGGTTACCAGGATTTAATAAAAACCTCTAAAATCAGGGCAGTAAATAAAATGCAACACTCTGAAAACAGGGGAATTCCAGGCATTAAAACAATCAGGGCCAGCTAACACCTCCCAACAAAGGATTCCCTCGGGCAAGAAGCAGCCAGGCTTTGAATCTACAAGGCCATTCAATGCTAATGAAGGTGGCCAGTGACAACATTCATACTTGCTTCCAACGGGCAAGAGTTCTTTCTCCCACCCTGGACTTTTCACAGATATATAAACCCCACTTGCCTAGTTTCCAACAGACCTCACAACCTCTTTCATAGATGTGGGCGAAACGTCAGGAGAGAATGCTTCTGGGAACATGGCCATACAGCCCTGAAAACTCACAGCAGCCCAATCTACTCGAAGTTTGACTAAGGGAGGGTGCATATAACTCACAGCAACCCATGCGACAAACACCTTTGCAAAATGCTTCTCTTTCTTTCTCCCTCTTTCCTTTAATAAGAAGGCTATCATGAATACTGTTGCAAAATGCACCTCTCTTTCCCTCCCCTTTCTTTTGTTGGAAAGGATCTCTTGATGGAAGGGCTACCACAAAATCTTTTGCAAAATGCTTAACCCCTCGCTCTCTTTATCTTTCTCTTTCTTTTGATAAAAAAGATACCATGAAACGCTTTGCCAAATGCTTCTCTCGCCTCTCTCTTTATTTCTCTTTCTTTTGATGGAAAGATTGTTATAGTTTGACTTCTTTCTCTCGCTCTCTTTGGCGAAAGCAAGGATGCTCCCAATAGCTTCGCCTTTAAAAAGAGAGGCTCTCCACCCCACCCCACCCCGCTCGCCCCCAGGCTCCCGGCTCCCTCCCTCCCTTTTATTTAAACCGTTTTTCCTTTTGAGGACAAAAAAGGGCGGGAGGCTGGGCGGGGAGGTGGTGGTCTCGAACCCGCGTGGGCCTCGCCTTCAAATGCGGGGAATCTGCTCAGAGCCGAAGAAGAGCCCACCGAGATGGACCTGGTCCCTTTAGCCTGGGAGCCTGGTGAGCCCGCCTGCAGCATGGTCCGCAACCGAGGAGGAGGAGGAGGAGGAGGAGGAGGAGGAGGAAGATGACTCGGATTACTCAGAGACTGGCGCATCGGTGATTCAGAATCTTGCGGCTTCAAGCTGGAAGCGCCAAACGCAAAAGGCCCCTCTTTGCGCCCGGACCCAACCCCTCCACCCATATTTTCCACGGAGCCAAGGATCCACACCTGGAGGGCCCCACTTGAGATGCCAGGAGAAGCGGCGACAAGGAAGGGAACGGAGCTCCTTTGTTTCCAAACACTAGACTCTCCCTCTTTTACCCCTCTGACCTTTTCCCTCCTTTCCTTCCTTACATTCCTTCCTTTGCAAAAAAAGAAAAAAAAGAAAAAGAAAGCGCTCTCTGTACATGCTTTTGGGCAAGATTTCTTATTATTTTCAATGAACTGCAGAGCTTTCTTCCAGCCCTGATGGTGATGTCAATCTGCTGGGCGCCTAAATCCTCTTCTCTGCTACAGTTTCCATCAGTCCAGCCCTGACCTTAAGGAGAAGGAGAGGAATGGCCTTAGTCAACGGATTTGGACTGTGACAAAAGGCCATCACATTGTGCATGATTAACTTTGACATGACTTTTAACTGTCTTCTTTTCAGTGCTAAGAGGTTTCATATGCTCCCTCTTTCAAAACTGTTCCTACTGTTATGACCTGCTCTGTATCAACTGTATTGTATGCCACCTTGAGATCCTCAGTATTAGAGCGTGCAGCCAGTATTTTAATGTATTGGGCTGCTACCAGGCTGTGGAACTCCCTTCCACTGGAGGTTCAATGGGCCCCTTCCTTCTGTCTTTCCCGCAGCAAGCAAGGGCCTTTTTGGGTGGCTGAGTGTTTTATGGTCATGTTTCAGAAGGATTTTCTCCTGACATTTCACCCACAACTATGGCAAGCATCCTCAGAGGTTGTCACCTCACAACCTCTGAGAATGCCTGCCATAGATGTGGGCAAAACATCAGGAGAAAATGCTTCTGAAACATGACCATACAGGCCAAAAAACTCACAGCAACCTAAGGATTCCAGCCATGAAAGCCTTCCACAACACAAATACCTTTTTATTTAGGTGGGTGCTTGGTTTTTCACATACTGTGGTAAAAAGAGCATCCAAGTATCTTTTTACTCTGTTTTAAATGATTATTGGACAGTTTCTAACTTGTCTCTCTTAAAATGAATTACTATTTGTCCTCAAAGACTTCTGCATTAATTATTAACAACAGTACTTGGTTGTTGTTTTTTTTTTAACTTACTATGAGCCACCTTGAATCCTGTGCTGGGAGAAAAAAAGATGGGTTATAAATTGGTTGATTACATAAATAAAAAGAAAAATAAATAAACAAATACAACCACTGGGTTTTAAGATGCATTGGGTTTTACTGCCAGGAAAGGGAAAAGGAACTTGTGGAAAATTTCACCTGCAAAGTACCAAAATAGCTTAGCTAGATTTGGGTATTAGATACTTTGCCATGGATGGATGAATGAAACAGGTATACTATTCACTGCTTGACCCAGGGAGCAAAATCTCTTTGGTCAGCTTTGATCTCTACTGCTGTTGTTTTCTCCTTCCTTCATAGCTGCTGATGAAGGTGTTATTATAGGTGGGCACTGTGAAAAACAAAACCTATGCCTGTATTCTCCATAGGGCACACAGAACTGATCTTGGTGCATGCGGATTCTCTGTTCCCTTTTTGTAATTCCCTATGGAGGAACAGGGAGAATATCAGCTGCTAGATAATACTGCATTGGAGGAGTGGGGATGGCTAGGAAGAGAAGAGCAGAAGACTTTCATATGATCCAACAAGACTCTGCTAGAACACTAATGCTATGCAGCAGCCAAGTCTTCATGCAAATAAAAGTATGTATCGGAATGAATATCTAGGCTGTTTAGTTCCAAGCCTTCATTGCATTATGCCCTCAGAAATAATCTGGGTGCATATTTTGAATTCTTACCCTGCAATCTTGCTGAAATTGTGGGCAAGTCTATAGAATTAATACAGTTTGATACCACTTTAATTGCCATGGCTCAATGCTATGGAATTCAGGATTCATAGTTTAGAGTGGCACCAGCACTCTTTGGCAGAGAAGGCTAAAGACCTTGTAAAACTACAATCCCTATGATTCTATAGCATTGAGCCATAGCAGTTAAAGTGATGTCAAACTGTATTCGTTATATAGTGAAGAGGAATTGTGTGCTGACTTGGCCTGAATGGGAGACCAACTTGAGTCTGATGTAAGTGGGGTATAAGCAGCAGCATCTGATGGCTCCCATTTCAGTAGAGTGATGAATCCACACTGGACACACACTGTCTAAACTTTAAGGGTGTTATCAAAAGCTTGGATAGTTCTCATAAAGTTCAAGCTAAAATCCATAATGTTATTTACTGTCCCAAAGAGATGGAATCTACCAGCTCACTGTGGAAGCAAACACTTCCTTCTCTACCCCACTTTTTGTGTTCTAAAGACAGTTACTAAAATTTGTCCCAGATGGGGACGTTTTAATTGCAAAGAATTTAGCTGTCACTCTTCCTAGAATTAAGATTATAGCCCCTTTTCAGAATTCATTTTTCACATACACATATTTTGCCTTTCCCACAAGCTCTTCTTCTCTTCAAAACTTTAGGTAGAGCAGAAATCATTGATATTCCCCCTGCATACTTTCAGTTTATGGCTAAACATCAAGCAGCATGATAAATTTTGCTAAGATATAAATAATATCTTATTAGATCTAAGATAGATACCTGTGTGTTACAATATGTTTCTCAGAAATGAAAAGTTTTGAACTGCACACTTTAGTATGGGTACAGTCATCTGTCCTTGAGATGCAGGGCATCAAACCACTTCAAGTTAAAACTATCTACAAATCAGCAGCTGGAGCTCTAAATTACTCAAACCAATAAGGATCGTGATAGGGAGCTATACTCAAAGTGAGCATCATAAAATGGGTTTGCCAATAGTCAGTCCCTTGAGAACTTGGACCCTTTCACACTATATAATACTGTAAATAAATACTGTAAATAAATAAATAAATAAAATCACAGCACTATGACTCCACTTTAACTGCCTTGGATGAATCCTGTGGAATTTTGGCATCTGTGGTTTGGTGGGGCACTATAGTTCTCTGACAACAAATTCCATGTACTTTTTCCATAAAGTGCAAATCTCAATAATTCATAGGATGGACCTATGGGCCACTGAAGTGGAATCATAGCAACTGTGTCATGTGAAATGGCCCCTTACCCATTGGTAACACTAGGTGTAAACTATGGGAGGATTCATACCTCCATGTCATGAACAAATTGACAATTGCCAACCAGTAAGATTGAGACTACTGCAGTTACCTCATGGCATACTTGCCTATCGGGTTGTTGTTGTTGTTGTTGTTGTTGTTGTTGTTACCCACCCTCTCTCCCTGAAGAGATGTGCACTCATCCATTGAGCTTCCTCCTATTTTTTTTACAAGTAAATCAACTGCTTTTACAGAGTTAGTCTTTCACCTAGAGATTATGTCTGGAATTCTGCTGGTGTGCATTAAAAAGTCTGAAGAAATAAGGCATTCAGAATTGACATATTTTGTTTGCCTTCACTTACTCCCAGTGTGATACTGAGAAAAGTGTGACTTCTAGTGCAGGGGTGTGAAAAGTATGGGCTAATGCAAACATTATGTATTTCAGTGCATCACCCTTATTATAGATAACACCCCCAAATATAGAATTTCTGCATCCTACAGCTCCTCAAATGAGCCCAAGCTGACCACAAGGAACACCACCTTTGTGTGTGTGTGTGTGGGGGGGGGGATCTTACCCCACCTCACATCAAGAGTGCATAGGAGCCAAAACTGGTCAACACCCCGGGCACAATCTCCCACCCTTCCTCTAGTGCTGAACTCTGGAAGGATTTCAGTTAACATACACAGGGTGCTACTATGATGCAAGTTATAGACTTTATATATGAAAACAAACATATGGCATTATAGGCTGCTGCTCAGTCATTTAGTCATCTCTGACTCTTTGTGACCTCTGGACCAGTCCATGCTAGAACTCCCTGTCGGCGGTCACCGCCCCCAGTTCCTTCAAGGTCAAGCCAGGCATTATAGGGTGTTTTGGTAAAAATAAGTTATCATGGTGTAAATTTGGATGGTTTACTGTTATATAGCAAATTCACACAATGGAGAAATTGAAATGACCAGATATTAGAATGCCCTAATGTAGAATAAAAAAGGGCTGCATCAAAATATGTCCAATCACATCACAAACAACTAATTGCTAAACTTAATTTGCTCCAAATTTGGCTGGACACCCAGCATATGCTGTATTGACTTAAACTCATTGAGAAGGTTATCTAAGGCGCTGCTATTCAAAATGTTATTCAAAATATATCAGATGTTGGTCCCTGGCAAATTTCCAGGGGGGAAATAGAAACAACTTGGAGCCAAAGGGCAGAAATATAGTACTAGATCCTGACATGCTGGAAGATAGTAATGGCTGTTATTGCATATGAAGTAGCTTGAGATGTGCTGATTTAAGGCAATTTTGGACACTGTTTTGGAGGAATGGAGGGATCTGGAATGTGTCCAGAAGAGTGAGACGAAGGTTGTAGAGTGAGATGAGGTTGGCACAGCTGGGCATGTTTATCCTTGATTGGAAAGTGTTTATACTTGTTTAATCTTGACAAAAGAAGAGGTAATAGGAAAGCCACCTTCAAATATCAGAAAGACTTTTATGTGGAAAACAAGAGTAGGCTTGTTTTCTGCTACTCCAGAGAATAGTACCTAACTAAAGGACCCAAAATATGATAAAAGAGGTGTCAATTACATATTAGGTAGTCTGATGGTCTTAGACTACCTTTGAGAAGCTTTCCTCCAGTAGACGTTTTTAAACAGAGGTTGTGTATGCTTTAGCTGTGGGCTCCTGCACTAAAGAAAGATGGGCAATGACCTTGAACAAAATCCCTGCTTTCTGGATTCATTTGAGAAAACTGTGAAAGTGTAAGTGGCCCAAAGTTGATTTAAGTTTAAAGTATAAACAGAGCCTAAATGTGCTATGCATTCAAGCAGAAACAACTGCCCCACAATTTACAAAAGTGAACCATAGAAATCTTCATTCCGCTCTCTCAGTTCTTGCATTTGCAGGACCAGACCAGCCCTTAGGCAACTGCCTCAATTGAAAGCAGTCAGCTAGGGTGCAGACTGCAAAGGGACATAAAGAGAAAAGGGCATAAAATGAAATTTTTATATGTTTGAAATCAAAGTTTTTGAGAGACTTACATTCCAACATAACATTACACAAGATGATAATAGTTGTACAGTAGAGTTTCACTTATCCAACATAAACTGGCTGGCAGAATGTTGGATAAATGAAAATGTTGAATAATATGGAGGGATTAAGGAAAAGCCTATTAAACATCAAATTACATTATGATTTTACAAATGAAGCACCAAAACATATGTTTTACAACAAATTGACAGAAAAAGCAGTTCAATACACAGTAACATTATGTAGTAACGAATTTAGTACCAAATGATTGCAATGTATTGAAAACATTGACTACAAAAACATTGGCTACTAACAAATTGACTACAAATAAAGATAGAATTGCATAAAATGAACTTGGGGTAACAACATTGTCGGAAATTAAATCTGTAAAAAGTTCAGTCCTTGCTGCCTAGAGAAACAGCTGTGGATCTGGGCGGGAGGCAGAAAGCGTTGGATAATCCAGAATGTTGGATAAGCAAATGTTGGATAAGTGAGACTCTACTGTATTAATTTATGCCCCACTTTCCTCTCAAATTTGGGGTTTCAAGCAGGTCACAATTTAAAAGAAGAATGCAATTGAAAAAAGACAAAAAGTAAACATGGAACTTTTATTCAATATTATTGTATGCTAAAACATTTCTGCTTGCATTAGAGCAAGAAAATCATTTTTTGTTTTAATTATTCTTGTTTTTATTTTTTTCTATAAAATGTATGTTTTTGAAAACTGAAGTTGGTAATTTTTCAAAATTGAATATACATGCCAGTAGTTAGCATCTCCTCAAGCACAAAATATCCTGACACTGGTTGGGTGGTGCAGCAGAGCAGCATTGTAATACGACCTGCCATTCTTCTGAGCCCTTTGGACAATTCTTTCTTCTTGGACAGTGGTCCCCAGATGTTTTTGTCCTTCAACTCCCAGAAATGCTAACATCTGGTAAACTGGCTAGGATTTATGGGATTTCTAGGTCAAAAACACCTAGGGACCCCAGGTTGATAATCACTGTTCTTGGAGAACAGAACCATACTTCCCCAAACTACCATGCAGCCCTTGGGAATGCTGGAAGACCCAAACATGTTTCCAATGTTGAAATAAGGTTTATCTACCAGTCCAATTTTGAACTGGACTTCAGTACCTGACAATGAGGAGGGTGCCATCTTGTCCATTGCCTCAGACAGCAAGATGACTTCATTAAGTCCTGCTGGTTTGACATACAACATTGCTCTCAGTTGTGACTCAAGCTTCCCCTTCATTCTTTAAGCAAGATGGCATATCTGTGCATAATGATGAACCAATTTGATCATGCACTGCACAGATTATTGCAATCTGATAGCATTTTATCTGCCACGGCTCCATTTCAAAGCACCTTGGGATTTGTAGTAGTGAGATATGTGGAATCTATTTTTCTGGGAATCTCTCTTCCTCTCCCCTTCTGGGAAGGGAACCCTAAATACCTCCTAAGTACAAATTGAAGTATTCCTAAAGGGAGAGCTGCAACTTGGAATACAGTACTCCCATTCTGTGCTATAGATAAACTTGGTGCCATCAACTCTAAGGGGTTGAGGAAGGGAGACTGGAAAGGATTCAGAGAAGATCCCTGTCAGGGCCAAGCCTGCCAGCCATCTGTTTGGCATTGCACACTCCCAGCACTGGGTATGGTAGACAAAGCTCACATCCTGGCTGCAGGGATTGTGTCATGAGACCCACAAGCATAGGCATCATTTGCACACATGTTCCAAACCCACAGTCGGGGTAATGGGAAAGTGGGCAAGAGAGAATAAGAGTCATTCAGGACTCGCTCCCTGTAGCATAGCTCCTTCCCCACTCCCCCCAGTCTCCTCTGTTGCAGCGCCTGCAGCCTCTTCTAAAAAGGAAACATGTCCCCCTGGAGTGATTCCTTGCTCTCTGGCCTCCTGTTTGCAAGGGATAATCGTTTCCCTTAATGCTGAAGCAGAACTGATTGTAAATCTGCATCTATCACCGTAGCAGCTATTCAGATTGAATTAACAAGTCACTACAGCCTTAATTACTTTGTCAAAGATGAAAAATAGTAATTGATCTTGTCCCGGATCAGTTCACACATACCCCATTTCCCCCTTGATGTTCCTTCTGGCCCATTCCAAGCCTTAATAAGATAAGCAAAGAAATAAAGAAATGCAGGGAAATACATAAACAAATTCCCAAATGCTGGGAAGTAGAATTAGCAAGCTCAAACAATGCCCTTAGACCTTTCAGGAAGGAAGGATAGGGAAGAGGTTAAGCAATAGCCATGAGAAATTGTTTGTAAGTAGATTTATTTTTTAGTACAGAAACACCACAACTTTCAAAATTCTCCCCTTGGATGATTTGCCTACTGTCTTGGCCTTATGTGATAGTGCACCTGCTCACTGAAACTGACATGCTATAATGTGGATAGAATGGGGTCCTAGAACTGGCCAAACACATTTTGAGATCTGGGCAAAATAGATATGACAAACCTAACGCTATCTAATCCATTCACATTATGGTGCAACGCTGGCCAAGTTACACTGGTACATGCATTTGAAATTATTGTAAGCACGTTGTCTGAGCCTGCAAGTCAACATAAATGACAAAATAACTATTCAGTGCCTTTTAATGATACCTCATCTGCTGCCTGAAGTAGCTCCTTCACTCTGTCAAATGGTAGGGTTGGCCCGGACTTGAGGTCAAAAATGAGATAAGCAAGCATAGCATCAAAGATGACTTTAAGTTGTTTGTCCCTGTAGGACAATTGCCAAATTGGCACAACAAATAGATGGTATGTATTTTAACTGGTTTTACTATGTTCTGTAATCCACCTTGTGGGGAAATTACATTCTGAAAATGCCATATAATTTTTAAAATAAAGGGGATGGTTCAACCCATATTGAGTACATCAACTAATATTTAAATCTTAAGAATTTACAAACTGTTTCACAGAGAGAATGTTTTACAGTGCATCAGAAATATTGTCTATTTTACCCTGACTTAGCTGAATATTTTTAAAGAAAACAAACAGCATAAAAACTCCTTGTGTTATAGCATGTTAGATGGGTGGAAGGCCAGAACAATTGTTCTGCTGCCACGGATATCTTTCAAAGAGATGCCTTGTTTTATAGTTCTTATTATAAAAAGGGAAGGCAGTGTAGTCTGCAGGAAATCAAATGGATGCAATCAGTCACGCAAGACTGTTTCTTAGGTTTGAGCAGCCCTCTTTTACTGCAGAACAAAACCATCAAGCATGTGCAGATATAATGGTCTTGGCTGGAGGTAAGGCATGCCTTTGTCTTTTCCTCTGCATTTTAAAAACCAACCAACCAATTCTGTGTGCTTCCATATTTCCCAAATTAGAAAATAAGCAAGAGCCTGTTTTTCATGTAGTGCTTCTATTTAGAAAATGCAATGGATTGATGAAGTAAGATGTTTTGAAAGAAGGCAAGAAAGGAGGGGAAGTTATTATGATCAAGGACTTTCTATGAAAGCCAAAATAATGCTGGCAATGTAGTCTGTGGGATTTTCTTTTCAACCAGAAAGGTGAATTCAATTACAAAAATGTTAGGGGTGGGAGGAAGGTTTGTGAATTGCTCTGGCAGGCTGAATTTTAGAGGAGTTGTTCAAGGTGCTGAATCCTGCCACAAGCCAGCTTCAGCACTGCATGGCTCTTTTAAAGTTTGGCTTGAGACCTAGAGCAGATTCACCACCCCATCAGCCACCATCGGGTGGAGACAAAAATACTTGCATATTTTATTAGAAAGCACTAATTAAGTCTAAGAAAAAGGCCTACAACTTTTTTAAAGATGGGAGAAAAGATGTACAAAAGCTGGGGAAGCAGCGAACAATGATTATCATGGGAAAGAGATCATGGATCTTTAAGGAAGTTGAGGGCTGGATTGGGACCCTAGGAAGACTGGATTTCACCCCAGAAATCCCAGTCAGTTAACCAGCTCTTGGGAATCATGGGAACTGAAGTCCAAAATGCCTAGAGGACGAAAGCTTGGGAACCACTGCTTTATAGTGACAGGACATACTGTGAGCGTGGCAACCTCAACAAGGTCAAGTGAAAGGTGTTGTTGTGTATAGAAGGAGTAGGGAAAATGCAGCCATATAGATATTACAATCATGCCATACAATTGGCTATTCTGACTAGGGATTGTTGGAGTTGCAGTCCACATTTGTAGGACTATAATTGTTGTTGATGTTTGTTGTTGTGTGTCTTCATATTCTTTCTGACTTATGGTGATCCAAAGGGAAGGCTATCACAGGCTTTCCTTGACAAGATCTCTTCAGGGGAGTTTCCCATTACCTTACCCTAGACCAAGAGAATATGACTTGCCCAAATTCACCCAGTAAATTTCCATGCCTGGATTTCCAGAGTCCTAGTTTAATGTTCAAACCACTACAATGCACATCATATATAGAAATACATTCCCAATTGATCTCAGTTCTCCAAGTGCAAATCTTTAGGTAATCAAAATAACTTCCAAATAATTTGCCATTCCTATGTATGTTATAAGGAGCCCTGATGGCACAGTGTGTTAAAGCACTGAGCTGCTGAATTTGCAGACTGAAAGGTCCCAGGTCCAAACCCCGGGAGCGGCGTGAGCGACCGCTGTTAGCTCCAGCTTCTGCCAACCTAGCAGTTCAAAAACATGCCAATGTGAGTAGATCAATAGGTACCGCTCCGGCGGGAAGGTAATGGTGCTCCGTGCAGTCATGCTGACCACATGACCTGGAGATGTCTATGGACAACGCCGGCTCTTCGGCTTAGAAATGGAGATGACCACCAACGCCCAGAGTCGGTCACAACTGGACTTAACGTCAGGGGAAACCTTTACCTTTTTTATGTATGTTATATATGTTCTGAAAATATTTTAAACCTATTTTATATGACATATAGAAATAGAATTAACATGCAGTACATAGATATTAGTTGGCATTCTGCTGATTGTCTTATGCATGCACATATTTCCTTATAATATTTCATATAATCAGATGTATATGGGAATATATAAATATGTTTATAGGGCTAGATTTTTTAAAAATGCAGCTCCAATTTATGCATTAGGCAACCAAAGTGCTAACAGAGGAGGAAGATTGCAGAGCTCCTGCTGCATTTGCATTTTGGTTGAACCCATGATCACCAGGGATGGTAATGATAGGAGCACTTCTTTGTAGTGCTTTCCTTCCTAGCTGCAATATGTGTCTGAGTACTAACAATTATATAGGTGGCATTACTTGCATGTGTTTTCCTGATAGAAGGGTGGATAACGGGCTTAAGACAAAAAGCAAGCAGTGCTTCTGTAGCCCTAGTGCTGGCCCAGGGCAGATCATCCTGTCCTTCCCTTTCTGCAAGGCACTTGAGACACCAATCAAGTCCGTTGTTGTTCCAATCCTCAAATAGTGCATATACCCAAGGGTAGTCAAACTATTTTGCCATACAAGGCAGATTTTTAAAAAATTATTTATAGTAGGCCCTTGGTATCAGATTTGGTTCCAGGATCCCTTGTGGATACCAAAATCCATGGATGCTCAAGTGCCATTATATAAATGGTGTAGTACGATGGTGTCCCTTGCATAAAATAGCAAAATCAAGGTTTGTTCTTAGGAATATTTTCACATTGTTGATAGCTGAATCTGTGTATACAGAAAGCCAACTGTATTTGATTTATATTTTGCCATCTTCTCAAACTTAGGTCTCAAAGTAGGTCAAAAACCCTTATAAGTTTCTCCTAGGCCTGAAGGAATTTATAAAGATATTCCCCAGCCCTAATCTAAGTTTTGGGTTAGATGTCAAGGACTGGCACCATATCTGTTCCCATTGGCTTTAATTGTTACTTGATTTCCTGGAAACTTACTGGGGACCAGCACTAGTACATTGACTGCCACTACCCAATCTGGAGGAGATCAGACTGGGAGGAACTGAAGAGTGGGCAGTGGGAGAAGTAGGCATGGTCTGCCTACCTTGAGAAGCATCTCTTATACAGGTTGAGCATTTTTTCATCCAGAATTCCAAAATCAGTTCTCCATATTAGCTGGGGTTAGAGGCACAGAAGCCATGAAAGTGACAATTCACAAATAAATTTTTTTAAAAAAAAATCTGGTAGAACATTTATCTAGGACAGTGTTTCTCAAACTGTGCTCCTCCAGGTGTTTTGGATTTCAGCTGCCAGAAATTCCAGTCAGCTTATTAGCCATTAGGAATTGTGGGAGCTGAAGTCCAAAACATCTGGAGGAGCACAGTTCCAGAAACTCTGCTCTAGGAATTTCTAGCTCCTCCAGCACTTCATGGTCAGCTTCTGCCAGAGGAACTAAAGATTCCTAGGTGTTAAAAAAAATCAGCTTTCCTGAGGAATTTGACCACTCTGAAGGACCTAAAGTCCTAGACATAACATTTGTATCAAATCTATGAATAATCAAAGTGACAAAAGCCAAATCCAAATGTGTAGAGTACAATTGTACTCTAAAATCCAGAAATGTCCAAATGGGTGGCTTTTGTTTTATTCACAAAATTATTAAAATGTTATGTATAAAATTACAGTTTAGACTTTGGTCTCATCTCCAGGAAATATCATTTTGTATACAAAAAATATTACGAAATTCAAAAAAAATTGTGACATATGGAACACTTCTGCTTCGAGGCATTTCCAATAAGGGATGCTCAAATAATAGCACACTTATTACGTGGGGGAAAATAAGAAAGACGCTTGGCATAAGTTTGGGTGCCCCCTTCTTCCCATTCCTGTCTCTGATAGTTGATGGTTCTCTTTAGCTATATTTCATACTATGCAATAGCTATTTTTCACAAACTCAAATGCTGAAAGAACTGATCACTGTTGTTGGGAGGTGGGATGTATAATAATCAGAGGTTCTATCTGTTTGTGTTTTTCAGGTACAAATTTCAGACAAAGAATAGTAAAAATAAACATTTTACAAGTTACACTCTGTTTATTAATTCTGGTTTCAAAAGGTAAAATCTCTATTTTAAAAAACTTTTGTATTTGGTTGGCATGTCAGTGAACCAGGTTGTGAGAAAGAATAACTTTCTTTGTCAAGAAACCTCATTAAACTTCCAGCAGACTCTGTGAGCTTGTTATATAACTGCAAAGAATTTGTTTCTGTGAGTCACTACAGTTAATAAAAAGCCCAATCACTATGACAGGGAAATCATTACCTTCTAAGAGCCCTCTGATAAAAATTCTGTCTCATTCCAGTTGAAATTATCCCCAGATTATTCAGAGTCTGGTAAATCTTTAAAGCATTAATTGCTTGCTCAGGTGGCTTCTCTGATGGTTCTCATCAGAAAGGTTTTACTTTTCTTGTCACCATTCACTTCAATCAGTGAAAGAAGCAGTTGCATGGACAAATTAAGCATCCTAAATTCTGACATATACAGAAATGTTAGCTATAAGAAGATCTAGACTAGGAATTGTCTCACCTCTATTCTGGGGAATCCTGCGGTTTGGAATTTAGAGACTTATTGAGGGTGTGTCTACACTATAAAATTAATGTTTATCTTCACTTTAACTGCCATAGGCCAATTCTATGGAATCATGGGAGTTGTAGTTTGAAGATACACCAGCACAATTTGGCAGAGAATGCTAAAGATCTGAAACTACAATTTCCAGAATTCCATAGCACTGAGTCATGACAGTTAAACTGATGTAAAGATGCATTAATTCCACAGTATATATACATTGGTAGAATTTTCTGCTATTGAACAGTTCTAGTACTTGAGTTCTCTAGGTAAAGATAAAAGTTTTTCCCTGACATTAAGTCTAGTTGTGTCAAACTCTAGAGGTTGGTGCTCATCTCCATTCTAAGACGAAGAGCCGGCGTTGTCCGTAGCACCATTACCTTCCCGCTGGAGTGGTACCTATTGATCTACTCACATTTGCATGTTTTAGGACCCTAGGTTGACATATGCTGGGGCTAACAGCGGGAGCTTACCCCACTCCCCAGACTAAAACTGCTGACCTTTTGGTCAGCAAGTTCAGCAGCTCAGTGGTTTAACCTACTGTGCCACCAGGGGCTCCTGAGTTCTCTAGCAGGCAATGTTATCACTGAGAAAAGCACACTTACGAGACTTCCCTTGGACTGAGACAGGTTAGTTAAAGTGGCAGCAGTGTTCTATATGCATAGTCTAGATACACTCCAGGAGAACCTGGCTTATGAATGGAAAGCAGAGCGGGCATTGGCTATAAAGGGGACCAGGTGGCAAAAAAAAACAGAAGCATCTGGAGAAAATTTCTGCATTATTGGGCAGGCAGTCATGCTGCTAACAGCTATTATCCCCTGGCCATGTACCCCTTTATACCACCAAGGAGTTTTTTTCTTCACTAGACCATATCACTGTAATAAAATCTACTCATTCAACATGATTGGATTTTTGGCATGAACCCTTATTTTCATCTGGGCTCAAAGTAGAGCCTACCCAAGTAAACATGCAGACTAAGGGTTTGATGAAAAACAAGAATGATGTCACAGTGCAGCATTTTCCAGCCCCAGATCACTAGATTGCAACTCTCATAATCCCAACCAGCATGGTCATGGTTTGGGGAGAACGGGTTTATTGTTCACAAAATCTGGAAGGAAATAGGTTAGGGAATGCTGTAACAATACATTATAAGGTAAAGGTGAAGCTTTCCCCCTGACATTAAGTCCAGCCGTGTCCGACTCTGCTGGTTGGTGCTCATCTCCATTTCTAAGCCAAAGAGCCAGCGTTGTCCAAAGACACCTCCAAGGTCATGTGGCCGGCATGACTGCATGGAGTACCGTTATCTTCCCACCAGAGTGGTACCTATTGATCTACTCACATTTGCATGTTTTAGAACTGCTAGGTTGGTAGAAGCTGCAGCTAACAGTGCGTGCTCACTCCGCTCCCTGGATTCAAACCTGTGACCTTTCGGTCAGCAAGTTCAGCAGCTCAGCACTTTAATATGCTGTGTTACTGGGGGCTCCATGCAATACTTTATATAAATCATTAATGCCTTCATGGGCTGTACTGATAAACAAGGATGGTCATGTGAAGATGAAAATCGACTCCTGTATCTTTAATGGGAAGAGAGCACTTCAATTGTGTAGTAAGTGCATAGGATCATTTTTTTTCATGTGGCTTCTGCAGGTGAAGTTTGCATACTTAGTGTCTGAAGGCTAGTCAGATGCCTGCTCTCAGCTGTAGCCAAACTGAGACCAAAGGGGAAAAGGCTAGCTCATGAGCTTAGCAAAATCAATGGGACAAGCCTTATGATCTATATTTCACATAACAGCGGTGGAGAGAATAATACAAAATTTACAATAGAAAAACAAAACAGGTTTTTGGGAAAGGTTTATTAAAAGTATTCAAGTCCAGCACAAATAGGGAAAAGAAAATATACTGTTGTGTTTTTCACTCCTAGCATAATAAAAATGCTGCACTCTGCTAAAAGAAAACGTATTATTTGCCACTCCACTGATTTAAGCTATAAGGAGAGCAAAGATTTCAAATGGGAAAGAACTGAGCCATCACTTCTTCATCTGTGTTTCCCCTATGTAGCATTAGAAATGTGGCTAATGCTCAACTTGACCATATCCATTCCCATTGGCATACTGGAACAGATCCAATTAATCAAACCAAAGCTATAGTGCTTTAAAATATTACAATGGATTATAACATAATCTGTTCCCATTGACTTTCCTGTTCCTTCTAAAATTTAGTTTCATCCCTCAGTTGGGTGAGGAAAACATTTGCTCAGGAAAAATATGCTGTTGTAAGTAAATACCTATTGGAAAGATTTTAGGGTGCCAGTCATAAGCTGGCAATAAGAATCTATCAGCTGGTGGAAATGAGGACTCATAGAAATGGCTTATTGATATGGCTCAGCACAACTCACAAAATGTTTTGACTCCCTTTGAAAGCCACTACACCATTTAAACTGCCACTATGGGTCTGCTCAGCCCCACTGATGGCATTTTTTACTTCTCTATTGGGTCAGACCCAAAAAGGGAAGCTTTGGAATTCGGCACTGCCAAGCACTTTTCTAGACCTTATCTTCTTTTTGACCTACTATTGTATTGCCCTCCAACCAACACAATGAATGTCATTGGGTGTAGGTTCTGTTAGTACTAGCTGTTAACTAGCATGTTTGTTAAAGAATGGTGAAGCATTTGAGGCATGACCTTAGAAATGTCCACAATTAACTCCTTTTTTGTGAATGGTGATAGTAGGGGAACAGATGGGAAGAGAGTTGGGGGAAAGAAGGGATTAGGTGAGATGACAAGATGAAAGGAAGCATCTTCATGGGCCAGTTTTATGCACACATATTCAGAAATAAGCTCCACTGAATTTAATAAGAAAAAAGTCTGTTTTTCCAATGTTTTACTTTGTTCATGGCCACTGCACCCATGGCTGTTTCTCTCCTGGTGTTCGGGTATACTCTGGCATAGTTACAGTAACATAAAAATCAACATGATCCCAACCTTAATTATGGAGACATTGCCTCTTTTCCCATTGCCTCTTTTCCCATCTAGCAAAAAGCTAAATTTGATTAAAACTTCTTAATAGTGAAAGGAGCCTGAATCCAACCTCCTGGCTTGACTGGAAACATACCAAGAAGAAATGTTAAATTTATAATACACATAACATACATTTATAATGCAGATAAGGACATTGTTCATGTATTTTAATGGATATTGTATTTTTAACTGATGTTAGTTGCTGTATTTCAATCTATGGGGGGAGGCAAGTAATAAAATTATTATTATTATTATTATTATTATTATTATTATTATTATTATTATTATTATTATTATACAAATTATAATTAATCCTAGATAACCTCACAAAACCTTTAAAAATGACGGCACCAAAAGAATAAATAATTATGTGTTTAAACCTATATTTGTAACTACTTTGCAGATATTCATGATCCAACATTAAGATGAAAAATTGCATGCATATCAAATCAAATTTTAAGTTTAAGGCAGAAAATATATGTTCTTGGTATGTTTATTACATTATTTATGGTACCCTTCATTTTAGATATTCTCCAATGAAGGATATCAAGTGTAGTGCCTGAACTTGTGAACCCAGCTCTTGTTAAATGAATTACCAGACATCTCAGCCCAAGCCACTAAAGCATAAACCTCAGATATGAAGCCTTTTGTCTTCTTAAAAGAAGCAAGCTACTTGCAGGGAAGGGGGATGGCAACAAATAAATAAATAAAAATCTGGAAACATGTTTTCAGTGATTATCCATATCAGGGATGCAAATAGAGCCACATAAGCCAATTAAAAAAAGAGAATATTTCTCCTCCATTATAGTTACAATAGCTCACCAGTTACGGCCCCTTATCTCAGTCTTCTCATTCCATTCTTCTACTGCTTGGCCATCCAGATAAGTCAGGCTGACAGGATGCTTAATAGCCTGGCCGTTTCCCAAGAGATGGGATGGTTCACAACATTGCCGTGATTGTGACATAGATTAAGAGATCATTGATGCTAATAGCAAAGCTTCTTTAGATTGGTTATCTAAAGCCTTGTTTTAGCCCTCATTTAAAAACAGCAAACAGCATTAGATGCAACTGTGACTAAAACTGTTGATTACACAGAAAACAATTATATCAAGGCTATTAAACACAGTGTTGTTTTGTTACAATGCTGTAACCCCAATGCTGGACAACTAAGAGTTGCATGAAGCAACTTTACTTTTGGGACTAGGTGGGCCTTGTCCTGACTAGTTCAATGTTAGAAGATCTGAAAATCTTGCATTAATCCTTTAGCTTTTTTTCCTCCTTGGAGGTTTTTTGAAGTAGCTTTTGAGGGACATGGGGAATTACAGGAAGATACAGAGCAATGATGGAGGCTGCTTGGTCTTGAACAAGAACCACCACCAGGTTGAAAGGCATCCTAAACAAATACCTACTCTTTAGCCTACTGCTTTTTAAGATGCTTCAATTTGCTAACTCGTTCAATATGTTTTCAATCTCTTTAAATTATTTTATTGTGTTGTTGAAGGCTTTCATGGCCAGAATCACAGGGTTGTTGTATGTTTTCTGGGGTGTATGGCCATGTTCCAGAAGCATTATCTTCTGATGTTTCACCCACATCTATGGCAGGCATCCTCAGAGGTTGTGAGGTATATTGTTGTTTTATTGTTTTAAATTTGGAATAAACTGCTAACTTGTGCACCATACTGAGATTCTATGATATGGCATGTAAGCATTTTAATAAAATAAGTAAAGCTTAAATAAATCATGACACTGCCAGAATACCCAGAAGTGAGAGATTCACAGAATCCTAGTGTTTGAGGGAACTATAAAAAACATGTCTCCTTACCACACGGGATTATAGTTAAATTATCACTAAAAGATGCTCATCCAACTTCTGTTCCCTATTCCACTGATGAACAATTCTTACCAAAAGGAAGTTCTTCTCAAATGTTTATGTGGAATCTCTGTCTTGCAATTTGAATCTAGTATCTGGATCAATAAGAAACAGCTATGCCCATCATTCTCAAGAACAGGCACAAGTTAACATAGGGCAGTGGTTCTCAACCTGTGGGTCCCCAGATGTTTTGGCCTTCAACTCCCAGAAATCCTAACAACTGGTAAACTGGCTGGGATTTCAGGGAGTTGTAGGCCAAAACACCTGGGGACCCACAGATTGAAAACCATTGACATAGGGGAAGCATTTTCACCTGGTACAGGAAAGAGAAAAAAAAATCCATAGGCACAGAAACATTGCTGAGAAAGTTATTTCTTTCACTGATACACACTGTATGTCAGAACTTTTAAAAGTTAGCTTTGGACGACAGCTTGCAAGAATGCCTTAGTGATTTTGAGAATTATAGTTCAAAAAACACCTTAGCTATCATGACCAGTAGCCCAATGATGGGCTGATTCAGCAGAAAGTAACTCTGTAAATTCACATTCAAACTGACAAACAAAAAATAGTAGCTTTCTTTGCTTTACTGAAGCCAATCAGCATGTGGTATCCTAGCTCAGCCATGCTTGGTGATAAAGGTACTTGAGTAAAAAAAATCAATTCCTATTTTCTTTGCTTTCATGAAATTCCAGAGCCGAGGGGTGAAAAACTTGCCTCTCTATATCTTGTCTAGGAGCAGAGCTGCTCTCTAAATGACACCAAGCTTCTAAGTAAGTATAGTACAGTCCTGGCAAAAACCCTTCTTATCTCTCCGTGCTGCTCCCTATGCAGGTGGAGAGTTGCACAGAATCACTGGTGAAACTTCAAGAGAAAGACAGGAAACTGGTAAAGATGAGCAGGAATGTTAAGATGGTTAGGGTCAAATGAACGTGTCACTCTCTCATATCCTGAACCCAGATGATAGCTTTTCAGAGGACAGGAAAGTAGAGGGCAGGTATATGTGCAAAAACAAGGGTTCCTGAAAAGTTTTCTTCCAGAAGTTTAATTTTAAATGGTTGAATCACTATAGCTTGGTTGTGAAATTATAAATTAAAGGGTTCAGCAACCCTGAAGCTTCTGAACTTTTAGAAGTGATGAGGTCAACCTCTATTTAATTAAGACAGATTGGGGACTATGCCCAATGCCCTTTCATTCCTAGTGCTTTTTACAGAGAGGGGAAAGAAGAGAATTAGCCCTTGGGTGCCTACTAACCTTGCGGAAAATATATTGAAGTACAATAATGTAAGGAAGGAATGGGAATCATGGGGTCCTGCAGCTGTTGTTGGACTATGAGTCCCAACATGCATAAGCAACAGTCAGTATTGAGGCATGCTGGAATTGCAGTCCAACATCACAATTCTCACTCATGATAGAAGGCATACATGGAAACAATGTAACACACACACACTGATATATATATAGTAATAGGAAAATACAGATCTCTGCAACAATATCTGTTGTCTCTATTTGAAAGGCAGAAATACCAAGACATTTCCTTTAGAAGCACAGATTTTAGAAGAAACTTGCTAATTCATGTTATCTAGGCCTCATCATTTTAGCCCAATTTTCTACACTACAAGGCAAGCAACCTGCAATTTTTCAGATGTTTTGGATTGTAGCTTCAGCCAGTATGGTTAGTGATCTGTGGGAGTTATTGTTCAAAACATCTGGAGGCCACTAGTTTAGACTCCCAAGAAACTATTGAGGAACACTGAGAAGCATCCATAATGTGTTTATTTATTTTGTTTATTTGGTTTTTTACACTTACATTAACAACATTCATTATAAAAGGTATACAAAATTATGTGCACTTTACAAACACTTAGACCCACCACCTAGGCCTGAATAAGTACCATTTCCTTCACCATAAATATATAAGTAAACAAATAAACAAATGTCATAACCAGAACTCCTGTCCAATGAGGTTGCATTGTTTACCTTGTCACTCTCTAAAATGTATTGAATGAAAACCGACCAACATGAATCAAATTCTGATCTTTTAATTTCCCCTCTTAGCATCCTGATTTTCATAGATAATTTGTCATTTAAAGCTACATTCCATATCTCCCGATACCATGCTCCCATGTGAGATTGGTTTCTATCTTCCAATTCCTTACAATTATAAGCCATGCCACTGTAAGTAGAATAATCACCTTTTTTTCCATCTCTAAATTGAACTTTGTGGCATCCATTAGTAATGCTAACATAGCATTAAGGGGCAATGTTTAGTCCTATAATAAAACCAATTTCCTTGCTGCAAGTTGCTGCATCTCGAGCTCTGAGGATTACCTGGGAAGGAATCCCACTGGAGCATTGTAGTACACCAAAATTGTCAAAAGTCAGACGCCATTAGAGAGCAAAATAGAGTTTATTAAAGCAACAGTCCAAAAAATAGCTCAACAAACTAAAAAGATTTACAACACTTAACTTTCAGTGTTATTAAGTAGAACAAGCAGGTAAAACCCCAAAAAACAAGAACTGGCAAATAATCCGGATTAGCCAGAGATATAATCCGGGTTAAACTTAAAGTTCTAGTACTTGACCCAAAAGTTCACAATGGGCTGAAAAACGGAGGTATGAACTAAAGCAAGCAGTATTGAAGCCCACAAACCTTTCCCAAAACTCAAAAGTACAAAAGGAGTGCAAAACAAACAAACGCCCAAACTGAGCTAAGGAACTCCCAGTTGAGAGCAGCAAAGCCAGCGAAACAGCGAAACGCTGGCGAGCTCGCAGCAACCACTGCTGGAACATACACCAAACCAAGAGTTAAAGGAGCAGAGCGGGAAAGCGTTGTCAAGCCATTCCGAAGTCTGGATAAACTAGAAGCGCCAAGCTGTAACACCTCTAGGCTGCGTGAACACTGGAAACCAACACGGAGGCCAATAAACAATCTAATATTTTTATTAAAGCAATAAAAGAATCAAACAAAAATAAGCAGAGTGTATAGTCCAGCAATAGTCCTTTAAGGAAAGGTCAAATATAGTCCAGTAATATAAAGTTTAATGTCCAGTATTAGAGATCAAGTCTTCAAATCCAATAACCGAAACACACTCAAACTTCCAAGCAGTTTGAGTGGGGAATAAAGCAAGGTCTCTCAAGAAAGTTCCAGGTTCAATGTCCAATGCAGGGAATCAAGGCAAGGCAAGGAAGCGAGGCAAGACAAGGTTGGTCGTGGTGGAAACGAAATGCAGTCCAGTCTTGGCAGGGAAACGGGACACAATGCCCGGTCTACTCGAGAGTAGCGCGCCGTCAGGCCGCTGAGATTCACAGGAACAAGAGTCGATGTTAACTTTCCAACTGTCACGTTGACACCGCAACGGGTAGCCTGTGCCCAGAACTTTTATGGAAGTTCAAAAACTCCCCGAACCAGGTGTCTGAGTCCACATTTTCCCAAGGGAAACGGACTGATGACAACAACTGCCAGATGTAAGCCTCCCTGAATCTTCCCAAGAGAACCGGTTTAATTATAATCTTCTCTCTCCGCTAATCTCGCACTTCATCTCTGAAACTCCTTTTGGGAGCGTGTGTTTTGAGAAAAGACTTTCTATCAAACACAACACTGTCTGGGGAACCAGGCTCTGATTCAAGGGCTTCCGTAATTAGCTTTGGCACCAAACTGTCAACAGGGGACATCTGGAATGGAACGGAATCTTGCTGAGTTGGGAAAAAACCCATATCCTCTTCAGTTTGATCTATGATGGCTGCGGGGTCATGGCTCAAGGGTCTCTGAGACATCACACAAGCTGCTGCAGAAGCAAACGCCAGGCCAGGAGTTAAAGGAGCAGAGTGGGAGAACGTCGTCAAGCCAGTCCGAAGTCAGGATAAGCAGACAGCATCGGTATCAGGAGTGAAGGTAGTAGTCAGCAACAGCAGACAGCCATGGAATAGAGAACGACACCAAGCCATGGATTGAGAGCGAAGAGCAAAGCCGAGTCAAGTTCCAGAAACCACAGACCACGTACTACAATGCAATCTGAGACCTGCTATATGCACAAAGGAGAACCTTCCTACAACGACACCAAAGGCACTTGAAGTGGCCAGCTTCTGGTCCAAGGAAATTTGGTATAATGCCAAGTTTTAACATTTGTTTGCAGTTTTTCTATACATTATAATTGTTCTCAATTCATTTCTGACACAATAAATAAATACCTGTCCTCTGTCTTCTGTTAGATCATTTCACACTCTATGATTCGATTAAGAAAAAAGTCCTCAGAATGACCATCATCAACCTAGTCCTGGCTGACTGGAGTAAGACCTGAGTGTATGGGATGGTTTGTATGGGAGGAGATGATTCCATAGATAATCTGGACCCAAACTATGGAAAGCTTTAAAGATTACAACCAATCATTTGACCAGAAACTAATTGGCAGTCAGTAGAGTGATTTTAATATTGCTGTAATATGATCACTCCTAAATGTACTAGTGACCAATCTGACAACATAGTTTTGAAGTAACTGTAGTTTCCAAACTTGGCACAAAAGTAGTCCAACATATAGCACTTTGCAGAAATCCAGACTTGAGGTTACCAGCACATACACTACCATCGATATATATCTGAGCTTCTAATAAAGCTTTTAATGAGCTATGCAAAGTAGTGGTAATAAGCTACATAGATGAGAGGAGGATCTCTTAATAGAACTGACCTTTGTCACATCACTGGGGAGCTTTGACCCATTGTTCACTCAGCTGGAAAATTGAATTTGGGGAGGGCAGAATTCTGTTACTCGGAAACTCTTTCAATGCTACATATCCCTGCATGAGCAAAGATTTATGCATTGAAAACAGAAGCAAAGGGGCACAATTCTAGGGTATTCATAGCTTCTAATTTTTATACTGCAACTAAGAAAACTCTCAGTTACACGACTTTGTAAAATTAGCTTTTTAAAAAAACACATTATGAAGGGCTAATTGGGAA
This sequence comes from Anolis carolinensis, assembly GCF_035594765.1. Lineage (NCBI taxonomy): Eukaryota > Metazoa > Chordata > Lepidosauria > Squamata > Anolidae > Anolis > Anolis carolinensis. The sequence continues at coordinate 288,060,446 of NC_085841.1, forward strand.
AATTTATAATGGTTTAGTAGGTGAGGAAATAGGATTGAAGTTGTTAGAAAAGGTATAGGAAGGAGATCTAGGGCCATTAATGGATCTTGACTGGAATGAGGTACTAAAGTGGGGAGTAGTTAAGAATCTGTCTATAAGATTAAAAGAAAATATGTATAAAGTCAAAAAAGTCAAATGAAGATGGTATATCACACCGGTTAAATTACAGAAGAAGCAAAATAGCCTCTGCTGGAGATGTGGCATGCATAAAGGGACATGTTTTCATTTATGGTGGGAATGTCCCCTGCTGAAGAATTTTTGGAACAAAATATTTAAGGAAATTGGTATTTATCATGTCAGAAGCAAACCGAGGGTACAGTTGTACTGTATTTAAAAACACAAAGTTTAAAAACTTGACATTCTGTTGTAGTAGAGCCTGTGAGTAATGTTACAAACAGTAATATGGGTGCCAGAAGGGGGGAAAGGATTACTCGGGAGCAGGAATCTAATGATGAGCAGCAGAGAAAGAGGATCTGGGACATACTTACAGCATCTACAGATAAGGAGTCATTTGAAGGATTCTCTGGGGATGATAATGTTGCAGACAGTAGTATGGGTGCCAGAAGGGGGAAAAGGGTTACTCAGGAGTTACTCGAGTGTTGGACTTGGATCTGCAGTTTGGACCTGAACCGGTTTGGCTAAAGACGCTGCTTCTACGGACACTGGAGCAACGCTGCTTTGGATTCCTCCTGCTTCAACCTTGGACTTCGGCTGACGGGCGCTTCTCTTCTTGCAACTCCCTTTGTTAACCATTTGTATACTGTGCCTTTTTGTTTTGCCTTAGAGCGCTTTGTTTGACTTGCTGCTCTTTGCATCCATATTTGGATTACATTTCTGTTACCTTTTGGACCAGGTCTGGTTTGGGTTTTTGAGTTTTGACCAGTGGAACTGCGTCCCTGCATCCTTTTCCTTTTGCTTCAATAAACTTTGTTTTGAAGACACTTTTAAGTCTGGCCCTTTAAGGCGTCTGTGATTCCAACACATTCTACTCAATGTCCTTTGACCAGTACCTGGCCACTTGGAGTGCCTCTTGTGTTGCTGTGAGAAAGTCCTCCATTGTGCATGTGGCAGGGCTTAAACTGCATTAAAATAGGTGGTTTGTGGTTTGCTCTTCTCCACACTCGCATGTTGTGGACTCCACTTTGTGGCTCCATTTCTTAAGGTTGGCATCTCGTGGTGCTAGAGCCCAGTCTGTTCAGCGCCTTCCAAGTCCAAGTCAACCAGTCTTCTGTGTGCCCTGGAGGGAGTCTCTCATTCGGTATCAACCATGGGTTGAGGTTCTGGGTTTTAACCTGCCACTTTTGGATTCTCGCTTGCTGAGGTGTTCCTGCGAGTATCTCTGTAGATCTTAGAAAACTAGTTCTTGATTTAAGGCATTGGTGTGCTGGCTGATATCTGGACAAGGGATGGGCCAGAAATGTCACTGCCTTGGTCCTTTCATGATTGGCTGCTACTTCCCGGTGGATGTCAGGTGGTGCGATACCAGCTAAACAATATAATTTCTCCAGTGGGGTGGAGTGTAGACATCCTGTGATAATGCGGCATGTCTCATTAAGAGCCACATCCACTGTTTTAACATGGTGAAATGCATTCCACACCAGGTAGGTAAATACACTGTTTGAATTTAAAACAGCATTAAAGACTAGTCTTTTTTGGCATGTTTATCCAAATGATATTTAATGTATGAATTTTAAACTACAGGTGGATTGTTTTAATATGTATAAGTCTTATATGTTCTTCTAAACTGATGTTATGTGTCTTAACTGATGTTATTTATGAATTTTAATAATTTCTGTTCTCCCCTTGGATTAGGGCAGGTAATAAATAAAAAAATATTATTACGTAATACTGAATATTGTCAAGAACTTAAGTAGCTGTAAGATACCCATCATGCCTGCCTACACCAATGTTACTCTCCATCATCACATCTGCTTCAGTGATGGTCGAGACAGCTAACATGCAAAAGATCACAGCCTTAAGCAACTGTGGTAGTGTAAGGAACATGAGATGGCCGGGGATGTAAGAAATGGAATTTTCAAACCTGCACCATTTTAACTGGGATCAAATGTCATTTCATTTTGGAACAACAGAAAAGAAGAATTAAAGAATCTTATATTTGAAATGGGCAACAAGGGCCTCTGCCATGTAGGAACATAACTAAAGCACTTCTGAAAGCTATGCATTCAACTTCTGTTTAAAGACCTCCAAACAAAGTCTGTCACCCTCCATGATAGTCTACTCTACTCAACCAGTCTTTATAAGAAAGAAATTATTTACGTCTAGGTGGAATCTCTTTACTTGTAATTTGAATCTATTGATGCAAAGATGTCAGGCAGGGGGGAATCTTTTAAAATCCCACCTCTGACACCAATTGCGGAAATGTGGAGGAGTTTCTATTAATTAATTATATTTATATTATTTTTATATATTTTACATCCGCTGCCACCAGTTATTAAAGATGTTTTATTTAAAAGCTGCCACCAGAGGAAAAGATGTTTATAATGTGGCCACCAGATGTTAAGGGGATTATCAACTCTTACCACCTCTATGGAAAGATGTAGCCACTAGCTACTTAGAGAGAGGGTTGTTGTATGTCTTTCGGGCTGTGTGGCCATGTTCCAGAAGCATTCTCTCCTGACGTTTCGCCCACATCTATGGCAGGCATCCTCAGAGGTTGTGAGGTGAAGTCTTAGAGAGACTTTTTAAATTTGGTTTTTCTTCCTTTTCCCCGTTTGCTTTTGATGGTAATATATAATTCAAAGATTGAGATGTTAGAAAGAATAATAATATGTTTATTCAGGCACAAGCTTAATGGTTACAGTAACTTCTCTTTAGAGGCACTTTGAATAACAGTTGCAAATCTATATTGAGGTGTTTCAAACTCTTTAAAATACCACTTCTTTCTCTACTGCTTTAACATGCAGTCACCCTGTGAATTACAATCAGACTATCTGTTCCTTATCTGGAAACAGACTACCTTAAAATAAGTCACCAAACTTATTTTAAACTGACTCAAATAAGCACTTGAGTCTCCCTGATCCTCCAACTGAGAATCAATCTTAACTGTACCTCAGCAGGACACAGACTAATGTCTGCTTTTTCAAACCTGCACTTCTCCACACAGAACGACAGTTGGCTCTGCCCACTTCTTCATGGCAACCAACTCATGAGTGCAGAGTAACTGAAATATTGACCCTCTTAAAACACAAACATGACATCTGTAAACTAAAAAAACCCACACTTCATTACAATTGACTGTTCTAGTTTTTGGAGAACCTGAAAACAAGCTTGCCATGTCTTCTACATAACATCCCTTCAGACATTTGAAGATGTCATGTTGCCTCTCAGTCTTCTTCAGTGTAAACATGTCCAGTTCCCTACATCACAAGGTTTGGTTTCAATACCTCTGACCATCTTGGTCATTGTAACATCCATAACTCATGGATTAGGGAATAATACAGCTCTCCAAATATTGTTAGTCCTATATGACTAGATGAAGAGGATTTCATGGTAAAAAAAAATTGGGAGTAGCAGTCCAACAATATGTGGAGGGCCACTGTGATGTCTCAGGCACCTTTGGCCCCTGACCCCGCAGCCATTGCTGACCAAACTGAAAGGACTTGGGTTTTTTCCCACGTGAGCAAGATTCAATTCCTTTCCAGATGTCTCCTGCTGACATTTCTGTGTCAGAGCCAATTAAGGATGCCCTTGAGACGGTGCCGGCTCTCCCCGGCTCTCCGGAGGGGTTACCGTTTAATCGAAGGGCTTTTCTGAAAACAGACCACTCTCAAAGGCAAAGTTTAAGAAGTGTCAGATTAGCAGAGTGAGGCGATTGTGGCTAAACCCAGTTCTCTTGGGAAGAATTTAGGGAGGCAGGCACCTGGCATGATGTTTTGGTGGTTCAGTTCTCTTGGGAAGTATTGGGGAGTCAAGCACCTGCTTTGGGGGAGCTATGAACTTCATTAAAAGTTTTGCGCTGAGAATCTTCTTTGCGGTGTCAACTTAACTTCTGACTGGGAAGCATCGTCGTCTCTTGTTCCTGATTTCCAAGCAGCCTGACGGTGCGCTTACTCTGGAGTAGACCGGGTGCTGGTTTACCTTCTTGCCACGTTGGGACTGCGTTTCAGCTCCTGAACATCTAGTTTTGCCTTGACCTGCAATTCAGATTTGGACATCTATTCTAAAGGACTTTACTTGCTCCCTGCTCCTTTCCCCACTCAAAACTCAGAGTTTGAGCGTGTTTCGGTTTTTGGATTTTGAACTCTAATACTGGACATAAGACTTTATTTTATTGGACTAAACTTGATCTTTTCTGGAAGGTCAATTGCTACTTTTACTTTGCTGCTTATTTCCATTTGGAACTTTATTTGCTTTAATAAAGATATTATATTGTTATTGGCTTCTGTGTTGGTTCCCAGTGTTCGCGCCGCCCAGGAGTGTTACAGCCACGTTTCTTACCTCTGCTGTAACCTCCTTCTGCCCACTCCAAAACATGTCACACTATAGGATTTAAACAAAGCCAACATATAGTTGTTAGTAACAGAATGCAAGCAAAAACTGGTATCTTTTTAAATAGTCCCAGACAATGAAGAACAAAGGCTGTCTAAGTATTTACACAGATGCTGTTGTTTGAATAGCAGTGACTCTTCAATAAAACACAGTGGGAAGCCATTTTTGCATGTTAAGACAGCTATCTGGGTGCATCAGTTTCATTTACTTCTCTAGGGCTTCCTTCCACTGCATTATACACATTTCCATGGGAGCTGGAGTTGTACCCAAGTGGACAATCAAATTAATTTGTTGAGTAACTTTTATTCCTCTTTAATTTGTATTGTCCCCATTTGGTGGTTTGTGTTTTGCTTTGGTTACCCACTTGCAACAGCAGCAATGGAAGTCCAAAGCAATGACATGATCATTCCATGGAATTAGTTGCTTTTATGGCTCATTTCATGTGGTGCTAGTACTTTGATCTTAGATAGCTGAAAATATGTAATCAAAAACGACTTGGGAGTCTGCTTTGCCTAACAAAACCACCCTTAACCTACTATTTCATCATAATGTTTTCCTACTTATTTATTATCTCAGATAAAGCCCATATAGCCAAGCTTAGCAAGTACTTATTAAGGTAATTTGACCCTTTGCTAGACACACATGCCCAAACATTGATACTAGGATGGTGCATTTTTCTGCTAGCATTTCAGAGGATTAATGACCAAGTTTTCTTTTCCACTTGTCTATTTCATTCAGTACCATCTGGATGGGATATATATTATTTGAAGAACTGGCCCAAGCTATTTGGATTGCTACTATGTTCAAAAGTACATAGTGAGTGGTTACCTCACTCTGCATTGTGCCAGCTTTGTTTCAGGTATAAGAGTTCTGTTTTAGGAGTCCTGTATTTTTAAAATGTCAGAACAACCCAGATTTTTCATGACCAAGATTTAAAGAAGTAATGTCATTGTGCTTAAACTACCTCACAAATTAGGATTGTCAGAGTGAAAACTGGAAACGGTTCCTGTACTCTTAATGGTTGCATAGAAGGAAAAATTTCAGCAAGTGTGGCTTGTGACTTGGTTGCATGACTAGCAACACCTACTGAGGGTCCTGCTTCTACTCAACAAGTAAACCACATAGAAATCATCTAGGCTAGAGCTTTTACTTTGGCGACACTATACAAAGCTGTTGTCAAGATCAGATGTCAGAGAAAACATGCAGGCTGTCTTCAATTTTTGAAAAAATGAAAATAAATATTTTTTTAAAAAAAAGAGTGATAGTTCTAGGAATACAGGACAGTGCCATGCTTTTTAATAACGAAATGTTAGCAAACAGCAATCTCATTGAGTGCTCTGCAATGGTGCTCTGAAGTTCCTTTAATCATTACAATATTGCTGAGTTTAAGATTAAACACTTCCCCCCTGGATCCCAGGCATGGCATCTCATTAAACCAAATGCCATGCCCAACTTTTTTTTTATATAAAAAAGAGCAACAAAAAGGTGTGAGAGAAACTGAAAATCTATTAAGATCTCAGCAGGCAGCTCATTTCTTTCTTTCTTTCTTTTTTTAAAGCCCAGTGCAGCCACCATATTAATGGACTTACTTCTCTGATGACTGGTAGGCTCATTTGCAATGTAGCTGGTGATGCATTCAGAAATCATCTAGCAAAGGCCTTTTGTGGGAGTAGAAACGATGATTTCCACTTTCAGACAATTTTGCATCACATCTTGATTTTATACCTATGAAATTAGAAGACAACTTCTGGCACCTTCGCATACAATAGCTTGGAATGTAGTTAGAAAAAATAAATGTCTCTCAGGAAATGGAGTACTTTATCCATTTTTCTCTTGCTTCTTTTATTTACAGTATTTATATTCCACCCTTCTCACGCCGAAGGGGACTCAGGGCGGATCACATTACACATATAAGGCAAAAATTCAATGCCTTAACATAGAACACAGACAGACAAACGCGGGCTCTGAGCTGGCCTCGAACTCATGACCTCTTGGTCAGAGTGATTTGTTGCAGCTGGCTGCAGCTGGCTGCTCAACAGCCTGCACCACACCCCGGGCCCTTTTCTGTGGTTGTTTGCCTTAGTTCCAGGATTTGACAGCCACAGAGAAGGCAGTCTCTTAAGTCCTCACCAACCATACTTGTAAAAGTGGTGGGACTGAGAGAAAGCCCTCATCTGCAGATTTTAACATGTGTGCTGGCTTATACAAGGAGCTAAGGACATAGAAAGTCCTTACTCAAGCCATTTAGGGCTTTAAAAGTCAAAACCAGCATTTTGAATTCTTCCCAAAAATGAACTAGCATCCAATTTAGCTGTTTCAATAGGAAAGTCGCATGATTCCTGTACTTAGCCCTGGTCAATAGCCTGGCTGCAACTTTTTGGGATTGCTAGTTTCCAGTTTCTAAAAGCTGCCCCACATAGATGTCCAAATGGGGTGAAATAAGAGCATGTGTCACCACAGCCAGCTCTACCTAGAGAATGGGTGCAGTTGATGCACATTATAACGACATTAAAGCACAAAGAAGAGTAATATCCTTTTCCAGTGTGATGCCAACCTTTAATTACTTTTATAGTTATGGAGTGTGACCTCAAACAATGGAGGAAGAATAGAAACTGCTTGCTTGAGTTGTGTATTCTGGGTGTGGCAATATGGGAGACACGAGTGTGATTGTTCCATGAGCCAGCAGCCACCATTCAGGTATCTTTATAAAGTACCATATATACTCGAGCATAAACCGACCCGAATATAAGCCGAGGCACCTAATTTTACCACAAAAAAACTGGGAAAACATTGACTCCAGTATAAGCCAAGGGTGGTAAATTTCAGAAATAAAAATAGATACCAATAAAATTACATTAATTGAGGCATCAGTAGGTTAAATGTTTTTGAATATTTACATAAAGCTCAAATTTAAGGTAAGACTGTCCAACTCTGATCAAATAATTATTCTCATCTTCTTCAATGTAAATGTGCTTATGTAGCCTTTTAATAATAAGAGTAAAATAATATATGTAATAATAATAAATACAGGAAAATAATACAAGTAATAATAAATGGAGTAAAATAATAAATGCAATAATAATAATAATATCAGAGTGAAATAATAAATGTATTATTAATAATAATAATAGAGTAAAATAAATGTAATAATAGCAACAATAATAGAGAAAAATAATAAATGTACCCTATATTCTCAAGTATAAGCTGACCCAAATATAAGCCAACCAGGACCCTCACCCGAGTATAAGCCTAGGGGAGCTTTTTCAGTCTTAAAAAAAGGGCAGAAAAACTAGGCTTATACTCGGGTATATACAATAACAATTTTATGTACATTATGACCCCCCCTCCCCCAACAATACCTGTAGTTTCATCAGCCTACATTCAATATCCTCTTAAGGAATTTTCTATTCTATTATGTGATATCCCCAGAAGATACCATTGTCATATTGGAGGGCATTCTTAGAGAGGAAACTATGCATTTTCTATGTTTTCCATGTGATCTATAGTGTGCATCTGCCAGAAATTACCAGAGTCATATTGGAGGACATAGAAAATTCCTAGAGAAGATAATTCTGTAGAGAAATGTTCTAGTCTTCTAAGGAGACTATGATATTTGTTCAATTCACTCAGATCCATGGTTTTCTGTTTCCACTGCAAGTTCAGGAATGTATCCCTTTGCACACGGAGATACATTTCAACAACTCAACAATTTCAACCAAAGACCTAACTATTGCTGTGTCAGCGTGGGCAGTTTGCTGCCCCCAGTTGGGGAGTTCCATCCTCCATCATCCATAAGACCGAAAGCACAATTCCACCCCTTGGGGCCCTACCACTGCATTGTGTTAGCCCGATAAGTAACTATATTGACTGGGTCTGAGCGCTGCCTGCCCTACCAGGGGATATATTGATTTCATCTATTAGACCAACATCTGGACCAGCACTTTATCTTACTGCTATAATTGCTACAATTTATTGCTCTATTGTTTATTGCTGCTAACATCTGCTATGAAATTCCACCTGACTTTTATGAATTGTGTTTAGTCCTATAATATGACGCTGCTAGTGGAGGGCTAGGGAGGGTTGCCCGTGGAGTTTTGGGGAGAGGGGGCCTGTTACCGACCCAGTATATAGCCATAACCCGTCCTGATTTTTATATCATAGCATATTTCTTAAAATTGTATAACGCTGCGTTAGCTACTGGCATTTAATTGAGAACCCATTATTGTTTTAAGCTCTCCATGAGCCCCTCTCCCTGTGAGTTTTATGGGAACCTATGAACTAGACCCCCCTGTCTTTGCACCGTGCACTTTAATATCAAGCTAAGGAGGGGGGGAGTTACAAAGCTTTTTAGTGCACTTTATTCTAGTAACTCCTAAAGGGGGGGGGGGAGAAAGGAGTGGCTTGTCTACATCTATAGCCAGTGTTCTTGTCTCCAGCTATAGCCAGTGTTAGCCAGATGTTAGAGAATAGGGAGAGGGGCCATGTAGAGGGAGGGGGGATGTCCGCTAGCCGAGGAGCCCCCATTGAAGTTATTCAGGGGAGGAGGAGATGCAGGAAAAGGAGACCAAAATTAATTCGGCCTAGGGAGAGATTTCTTGTACATTTAAAACGGTCTCCTGATATGGTAAATTTGGATATCCGGGCTGGCGGTCCCTTCGGACTAAAGGTGGTGCTGTTGAACGCCAGGTCTGCAAATGGAAAAACCGCAATTATCCAGGATCTTATCCTGGATGAACGGGCAGACCTGGCGTGCATAACGGAGACCTGGCTGGATGAGGCGGGTGGGGTCAATCTCACCCAACTCTGTCCTCCTGGATACTCCGTGCAGCACCAACCAAGATCCGGAGTGAGGGGAGGCGGAGTCGCAGTGGTCTACAAGGATTCCATCCCCCTGACCAGGTGCCCCATCCCGCAGTCAACCTTGTTTGAATGTGTCCACCTGAGGGTGGGTGACCGGGACAGATTAGGGATTCTGCTAGTGTACCGACCACCCCGCTGCACTACAGTCTCCCTGCCTGAGCTAGCGGGGATGGTCTCGGGCCTGGCGTTGGAGTCCCAGCGGCTTATTGTGCTGGGGGACTTCAATGTCCATGTGGAGACCACCCTGACTGGCGCAGCTCAGGACTTCATGGCCACCATGGCAACCATGGGGCTGTCCCAATTGGTATCTGGTCCCACCCACAGAGCAGGGCACACACTTGACTTGGTTTTCTGCCAGGGATGGGAGGAAGGTGGTGGTGTGGAGGAGCTCACCATCACTCCTTTGCCATGGACCGACCATCACCTGATCAGGTTTAGACTCACTGTGCCCCCCAACCTCCGCAGGGGTGGAGGACCTAAAAAAATGGTCCGCCCCCGGAGGCTTATGGATCCGGATGGATTCCTGACGGCTCTTGGGGAGTTTCCCGCTGCCTCGGTTGGTGATCCTGTGGATGCTCTGGTTGCCCTCTGGAACAAGGAGGCGACTAGGGCAATAGACATGATTGCTCCGGAACGTCCCCTCTCGAGTACCCGAGCTAAACCATCTCCTTGGTTCACCGAGGAGTTGGCAGCGATGAAGCGAAAGAAGAGGGGTCTAGAGCGCTTGTGGCGTTTGAAGCAGAACGAACCAGACCGAGCACGGCTGTGCCTTTATTTAAAGGCATACGCCGCGGCAATAGATGCTGCTAAGAATGTTTTCTTTGCAGCTAATATTGCGTCCGCAAAGAACCGTCCGGCAGAGCTGTTCCGAGTTGTTAGAGGTTTGTTGAATCCCATCTCTCAAGATGGGATCCCTGACAACTCGGCAGCCCGCTGTGAAGCATTTGCTCAGTTCTTTGCGGACAAAGTCGCTCTGATCCGCTCTAGCTTTGACATCATATTAATGGCAGCTTCCGAGGATTTAACACGAGCACCTGCTTGTCCTATTTTGATGGATTCATTTCAATTGGTTGAGCTCGAGGATGTGGACAAGGTGCTTGGAGAGGCAAGGGCTACCACATGCATCCTAGACCCCTGCCCATCCTGGCTGGTGAGAGAAGCCAGAGGGGGATTGGCCGAGTGGGTGAAGGTGGTGGTGAATGCCTCCCTTCGGGAAGGCATTGTTCCAGCGAGCCTTAAATTGGCTGTGATCAAACCGCTGTTGAAGAAGCCATCACTAGATCCCACTCAATTGGACAGCTATCGGCCTATTTCCAATCTCCCCTTTTTGGGCAAGGTCCTGGAACGTGTGGTGGCTGCGCAACTCCAGGCATTCTTGGTTGACACTGATTTTCTGGATCCGGCGCAGTCTGGCTTCAGGCCGGGGCATGGCACCGAGACAGCCTTGGTCGCCTTAGTCGATGATCTACGCCGGGAACTGGACAGGGGGAGTGTGTCCCTGCTGGTTCTGCTGGACCTCTCAGCGGCCTTCGATACCGTCGATCACGGTATCCTTCTGGGACGCCTCACGGGAATGGGACTTGGAGGTACTGTTCTGCAGTGGCTCCACTCATTCCTGGAGGGTCGGTCCCAGATGGTGTCATTGGGGGACGCCTGCTCGGCCCCACAACCGTTGACTTGTGGGGTCCCGCAGGGGTCAGTACTGTCCCCCATGTTGTTTAACATCTACATGAAGCCGTTGGGAGAGATCATCCGGAGTTTCAGGGTCCGGTGTCATCTGTACGCAGATGATGTCCAGCTCTGTCACTCCTTCCCACCTGTCACTAAGGAGGCTGTCCAGGTCCTGAACCGGTGTCTGGCCGCTGTGTCGGACTGGATGAGGGCTAACAAATTGAAACTGAATCCAGACAAGACAGAGGTCCTCCTGGTCAGTCGCAGGGCTGAACAGGGAATAGGGTTACAGCCTGTGTTGGACGGGGTCGCACTCCCCCTGAAGACACAGGTTCGCAGTCTGGGGGTTCTCTTGGACTCATCGCTGAGCCTGGAGCCTCAGGTTTCAGCGGTGGCCAGGAGAGCCTTTGCACAACTCCGCCTTGTGCGCCAGCTGCGCCCGTTCCTTGGGAGGTCTGACTTGGCCACGGTGGTCCACACTCTGGTTACAGCTCGTTTGGATTACTGCAACGCGCTCTACGTGGGGCTGCCTTTGAAGACGGCCCGGAAGCTCCAGCTAGTACAACGGGCGGCAGCCAGATTAATAACTGGGGCGGCTTACAGGGAGCGTACTACCCCCCTGCTAAGCCAGCTCCACTGGCTGCCAATATGCTACCGAGCCCAATTCAAAGTGCTGGTTTTGACCTACAAAGCCCTAAACGGTTCTGGTCCAATTTACCTGTCCGAACGCATCTCCTCCTATGAGCCCACGAGAACCTTAAGATCATCCGGGGAGGCCCTGCTCTCGATCCCACCGGCCTCACAAGCATGGCTGGTGGGGAGAGACAGGGCCTTCTCGGTGGCGGCTCCTCGGCTGTGGAACTCCCTCCCCAGTGACATCCGGCAGGCTCCATCCCTTTTGGGGTTCAGGAAGAAGCTGAAGACCTGGCTATGCGCGCAAGCGTTTAATGAATGAACTCAGTTAGCATTGACATGGATCGGATTAAGGCTTTTGCACAAGGTCTGATGGATGATTGGTATATATATTTGGTGTTGCATTGTTTTAAATTTTTATATATTGTATTTTATTATGTTATTTAATTATTTTAACTGTTTTATTCTTATTTTATTGTATTATGATGTACTGGTAGTGATCCTACCAGTTGTGTAAGCCGCCCTGAGTCCCCTCGGGGAGAAGGGCGGGGTAGAAATATTGGAAATAAATAAATAAATAAATAACTCTAGTATTAACTAATCCTTTTGTGAGACCTTGGAATGATAACAACAATGAATTACTTTTTAAAATAACATTCCAAGTTCTCATCAGTCTCTTATTTGTAGACTTTGAATGTTTTCACAGAAAATAATATCTGTTAAGGTAGAGAGGAAAGGACAGCGGAGATGCACAATGTTCTGGAATGTTCACCATTCCAATCCTCTATCTGGAAGCACACCAGCATCCTAATATAAACAGTAAATGTATCAATAGCTATAAATTCATTAACAAATGAATGGTATGTTAAAGTTCGTGTCTTAATTCAAAATTGTTTTTTAAAAAATCTCAAAAAGAACCATTAAATATGAAAACATTTCACACAAACTGTAGTTACATCAGCTAATGACAAACCTCTTCGCTTTAATAGTCCATATGGCTTTGCCCCATTAATAAACTATTTAGTGATGTGATTACTTTTAAAAATTGTAAGCTTAAATTTTAGCATCTCTTGCAACAGTTTATTAAGAATCTTCATGGGCTGATTAGAAAATAGTTGGCAAAACAAGCTCTGCAAATGAAACATTTAGCAGCTGTTAGCTAGGAATTTGTAAGCCTCTTTTGTCCCAGCAGAGCAACACCAAGGCACGCAAAAGTATACTTGTTTGAAAACTGTTGGAAGATAAAATTATACATGGTAACTGAAAATAAATATGGTATTCATTTTTTATTGTTAATTCTCAATATGCCTGAACAACCTTGTGGAGATATGAGGAAAAAGAATAGCATTTCACCCATGAAAAAATCAACCCAATCAGCTTTCAAAGGTTAAACCAATCAGTAGAAATATATAGAGACAATTCATAAGTACAAGAACACACTTCACTCGTTTCTTTATTGTACATTTTATAATTATCGACAGTTTAAGTAAGAATTGGCTTGGCTCAATACACAACTATTATTTGCTCATCCTGAACATGTCCTCTATTCAATATTCTCTTTATATCAGAGGTAGAAGATATCTAAGGTTGCTGTAAGCTTTGGAGAACACAGTCTTCTGGGCACTCCTAAGGTCAATAGTAATAACACAAAAAGCTCACCTGGTGACCCCGAAACTCATAAAGATTTAAAGAGGAGAAAGTTATAGGTGGGTTGCTTGAGTTCCCTTGAAATGAGTGGCACGTCGTCAGATGGTTCAGAGAAAGCCACATCCTGTGACTGAGCTGGCCCCGTCTTTTAATTATTGCAATTGGAGCGAGTAAAAAGTCTATGGAAGAAGGCAGGCAGAGGCAACTTCCTTGCCACTTCTCATTCATGCTCTCTTCCATCCCCCAATGTCTCTCATTGGCTGCTGATCTCAACTGAAGGGTTGAAGCAAAGGTGGGAGATACCCCACCTTTATTTCAACCCTATTACATTGACCAGAATGTTCGCCACATTCCCGTGACCACTGGGTGAAGATATCAAAATTGTTTTTAATTGTCCAAAGTTTAGAGTACAACAATTTATAGGCAAATTTTGATCAGTACATAAAGGATATATAACATCAAAATTCTGTGTTATTAGCATAAAGTATGAAAAATTAGAGCAGAACTGCCAGAACTGACAGTTGAACAATAATTCAATATGATAGGTTCAAAGTCAAGAGACATATTTAATTCAATATGTCAAATAACACAACTGTACTTAGAAAAATATATTTGGAAAAGCATACATTTGACCATTCAGGGAGATAAATCCCAAAGTCTTTATACCATGTAATCCATTCAGATTTCTTTTACTCTCAAAATGATTATCAGTGAGCTAAATCTAGACTTTGCTTTCTATGAATGGGCAGGATTCCTTTCACCAAGAGAACATTTTTAATCCACTGGAGTCGCTCCACTAGTGTCTAGGACAGGAGATGATTTTGATGCTCTCCATAAACTTTTGAAGTGGCAAAAGGAGAAACAGATTAGAATCTTCTGTCCTGAACCTTGTCCCAAGTAAAAACCAGAGCTTTAGTCACAGAATGCTACCATCAGCAAAACCAAACTATGCACCCAACCTGCTCTTCCTAAATACATAGGTATTTTGAGTTGCACAATTCATTGAAACATTATTTAAAAGCTGGACCATCATGATTTGCAAAAACCTCTGCTTCAAGTATAATGCTCTGCAGGTTTGATCAGATGATTATTCAATGGAACCTCATTTGCTTACTAGAAATGCCTCTCAGGTCTTAGGAAATAGTTGGGCCATAAAGCAGAACAGCATCATTTCCAGAAAACTGAAGCAAATAGCCATGATTTTTATTCACAGGCAGCAACCTGCAAATAAGTATATTACATTTTTACAAGAATGCATCTTAAAGCTGATCATGGAACAGTTTCACTGAATGCTGTATGTCTGTTTCACATTTTTAATGCAAAGTGTAACAACAAGTGACCTTGGATCTTTTCTGTTTTTGTGGAGCATGATCCTTCCTTTCAATTCTTCACCTACGAGAACAAAACACAAATATAAGAAACATTACATTATGAAGTCAATGGTTACTTATACCTGGATTTGTATTCATATTGTCATCTTTTCAATGAATCAACTTGCTGTAACATATTTAAGAACCAAGAATACTGATGATCATTTGGGAGTGGTTTGCACTATCCTCTATTCCAGCGGTTCTCAACCTATGGTCCCCAGATGTTTTTGGCCTAACAGCTGGTAAACTGGCTGAGAGGCATTACTAATCTGTTCTCTATATTTAATAAATATTGTTGTTTCATATTGTAAAGCTTGACTGCTGCTAAAAAATACCCACCCTTTTTGCTTCTTTGCTAGGGTTATTTTAAAAGCACTGTAACAAATATCACCTACTCAAATACCATATCTTGGTGTTTCAACTAAAACGCATTTTAACTCCTAATCCACTGTTGAGTATTTAATCTGCTATTAAGCAGCTGTTTGTATCTTGCTGGAGACAACTGTGATTCAGTAGGGGATAAAATTATGTTTGAAATGTTTAATGCAAACCTTGGATTTTCAATTGTTTCATTAATTTAGATAATAAAAACAGAAGTACTTTTACAAACACAAAAAAGAATTGTACAACAAATTTTAAGGACAGCGACACACATTATTTTAATCTGGAAGTGTTTACTCACTCAGCCTATCATGCATTACAGGACACAGCAAAACACATTAAAATGGAGCTAAATATTGTGCCTTTAAAGATAAAGAAACTTGGTTGTTGTAAACACATACATTAATTCTCTGATATGTAGAACAGAAATCTAAATGATAAATTAACATAGTGTCAATGGCCATAAATGAGACTGCTCTTTCCCTGATCTTTCAAATACAACCCAAATAATATTTGATTTATACCCTACTCTTCCTCCTAAAAGCTCAGTGAGCTAATCATTTTACCTAGAAACATATAGTTGAAATCACACGTTACAAAAAAATGCCATCACTGGAAGCCTAAATCCACACCATCCTGCCAATGACTACTAAGCCGCCCCGAGTCCCACTGGGGAGATGGAGGCGGGGTACAAAAATAAAATTATTATTATTATTATTTAAAAATCATAAATTATCTCTTTGCTGAAATAGAATAAAAATGAATAAAACTGACAGCAAAGAAAAATGTGCACTTATATCCTTCCTCCAAGGAATGGACAGACTCAAGAAAAACTGACAATAGTGCGGTAAGAAGGATAATGAATTCAGTCTTGATTAAACCATGGCATTGACTTGTGCCTTGCTTGCATCCTGAGCATCAGTTGATGCTGCTCAGTCACTGGAAGCGTTCTCTGCAGCCACAGAGAGCAGAAGAGCTGTTGAAAGCGCATCAGTCATTTTATATCTACATGGCATTGATTAATTGGTCTGATCCTTTTTTCTTTCTCGTATGATTACTCAGTCATTGCCTTAGTTTGGCTGCAGAAATGGCTGTGCACAAGAGATTTAATGTGGCCCATTGGGGCGAAAAAGAGGCAAAGATCTGCCTCATGACAATGAATTAAACCGATTGTCTGGTTCGCTTAATGCAATTAACTTGGTTATAAATAACTGAAGGCTGTCCTTAATGAAAACTGTAGTAGGTTGATATAGAAATGTTCTGTCTTCCAGCTTGCCTCAAGGTATTCATTACCAGGACTGTTTGAATAGCAAGTTTAATTCATTTTCATGCAATTAAACAAAGATAATGTCTTCTGATAAAATCAGTATAAAATCATCCAGGGTAGAATTATCACCCTTCAATGGAACCTATGTGTGCAATTTTCTTAGAGATATAAACATAGCCTATTTGGATTGTTACACCACTAAGGTTTCTTCAGCTGTCAGATAGAAAATGACTGAGTATGAACATATATACATTAAGCATATAAAACAATTTTAATGCTTTCTATTCTAAGACTAGCTTCTTTTATTTAAAACAAGCATCCTGTGATTGTGAAATCTGAACTTATTTTTTTTAACTATCATTCTTTTTGTAATTGGCTCTCTGTTTTCCAGCACTTAAAAATGGACCTTGGTGATGTCTATAACAACAACAATAATAAAGGTTTAACAACCAGTATTTAATGCAGTCCGGATGTATACCATATCCACATGTCTTGTTTTGTGTTAGCTGTGCTGATTATTTCTAAAGCTCTCCTCAAATATTATTCTGTACAAAATGTACTGCTCAGGTTTTTCAACAAAGGAAATAATGGGGTTCCTTGTAGCTAAAAAGGCCAGGTAGCTACATTGTTGAATTTATGAGTATTCCAAGACCACCTACTGAGCAAGATAGTGCTCTAAGTAATTTTCTTGAAAGTTTTATGAGAATTCTTTTAAAACGCTCTAAAATATAGTACAAAATATCATATATACTGCGTTTCCCCAAAAATAAGACACTGTGAGTGAGACCCACAGACTGTTGCTGGTTTGTGCTGGGGGAGAGACCCACAGTGCTGAGTAAAATGACAGCCACAGCTTTACTTCTTCCCGCTGAGGACACACAACACCTAAAGCAGAGTGTCCTGCTTCTCACTTCACTGAGGAGACCTTTACTTTCACTTTCTATGTCTCCCTCTATGCCTCAGCTTGCAGCACACACAAAACAACCAGGACCTGACAGGGGGAGGCGACCTTGTACGCTGCATAGCCACACCTATCACTATGTCTTATTTTCAGGATATGGCTTATACAGTGTAAATGCTTAGACATCCTGCTACAGCTTATTTTATGGGTATGTCTTATTTTTGGGAAAACAGGTAGTACTTCAAAGAAGCACCAGAAACTCATCTGGTCTTGGAATTCAAACAGGGTTAGTTCTGATTAGAACTTGGATGGGAAACTGCCAATGAATATCAGGTCCTGTAGGCTGTATTTCAGAGGAAGGAACTGGGAAACCCACCTCTGAGAATTCCTTGCTGAAAAAATCCTATCAAATTTATGGAGTCACTATAAATTGATAGATGGCTTAAAAACATGTATATGCACATAAACAGTACAGTGTTCCCTCACTTATCGCTGGGGTTGGGTTCCAGGACCACCTGCAATAAGTGAAAATCTGCAAAGTAGGGACACTATATTTATTTTAATATTTATACATTATTTTAGTAGTTATACACTATTTTAAGTCTTTATCAAGCAATCGTGTGCTGATAAATTGCCTCCTTCTCCTCTCGGTGCCGCTTGGGCTCCTTTTCTCTCCCTTTGGCTTCTCCTTCCTCCCTTCCTCAGGCTGTAAATTGTAATTTTTTAATGATTTTTTAGAGTTTATTGAAAAACTGCGAAACAGAGAATCCGCGAAAAGTGAACCGCGAAGTAGTGAGGGAACACTGTACTTCAAACTCTTTCCATTGTTGTTGCTGTTACTTTTTCTCATCAAATTAATCCTATGTATAGTTAAAGAATTTTACTTCAGCCCTAATGTTTTAGAATAGAGCTGATTATATTTTACAATGCATTAATTCTAATTTCCACTTCTAACAAGCCTTGTAGGCTTCCCTAAGACTAGAAATGGCAAAAAAGAAAAAAAAGCAAGGTTGAAAAAAGGAAATTTTTAAGAAAGAAAAAATGAAACTATGTTGTTGTAGTTTTCTGTCAAAAGTATTCTGGTCACTAGACTTCAAGGAGACACGGGGGCATGAGACTGTCCTTATGAGGAAAGGAAACAATGTGTGGTGATATTTTAAGTAAAGATAGGAGGAGGAGAATGTACAAAAAATAACAATTTAGAAAAATGATTTGGTATATTTTTTCTTCTTTTCCTCTACATCAGGGGTCCTCAAACTTTTAAAACAGGGGGCCAGTCCATGGTCCCTCAGACCGTTGGAGGGCCGGACTATAGTTGAAAAAAAAACTATAAACAAATTCCTGTGCACACTGCACATACCTTATTTTGAAGTAAAAAAAACCCAAATGGGAACAAATGCAGCCTCAATATTAATAATAATCATAATCATAAGAAAAATAATAAAGAGGGTTGGAAGAGACCCCTTGGGCCATTTAATCCAACCCCCTTCTACCTTTGTGCACCAAAATCACAAGCACCCTTGACAGATGGCCACTCAGCCTCAATGTTGTTAATAATAATAATAATAATAATAATAATAATAATAAATCACACAGCCCTAAACTCTTGGGAACTTGTGATTTTGTGATATGAAATCCAGCATATGTATCTTGTTTGCTGTGTTATACTGTGTCCTTGTGTCAATAATAATAATAATAATAATAAAAAAGAGGATTGTAAGAGACCCCTTGGGCCATATAGTCCAGCCCCCTTCTGCCTTTGTGCACCAAAAGCACTAGCAAAGCACCCCCTTGATAATTATTAATTAAATAATAATAAAAAATACCATTATAAACAAGCAAAGCTCTGGAAGGCGCACACTGGGCAAGGGAGAAGGCGGGGGCCGGATAAATGGCTTTGATGGGCCGCATGTGGCCCCCGGGCCTTAGTTTGGGGACCCCTGCTCTACATATTAGAGCCTAAGATCATCCAATGAAGCTGAATGATGAATTCAGGACAAAAAGTTTTCACAAAGTGTTCATTTCCACAGAATGTACTGAAGGGCACCAACTTTGACAGCTTTAAAAGGCAACTAGACAAATCTATGAGAAATAAATTACTATTAGTCAGGATGGTTTCTTATTATATTCCCTTCTGTATATCAACTGCTGGAAACACTACTATATTCATGCCTTGCTTGTGGGTTTTCTCATAGTGATCTAGCTGGTCACTATGTGAAAAGAAAATGACGAGTTGCAACTATGGTCCAATCCAATACGTATTTTATGTCTACAGTGTCTTCATGGTGGAACAATTATACTGCTGATCAAAGTTCAATTTGTTGAGAAACAACATGAGAAACTGTTCAAATGAAAATGGGATATCCAAGCTAGTACAATATGGAAACAAATGGGTGGCATCAAAAGTAATGGGTAACTATATCCAGACCATACAAAACGAATTCACAGGAATGTCGATGTATCAGAAAGTAATTCCTCATGGGAGTACACTTCAGACATTTAAAAATATTGGAAACACTATTAGTAATCCTGAAGAATCCCTACTGCCCTCTTGACAAAATAGTTTCCCATGATGTCCTCTTCAAATGACAAAACCTTTGAAGTCAAAAGCATTATGATGCAGCAAATGAATCAGCCACCCGAAAACCAATCATCCATGGGAAGACAGAAATAATAAAATTAATAACCTCTTTCAGACCATTTCCTCCTCAGTTAACATCTGAAGACACTTTGGATTTCTGTTTTTCAGTGCTAACCGTAAGAATAAAAACCGCCCACTCATACCTAAACATATTATGATAAAACAAACCCAAAACAAGGAAGTTACTTTTGGGGGGAAAAGTTTTATCCTTTAACATTTTAAAACTAATCTCAGTTACACAGTTCTGCTTCGTACAACCTTGTGAGTCACTCTGGAAAACAATAAACATTTTATTTTCACTGCAAGGCATTATCAAGAACATAAAACACAACCATGTGCTGTTTTACTGCTAATGGGTTTTTCTTTGCATGTGGATTTGTATTTCAACTTAATGCTTTTTTCCCCTCCTTTGGAGTAAGCCAGTACAAACGCTTAAAAAAAAGATTTCTAGACAAATTAAATTTATTTAACAATGAGCTGGAATCTCAATCTATTTGGCAACTCAGATGTCATTAGCATATCCTGGGTATTTACTTAACAAAAGAGAAAAGAAAGCCAGATTCTTCAAGTGTGTACTAGATTTGAAAGCTAAAGACAGTGCTTGACTTAGAAACTGAGTATTCATAAAGCAACTGTGGAAATCTTAGGGCATATCTGCGATTCAAGAATATACTACCAAAATACCCTTCAGAGTGGATGTTTTCCCTGCCTATATAAATATCCTCTGTCATTTAGCAATGCAGCAAAGAACTACAAGCAAATGGAGCTTAGAAACAACATTCTGTTGAACCTCAGGTTGCACCACTGTCCTGTTTTGAAGCTCATTCACATCAGTTAGCACTGCTCTAGTTAAATGAATCCTCTTCTTCTAAATGGCCATATTAGTGCCTTGCTGGAGTCCAATACGATTTATCATTCCTGTACATGCCATTATGTTTATGGTATTAATAATAAACAATTTTACTGCAGAATAAGGTAATCTTGTGATAACACAAAAGAACATACTGCCCTATACTGGTTGAGTATTTATCTGAAATGTTTGGCACCAAAAGTGTTTTGGATTTGGTCAGATTCCATAATACCTGTATTTGCATATGTAGTATATACATAATGATATATCTTGGAGATGGGACCCAAGTCAAAACACAAAGTTCATTAACATTTCATATACACTTTATACACATAGTTTGAAGATAATTTTAAACACAATATTTTAATAACTTTGTGCATGAAATAAAGTTTACATACATTAAAACATTAGAAAACAAAAGGTGTTACTATCTCACCCATATGAACAATTTTGGAGTATTTCAGGTTTCAGAATTCTGGAAAAAGGATATTCAACTTGTATTAAATTGGACAGTGTTGCACTGACATCATGTGAAAATATGGGATCAGAAAGCATGATGTGCAGGAGCTGTTATAATTTGAAATCTTGCTGGAGGGCCCAGTTCTGAAAACTCTCTACATAATGAATTTGATCTAGAAGATTGTTTTGAGAAACAAAAGTCCATTTATGGAAGAGCTCCTTCCATGCCTGGAATGGGCTTTGAGCGAATGGACATTGAGGTTTCATAAAAGGAAGTGAAAGAGCTACTGTTTCCATATTTTGCTTTCCTTCATCGTTCATTCCGCTCTCTAGAGGATCTTGGGTAGGGCATTACGGAATTGAGAACTGGAATACATTTATTTTCCTCCACTTCTGTTTATGGTGGTGCAGGGCCCCCAGTTGAACTTGCAGACCTCTGAATCTAACCCAATTAATGGAATGATGTTACCTTACACTGTAGACTTTATGAACATTTCAATTTCAGAGAACTGGAAGTTAAAGCAGAATACAGACGAGGATTCCCATGTTGCTCAAGAAGCATTAAATATATTGGTAAGTATAATTTTCTCCAGTTGTCCCATCTATTAAATGCAACAGCAATGTGAAGATTTCCTGACCTATTGCTGGATTTTGCTGTTATTAATGCTTCCCCTCTTTTCTTGCTGCTTCAAGCAACTAAAGATTTTTTTACACTGCCACATTTCTCCTGTATCCAATGGCAACGGAAGTTACTGATAATTCTCCCTTTATTGCTATTATTTGGTAGATGCCCAAGAAACTGAAGCTGTAATGAAAAAAGGTAAAGGTACACATATTCCCTAAAGAACTTGTTCACTAATACAACAGAGAACACAGACTAAAAAATAGCGAGGTAAGAATAAAATTCGAAATGTTACTTGTTACGTTCTCACTACCAGAAGGGTTATTTCCACCCCTGAGACTGCAGGCGGCAACTTCTTCATGTCTTTCTATGAAAAACAAATCTGTGTTAAAGGGAAGCTAGTATACCAGAGAGGGTAAGTCTGATAGGGTAGTTTTTGATATGCAGAATGGGTTTTTTTTTACACTACAGCACTCAAACTTGTTTGCTAAGGTAGCAAAAAGAAAATACCTTATCAGGAATCCCAAAATCCAAATGCTGTACTACAAAATTCAAAACTGTCCACATGGGTAACTGATATTGCTTTCTGATTATTTAAACCACAAAAACTTTGTTTCAGTCACAACATTAATTAAAATACTGTGTTTAAAACCAATTTCAGTCTATACATATAAGGTGTATATGTAACATAAATAAATATCATGTTTAGACTTGGATCTCACCTTATGCATATATATGGAAATACAGGTATTCCGAAATCTGGAAAAAATCTGGCATCCCAAACACTTATCTGTCTTTTGTGTATGTGTTACCTTTTGATTTGTTAAGAGTTAAGATTTGGAGGTCTACTGTATTCCATTTTTGTAGGTTCTGTGCCCCTACCTACAAAATTGTACAGCTGGCTGTAATGCACTGAACAAGCTAGAGTTTATGTATCTAGGAGTTAACAAAAGGAGATATTCTGATGAGGAATAATTCAATATAGGGATTTCATAAAAGGTGGAAAGGATGCACTAATAACCAGAATTACTGTGATCACCAGTCTAGAAAGATCACACACTTATTGGGCACATATGTTCAAGACTGTGATTGTTCTGAAAGTCACTGAACCTTAGAAAAGGGAGAGATCAGGCCAAGTAAATCTTGATATACTTTTTTAATGTTAAGTGTGTCTCCAGATAAATGTCATGTTACATTTATTAATGTAAAACTAATGTTCCTTGCATTAATGCTGAAGTGAGGTCATGTCATTTTTTTCTTTATAACACTGCCAAAACCAGACCTTTTCTATCTGCAAAGAATTGGTCATTTCACACCTTTATTACTGTGATTCTCTTTGATTGGTCTTCTTTTACCTCATTTTGGCTCTGGTTTCTGATTCTCCTTCTAATATTATCTTTTTGCTTATTGTTTGACCTTGTTAGTCCACTTTTGATATCTCTTCACTCATTACCTTTTTTTTTGTTAAAGTTCAGTTGGAACTTCCTATTTAAACCTTTGAAGCCCTACATGATTCAGCTCTTATCCCCTCTTTACAGCCCTCATTTTTTTACTAACCTGAATCATATTGCACTGCATTTTTTTTGTATTTCTACCTGGATACAGCAGGCCCTTGGTATATGCTAGAACAGGGGTCCCCAAAGTTTTTAAACAGGGGGCCAGTTCACGGCCCCTCAGACCGTTGGAGGGCTGGACTATAGTTTTTTAAAAAATTATGGACAAATTCCAGTGCAAACTGCACATATCTTAATTTGTTGTCGAAGGCTTTCATGGCCGGGATCACAGGATTGTTGTATGTCTTTCGGGCTGTGTGGCCATGTTCCAGAAGTATTCTCTCCTGACGTTTCGCCCACATCTATGGAAGGCATCCTCAGAGGTTGTGAGGTATGGATAAACTGGGGGGATCCTTTGTTCAGTCAATACCTGTCCTTGGGGCTCCTCTTCCTTCAGAGGGTTGGTTCCCATCTACTGTTTTGATTTTAGAGTTTTTTAATACTGGTAGCCAGATTTTGTTCATTTTCATGGTTTCCTCCTTTCTGTTGAAGTTGTCCACATGCTTGTGGATTTCAATGGCTTCTCTGTGTAGTCTGACATGATAGTTGTTGGAGTGGTCCAGCATTTCTGTGTTCTCAAATTTATCCATTTTATTTATCAGTTTATCCATACCTCACAACCTCTGAGGATGCCTGCCATAGATGTGGGCGAAACGTCAGGAGAGAATACTTCTGGAACATGGCCACACAGCCCAAAAGACATACAACAACCCTGCACATATCTTATTTTGAGGTAAAAACAAAAACAAAACGGGAACAAATACAGCCTCAATGTTAATAATAATCATAATCATAATAAAAATAATAAAGAGGGTTGGAAAAGACCCCTTGGGCCATTTAGTCCAACTTCCTTCTGCCTTTGTGCACCAAAAGCACTAGCAAAACACCTCTTAATAATTAATAATTAATTAATTAATAATTAAAATACCATTATAAACAAGCAAAGCTTTGGAAGGCACGCACCAGGTGAGGAAGGAGGTGGGAAAGGTGTGCACCTTTTCCTCCTCCCTCGCACGGCAAGCACCTTCCTCAACAGAGGAGGAAGCCATCACCACCGTGGGGGCCGGATAAATGGCTCGATGGGCCACATGTGGCCCCCGGGCCTTAGTTTGGGGACCCCTGTGCTAGAGCCTGGTTTCAGAGCCCCCCGCCCTCCCACATACCAAAAAGACTGGATGCTCAAATACCATTCTATACGATAGCATAGTAGAATGGTGCTCTTTATATAAAATGGCAAAATCAAAGTTCACTTTTTGGATTTTTATATTTCTATATTTTCAAGCCATGGATGCAGAATCCATGGATATGGAGAACTGTCCTTATGTACCTACCTTTTGGAAGTCTAAGAGATGACACCTATAGTGACGTCTTATCTTGCAGACATCCTAGGCAAGATGTAACTGGGAAGCAAATGAATACCTGCTGCCCACATTCAGTTTAAGATGATACAATTGTCCTCATCACTTACTCCCCATGTGTAGTTTCATATGTGGACTGTCCTCATATCACATCTATGCAGTATTCTGCAACTACAAATCCAATATGAAGAATATTATTTTCTGGTGAAGATGTGTGGAATTCAGCAGCTGCTTCTCCTCATGGCAAAGTTATGCATAGAGAATGAGTGAACATATCTACTGTGTGTATACATGCTAAATATTTCACTACTACTGAAATCATACAGTGTTAATTTTGTGATACATAATTCTTTGGGACATTATGGCAAGATATATGCTTTGCTACATATAATAGAAGAGATACTGTAACAGGGGTTAATGCACTCCCGCCCTCTCTTTCCCACTCTCAATCTCTTTCATAGAATCAAAGAGTTTGAAGAGACCACAAAGACCATCCAGTCCAACACCCTGCCATGCAGGAACACACTAACAAAACACTCTCGACAGATGGTCATTCAGCCTCTGCTTAAAAACTTCCAGAGAAGGAGACTACACTAAGCTCCACTGTTGAATAGCTCTTACAGTCAGAAAGTTCTTTCTGATGTTTAGGTTGAATCTTTTTTTTCCTGCAATTTGAATCCATTGATTTGTGCCCAAGTCTCCAGAGCAGCAGAAAACAAGCTTACCCTTTCCTCAATGTGACAGTCTTTCAAATATGGCTATTATGTTCCGGCTTAGTTTTCTCCAGGCTAAAGGTCTCCCCCCCCCCCCAACCACACACAAATATAGTGTAAAATTACATAGTCTAGCATGAATGAATCAAGAAATGGGCAAACTGTGACATGCATGTGGTTCCCTGGGCCACTTTGTGACCCCCCCAAAGGAGCATAATTTATTTTTTATACCCAGCTTTTTGCCTTAAAATACCCCTTTTGAAGTGTGGGATACTTCTTCTAATTTTTTGGTGGACCCTGGGACACTTTAATCCCAAGAAGAACCTTTAAAAAACACAACCAGGACATAAACAGAAAGTAAATTCCTGTTGTTAAGAACTTTCCTGGGACTGAAATGGCCTAAAACATGTCAAAAATGCTCCAACCTGGAGCTTATAGTATTTTTAGGGGCGTGGTACTCCAAGGTACCCTACTCCCAAAGGCATCCCCCCATTTCTCATCCCTGATTTAATCAATCACTAGCTTGCTCCACACTTCTTGAACAAATAAGGAATCAATGTTGAAGCCTTTAAATTATTATGTGCAGAAGTAAATATAGCCAAAAAACACAAGAGAGAATATTAAAGCATCACACGGCATAAAAGAGCTAAATCTTGTTAAAGGCAGCACATAATTTTTTTTTTAATGTGCAGACAACCATTTGAACAAAAATACATACTACAGTCCAAAGCAGAACAGAATTGCTGGAGATTTTTAGTATATTTAATGGTGAACAGGAAATCCTAGGCATGAAATTTTAGTACTTGCTATAATTTTGGAAGTATGTCTAGTGAAAATTGATATTACCGAAAATCTATTTATCAAACAAATACTGTACCTTCTTCTACAGAAATTGGGTTCTCCAGAAAAAACACTGTTTGTTTCCAGTGTGTTTTGGCAGAACAGGGACTAGTTGAAAACTGTACCTGCAGGGACAGAGTTCAAAAATCTCAGATGAAGTACATGACATAATGACATGCCACATTAATATCCTAGACTAACACACGTGTGTTTAATATCTGCTACACTGAAGTGTTCAAACACCTGCAGGCAAAAAGCTGACAAAAACATATTTTAACAATTAAGTGGAAGAATGTCACACTGAAGTACTCACTTGTTTGTTGCAATTCTTCTCAAAACCTATATCAAAATATCCAGCAATTGCCTGAATAGAAAACAAAGATAATATTAAAAATAATTAGTTGTTTTCAAACTCATAGAGTGAAATAGACCATGAAAAAGGCAATCCATTCCTTCACCCCCACAAGTGTGATCTGGATTTTCCCTCTCCTTAGCCTGCTAAGAAAAACCACTATTTCAATTAAAAAGGTCTATAAGACTTAGTATAACCTATAATCCAGGACATTTAAAATATTTCTTGATATCACTGGTACAAAAGATGGAATAATATTTTAATTTAACACCATCAAATGTGTTCAAAGCAAATGAATATTTATTTATTTTTTATGCCCAGCTTTATCTCTCCTAAAGGAGACCCAAAACAACTTAACATATAAGCACTTGCCTACAATTTAAAATATACATTAGAACAGAATTAAATATAAACAGTATTAAAAATTCCACAGTTAAAAACCATTAAAACATATTCAAAGTTAAAGTTGAAAATGTAGGCATTATTTATACAGGACCTTTGCATCAGCTGGGGCTTAGTTCCCTGTGGATACCAAAATATGTGAACGCTCAAGTCACATTAGATACAATGATGTAGTAAAATGGTGTTTCTTATATAAAACAGGGAAATTAAATATTTCTTCTGAATATTTTCAAGCTGTAGATGGTTGAATCTGTGGGTGTGGGAAGCCGACTTATTTCTCATGTCAGAAGCGAACCGAGGGTATAAGTTGTAATGGATTTGCAAATATAGAGATTTTTTAAGAAAAAAAAAACAACCCTAGCCA
Source organism: Anolis carolinensis (assembly GCF_035594765.1). Classification (NCBI taxonomy): domain Eukaryota; kingdom Metazoa; phylum Chordata; class Lepidosauria; order Squamata; family Anolidae; genus Anolis; species Anolis carolinensis. The sequence goes on from NC_085841.1 coordinate 288,087,878, forward strand.
TTACTGTATACTAAATGTCATTTGCCCAGCAGCTGGCCACTTGACGTGCCTCTGGTGTTGCTGTTGGAAGGTCCTCCATTGTGTATGTAGCAGGGCTCAGAATGCATTGCAGTAGGTGTCTGTGGTTTGATCTTCTACAGTTGCATGTTGAGGACTTTGTAGCCCCATTTCTTAAGGTTAGTTCTGCAACTTGTAGTGCCAGAGCACAGTCTGTTCAGTACCTTCCAAGTTGCCCAGTCTTCTGTGTGCCCAGGGGGGAGTTTCTCATCCAGCGTCAGCCACTGATTAAGATTCCAGGTTTTAGCCTGCCACTTTTGGACTCTCGCTCGCTGAGATGTTCCTGCGAGTATCTCTGTAGATCTTAGAAAGCTATTTCTTGACTTAAGGCGTTGGTGTGCTGGCTGATATCCGAGCAGGGGATGGGCCCGAGATGTCAATGCCTTGGTCCTTTCATTGTTAGCTGCTACTTTCCGGGAGATGTTGGGTGGTGTAATGCCAGCTAAGCAGTATAATTTATCCAGTGGTGTAGGACGTAGACATCCTGTGATAATGCGGCATGTCTCGGTAAGAGCCACATCCACTGTTTTAACATGGTGAGATGTATTCCACCCTGGGCATGCGTATTCAGCAGCAGAGTAGCAAAGCGCAAGGGCAGATGTCACTGTATCTAGTTGTGATCCCCAGATTGTGCCAGTCAGCTTCCTTCTCCTATCATATGATGGGGATGGGACACCCTGTCCCCATCAGATGGGAGAAAGGATGGCAACATGCATTGCCCTGTCATCCTTTTCCCCATCATATGGAGAAAGGGAGAGGAAAAACCCTTTCCTTTCTGTCGCTTCTCCTCCACTTTACCCTCCGTTGACAACTAGAAAAAAACAGGGCTGAAAAAACCCTGTTTTAAGAGGTACCTGGTCTTAACCATTAAGTAGAAAAAGTGTATCTGTTGGGAGTGTCTCTTGCCCCTTTCCTTCCCAGTCCTTCTACTTCATCACAACCTAGCTTTTCCATCAAAATGTTAGTCAAGCACATAACGTAAGGATATATCTATTTACCAAAAAGGCATATTATGGTTTATTACTGAGGCCAACTTGTCTGAACCTGTATGAAAAAAATATTATACAGCCATGAATTTCCACCCAGTGTATATTCATTTCATACCAGATAAACAAGTTAACCCATCTTCTTTCTCTGCTTAATCTTCTGAGGTTTTTTAATGGATGACCATGTATTTTCCTCTGAAAAGGTCAGGAGCGATGTAGAATTACCTTGAATAGTTTAACATAAGAAGCATCTGAGGGTTAATATAGTTTGCTGTGTGGCCTGTCTAGTTTGGGGCTAGAACAGTTAATAGTTTAGCAATTTAGAGTATTTTAACTAAAGACAACAAGAAAAGCTTTAACATTGCTACATATAAATTCACCAGTCCTTGCAATGCTTCACTCAGAATTAGTAAAGCACTGTTAATGAGAAATAGGCACAAAACCAAAATACCTAATTATTTGTTTGGGGAGAATTACTTGTTACATCCTGTCTAAAGTCCATAAAGCTTAATACCCCACTGGCATACTCCTGAGGGGCAGCTAGTCTCAAGTGCCAGCCTGGTTGAGAAATTTCCAGTGTACACTGTGGACAATCAAAGATGATAACCATTTTAGTCATGGCGAGTATAATTTGTGTTCAGACATAGCTGTTGTGCTGCAGTGAATAAGCAATTGTTTGTGAGAAGAGGTATAGGATACCCTCTTACGGAAGTTTGTGAAAAATATGTGATCGTACAACCAGGAAATATGTCAGTGTACTGCTCCCAAAGATTTCTGGACATTGTTTAAGGTAACCTGGCTTTAAAGGTGATAACCAGTATTACAAATTTGATACAGAAATAGCCTGGAGGCAGGGGTTCTATCACCAGCACAGATGAATAGGACTATGAAAGTGGCATGAGTTGAACTGCTTTATTGACCAAATTCACAGATATTTAGGAGTGCCTTATTCTGATCATCTTTTAATACTTTAAAAAGGGTACTCCTATTTATTGCACACCATGTGCATTGCAGCACAATTTAATTTTAGTTCTAGTTCATTTATGAGAATTTTATACTAAGTTTGAATTTGTGTGTTCCATTTTTTAGAACTCAGAAACAAAAAAACAATCTGTATTCTGTCTAGCTGACTAATTGTGTGCAGTGAACTGGGGAAATGTATGTGGCCCAAAGGTTGAACAGAGCTGGGTCATACCTAGAGTATGATTGCAGTTCAAAGTGGGTAGCAACCCCGGGTGTTGTTGCTTCAAGGTTTAAGGAGTGCTTTGCTTACTTTTTATGTCTGCTGTTGTAAAGCAAAAGGGAAGTGATGCTGACTGAGAGGACTAACTTGAAACTGCAGTTTACGTGGGAACTAGCTTTGTCAACTACTGAAGAACCGTCTTTACTTTTCTTGGACAACTCAATACTTTTCTTGGACAAATCAGCTTGTAGGTCATTGCTGATGGGACAAGTGAATGTGACTGCTTCTGTGGGTCTGATGACCAAAGGTTGCCCAACCCCTACTGGTTCATTCCACAGACCATTTGTGTCTGTACTTTCAACGTTTTCCCTCAAAGCACAGAAAAAAGAGTAGACAGATTTTTTAGTTCTTTACTGGAAAGGCAAAGAGTATATATTACGAAATAAAGATTAGATTTTCCAGATATTAAGCTGTAGATACTATACTATATCTCATAGTCTGCCTTGCCAATTACAGTACTTCCATGTGGCAAGTATATTTCAGTGGAGCTTCTGAGAGGTTCTTTTCTATTTGTGGAACTGTGGCCACATGCCAAAACTCTAGGTAGATCCTGTGCCTCATTGTATGCTGTTTCCATCTTGATTTTTAAAACAAATACACTTTCCTCTTCAATTTTAAATTATTTTGTGATCCTCCTTGAAATCTAGGTATAAAGTAATAAAAACTCTTTAAACAAAATATGCCAAAATGCTATAAATTGCAAAGCAATCTAGCACTCCTCAAATACAGTATGACTCTGTAGATAGTTCTACAAAAGATGCAGTGTTGCAAAGTTCATATTCTATAGCTTTGTATCCTATAGCTAATTGTTATTATCTCCTAACACTTGTCATAATGTTAGACACAATAGATCTATACCAACTTTTAAGAGAACATAAAATGAAATAAAATACAAAATTGTGGGGAAATGACTTTCATAAAATTGTATGAGATATTCTTGTTTTGCATGCAATAAACTATCCTGTTTCTTCTATGCTAACAACCTATGCTTTGCTACTTTACTACCTCAACTCTTGACAGAAGACCTATAGATCCCCAGAGGCATCTTCATGATAGACTCTAGCATTTCTGCTCCAGTCATTTGAACATGTCTCCCTGAACGGTACCTGTCAGGATAATGAAACTGAGCACAATGGTGATGGCCATATGCAACCAAAGCTCTCGCCTGATAGGCACAGTGAGAGGAGTGGGCACTTCCATAAAGCACACACACACACACACATACACACTGCAGTAGAGTAATTATTCTCCTGTCTGTTCTCTGCATCTCATCAACGGAGAGACAGTGTATATACAGAAGGCAAAAGGGTTGCTCTGAAATGTAGGCAAACAAAAAAGAGCCAATAGGTTAATGAGATGTGAACATCCCCCCACCCCCCATTTCTTTTGCTCATAAACCAAGTCAACTATACAAGAGGAAAAATGGGGAGCACTAGAGCTGCAAATGTGATCATTAAGCCTTTATATGGTTCTGTGAAATCAATTCACAGACCAAGCTGAAGTTGAAATATAGGCTAAGCTAGTTGGCTCAATCTAGAAATCCGTCCAAGTTGATTACAGGGAACATGTACATAATCACCATCAGTAGAAATAGTGCTGCCAAATTAAGGAGCTGCAGACAAAAAATCAGGACAGTGGGGAAATATCAGCACTATTCCTTATACAAGTGAAATATTTGCTGCTTTGTGAAACAAGTATTTATTCTACTGATTTTTTAAAAAAAGCAAAACTAAGCTCTTTGAACATTTCACCGCAAAGCCATGCTGTTTACTCAATCATTCTCCTGTACTGCAGGGTTATTTTTTTTAATGACAGACTGAGGTGCGAGTAATATTTGCCTCCATATTTACCCCAGCCTTCTCTTTAAGAAAAGACTTCAGTCTAATGTTGTAAATCCCCAAGTGATTTATACAAACCTGTGAAAACAGTCAAAAGCAATTTGACCAATTCACTCAGGAAAAAAAAGGAAATTAAAAGTTACCATCATTGCTATCAGCTGCAGGGAGCAATTTATCATTTTTGTTTCTCGTCAGTATCATGTTACAACAGCATGCAGCTAGAGTAGATACAATTAGGCAGCTGGCCACAGAAGTAGGAGGATAATGTGCTTTTGATGGAGTTTATCCAACCATGGAGAGGAAATGCTTGTAAGCCACACGGCAGAGAAGGAGGGAGAGGCAGATGATCGCTATGTTCCTACAGCACAAATACCATTTCAATTTTTAAAATGGTATTTTTTAAATTAAAATAATTTGGCAAAGCCTTTCTTCTCACAGGGGTTCCAAAGAAATTTTACTTTGCTTGCAGCACAATGTGGATTGTATTATTTGAAGTGTGACTTCTGACGAAAACAGGAATTGCATATTTTCAGTCTACCCAAATGCAATTCTCTATGACAAACTCAAAGCAAAGTTGCCTCTTATCAGCCAAAATACATATGCTTTGCATTCTTGGAAGCCAACACTGTGCACACTTAATTTCTATTTGCCCAAACAGGGATTGCAAAGAATTGTGGAGATGCAATAACTGGGAAATTCCATTCACTGAAATGCCAAATGTGTGTGAGATTGCGGAGTTCTGGAGCTGGGTGACTAGTATCCTGCTTACCTAGTGCTGAACCTCAGCAGTCTATGGATACGTATCAAATTGTCAGTACCAATTTTGAAGACACTTGTTTCTCAACGTTTTAAACTATAATTCCTTTTTGGTAGAAATAAAAAAACTCGTGTTTACCTTGGGTCTGGTGCTGGAAGAACTGCATGTTTGGTGATGATGCACTGTGGCACCATCCACACATAATGAACTCTACACAGTAGCATAGCTCAAGAGATAAAGAAAGATCAAGCTAAGATCACAGGTTTACAACACATCATAGGAAGATGAAATAAGATGTGCCCTAAGAGAGCAATATATAAATGTTTTTCTGTTTCACAAATTAAAAAAAACTACAGACACCTCTCCTGAAATCCTTACATAACTGAGTGATCAACATCCTTTTGACTAAGATTCATTGTCCTAAACCTTGGTCTACACTTTCTTTTTCTTGTTTTCCAACTGAACTTTGAAATGGAGTGAGCTGGTATAGCCGTGCATATGTGTGTTCCTTTTAAAAAACTGCATCCACAAAACAGCAAAATCATTTTTAGTTTTTACTGGACCTTTAAAGATAAATTATTAACTTTTTTGGCAGTGCTATCCATTCTATTTACTCAGATGCTAATTTCCAATGTCAGTGGAAGTTTCTTCAAAGTGATAGATGTAAGGATTATAACCTTGAAAGTGTTCTCCATTCAGTTAAATATGACATGGAATAGTTCACAGCCAACCTCATAAATAAACAGTAACTAATCAGTGCTTTTTATTTAGCTTTTTTACTAATGCTACTAAAAAGCATTTTAATAATTTTAGTTATGTCTGCTTGTGCTATATATAGCCACTGCCAGTGCTCAAATGAATGTATAACTTTTTCACCTGTACACTGTGATTCTGTTCAGGAATTATTTGTCAAGCTTATCATAAGCAATTTAATTTATTTATCTTTTCAGTTGGATTAATACAATAAAATGATGCACAATATGAATTGAATTCCCCCCGCGCCGTCACAGAGCTGTTTTTCCCCCACTTAAATGAACAGAATAGCAACACATGTACCAAGATGTTGAATTATTTCATAGCTATGGCAGTGTTACCAAGAAGGGGATTTTCAGTGTTACATGAAGTATGTCCCAGCCATTACGGCTTTATGTTTTTTGATCTTTTTGATGCTTATTTTATTTTGCTACGCTTCTTGTTTCCTGTTCAGATTTAACTGAAATATCAATTTAATATTTTTCTGCTAATTACAGCAAAACTAAAATACACTTCATGCATATAATGTTTTGTTGTTGCTGTTAGATTTTTAAAAATACATATGTTGGCATAACAAATGATGAAAGATATTGAGAACTCGAGGATGATACAATTCCCACTCCTGATTTAACACAAGATGCTGTCCAAAATACTTTGGTGTTAAGTCAATATTCCATTGTCATTCATCTCCTACAGTGTACCATAGGTTGGTAAAATCCTTCATTACTATTACATTAAAATAAAAGGAAACTTTTAAATGCCCATCTTAAGCACTCTTGTTAAAAGGTAATTCCCATTGAAAAAAACTAGACTTATTTCTTAATATTATAGAATCGTAGAATCATAGAGGTAGAAGAGACAACATAGGCCATTTAGTTCAATCCCCTGCCGTGCAGGAAAAACGCAATCAAAGCACCCTGACAGATGGGGGGGGGGGGGGGTTAATTGATATTAATATACTTCAGCAGTCTTCACAAGTTTAAATTCATTTGCTCATCCCAAAAGCCTTTCTTATTCACAAATAACTTTAATTAGCTTTTTTGTTGTTCAGGAAGAAAATATGAGAAGATCAATATAAGGCAGTAAGCAAACATCTGGCCTTCGATCTTCAACCAAGTAAAAGTACTGATAAAAAATTCAAGAAAAAATATGGTCAATAAATGATTACACCTATAAACCATCATCAAAATTCCCAATACAAATAATGGACTTATTTTTCATTTATTGCAAGGTTAGGCAGTCTGATGTGATGGATGACTTGTCAGCCTGGAATACTCCATCATAAAAAGAGTTGAAATTCTGGTCACAGGATGTCAATAATCTTACATGATGAAATGTGTAATACTTGACAAAGTGTCTTTGTTTTTGCAAAACACTCCAAATCTTTGACTAAAAATTAATAACATTCCAACCAAATAGTTCAACCCTGCCACTACATTTACGAGATTAGAGAAAACAAGAGAGATAAACACACCTATCAGTCTTAAAATGAAGATGCAATCTGCACCCTAAACCTCATATAAACAGATTCATATAAGTAGGATTTTATGCAAAGACACTCAACATACACAAACTTGTTCTGCTGAAACCATAAGTAAACAAGGCAAAATTCTTGTCAAATAAAATAAACATGCTCAACGGTTAGGACAGTGTCTGTGTGCATCTCAAAATGTAATCCTCCAGGCTGGTCAGTGACCTTAATTTGCAAATAAAAACTTTCTAAGCTACACCCAAATAATCCCAAATTGAATCCTTAATCCTTAGGAATGTTCCAATAAAAGTTATTACCGTGCACATAGAAGTCTTTGTGAATCTCAGGGTGAAGTCTGATGAAAAGCCCAGTTCTGAAACTGATACAACATGGCAGTCTATCCGCTGGAAGACAATGGAATGAAATGATTATGTGGAATTATATTGATAACACAATACAGCTTTAACAAATTCTGTATTACAGACTTAAAATAAGCCTAAAAACAAATATTATATGATACCACTTGGGTTATCCCTCTTGGTGACTCAGTAATCTAATACAGAGAAACACACAGAGGTTTTCTGTAACTTTTCTGTTTTCTGTTTTCATGTTACATTTTAATTAATTTTTTATGTCTACTTCCAAATTTTGGTCCCAGGTACAATAGACCCATTGAACTGCAAGAAGATCCAACCAGTCCATCCTCCAGGAAATAATGCCCGACTGCTCACTGGAGGGAAGGATATTAGAGGCAAAGCTAAAGTATTTTGGCCACATCATGAGGAGATAGGAAAGCTTAGAAAAGATCACGATGCTGGGGAAAATGGAAGGAAAAAAGAAGAGAGGCCGACCAATCCATTGAAGTGAATGGGTTGACCTTGAAGGAACTGGGGGCGGTGACGGCCGACAGGGAGCTCTGGCGTGGACTGGTCCATGAGGTCACGAAGAGTTGGAGACGACTAAACGACTGAGCAGCAGCAGCAGCACAATAGACCCAAGGAGCCCCGGTGGCGAAGTGTGTTAAAGCACTGAGCTGCTGAACTTGCAGACCGAAAGGTCCCAGGTTCAAACCCCAGGAGCAGCGTGAGTGGCCGCTGTTAGCTCCAGCTTCTGCCAACCTAGCAGTTCAAAAACATGCCAATGTGAGTAGATCAATAGGTACCGCTCCGGCAGGAAGGTAACAGCACTCCATGCAGTCATGCCGGCCACATGACCTGGAGATGTCTATGGACAATGCCAGCTCTTCGGCTTAGAAATGGAGATGAGCACCAACCTCCAGAGTTGGTCACGACTGGACTTAACGTCAGGGGAAACCTTTATCTTTACCTTACAATAGACCCACTAAAACAACGGAGCTCACACAATGGGCCTACAGTAATTTGCATTAACAATTAGCTATTTAGATAATTCTGGAGAAAATGTGGACAATATAACTTAAAAACAAATACTAAACACAAAAATAACATAATATGTAAAACTAGAACAAATCCAATTGGTATGATGTTTCCTCTGCTCATACAGAAGGATTTTATTAACTGGAAGCCTAGTTACTTTCTAGAAATGAATGGTGCCTTGGGCTTTGGGCCTGAGAAGTGCTCGAGGCATTCAGAACAATTCTGTGGTCAATTTCCGATGGAAGCTCTGGTGGAGGATGACCACAAAATTGTTCTGCGGACTTAGAAGAAGACTTCTCTAGGCATCGCTAGGTTCTCCAGCACAATTCTATGGTATTCAAAGCTCTTCATTTATAACTCAAACCACATTCAACAACCTTGCATAATAAGCAGGCCTACTGTATAGAAATGAAACATGACACAACAGCATTATTAGCTGTATTTGTTAAGATACAAAATAATATTGCTTCTGAGATGGCATATGGAAAATGCTTCATTTTGGGCACTTGAAGGTAGAAATGTCAGCATTTTTTTCAAAGCAGGAGAACTATGATGTTTAAAAGGTGTAGAAGGAACATCTTCTAAGATCTTGTTGGAGAAATTAAGCCAGGTCTAGACCTAGGAATTCTCAACTAGGCATGCACCAGGCATTTGAAGGCCAACTCTTAGAGTCCCTGTCATTTTGATATTATGGCCGGGAAAGAGCACTTCCAGTTGAGAAAAGATTGGGGGGGGGGGGGGGGGGAGGAGAAAATGTGTTATAGTTCATAATATTTTTAAAAACCCAGAACAAAACAATTTGCCCTATTGCTTAGGCATAAAACAATGGAGACAAGTTACAGTTGTAGAGCCAACATTTATAGTTCTAATATTTAGTGTAGGAAAGGCTCCAAATTGGAGCAAACCGTTAGGGTCCTAAATCCTTTTTAAAATGTCATAAAAAACCACAACCAGAGAAGTAATGCAAAAATAATTATTGGGTATTTAGATGGAAATATAATATTTGGACTACGAGGTCTTTTTATGTTCTTTCTGGCCCAGGCATTCCACTATTGTACAGTTTTAGTTGTGTTCAAATTATGATTACTGATTGCTTAATTTAAAGTATGAAAGTTCTATGGCAAAGTCACTATCTCTTATTAAAAACCTGACTCAGAGACAAACACACATTGTGTGATTAATTAGGTACATTTTTATAATTTCCTAGGTATTTTAAAGTCACCCATTTTACAGTACAGGCATTGATTTTGGTTTACTAATACCCAACACGCATTGTCCATTTGATCATTTTACTTCATGTTGTACGCAAAAATAGTTTTGTTTGAACTGTAGAGTTTATTTGGAAAATTACTTACCAATAACCCATGAGTATCTTTTCCTTTTCTTTGTACAGAATATATAAGCAGACTATAAAACAATTCCAGCATATCACAGTTGCTGTAACCATGATAGACAGATTTGGTCCATTTCATAATCCATAAGAGATACACCAAACACCTGAGCTATTGTTTCTTTACCACCACCACCACCACCCCAAAATCAATATTTAGGTTTTGCAATATTTGGAAAGAAGTCTTTAAAAACTACAATGTAATGGAATCTTCCATTTTAAGAGAGAATAAAATCTATTTTGATTCTGATAGAAAAACATTATTTAATTTCATACCTACCTCATGACTCAATACTAGGAAACTGAAGAAATTTCACACTGCAGCATGCTATACAAATGGCATATAGTAGTGGGTCCTTGGCATCCACTGGGGTTTAATTCCATGACACCCTGTGGATGCCAAAATCTGTGGATACTGTGTCACCCTTTTGGAAGGGTGTAGTATATTCAAGGTGTTGATGTTGGATTCAGAGGGCTGACCATATATGGCATCTTCCTACATCTACCAGAGATTTAAAGTATTCAAATCCTTCCCTCAAGTAAAAAGCAGCGGCTAAAAAAGCCAATGGGATTTTGGGCTGCATCAAAAGGAGTATAGTCTCTAGCCTGGGAGAAGTAATGGTGCCTCTCTATTCAGCATTGGTTAGGTCTGAGTTGGAATATTGTGTCAAATTCTAGACACCACAATTCAAGAGAGATAATGACAAACTGGAACGTGTCCACAGGAAGGTGACTAAAATGACTGAAGGTCTGAAAACCATGGCCAATAAGGAGCTGCTTAAAGCGCTGGGTCTGTTTAGCTTGCAGAAGAGAAGATTGAGAAGAGACATATGTAAATATTTGAAAGGATGTGGGAGCAGGTTTGTTTTCTGCTGCCCTGGAGACTAGGGTTCAAATTACGGGAAAGGAGATTCCACCTGAACATTAGGAAGAAATTCCTGACCATAGAATCTGTTCAACAGTGCAGTGGAACTCACTGTCTTGGAGTGTAGTGGAAGCTCCTTCTTTGGAAGTTTTTAAACAGATGCTGGATGGCCATCTGTCGGGGGTACTTTGATTGTGCTTTTCCTGCATGTCATTGGATTTCATTGGATGCTCCATGTCCATCTAATGTAACTAAGAGTATGCTAACTACTTTTAGAAGAAACTTCCAAGCTTTCATGCAAAGATTGCAATTTCCTTAACTTCATGTCCAAGTTTCAAAATACTCAAAGTACAAGTTGATTATTGTTACAGATCAAATACTAAGCACATAATACTTGATTTTTTCTGTCTTGACAAATAATGACTAGAATGAATGAATATATTCCTTTTTCTGAAGTGTATTTTATTTGTTACAGTACCTTGATGACAGAAGCTTCCGATATTAGTGTGCTTGAGTCTAAGTCTTCTACATCAGCTTCAGGAATTACAACCGTCTTCATGCAGGACATGCTGAAGCCATATACGTTATCCCAGAAAGCTAATCTGTCTGCATGTTTACTGAGATCTCCTACAGCCACCAGGCTAATGGTGCAGACATCAGGATACACTGCAAACAAACACAAGATTTGAAAATAATGATTGAGCAACAGAACATTATTACATTCACTCTTTCTCAACCCTGGACTCATTAGTATTGAAAACTGATTTAACATTTAATTATGGTTCCATAGTTGTATCTGTAAGGTACGATATTTGAGGACTAGTATACAAATACATCATAAGTAGAACCAGAAGAGAGATAAATTATAGATCTTATGCTTTTGCAGACAGCTATTACCTTAAAGTGAAAACTCTGCCAGCAGGTTTTACAATGCTTCTCACCATCTTTGGTAAATGTTAATAGCTGTCCAAGCAACACTAACAGGGTTATTTTGAGTTCAATAGGTCATCCTAAGTAGAGGCAGGATGTGAAGTGATTTGAACACTGAATTCTGAATCTGAGGACCAAGGTCTGTGCTTAGCTAAAGAAACCTACTGTGTGACTTGGGTAAGTCACATTCTCTTGATCTCAAAGGAAATCAAAGGCCAAACCCTAGTGAACAACATGTTGGAACAAGGTAGCTTGCAACAGCTTTTTACTTTAAAATTGTGTGCATGTTAACAGGCGACCCTATCATGGGGTTTTCAACAGGAGGAGAATTTACCCCAACCATTCAATGTAAATATTTCTACCTAGAAAAGTCATCTCCAAATTTCATTGCATCTTACTCCCCAGATTAAAATAACAAATGGAAGATTTATTTATTTGGTCTACATAGGGTTTAATAGGCTTCATTTGCTTGGTCATGTTACCAGAACATTTTCTGTTTTGTATATTTTAAACCCTGAACTGATACAGGTTTAATTCAATTTTCAATACAATTTCTTGGAATTTCCAGCTCTTAAATGGGACACAAAACAGAAGGATTGATAAAAAAAATGTAATAGATGACTAGAATAGACTGAATAATCAATTTAGCATATGTATTTTGATTCCTTGATGTTACATGTTCAACAACGAAGACTCCAAGCTACTTTATCAAAAAATAAATAGAAGCTATTGAGAAGGAAACTGATAAATGATACGTGTCTGTTGTAGAAAATGTGTTTCCAGATCACACAACCAAACAGAATATTAAGGATGAAAACTAGATAATGATAAGCATACCAAAGTCCTGAGAAAGCATGTGATAATCTGTACCCTTGTGCTCTCTTGGGCTTTGTGAACAGGGCATAATAGAATAGTATCAGAGTCTGGGGTTTGAAATATGCTATGTGTTCAACTGAAGAAGAACTAAACCTGATACATGCAAACAGCATATGAACAAAATTACTATGGAATTCTTCACTTTCATAATACAAGAGAAAGGAAAGGCATGGCTCAAAATGTTGGAAGACTTATTTTATTAGCTACAAAGTTGATGATTGAGGCCTGTGGATACTCTTAAAGCCTTCTTCAGTTAGCTAAATAAGAAATCCAAAAGGTCAACATAAATACTAATAATAAATCATCATTATACATGCACAGTTTCTATATCTGTTCACATGTATTTGAAGCCCTCATGTATCTTGTGAGCTTCATGAGATACTCCATTTTTTTGCCCTTTGTTGATTTTCATCTTAGCAAGGTTGGCATAATTTTAATTTAGATTTTTTTTGCTAAGATAAAACATGACACTACTCTTTACTTTTTCTGAAAATGAGATTTAAGTAGTCTAATTCTGTATACATGTAATTAGAACTGATTCCTTCTCTGTTCAAGAACACTACAATGGATGCAAGATGGCAGTGGTGGTGATAACATTATTTTTCCCAATCCTACACAACAGGAATGGGCACGAGCACCACCTAATTCCTTCTCCACATCAACTTGTGATGTACATTCAATACTATGCTTGGTATCTTTTTCAAGAGAAAAACTGGTAAACTGAAGGGAGCTCTGGTGTAACTCTAACACTTACCACCAGACCTGCTTTTCTGCCACCTCATGTTGATCCTGACAGCTGACTTTCAGAATTAAATTCACAGTTGCAACTTATTCCATGAAGTGTCGTTTTGAGCCTTAAAGTCATTTGAAGTCTGCCTTTCACATTTGCAGGTTTAATCTTTTTTGTAGATTTTATTACTTACAAATTTGATTATTATGGTATATCTAGGAATCTATAGGTCCTTCAGCTGACCATAGAACACACTGGAAGACCTACAAATTCTGAAAGAGATGTTCTGTCAATTTTTTTTTAAAAAGCAGTTTTTCTATTTGCTGTTTTTTCCCAACTTTCATGGGAGCCCTGTGCCCCTAACCCAGGCACGGGCAAACTTTGGCCCTCCAGGCTGTTAGGAATTGTGGGAGTTGAAGTCCAAAACACCTGGAGAATCGAAGTTTGCCCATGCCTGTTCTAACCTTTGTGAAAGAGGAGTGCCTACTGCATATACTTCCGTGCAATGTTGACTAAATCACGTTTTTGACAGAAACGGTCCAGAACAGCAAGCACTGACATTATTTCCTATACTTATATAGAAGATGGGACAGAAAAGGTTTGGACTATATTTTGTATGACCCACATAAGAACAGGTTTAGATTTTGATCCTTAAGTCTTTGCTGCTTACAAAAGCAAAATGGCACTATGTCAGATCCTTTTCATTCCCCACTCTTACATACTCTGTCATTATGGTTTTATCTGATTATTTCTCATCACAGGTCATATTAAACTGCTGATCAGAAATATCTCACTGCAGCACACTTTAGAAATTCATAGATTTGTCATCTATGTCCTTCTCGACTCACTGCCTCCAAATCATTTATCATTAGTAACAGCTCATACTGAGCAACGTACAATGGGAAATCTTTTATCCCTCGGTGATGCCTCACAAATTTAAGGACGCTAAAAGGATAGTGCCGTAGTAACTACAGAGCTAGAAGCATAGTTGTAAATGATGCACTGAATAGTCTCTCATATTTTCTTCCTACTCAGAATAGAAGGCCAAAATACGGTCTGTGTAATACACAACTGTTTTTTTCCCCCCTAGGGTTGTACAGCCAGCAGACAAAAGTCTCTCACTTCTCTCATGTCTTCATTTTTCCCACTGTTTCTGTACCTGCAGCACTTTTCCTTTCGTCACCACCACCTAGACTGATATAGATATGGTGGCATAGAACAGCAACATGATTAAGATCAAAGCCTTCTTCTACACACCACCGCTTCATATATTTTACAGATGAAAGACATCAAAAATAGAGGTGCAGTATCTTTGGATTCAGGGTGAGCATGTTCAGCTCTTTATGTGGTTTTCATGCTGAAATCTCTACTATACTTCTTCAGACTGATGTTAGGTGCACACAGGTCAAAAACATCTTAACAGTCAGAGTTGACCAATATTGCCCTAGAACTGTGTATAAATATTTACATTTTTAAAAACTATTTATAGGTTTATTTAAGTAACTTTTTATTTATAGGTTTATTTGTATAAATATTTGCATTCAAATAGGGCCACTGTTAAAATAAATGAAAACGTGGATACAATAATATTACAGCAACCACAAAACAAAATGAACAAGAAGGAATGAGTAATTTTAGCATTTACATTTCTGGTACCCTAAGAATGTCATACATATCCAATGTGCAAAATATCTGTAGGCAAATGGTTTCCTCTGACAAGCATAACACAATAATGAAAAATCCAACTGTGTTAGAGAGTAAACAAAATATGGTCTTGTATTTTCCAGGAAAAAATTACTAATCCAGTTTCACTTTGTTTCCTCAATATAAAAAATGGCAAGCACACACAAATAAACACACAAATAAAGTCAGAACATATTTTTCATTAAGACATTACAGCCTCACATTCTATTGGAATATAACATTAACTGTTGATCATATGAATTTTTCAGTGGAATATAACAGTAAAACATTTGCTTTTTAACATCTCCTTTAAACTTTTAGCATTGTGCTAAAACACATAATCCTCAGTCTACCCTGATCTAGTTTCTATTAACAATCTTTAAAGAATATTGCTGACCATGAAAATGGAACTTATCTGAACTCAGAAAAGTTTGTTTGGCTCCTTTTCATCAATTGTAACATTGTAATGTCAGCTTTTTTCTTTTTGTCTTTCTGTCTTGTCTGTCTTTCTTTTTCTGGTAGTGCTAAATGCAACTGGTCTATCCTTCTATAGTAACTTCAACCTGTCAGAAAGTACAAAGACATTGCTGATATTAAGGACTAAAATACTGTCGGCCCTCCACTTTCACAGGGGTTTGAGTCATAGGAGAAAACACACAAATGAAAAAACAACCCTATTTCTGGTGGAAGTTGATCACAGACTGTCCTTGGAAGCCCTAGGTATTCCTAGAGAGGACATGTTAATCAAATCAGCAAGTCATCAAATCCGCAAATGGGGAAGGTTGACTGTATAAATCAGAATATACTGGTACAAAATAATGAGAAAAGTTGAGTAGCTAAGAGAACAGACTACACGGTTAAGAAGAGGCAGAGCTTAGTGGTAGAACACATGTTATTTTGTACAAATTCTAGGTTCAATTGCCAACACTTAAAGTTAAAAATATCAGGTAAAAGGGGATGGGAAGACAAACTCTGCCTGAGACTTTGGAGAGCATCACAACACATAGTAGGTAATACTGGGCCAGAAGGATAAGTGGCCTGACCATGACAACCACTGCAATACAGTGGTTCTGCTGTTGGTCTTCATTCCTACAAGGGCTTTTTCTCTGTCTGAGTCTACACTACCCTATATCCCAGAATCGATTCTATGATTATCTGCTTTGAACTAGATTACTTGAGTCTACACTGCCTGAAAATCTGGGATAAGCAGATACTCTGGGATCAGATCCTGGGATATAAGGCAGATCCAGCCTTGGTGACACAGTAGAAGAAATCAGGGAAGAGCCCTTGATGCAATGCCACAATATTAATAAGCAAATGTGTAGATAAGCAATGCAAATTATATACTTATGCTGTCTGGGGTTTCTTTCCCATCTTCTGCATCTTTTCAAGGAATGTTTTTGTTGAAGCTAAAAATAAAAAATACTAATACTTAAAATGCAAATGCCATTTAAATGCTATGTTCTTTATTGTTATCTCAAAAATCTCTGGAAAGTCTGTTTCAATTATTTCTATTTTGCAGATAACTGAGAGATAGTGATTCAGTCAGTCCAAACACTGTAGTGCCAGATTTTAATTCTAACTTTCCAAAATCAGCATTAATACTGTCGCTACAGTAACATATAGCATCTAAGTTTTAGCATAAGTACAAACTCATCATTGGGTTCCTTGTCATCTTAGGGTTAAAATATACATTTTAACTTACTCGGAAAGCAATGAACATGAGGAAAAACTGTTTCAAATCAGTTGGCTAAAAGCTCACCAGTTACAAACACCTAAAGGAAATGTTTCATTTAAAATTTTGCTAAATGAGCTGTGCAGTTAGGCTAGTGGCGTTGTAATGAGGAAGGAAAGTTGATATATATTGTATAAAGGAATGCAAATTTGACAGCTAGTTAATATTAAATATAAAGTATACTTCTATCCCACTCAACCCTCAAGCAATAACAGTTTGGCAGCTACATAGTTCAGAGTTTTAGAGGTTTCTATAACTTATTTTTCCTATCTTTTTGGTCTGAAGGAATCTATCTTAAGTACTTTAGAAAAGAAAATGTATAAAAAGGCAGTGAAGAAAAGAAAGAAATTGAAAGACATGAGGGCATCAGTGTGGTAACGGGATTGAGAATAAGTATACATAATATCAAAGGATATGCATTACAAATGCTCATGGTCTCCTTAGGCAATGGGGTTGTCAGACCTCTTGCCTAACTCTTGAAAAAGTTCTACCTAAATATTAATGTAGCATATTTCTATCTCATTTGTGTCTGACAGTATCATCCATCTACAGCTACACTCCACAGAAAAAGAACTACATGCACGATGAGGTCTTCTGCTGCTTTAACCCCACCTGCTGGCTGATTTATGGACAAATGTAAGAAACCACCTACAAGGCCGCCATTAACCTTCTAAACTTACTGGCAGAAAAGCATCAGTTACAAATGCCTGAAGGCATAAACAATCTATTACAAATACTGCTAAATGAACTGGACTATCAAGCTAAAATACTATTAATGTTCTACACTACTGGGAGTAAGAAAAAGCCAAGATACAAAGTTCTTCCCTTTTAACTTCACTTCTCCTCCTTCCCATTGACTCTCTGAACTAAAGAGTCACGTTCTAGTTAAATTGCAATGGCATGTAAATACCTTACTCAAAACAGTATCTTACACGAAGGAGAGGGACTATCGTAGAGCTCTCAAGACTGCCATTCAGCAACAGGTTGAACTCGAGACTATATTCAACAAAGCCCATTTGAATCAATCTGAACCATATCCAGCACAAGTAGCATATAAAGAAATTCAGCTCCCATTTTCAGCTTATTTAAAAACCCACACAACTACAACTGATTTGTATTTACGTTGTTGCCATTTGTCAAGTGGGTTCTCACGCTACTTTTTAGAATAGCTGGGCCACTAGTCTCCTTGCCCCAGCAATATTCTCCTCCAGAAGACACTATTTGTTCAACTGTTGGCAGAAAAGTAACATAAATACAGACAGCATGTAACTACTGCTAACTCAGAGCTTGAACTCCAGTCCATACCTACCACCCACTATCTATTACCTCTTGCTCCTCTTTTCTACTACTACACTACTCCTTAAAGCAGAATAGTAAAAAACTTGTCAGGGCTGCCAAGCAGCAACACCTCCAAGATGCCAGATTTGAGCAACCAATTGTCTAGTCTAATTTTATACAGGCCATTAAAGCATTTACCTCCTGGGTGTACTGGCTCAGACTTCTGCCAGAAAAACCTGCAGTTGGAAAAATCTGAAATTACACAGTTGTACTACTTGCAAGTAGAGCAAGAAGTGTTCTCTGCAAGCTTTGCAAAACCACATAGTACACCCAAGAGGAAAAGCAAGCAGAAACTAATTCCATTCTGTTAGCTGTAAGCCCATTGTATGAGCTGTTTCTCTCTTGGGCAACTTAACTTACTATTGTTGGGGAACAGGGATTTAAAAACACAAAGGCCAACTTTCCTGGAGTGTTTTAAATGCTACAGTCTGTCTTGAAAATGGCCTGCTTTCTCCCTTGGCTAAGCAGTATTTTTAATTAAGCCATTCAACTGTGGACACAGCTAGCAAGTGGATCGGTGAACACAAGCGACTCAGCATTTCCCATTACAAAATGTCAAAATTAGATGTTCCACAAGCTAATTCTGTAAACAATAAGGAGGAGTGAAAATACACTTGGGATAAACCCTATTCTTAAATGCAAGGTTCTTATGGTAAATGTCCTCAATTGTTCCTCCGTTTGCTTCAAGTGAATGGCTAAACTAATAATAAGAGAAAGCTCATAGTGGCCTGTAATCCCGATTTACCACTTTCAAACAAACAAGGATCTGAAAGCCAAGAAACAATCCTGACTTGTGATCTTGAACTGTTATGGGTGCAATTAATCAAGAACTCCTGTTGAACCTTCCATTTCTGGGTCGCCTTCAGTCCTTGCAGTTTCTCAAGTTGCTCCTGACACGAAAAAAAATCATATGAGAGAACTTGACGACACTCTGCTGTTAACATCCTTGTAAAGGATCTTGTAGATTCAGGGCTGCAATTTCCTTAAATGGCTTATCCACCAGTAATATGGTCTTCACTTTTTCCTACTGCCTTCTTTTGGATCTCAACCACATCCTGCACAAGTTTGTAGTCTTCATCAAGGACTTAGACAGGTAGGTTAGTTAGTTGTCAGGGAAGGGTTTTTCCCTGGGCTCTTTGTCTGTTTGTCACTTTGTTCTCTCCTATCACCTTGCTTATTAGACTGATACTTCTCAGGGACATGCCTCTTTTTCTGAGCACATGGCAATGCTTTGAGCCTTCCATTATGTTCTTCTCCTGTGAGCATGGACACAGACAAGATGCCTGCTGTGAGTGAGTGAGTGAGATAGTTAGGCCCTGTTTTACCTGCTTATTGGCAATGTGGTTCTTTGAATAAAATATTTTATAACTTTCAAAGCATGGCTCTGTTCCTGTATTGCTGAAGTTCATTCGCTCTACTGCTATACTCAAAGAAGCTTCTGATTTGCTAAATTGCTGCTGCTGTTGCTGATTTACATTTTTAATGATTTTTCCTTTCCCTTCCCCAATCTGGGGTTTCTAATATGGAACTGACTTTCCAAATAGAAATAATCCATAAAAGTGTACAACAGTTTATGGTTTACTTGAGAGGGCAAGCTATCCTACATGATTTATTGGCCCTTTCATGAAGCTGAACTGTTGTTCATGTTTGGAAACTGCACTAAAATAGCTGAAAGAATTTTAAGGAAAAAATGCACAGACCAGAATGTAATGAGTGTTCCCATAAATAAACCAGTAAGGCAAAGCTAGTCAAGGGTGAAAGGGCACACAATACAAAACATTATGCTTATGCTCCTCTTGACATACAATATAATACATACATTTTCAACAATGTTCAAGTTTCCCATCAACGACAGTATGTCAAAAATTATTCCCCTCCCCATCTAAATACCTGCTTTCCTCCAGGCCAGGACCCTAAAATCCCACAATTCAATGACATCCAGATTAAAATGTTGTAAGCGCCTGCACACATTAAACAGTAGGTACTGGAAATAAGTCAGTGCAAAAGAAAGGATCAATGAATGCATTAAACTCCATAAATGTGAGGGAAGAAAGACACTACAATACCCATAACTGTTTGAAAGCAGTTAACAATTAATTCCATTGACATCTGATGTTCAAAAAGTTGGCAGTATAATTCTTAGGAGATTTAAAACTAGGTGTAAGTATTCAAAATACAGTACATGTAATTAGCAGTGGATATAACTCTTTTAAGGAATGTAATGCTTATGATGATTCTAGTATTAAGGAGACCCCATAAAGCTGATTCTACAATCTTTTCAATGCTTTGCCAAAAAGCTGTGAGGTAGTATCATACATATTAATATCAAATAATTTTTTTCTTGATTTTAGGATAGGGCATTTGAAAAGTCAGATGCTATATAGCATGTAGATGCTATATAGCAGAAACCTCAATGTTATGGGGACAGAATGTTTTTCTTTCCACTCAGAAAATTTAGTGAATTAAACTAGTTGTCTAATTCATTCAATTAGATTCATTAAATGTCCACTGTTAACAGCTTTTCCAATAATGCACTTTATATATATTTATATATAAAACACACAAGAAAGCATGAACAAATAATTCCAGATCATATCTTGTTCAAAGTTTACTTCAAATCAACTACATATGAGAAATGAGGTCTTAATTCACAAAAATAGAAAATAATATAATAAAGCATTTTACAGTACAAAAGTATTTCTGTGCTTCTTTTTAAAAATCATGTTTAATGGTGCCATCTTTCATAAATTCATTCCATGTAATGCCAACTGCTGCCATGCATTTTATGAACAGTATGAGGTCAAATTCAATGGTGTCCACATGACAATGGAATGATAATTCTGTCCCACCTCAACCATTATTTAATAATTGGTTCCTGCACTTTACTACTGTCCCCTGGATATAGTGTTCTGACTGATACTGCCCTTTCAGGCCTAATTTATCATCTGGCTCCTGCACCTTTTTCCAAGCGCCCTGTCCTTACAATTTTATTACACAAGCCTCTGCCCACCTGTGTTTTAATATTCTGCCAGGCATTTGGCTATTGATGATGTTATTTTATATTGTTTATGATGCTGCTTTATAAATGTATTTGTGTTATGTTTTAATCTATGTTTGACCGGGCTAGTCCCCATGTAAGCTGCCCCAAGTCTCTTCGGGGAGATGGTGGCGGGATACAAAAATAAAATAATCAATATTATTATGTGTCAATGGAACCCCCTGAAATCTATTCTGCACCAGAGCAGATGGAAGAGCACAGGAAGCTACAGGGTAAGGCAGAGAAGGGATATTCCTATGATGTTCAGTTGGCTCACTAGCTTTCACTCTTAAAAACAACCTAAATGAGTTACTTAGATCAGTCTTTTGAAAATGCTGCCATATTAATATTCCCTTTTCTTCACCTATACTCATGTCCTGAAAGAAAACCTGAAAAAAGTTTTTATGAAAACTTGCAGGGATAATACTTCATTATTTTAAAAAGTCAATGTGTTCTTGAAAATGCTATTTTGTTGAAGGCCCAAATATCCCATTAATGCTTTTGTATTACCCATACCATGAAACAAATGCCTTGGAGCTTCTGCTAATGGAAACATTTTTCATCTCAGTTAAGAACTTTCTTAGTCATGCATAGCAGAATCTAAATCTTTATTTTTCCCCAGAGCTGAACTATTTATAAAAAGCAGACTAACCTGAGCCGCCTTTTGCCAGGTACTTGTCCCTTGCATAAATGACTGAATCTAGCATTGACTCAAAGAGAAGGAAGTAGCCCTATGAAATGAGAGACAAATGGGAGACAATACCATGACCACATATACCATTTTCATGAAGTGCTATATCAGGACACATTTTACAATTTAATATTTGTAAATAGCAATTTAATGTTTGTAAATGGCAAATATTTAAAGCATAATGTTCCCCAAAAGGGTGCATATTTTTTTAAAAAAATAAACAAAGTTATTTGAAATTGCAAACAAATATTTATAATCTAAATCATACAGACAGCCCCCAAGCTGGAAACATTCGATGTACAAACGACTTAATAGTTAAGAACAGGGGTGAGACAACAGGAAGTGAGAGAAATCTACCCCTAGGAAGGGAAATTCACTCCTGAAAGAGTTATCATGGGAAGTGGTATCTCAACTGAAGCTTTCTCATCAGTGGGTTGCTGTGAGTCTTTCTCATCAATCCTTGTTTCCACAACAAGCCAAATTTTTCAAAATCCATTATCACAGTGACAGATAGTAAGGTGAAATCTTCTGAACAGGGACAAAACAAGCACCACAGGGGTGTTAACTCATTCCTGTGCTATCCAAAGCGCTCTCTCTCACACACACACACACACTCACTCACTCACTCACACACACTATTTATTTATAAAGGCTGGAGTTACACCTGTTCTGGCTTACAAACAAATTCAAGTTAAGAATAAACCTACAGAACCTATCTTGTGTCTGTATATTATTTTCCAAAATATCATTATTAAAATACTACTTTATTTGATTTGATGTTAGTAATTTAAATTTCATTGTAAAACTTCTTGATAAACTTATACTTACAGATTATCTCACTCTTACACACTGTATTTCCTAGAACCAAACATGAAAATGGTTGAATTCTCCAGTTCTGCTTGTTACCCCACCCCTGGTTTAAACTGCTTTGATTTAAACTGATCCACCCTATACTTTATTGCATTCCTATTTTATTGTCATTGACTCATAAATTGGAAAAGCACAGAGGGCATCCTGTCCAACCCCTACCCACACTATCAAAGGACTCCCAACAGAGGGTCATCTGGCCTCTGTTTAAAAACCTGCATAAAAGGAACTCCATCACACTCCAAGACGGCATATTCCATTGTCAAATAGCTCTTACTATTGGGACTTTTTTCCTTATTACTTTGCAATTGACATATTGGCTTTTTTTTTTTTTTTGGAATACATCAGAAAACACATATTTGAAGAGATTTAGCTATAAACAGTTGCAAGTGGTAATGTGCAAGTGTTATATAAACATAAATAAATAAATAAATATAAGTTTAGAAATATTTTTATATAATATGTAGCTAATGACGTGTTATGGAACAGAATCAAACTGCAATTTATGTTAGCAAGCACTAGTAAGCATTAGTCAGCACCCACATTCTGAACAGTAGGAGCAGGTCTTTGACGATTCCCTGCCTCAGTAAAAAAATAACAGGGCAAAGAAATGTGATCCCTGCTCCCCAACACCGGAGGTTTAGATACTGCCAGCCTCTCTTAACTCTAGCAGAGAACAGCAAGATCCCATCTGCAAACCTGACTGTGATATTTGAAATTTCTGATTCTATTTTAAACTAGAAGAATTTTTGCATACCGTTAAAGCCCTAAAATCATTAAACATACAATAACATAGTGGAAATAAAACACCTTTTGTGAAGTATGAAGTTAGCTCATTTCCACTAATTATGGGGAAAACAAGAGTCAAACTATGGGTCGAGACCCCAAATGGGGTCACCTTAACTGTATGCTAGAGCCACCTTCCCTTCTATCTTTCTCTAATACATGAATATCTTTCTGCCTTCCCTTCCCTTCCGCACATGTATCTTTCTCACCTTTCCCCCACCCTCTGTCCTTTATATACTTGGGGTCATGAAAAGAAGTTGTGGGTAAAAATTGAATTGTGTGTCAAAAAAGTTTAAGAAGCCCTGGTCTAGAGCACAGGAAGTTGCTATATAAAGAGTCAGACCATGTTCCATCATGAAACTCAAACAAGCCTGGTTGCACCACCACAGTTCATGTGAACTGGGCTCTGTGATATCCATAATTGAACTTTCATAAATTGTATTTAAAGGATAGACATGTTCCACTGGCATGAAACTTGCCCAAAGTGCATTCCCTGACAAAGTCTGGCTCTATCCAGAGCTGCCTATCACATCAACATCAAGGGAATCTTCTAACCAAAAGCTTTATAGAAAGAATAGCTTATCCTGTTTTGAAAGGTGATGATCCAAGAAAAAATATATGGGAAAGTAGAAAGATCTGACTGTATGGACTGGGACACAAGAAGTAATATTTCTCCCAATCAAGGAACAGAATATTATTTAAGACAGCTGGCAGTAGTCATATGTTCAAACAAACATGCATAACCTGAAAAAAATTATTTGGAAGCAAACACAGTAATACATTCATGAACCACAACATTTTTGATCAGGGATGATGACACTGTCCCCTAAAGAAAATTGCCAGTCAATGGATGCTATATGACTTTGGAGGCACTGTTTAGAGCAGTGGTTCTCAACCTTTAATCCAGGTGTTTTGGACTTCAGCACCCACAATTCCTAACAGCTGATAAAATGGCTGGGATTTCTGGGAGTTGAAGTCCAAAACACCTGGAGGACCAAAGGTTGAAAACCACTGTTTTAGAGTAAGGGATAAGCTACATCTAAGTCAATTTTTACCCTGGCAATTCTTCTGCAAGTACACCATTGTATCCAGGACACTGAAAATGACATCTCCATC
The DNA here is from genome assembly GCF_035594765.1 of Anolis carolinensis. Taxonomy (NCBI): domain Eukaryota; kingdom Metazoa; phylum Chordata; class Lepidosauria; order Squamata; family Anolidae; genus Anolis; species Anolis carolinensis. The sequence goes on from NC_085841.1 coordinate 288,112,421, forward strand.
CGCAAGCATGGATCATGGAGTATTTGTGTGTCTGTTATTTTTGCAGAACAAGGGGCAAAGGCCCACACAATTTCCCCACTGACTTACAATGAACAGCACTTTTCAAACCAAACACCTTCCAGTATGCAATTTGCATCAGAGAACTAGGACAAATTCCTGCTCCAATCAGAAAAACATTGTAGATTGGGACCCCATGGGTTGTTTTTCTTCAATTAAGCACACTTGTTTAAGTGCAATTTTCTCCATTAAGTACACTTGTTTGAATAAACAAGTTGAATAAACATGCTGTTTAGCCCCAGGGCTCTTCTTTTTTCCAGCAGAAAACTACCAATATAACCAGTACAGCCAAGAAGACAGTGTTGCCCCTCTCTTCCTGAAGCAGGCAATTATATTTTACATTCTTTGCTGCTGAATGCATGTCTGCAGTACTTTAAGTGAAAACTGTTTTTAATGGGGATTTATGGATTGCATATTTTATTGCTTTTTAGGCTACCCAACGACAATTTTCCTTTTTTCTTTCATACAAGGCAAGCCACATGATTTTTGTTAGTCCATCCTAACCAGTGAAGCTCTACAATACCAACCGGAAAGCTGCCCCTGAAAGTCGGGAGATTCTCTGAAATGAACACTCCAAAAGTGTATTAAACAGTTCAGCAGCTAAGATACAAAATATAGTACATACAGCAAAAGTAGGAGGTCCTCTCTTCCACAAGCAAAAGTACTTTCTGTCTAGCCAAAACCACCACTGGATACCACCCACTTACGGTTTTACACTGTCAGTTAATGGGCTCCTCCTGTGTACAAAAAACAGACTGCAATTTTTAAAAATAATGCTAGCATTCAGTAGCATCCATTGTTCTCCCACTTCAGTTCTGGAGGGTCTACTCCTGATTTCCATCCTTCTGCACTCCTGCAAGATACAATAATTGTCTCTCATTTATTGCCACTCTCTGAATACTCTCTGCTCTTTGTGTGGTGCTGACTGCTCTTTGTGTGGTGCTCATCTCTAGTGTAATTTAGAATGTAATTTCACAGGCTACTGCATCACCTGTAGGGATGCCATCTGGTGAGAGAATTACACCTGACATCTTCTCCAATGATGCTTTGGGACTCTCCTGCTTCCACACTGACAAGATTCAGATATTTGAAGGGGGAGACCCCAAATCCTTGCATTAGCCCCTTTAAAACTAATTACAGCGAAGGGTTTTACATAGATTGGTGAGAAGAATATCCATGTTTTAGAGTAAGAGCCAAGCTAAGATTTACAACTGGCATATCCTCTACAAGATGAACAAGGAAAGGGAGATGTGACAGCCAAGGGGAAAAAATAGGAAAATTTGAGGGGTGGGAGATGGGGGTGGTGGTCGTAGTGAAGAGTTGTGTTCCATTTGTCATTAAAAGCTTTTTGTTTTCTGGGGGGAAACTGAAATACATATTACGGATATTTAAATTTAGAATGATAAAAGTATATGTTTAAAGACAAGGGATCTTGATATTTGCTTCCCCAAAAGAAATATGGTATGTAAGAGAAAGTCTTTTATGTAAGAGTATATTCAGTTCCTGGCCATGCTTTCCTTTTTCCAATTTGTTTTATGAAAATTAGTTTTATGTCTGCTTCACATAATCGAGAGCCAGTAGAGCCAAAAAGAGTATTTGTTTTAATAATGTCATTTCCTCTGTTTTAATAATAATAATAATCATCATCATCATCATCTTTATTTTTTAGACCTCCTTCTCTCTCCAGACGAACTCACTATTACTAGTTTCTTCACCTAGTGCTCAAACAGGCAAAACCAAAGAGGGTACTTACAGTTCTGAACTGTGTGGCTCCGTTTGTACAATAATAATAATAGTTATAATAATAATAATAATTTTAAAATGTTTCAAGTTCAATTTGTAACTATATTCTGAATACCATGTAATTTTCATAACTCAGACATGATAACCATATGCCACACCATATGTGTGTGTGTGTGTGTGTGTGTGTGTGTGAGAGAGAGAGAGAGAGAGAGAGAGAGAGAGAGAGAGAGAGAGAGAGAGAGGAATTTTATGTTATCAAAGGAACAAAATAATATTAATTCTACTAATAAAATGTTTTTCTGGACATTTCTGGGTTTTTTTCAATGATTTCAAAAGTTTCAAACATTTTATACGTCTGGAAAGAAGTGTCATTTGTAACAATGGGGGTGGTGTTAGTGTGTTTTTCCTGTTGTTATCGAACTTCAACCCCTTGCATGCCTCACCACATTATTCTTACATTAATATCTGCTCAGAGTTCATATTTAACTGCTATCAGGGTTTTTTTTGGTACCTCCACCTTTCATCTGTTCTTGTATCTTGATCAATTACTGGCCCAGCACCAAAATATATACCTTTGACCAACACCAAGGGTAACTAAACAGCCAAAATTGCCAAGTCCAAAGATGGCCTATACAGCCAAAATGTCTTCTAAAAAGTTAAAAGCCTAGGTTTTGTAAAAAAAAAAAGTATAAGAATGTTACCTCTAATGCACCCTGGTTTCGCTCTGTAAGGGGTTGGACCTGTATTGCCATATTGTGTATTCTTGCATGGATTGGATAGTCCATGCAGTCTCTTCCAACTCTATGATTGATTCTACAGACAAACTTCTCTTTAACAAGTTTGCTAACAGTTGATTACAGAAGATATGGGAATGATTTTGCAGGCAACTATTTTTCTCTCCATATGGGGTGAGTAAAGAAAAATGGATGAAAATAAAAAGTGATAAAGGTGCTGTAGAAGAAAAAAACAAATTCTGCTTGTTTTGCCATCTGCCTTCATTTATTCTTGCCAGACTAACTAAACAAGGTAAGAGATGTAAAAACAAAAAACATGAAAAAATGTAGCAAAACCCTTAATCCCAACTATGGGTACACAATAAAATTATTTCCCTTTACAGGAAAAAAATATATTCTGGGAAACTAGCACCACCACACTGCACTGCCGCTCTCATTTCAGTTAACTACTGTATGTAAAATTACTCTAATTACTGTAAAACATCATTACCTCTTAAAATTCTGTACCTCAAGGGAACAGAAGAACAATTCTGCCTGCAAACAAAGCAGTCTTGTTCACAAAGCATGTTCACCTAGATATACAGCACACACAATACCCAACACAATACCTTAGATGCATTTTTCAGCTTCTAGCTGCAAAAAAAGCACACAGATGCACACTAAACAGAGAAAACTTCTTAGAACGTAATGCTACTTGATGGCAAAGCCATTTACATTGTATAATAGCTGTATTTTACTTAAATATAAGGTTGAAACCTTTAAAAATATTGGAATTATATTATGATTAATACGTCATATCTGTCTTTCCATTTTCAAACAGCAATAAAACAGCTATGATGGTAAGATGAGTCACTCTACCTATCTTCTGAGATTCAAAAGAAAAATGTATTTGGGTTATTTAGAATTATCTATTGTATGTTTTATCGGTTTTCTAATATGGACACCTGACCACGCAATTGCATGCAATCATATCCCCATTTTACTTAGCATAATAAGACTTAGTCCCAAGTAATGCACCTGAGATTTCAACCTGACAGGTTCTCAGTAAAGATAACAATTTAAGCATCATGAACAAAAGCAAGGATACTAAGAATGTGGGGAATATTTTATTAAACCAATCCATGCCTGCATGTGTCTCTTTCGGTTTTCAAAAAGAAACTTATATATGGTTCAAAAATGATTCAGTGGATGTTGGGTGGCAGATGGTAGTTCTGGAAACTTACCCTGCTCAAAACAAAGTGGCCAAACCAGGGATTCAGGTGTAGTTTGGGGATTAGTATTTTTAAAATCTATGCAATTTGGGTTTCAGAAAGAAAAATGGCTGAAACATGGGAGCATTTTATTACCATGTAATGGACTACATTGTAGAAGAGCTACACAGTTCAGTTATTTGTAATTTCTGCAATTAAACATGTATAGATGATAAGTTTATTCCATATTATTGAATGAATATAGGTCATTCATTCTTCTCAGTTGCAAGGATAGATGCCAGCAAGGGTAACATTTACATATGGTAGTACTTATAAGAATACAAACACCTAGACGTGAAACCACAAGTAAATACAGGAAAAGTGTGGGTTCCAAGTACAAAAGTTCAGCCTCAACAGAAGGTTATGTATAGCTGCCTTAATCCCTAAATTACTAAAGGAAGCTCTACTGAAGTATTCTACCTAAACATAGAGAGAACTTCCTGACGGTAAGAGATGTTTGGCAATGGCACCTGCTATCTCAAGGTTTAGTGGAGTCTCCATTCTTAGAAGTTTTTAAATAAAGACTGTTAGGAGTGCTTTGGGGGTTACGTGAATCATGTGGGTCACACAATCTCACACATTTAAGATTTTTATAAAGGTTTGATATATAGGCAGTCCACAAGTTATGAACATGATAGGTTCTGTAGTCTTGTTCTTAAGTTGAATCTGTATGTAAATTGGAACAGGTACTTTTAAAAGTGTAACTCCAGCCATATATATGAGGGTTGAATGAAAAGTAATGCCTCCACCTTCATTACTTGAGTTTGGATGGGAATATTTTAATAAATCAAACTCAGAAATAATCCTTAGAATGTGCTCTTTAACTACCACTATTCACTTTTCCACATAATCACTAGACAATTGGATACATTTCTGCCAACAATGAACAAGTTTCCTGAAGCCATCATGGAAGAAGTCGACACTCTGTTTCCTCAACCAGCGTTTCACAGTTCTCTCAACGTCTTCATCAGAAGCATAATGATGTCCCCACAGATCTTCTTTCATTATTGGGAACAGATGGAAGTCAGACGGTGCTAAATCTGGACTGTATGGAGGATGCCATAAGGTGGTGAGATCCAGTCTCTGAAGTTCTGCTGTGGTGGCATGTGAAGTGTGTGGTCTAGCATTGTCATGCTGCAGGAAAAGATTTCCCTTTTCCTTTCAGACCCTTGTTAGCCATACAGTACTCACATCAACACAATCACTATAATCAACTTGCATTCTCTGATGCATCTCCTTTGGGATGACGCCTTCTGCTGTCAAGAATTCAATGACTGCATGTTGCTTAAGTCACATTGACCAACCGTCTGCGCAGGGTTCCATACTTCACTCTTTAACAACACAACCATTCAATACTAAGGCTTCCAGCCAAATGGAACTGTAGAGGAGTGTCTACTTAACAAGCCAGTACCTGCCACATACCAGTACTGCCATCTGTTGAGGAGTTGCAAAGGTGGAGGCATTACTTTTCATTCAATCCTCGTTTGTGTGTGTGTGTATGCGCACACGCACACACACACACATTTCGGATATTTATTTCTCACATTTATATCCTGCCCTTCTCACCAGAAGGGACTCAGGGCGGATAGCATAGGAAAGACACAAAACCCCTTTGGTGTTTGTTTTGCTGCCTGTGCACCGGTTCAGAAGATTTCACATCACTTTCTGTCCCTGTGATAATTGGAATTGGAAACATTTGGCTTGTTGTGGAGACAAGGATTGGTGAGAAAACTTCAGTTGAGACACCTTCTCCCCATGATAGCTCTTTCAGGAGTGAATTTACCTTCCGAGGGATAGGTTTTTCTCACTTCTTGTTGTCTCACCTCTGTTCTTAACTATGAGCTATTTGTAAGTCGAATGTATTGTGCAAGGTGAAATTATACACAATAATGATTAATAGTTACTATTAAAAAAAGTAATTAATACTGGTGAGATGTTAGTTCACACTGCCAGTAACACATTAGTGATTACATCAGTTACTACCACTTGGCTGCTAAGTACAGAAGAAATAGTAATAATATTAACTTCCCAAGAAATCATTCATTTATTCTGTAAGTCTGACTGATTGACATGAGCTCAGGAAGCAGGGGCTTCAATACCCATGGGTTCTGCTTATGATGGTTCTTTTTGTAGCTTCAGCTGATACTCATTTTGTATACTTTAAGAATCTGTGCCAGATCACAATTTTTCTGTCATCAACAAACATTATCAGGGACGATCAAGTGCTAGAATTTACTAGACCATGTATGGGCAAACCTTTTTGCCTTGGGGCCACATTGCAGGCCTTGCTGGTAGAGCCGAGCCAGGAGGGAGCGGGGCCAGGCACATGCTGGGTAGGGTGGACCCGGGAGGGTGAGGGTGGGTCCAGGAGGGGGCAGGACACATCAGGGCCCAGGTCATCCTCAGGTTGTCCTCCTTGCATAAGGGCGGGGCTGCTCACCCTACCATTATTCCACGAGGAAGGCGGGAAACATAGCGACTGCCCCAATCCTCCCCCCCCAAAATCCTTGGACTGTCCTCTTGGCATTATAACCAGAGGAGGGCGAGATAGGAGGCGGATGAGAGTGCTCCAGGGGGCTCTCAGCTGCCACGTGCCTTCCTCGCACCATCTGTATGCCGGGAGGAGAGCAAGACACACAGTGGCTGAGAAAACTCGAGGGTTCTCAGCTGCTATGTGCCTTCCTCCCGCATCTTTTTGGCAGAAGGACACAGTAGGTCACCATGTCCTTCTGCCAAGAGGACTGGGAAAATGAGGAGGGCCTGAGGAAAGCCACATCCAGTCTCCGGGCCTTAGTTTTCCATGCCTATACTAGACTGTTCAGCAGTTAATACAGAATTGTAGAATATGAATTTGCATCAGAACTGATATATTTCAAACTTCTCAATACTTTGATATTTTTGGCATCAGATCTTCAGGCTACTTCTACGGGGCAAAGCCAAACACAGGAATAGACAATTTACTTGTAAGCTGCTCAGACATCGTTTTGATACAAGTTGAGATAGAAATATATTAATAGATTATAAATAGAAATCTTGCTTTTTCCTTCATATGAAACACTTTCTGCATGTGAAACACTTCTAATACAGTAACAAAACTCACTAATATCACATCAAGTTCTTCTGATAAAATGTGATTCACATTTATGAATATACCATCTATCTATGACCTTACCATCCACTCAGATATGATCACATCTACTTTTTCAACAGGCAAATCGACTTCTTCGACTCTTCCTTTGACCAAAGAAATGGAGCCTTCAAGTCCATTAAGCCTGCAAAACACATTAATGATATGTTATGCATATTTTAAATATAGTTTATATTAAGTTTTCCAATAACACCATTAATTAAGCAATTCATACCATCTTTTTTGTGAGACTGGATTGACACATCATGACATCTTTGTCACTGAAATCTTGAGCCAGATATAAGGGTAGATCCATAAGCATACTGTACCATAAGGACTAGAAGCAGTGTTTGGTTAAGTTTTTGTGGTCTGTAATTACTACCAGATGGTTGAGTCTTGGAGCAGTAGTCCAAAACATTCAGATCTTCAAAACTGAACGGCAAGTCCAGCTAATTGAATCTGCCCCCCCCTTCCCGACGAAAACTTACAATCCAGTGATAATGTTCAAATGATGCAGAACATCATTTTTCTCAGGTACAACACAGCATTTAATTAATGCTTCCCAGAAGTAAACAAATGTTTTCCTCAAATGACGCAACTATGGCAGAAAGAAATAATTTACTTAGTTGCACTTCTCATCTGTGATTGTTAACTGCATTATTTTGGCTCTTTCAATTTAAAAAAATGGAGCTGCACTTCTACCTAATGCACAAACATGAGATCAAGTTTTAATGGCATTTACTTTCTCTGAAGAACACCAAATCAATCTTTGTTTCATGTGCCATTATAATGACAGCTAATGTTAAGAGAGGACAGAGTAATTATTCACACTGCAGGAATTTATTTCTCCACCACAGTTGTTATCTGTGCCCTTTCCTCAGCATTTGCTTTTCCTACAATCTCCCTACATCTGACTTCCAACACAACCCAGTAATCTCATTAAATTTTTAATATCTCAGAGGACAATCAGTACTGCGAAAGCAAGATATGGGTGAAAAGCTCCACGAACTCACCAATTCCATATTTAACAAGAAGGATCACACAGATGAGGATGTTCTGATAATCTTAGAATTACTTACCACTCAGAATGTATTTAATAACCAAGAATACTTAGAATGATTAGCACACAAGCAGCACTCTTCAAAAATATCATGAAGTGAAATGCACTTAGCATGTAAGCAGCTCAAATAAACACAGTGAACATTACCAATGGTGAACAGAAATAGTAATTCTCCACTAAGAAGCCCAGGGCATCAGAATATTGACTCCATAAACAAGCAGTAGTACATATGGAGAGCATAACACATGAGAAGAAAGACCATCCTCAAGTGGACTTGGTGTGGTAGCCAATCTTAAACTCACACAAAAAACCATAGAATACAAGATTAAGGCATGATTGTGCAGGTTGCAAGAAGAGAAAAAGTGAAATAGTTTGGAAGTTTTTGTGTTCTGTTTCACCGTTTTTTAAAAACTCAAACTGATTTGACATGTTCAAACGTCTTGAAATTCCTAAAAACCATTTCAGGACCAGTAGCGGGCTAACAGGCACAGAAGACTATTTTTGGCAGGCTATAAAAATGGGGGTCAAACTGATTTTTGCTCTTTAGTTTTCTTCCTTTTACCTCGCATGTTATACAATGCTTGTGTAAATCCAAGGCTTGGATGGAGCTATTCCACATCCAATATATGGTAAAGATACTATCTTAGACATTTTAAAAGAACCTCTAGAAAGCATGAACATACCATGGATCTTTACCAGGAAATAACTAAGAAGTTTTAAAATAGTTTTAATCAAAGTTATAATTTTCCCCCTGTTCCAAGTGACTGAATAAAAATATTTCTAAAAATTGAACAAATTAGCTTGTGTCTGTAAACCTATTGTGCCCATCTCCATATCAGAAGGGTATGGCACTATGTTACTTGTGATAAACAGTTAAGATATTTTGACTTTTAGAAGAAATGAAAGCAATGTGTGTAGAAGATTTGCAGCAGTTGTTTTTGCAACTTACAAAATAAATTAACCAGCAAAATGCACATTTTTCAAAAGCTGGCTAAATCACTCCTTGACCCTAGAATCCCCACATAACAATGAGAAAAATACTATAATAGGATATCCAAGTAATATGGTTATTTCATCAATGACTTTTCGCAGTGTGAGAAAAATCGACGCCCTTTCTCTCCAACATAACCACTGATAAATATTTGACAAAAATGGACAACTGTACATCAGGGTTTACAGTGGACTTTACACTTGAAACTCAAGTCAGTTTGCACAATTTCCTCTGTTTTGTATGCAAAGATGCTAGTTGTGGTCCTAAAATGTTAATTGTGAAAGCATTAAACATTCTTTTCTCTGAGAAAGGTCACTGTTGAAATCCAAACTTCAGTGTTTGTGAATGTATTTGAAATAGGCAAATGTGACATTTGTGCTGCTGTTGAGAGCAACAACTAGGTTGTTATAAATGGTTTTGATATGAATTAAAGACAAATATCTTTATAGTCAGCAGATGTAACCTTGCAGCAATTCTTCATCAGGTAGCCCTAAAGATCATTTAATCATTCACTGGATTAATTCTTCTTAATTCCCTGATGCCCAAAGTATGGCATGCAAATCAAACAAAACCAAAATTGTTGCAAAAGACAGGTGTTTTCATAATTCACCCAGATACCATTACAGCAAAGAACTTACGCTATTCATAATGAAGAACAAAAAATTAATCCATTCAACAGTTTCTTAATGCAACAATTTAGCAGAGTGCAAACCCAAATAAAACCAAGGGAAAATTTGAATCCTTGTTTCCCCAAATTGAAATATTTAAACTGCTAACCTACAGCTTCTCTGTTTGCTGTTACCCACCAACAATAACTGTGTACAGTAATTTGAATCCACTAAATTGTTATCTTTGACTTTGCAGCGAATTGAAATAAAGGCTTTGCTGACAGCACAGAAAGTAAAAACCAACATAATTTTCCAAAAAAGACAGGCAAGTCACAAAGGACAAACAGTATTACCTTAAATATATTCTAAAAGAGTCAAATTTAGTAAGCAGAAATGAGCACACAATGATGTCTCACTCATGAAGGACATAGAAGCGTTCTTTAAGTGCCTCATCACACCAGACCATGGATCCACTTTAAATTCGGTTTCTGCCTCCTGCAGAATTCTGGGGTTTGTAGTTTGGTGAGGCCCAGGACCTGTCTGACTGAGCTGTTTAAAGGCTCCTCCTTAAAGTGGATTTAAAGTTGATCCAAACTCTAGTGTGATGAGGTCCTAAGAGAAACATTTGCAGTATATATGACAGGTTTGATTTCTGATCCTTAGATTGTCGTGTCAAGAGATGTAGATCATCTACAGGCTCAGGAGGGAGAGTCTTGTATCGTCTGTGAAGAGAGATGTCATCGGGGCCCATCCTTGCGTTGAAATCTCCCCCCAGAACTACTGATGCGGTTGGATTTTGGAGTATGAGTTCAGCAACATACTTTTCCAATTCCTTCCATCAGGCTCTTGTCTGTGTTTTCCTCCTCAATGGGGGCATATATACATTAACTACCATTAATGTTTCAAAATGATGGGCCCAATTTCAAAGCAGTATATTTCACAGTGGCAATATGTTTCAATTACACGAAAGATTGCAAACAGTTTAATGTGTTATCAGGTTATTAGGTTTTACTAACCATTTTGAACCAGAAACAAATGTAAAAAAAATAACTCCACAAATGGGGAATAGCTAATGTTGCACAGTTGCCATTTTTCAAATGACTGAGGCTAAGGGCTGTTTGAGTGCTGGGAAAGGCATCTAGCAGTAATCACCTCAATCCTTATGTCCCACTCCTTCAAGGGGCAAGAATTTCATTCATGGGTGGCTTGTGGGTGCAGAAATATAGTGATTTCAAATAGGGTCTATCTTTTTGAAACACCCTGTATATATAACCAAAGACAATAGAATATATTTTTTCCACAATTGTTATACAAATATTCAAGTGACAGCATATATCTGTGTGAGATGCAAATCCAGAATAATCCATTCTTAGCCATTCTAAAATGCTCTGTATCTCATGCTGAATAGTGATGTAAAGCAGTGAGACAAGAAACCAACAAGTTCTTGGTCACTAGTAGTGATAACAATTCAATTGCTAACCTTAAATCCTGATCTCTATTCTTATACTAAAAAAACCCTTGGACCCAAGTTTCTTTTTTAAAAAAATCAGGCACCAATGGAGCAAACAGCACAAAAAGATTTAGCAGTAAAGGCCATACTGTCTAGGCCTCCTAAGAACTAATACATGTACTTGGTTTTAGAGAACTTATAAAATACAGGTTGCACAATACAGGTTATTTACAATACAGAAGAGGCCCATAGCTTCCATGCAGCCTCCAGGTTCCCAGGTTTGAACAAATAGCAACGTTTTTCAATTGTCTTAGAGCCAGTCCATTTTCTAAAACAGGACACATCTCTCTTAGGTCTAAAATGGCCCAGGGGATCCCAACACTAGAAGATATTTTGGATAATAAAACAAATGCAGGGCATACAGCATTCCAAGATCTCTTAAAGGGCTAATATAGCCCCTTAGCCCACATGTCCCCACAGTTGCAAGAAGTATTGCAGAATATAATATAGGTTTTTGTCCTGTCAAGAGCGACTTGAGAAACTGCAAGTCACTTCTAGTGTGAGAGAACTGCCTGCTTGCAAGGACTTTGCCCAGGGGATGCCCAGATGTTTTGATGTTTTTACCATCCTTGTGGGAGGCTTCTCTCATGTCCCCGCATGGGGAGCTGGAGCTGACAAAGGGAGCTCATCTGCGCTCTCCCCGGATTTGAACCAGAAACCTTCAGATCAGCAACCCAACCTTCAAGTCATCAGGCCTGCCGGCACAAGAGTTTAACCCACTGCGCCACTGGGGACTCCTAATATAGGTTGTAGTGCATACAAACTTTTTCCTCTCCCCACCTATCTAAGGTCAGCACTATGCATAACCATGGTATCCAAGATTAAACAATTTCATAATCTGTGCTTAGTCCTGCTAGTTACTAATTTAAGACTATCTCTGAATATCTCCTACCTAATGATATCCATGGCCTGGTAGATAATTTCAGATTGGTCCACTCCAATCACCTTTTTTGCACCTGCTTTGGCAGCAAACATGGACAGGATTCCAGTCCCACAGCCAACATCCAGGACAACCTAGTGAAAAGGAAGTTGAACAATTAAAACAGCATATTTAGCTTGCACAATGAAGCATTACAGATAAACCCTCAACCTTCTTATTAAAAAATCAAGGAAGATTCAAAAATGAACAAAGTACAGTAGTCTCACTTATCCAACCTTTGATTATCCAATGTTCTGTATTATCCAACGCAGTCTGCCTCCTGACCGGATCCATAGCTGTTTCTCTAGGCAACAATTCTATCTTTATTAGTAGTCAATTTTTTTAGTAGTCAATGTTTTCAATGCATTCCGATGTTTTGGTGCTAAATTCGTAAATACAGTAATTACTACATAACATTACCATGTATTGGACTGCTTTTTCTGTTGATTTGTTGTAAAACATGATGTTTTGGTGCTTAATTTGTAAAATCACAATGTAATTTGACGTTTAATATTGCTGAATTATTAGACTGGAAAGCCTGGTAGATGGAAGTAAGTGATTTTTTTTTTTTTTGCATTTATGCATTCCTTATCAACCCAGGGTTTGGAGTAATGATGATGTTGCCTATGTGAAACTGTGTTGAAGCTTCCTATTTCGTTGCCAGGTTTAGCTGCCCAGAGGGACACCCTTGCTGCTGCTGGAGGAACATCAAGAGGATTGGTGGTTCTCATGAAGCTTTTCCTTGATTTGAATCTAGTGGGAGGAGGATGATAGTCAGGCAGTGGATGGCTTTTGCAATGTTCAACCTTATTTTCTCTCAGTTAGCAACAACTTCTTGTCACACATCAGGGGGGGGGGGGGCAATGCCAGCTAGCTTGTAGAGTTTATCAACAGGTGTAGGTTTAAGGCATCCTGTGATTATTCTGCATGTTTCTTTCAGTGCTATGTCCACCTGCCTCGCATGGGCAGACTTCTGCCAGACAGGACAGACATACTCAGCAACTGAGTAAGACAAGGCCAGGGCTAATGTTCTTATTCATTGTGGGAAGTTGTTGCTAACTGCGAGAGAAATAAGGTCGAACATTGTGAAAGCCACCCACTACATGACTATCAGCCTCCTCCCACCAGACTCAAATCAAGGAAGGGCTTCATGAGAACCACCACTCCTTTTGATGTTCCTCCAGCAGCAGCAAGAGTGTCCCTCTGGGCAGCTAAACCTGGCAATTCTAACTGGATGCCCCCCCCCCCCATGAGGGTCCTCCTTCAGGGGCAAACCAAAAATGGGCAACTTGGAAGTCCCTAAACAGACTCAGAAGTGGAGTGGGCACATCTAAAGACAACTTGGCAAAGTGGCACTACCTGGAGGAATCCTCCACCTTGTGTGACTGTGGGGCAGAACAAACAACTCCGCATATGTATGCTTGCCCACAATGTCCTGCCTCATGTACGGAGGAGGAGTTGTTTAAAGCTACGGACAATGCGGTTGATGTTGCCCGCTTTTGGCCTAAAACTATTTAGTTGCTTGTGATTTCCTTTTTTCATCATTTTAAAATGTATTTGTTATGCAATGTTTTTGACACAAAATAAAAATTAAATGTTGCATATGCATAAAGCTCTTGAACTATTTTGGCAATGTTCTAAAAGCAATTCCAGAACCTTGAACCCAGGTCCAAAGAGTTGGGAAAATCTTGATGAAAGCCTAAGTGAATTTCTAAAATTAGTCTGTTAGAATTGTTCACAATTCTGGTCTGCAAGTGTACTGTCCAGCTGAGGGAGGATTCCTCCTGGGAAGAAACAGTCATCACTTTCCAGACCTCCAGAATACATATGCTGGCAGTGATTTAATCTCCAGCAGCACTCAACAGGATCTTGGCCAATGCAGTCTGTCTTATTAGCCCTTCCCTTGATTCTGTGTGAGGAATAGCCTAGCATTTGCCAAATAGAAAGGGAAAGGTTTCTCTTCTATTCAGAGACTTGAGCATATTCTTGTGGGCTGAGAAATATAATTTCTGGTTTAATCTGAGACATAGCTTAAACTATGCCATTATCTACCCATTTTCATTAGGCATTGTAACTACTGAATTCATCCTAGCTAGTTTAGTTTTCTGACTATACTTGTTTTATGCTCTTCTTGGACCACAATAAATACACACAAACAGGGTTATTACCAACTGTAGTTACAGACTACAGATTCCAAACAAGTACTTCTGCATCAAGTATCACAATTTAAAACTGTATTTCTAACTGGATAACATTATCATGCAAAAGGCAAATCAACTCTTTTCACCCAACCATCTGTCACACTAGGTCAACACAGAAGCAAGACAAAAGACTGACTTTAGGGATGATAAAAGGGAGAAGCTAGCTGACAGCTCTGACATTACATTCAATTTTCTATTAACCTCAAGAAATCCCTAACTATTTCACCTCACATTTCTGAAGCCACCCTCCAACAGAGCATTGTTAATTATCATTAATGTCTGATCAGTCACAAAATGCCAGAAGCCTGACAGGTGAAATTGCTGTACCAGGCTTTTGCTGGGAAGGTATCAAAAACATCTAACAAAAAACAGAGCAAAATATGCCTTAACAATCTGGCAGATTGGCACTCATTGTGCACTGTATATGGAAAGGAAAAATGGCATGGCGTGTTTTTACTGTGCTCAAAGACGACCAGAAAAGGCAAAGCAGAGTATAAGTTTAAAACTAAGTGACAATGTTACTGTTATTCAAGATCACAGTTCAGAATAGCCCTAGACCACAGCTCAGAGGCTGAAAACATGTTCTACATGTAGAAGGTCCTAGGTTCAATCTCTGGCATCTTCAAATAGATCTAGGAAAGAATTCATCCTGAAATCCTGCAGAGCCACTTCAAGTCTATAGCTAAGGAGGTCAGTGTTTTGACTTTGTATAAGGCTAAAAAGCTAAACTCTTTCGTTGTATCTACAGTGAAACAACTTTTATTTGATCTTCCATCTCAGTTTACACTTGTCAAAACACTGCACTATGTTACTTATCAGAAGAAGCGAGTCATAAAGAGGTGTCACAGGTGTATTAAAAACACACATGCTCATGTTCTGCAGATCTTTATCTAAATCTGTTCATAACAGATATACCTCAGTTCATGAAACAGATGTGTTCCAGGGCATTACCTCTGAAACAGAAAATTTGGTAGGCACCAGAGGCAAATATATTATCGAAAGAATACACACACGAATAACAAAGAACAGTTCAACATGTCATAGCGTACTTTTAAGTCAAAACTAACTATATGCATGTGAAATGAAACAATAAGCTTGCCTAAAAAAAAAAACCATTCTAAACCTTCCAGAGATGATCTAAAGACTTCTTCCAAGAAGCCTTCTCAGGATGACTTTTATCTTTCACCAGCTTCCATTTTCCTTAAGATTTCTATTTTTGCAGACATTGACTATGTCTTTTAAAGAAAAAAATTGGGGTTTTTTGTGAACTAGGCATATCTGTCCTCTCTTTTTTTCTCCCTTTTGTTCTTGATGCATGCTGAGTAAGGTTTTCTGGAGTGAATCTCATTTAATTTGCCTGTTCTAAGTAAGCACACATGTCTACAGCAGAATTAGCTAGAAGAGAATACAGTCATCCTTCAGATGCAGTTTAAGGATTCATGGATTTCATCATTTGCAGATTGTTGTGTATGACATTGCCTCTGCTGTTGCCCTACAAGTGACCAAAAATATGTTCTCTCCAGACATTTGTAGGTTCCTCAGTGTGAGTCTGCAGTCAGCCTCTATCAGATATTGACCACAGAATCATGCTGGAAGACCTAAAAATCCTTGTAAAATGTTTTTAAAATAAGCCTATATTTTCGGTTTTTCCACTTTTGTGAGGGTTCTGTGCCCCTAACCCTATGCCAATGTGGAGGACAAACTGTATAATACTGATCTGTCCCAGGTCAAGTGTTACTGCTTGCACATTTAACACTGATACACCACTGCAAAACCCACACCCAAAGGTTGTGTTCTGCAGCCATCTTTCACCAGCCTCCCAAAACTCAGAAAAACTTTCTCATATACAAAGGATGAGGATGAAAAGGGAGACTAGGCAGGTGAAAAAAGAAGCTTCACTGTCAGAGGCTTTGTTAACTGAGGTATGCCTATATTTGAACAAATTGTCTAATACAAGGAGAAAATGTTATAAATTATTTTGTTCATCCACAGTTTAGCTTCAAGGCTGTGCCAGATCTTCACAGCAGAAAAGTAGGGCATCACAGTTCCTCCAGGAATGTTTAAATTTTGATAAGACAGCATAAGTAACACAGGAACCACCACTAATCATTTGCCAGAAGATTATCTGAATTAATCCAAGAAGGAATATTTCCTAAGTGTGTATATGTTACTTTGCTTGAAAGATGCTGTTATGAAAACATTTTATAATAAATCTATTCATTTTTGTAAAATAACTTAAAATATTGAAAATAATACAAGCCAACAATGCTGTTAATTCAGTTTTCAGTGTTATTACTCCTAGTGCTGATAGGAGAGTAATTAAAAACAAAGACAAATGCCAACTGTAAAATGTGATGAAAAAGGTTCATAGAAAGGAAATTTTAAACTTTACACAATAGTGGCTTGTTTCATTTGAAATATTAATCAGGGATTCTTACAAATACAGGCAATCCCCAAGTTATGAACAAGATAGGTTCTGTAGATTGCTTCGTAAGTTGAATTTGTTTGGAAGTCAGAACAAGTACTTTTTTAACTGTAACTCTAGCCAAAAATATTGTTAGCTTTGAATGATATAGGGAAGGGTTAACACTCCTGTGGTATTTGTTTTGTTTTCTGTCTGTGCTACTGTTCAGAAGATTTCACCTCTATCCCTGTGAAAATTGGATTTTGAAAAAAAGGCATGTTGTGGAATCAAAGCTTGGTGATATAGCTTCAGTGAAGACACCTTTTCCCCATGATAACTCTTCCGGGAGTGAATTTCCCTTCCTAGAGGTAGATTTCGCTCACTTCCTGTTGTCTCACCCCCGTTCTTAAATATGAGTCATATGTAAGTCAAATATTTGAAACTCAAGGACTACCTGTACTCAGTTGAATACATTGCAGAAGAATTCAGACGTCAACAGAAAATAGTTTCCCCCATATTAAAGGCCCATAACAACAAATAAAATTCTAACTGGATGGCCCCCATGAGGGTCTGCCTCCAAGGGCAAACCAAAAATTGGCAACTTGGAAGTCCCTAAACAGACTCAGAAGCGGAGTGGGCAGATCAAAAGGCAACTTGGCAAGGTGGCACTACCTGGAGGAATCCTGCACCTTGTGTGACTGTGGAGCAGAACAAACAACTCCACATATGTATGCTTGCCCACAATGTCCTGCCTCATGTACGGAGAAGGAGTTGTTTAAAGCTACGGACAATGCGGTCGCTGTTGCTCGCTTTTGGTCTAAAACTATTTAGCTGCTTGCAATTTCCTTTATTTCATCACTTTTAAATTTATTTATTATGCAATGCTTTTGACAAAAAATAAAATAAACAACAAACACACAAAAAATTGGTATGCATTCTTACAATCTCATCAGATGGACTTCTGGCTCCATTTCCATGTGCTTTGGAAATGGAACCCCCAGGGGTGCCCCACAGAGGCCATCATATGACATAAAGACACATCTGGTGGGACTCTATGGGGTTCCATTTCCGCAGCACATGGAAGTGGAACTCTAAAGCTGTCTTCAGGGGTTGGGTATTACCTGACTCCAAACAGCAGAAAGCAGGGGAAAGAAGGACCTTGCCGCAGAAAGGACATGGGATGGCTGGCCATCACAGAAGACACGGAAAGATGGGAGGGAGTGGGGTAAAACGGTTCCCTCCTCCCCCCTCCCCCCCCCCCCCGCTTGTCTGATGGAAGTCCTTAGAACTGTATCACTGCAGCCAGAACCATTACATTTAACTGCAAATTGTATGTATTAGTGGGTTATGTATCTAGTTTTTGTATCCTTTCCTCACAAATATGATCCTTTCTGGAGCTTGCATGTACAGAAACTGTGTTTTGTTATATTTCATTACAAAAATCTATGCTTTTTGTTTTCCTACTTCTCAGATGACAAAATCTAAGATACCTATGGGGAGACAGATAATGTGCAGCAGACTGCCATAGCCTCTTTATTCCACACTGTATTTACATTTTTACTTGTACAAACCATGGCTTTTATGTTTTTAAATTTAACAAATATGCCAAATACTGCAATTTTATATGACAAGTACAGTATGTTATTAATGGAGCACTTTGTGTTGCTAAAGTAGTAAAATAAATTTAGGTTTTATATGAGGATAAATACTGAATATATGTCAATTTTCCTAAAAGGATGGGGTGGGGCAGAAATTTTTCAGAAATATGCCATTTCTGCACACAGCAGCAAAATATAGTGCCTACTATTGTTCTCATTAACTAAAAATGTTTAACTCCTTCCCGGGGGAACTGCATCTGAATCTAATTCTTCATGCATTTATCATACATTGTACGATTTGGAAATTAATGTGAATTACTGTAAATAAGAGTCATTGGCCCTATTTTCAATCTCTGTGTAAGAAAAGGAAGCAAGAGGAGCTTCTATAAAACCATGCCATTATTAATGAACACTCAAGATAGCGCAATGAACAGCAGCAATACTGCACAGCTTTTCCCTTATCAGTGCTCTGCACTCTCTGGCAGCTGCATAATGTTCTCTGTGCAATAGGACCCAAGAACACTCGATCAAAGCTTGTCAAAACATCATTCTCCCCATTCTAAAAAAGAAATCTCATTTCAAGAACCTCTTATTACTTCAGCTGGAAGAACATAGAGTTATAAAGTGGGCCTACTTACCTTATCTCTAAAGATGTGAGGATTTTGATATATGAAATCACGATAGCTTTCGGTGCGCACTTTATCCTAATTAAAACAAAATCAAAGCACTCTCTTCAATTTATTATGACATGGCAGCATCCTGAGCTATTTTAATTACTTTTGAAAAATTTCCCATCCCATTACCATTTTTGAAAAGGATTTTTCCGACAATCCATTTTTAAAGTTCAGATTCTGATCAGGAAGCACTGAATTGACTTTCTTTTTGGTATGTTAGTGAGCATGAGCACAATCACTTATAAATTAAACATATACAGTGTAAAATATCACTTTAAAAGCAAAAGGTTAACTGCTAAAGTTGCTTTTATGCTGTCTCGTTTTTCAAGAGCCATATTAATAATAAAAATATTACAAGATTAATGGAGTCTAAGAACATTCTCCTTAGATCTTATATCTAAGATGTGACTGTAAATGTGATATTAAAGTAGGCTGCATCTACACTGTAAAATTAATGCAGTTTCACACCACTTTATCTGCCATGGCTCAGTGCTGTGGAATCATGGGAGTTGTAGTTGAGTTGTACAAGGTCTTTTGCCTTCTCTTGGTACCTCATCAAATTATAAATCCCAGGATTCCATAGCATTTAAAGTCTTGCATTGATTCGAAAGTATCGATGCACCCTTAATAATATACCACTGGTGCTCTTATTGTATGACTATTCTTCACATACAGGGGAAAAGCAAACTGCTCTATTCCTTGGACATAAATGAGGAATATGTGGTACTCCAGGTATTGCTGGACTGCCACACTCATCATTCCTCACAGCTGACGATGCCTCTTTGGGAACATCTGGAGGACCACACTTTTCCCATGCCTATCCTAGGAGATTTCTGGGAAGTCAGCCCATAAATTCATGGAAAGGTACAAAACTAATAGCTGCAATGAAGGTTTCTAAGCCACTCTACAGCAAATTCTTCAGTGCTCACTCAATGTGCGTAGCGAGGTACTGGAGGTGTTCCCATTTGTGCACCTGAATAGACATAGTACACTTATACGTGAGCTGGCTGCGTAACCCATTTCAGCAACCAATATCATTCCTTTAATATGCGTAGGCAGAGAGACAAACTACCCACAAACCATATGCTTGACTATCCCCACAAACGACTAGAGAACCAATCAGCAATGAAAAGGAAGACAGTCCTCGTGATTTTATTTTTAGCTCTTCTTGACAGTGGTAAAAAAAAGTATAAAGCACAAAAAGAACAGCTTAAAAAAGGAGAGAAGCTCAGCTTGCATACAAATTTGACACTGCACCAGTTAGATGCAACACCAAAAGGATAAAAGGACAATACTATGCAGCAGCAAGCACCCGAAAACTTAAAGGTATGAAAGCAAAGTCATAGTTAAAGCTACGTAACCATATTACTGCTTTTTGAAAAATGAAGTTTTGAAATCAGAATTCGAGGAAGGAACCTGAAATATGTATAATAATCTACCTTTAAATCTCTGAACATATTTTCACTTGAATGTATTTGTATGCTTCAACCATCAAGGGACTGTGCTATGCAGCTTTCCATCCTTTGGATTGCGCAGAACACCAACTGCAGTGCCAAGATTATACAGTGCCCATTCCTGGGGGATCTGGCTATCTACCTCGCTGGACATGTCCAGATGGCCATTTTAAATAACATCGCTTGCATGTGAATTTACAGCACTGTTCTTCAGGTGCTTTAGTTTTTACTGCTGCTAGATTTCATAGACACATACAGCTGCTGTGTTCCAACTTGCACCAATGGTCCAGCAACAGCATCCTAGATTTCAGACAGGGTTTTTTTTTTCTCACTGTTCATCATGAACCAAACCTACAAGCTCTTGCATACACATCTCTAATGTTATATTACAGCCCTTACAAATTTCAATCATTTAATTGTTGTTTCACTATACTAAATGAAAGCCATCTTTTGGAGCCAGTTTTAGAAGGATATATGGGATATAAACTTTCAAATAAATCTTACAAGAGTCATGGTGTTGCTTAATGAAAGGATTAGTAGGAGGTCTCGTTTGATTAAATATGCAGAATCTAACTTTTAAAAGCTCTCAGCCACAAAAGCAATCAGCTGCAAAGCTTTCAGACTTCATTTGTCACAATTATTGGTGCCTAAACTTAACAGATTTTCAACTGCTGTCTTCAATCCATGCATGGTCACTCATGGAAGTGTCAATCATTTATACTGGGGGCACTGTGAGCTCTTTTCAACTTTTCACCATCAGTTCTCTATTTCATCACAGTGCTAATGTGGTCAAACACCCTATAGATTGATAAGCAACAGTAGCAAAACTCCCGAGTATAAAGGAAATACGGACAACGTTGAAGTCTAGAAACATCTGGCAGGCTGCATATTCCTACCCTTGTCTTAGCCTTAGCCATAGCTAACACACATAAACTGTAACGGTTCAATATCAAATGATCAGAAGCACAATGTAGGATGATCCACAAAATGTGTTGTCAACTGACATTAAATGAGCTTTGAATTATGGTGACACTACAAAGCCATTTTGTTATAGTAACCCTTCTAATGTCTTACAAACTCAGGGTCATGACTTTTTACCTGGAATGCAGTCTTCCTCTTTCCTACTGGATTCCGTTTTGCAAACAGTATCATCTTTACTAATGCATCATGTCTCATTATATGTCCAAAATATGATAACCTAAGCTTAGTCATTTTGGCTTCTAGGAAGAATTTAGTCTTCATTTATTTTAGAACTCATTTATTTGTCTTTGGGGCAATCTGTGGTATTAACAAACTGGTCCTCCAGCATCAACTTGTGAATTAGTTGATTTTCCCTATAAGTTTTCTTCACTGTCCTGCTTATTTGTTTATTGGATTTATATTTTGTCTTTCTCCTGAGATGGGGATTCAAGACAAAAATACTATAGCATAGATTATACTGACTCTGGTATTCAATTACATATGCCAAGATCTTTTCCCCAATAACTTCAGCTCTCACTCAAGAGTGACTACAAAAGTGCTGTTAATTTCACTTTTGCACTATAGTGGATGTATTGCATCTGCATATCAGGTGATGTAACCATGAATTATTTTTCAATTATAGTAGAGTCTCACTTATCCAAGTTTCTGGATTATCCAAGCCATTTTTGTAGGCAATGTTTTCAATATATCGTGATATTTTGGTGCTAAATTCGTAAATACAGTAATTACAACATAACATTACTGCGTATTGAACTACCTTTTCTGTCAAATTTGTTGTAAGTCCAAAAGCAAGATCAAAATGGGAATATATATAGGGTACTGCTGAGCACTGCACATGTGCAAATAAAATAAAATAAATTAGGCCCCAAAGTGTTTTATAAAAAGTCATGTTTTGACTTGGTGACAGAATGAAACCAGTATCAGTGTGAAGTAAATTGAGGAAAATGACTGAATATCTCAAAAGCTGTTGCTGGGGTTTAGAGAACTAAGTGCTGAGGGGGGGGGGGGGTGCATCCTGGAACATTGTCTAAAAAAATTTTAAAGTCTGAAAAGCAACTAAGGGTGAAATTACCCTGTAGAATTAATGCAGTGTGACACCACTTTAACTACAATGGCTCAATCCTATGGAATCATGGGAGATGTAGTTTACAAGAGCTTTATCTGTCTCTGTCAAAAGGTGCTAGTGCTCCACCAAATTACAACTCCTAGGATTCCAGAGCATTGATCAATGGCAATTAAAATGATGTCAAACTGCATTAAACCCCCAATGAAGATGCACCCCTGGAGTGAAATGCACCCTGCTTCAGGTGCCCAAAGCAGTGTATGTAATAGCTTGCTGTGGCTCTCCAATGGGGCATCAGTTCTTCACACTCTGGCTTGTGGTCATGAATGGTGAGACTCTGCTTTTGCTGTAGAGGAGTAATATTTTTTAAAACTTGAAATATAATTTTGGGTTTCAAAACTCCCATTGTCTCTCAACATTAGTCAAACTAGCTGGGATGTACAATTACCAAAGGTTAAAAGACCACTTTGCCCTCCCAGGTTCCTTTGAAGGCCTCACTCTTCACTGAAAAATGTTGATTCCTACTACCATATCATTTTATGCCCAGAGAAATCTTTTTAAAACATAAATTCAGGAACTAGAGTGTATTGTGTGGGAAGGAATTTTGAGCAAAACTATTTCTTTTGGGGGCTCAAAATGGGGCAAGCCCACTCCAGAATGAGTAATCCAGTCAGTAGAACTAAAATTCCAGCCCATGAAAGAGCATAATTCAAAGGCTGCCATCATGTTCAGTAGTTAATGAAATTCTAAGGTGGAGTTACAATCCTGTAACTTTGGGGATTTATGTTTACAGTTGATAGTGACTGAACATAAACCACAAAATCTGCTTTATTAGTGTGACAGCACTCCAGCTGAAGGCTTCCTGAACACTGCAGGTCAAAATGTAGTGAAATGACATTTGCAACACTCTCCCAGGCAAGGGAGACAAGCAGTTGTGGCAGAAGCCTGAAGGACCCCTCCAGCTGCACTCTCTCAATGGACCCAGTAACTTTGAAGGGTACTACAGATGTCATTACTAGTGCCCTAATCTGCTGCATCCTTTGACTGGGGCATTACCAGGCTGAAAAACAAAGTGCTAGGGTAGAATCAACAGACAGAACTATGACAGTGTAGCTCCTAGTTCTGATGCACGATACTAGCTAGAATATCTTAAAATACTGGGGAGGCAAGTAGGTGGCAAATTTCAATTCCAGTTAAATTCTGCTGGTGTCATAACTGAATTCCACAGCAGTGTCTGTGAATATTTATCTATCCAAATACTGGAATGTAAGCTCATATAGGGTATAGCCCTTTAGATCTTAGTCAAGGTATTTATTCTTATGTGTCCAGAGTAACTACCACCAAGTACGGACAGGGTTAAAAATGCAGCTACACTGCAGCATATATGGCAAATAGCTTTGTGGCCATCCTCACAGACAGAAAGACACATTTCTCCTCGTTTCCTAACCTTTATCATCTCTTCGTGAATGCCATAGTGCCCATAGGAGCTGAAGTAAACATCCTCCTCGCTCTCCTGAAGATCCGCAATGCTGCTGACTGATGAGCCACTTCTGACTTCTGTGTTCATCACAAAATCCTGGGCAAATTGTCTGTAATCAGTTTGAAACATACCCTTGAGATACAGGGATGGGACCATTAAAAAAGGAGGAAATGTATGGAGAGGAAGCACAGTTTTTATAGAGCAATCATCTTTTTACAGAGCAAAGCTCCCTCTGCTGGCTGCTGAGCAGAAATTTCCTAATTAAAAATGTAATGCAGGTTGAATACCCATTATCTGAAATGCGTGGGAGGAGAAGTGTTCTGGATTTCGTATTTTTTCAGATTTTAGAATATTTGCATATACAGTAGAGTCTCATTTATCCAACGTAAACAGGCCGGCAGAACGTTGGATAAGCAAAAATGCTGGATAATAAGGAGGGATTAAAGAAAAGCCTATTAAAGGTCAAATTGCGTTATGATTTTACAAATCAAGCATCAAAACATCATGTTTTACAACAAATCAACAGAAAAAATAGTTCAATACATGGTAACGTTATGTAGTAATGGCTGTATTTATGAATTTAGCACCAAAACATTGGAAAGTATTGAAAGCATTGACTACAAAAACACTTGACTACTAAAAGGCAAACTGCATTGGATAATCCAGAATGTTGGATAAGCGAAGGTTGGATAAGCGAGACTCTACTGTAAATAGGATATCTTGGATATGCAATCCAAGTCTAAACACAAATTTCACTTTTTGTCTCAGAGTGATTTGGCAGAAAAGTTGTATCTCTGGCAACACGCATTTTTAAACTGTATGGAAAGCCAATTTTCCTCTCTAACCCAGCGGTTCTCAACCTGTAGATCTCCAGGTGTTTTGGCCTACAACTTCCCGAAATCCCAGCCAGTTTACCAGCTGTTAGGATTTTTTGGGAGTTGAAGGCCAAAATATCTGGGGACCCACAGGATGAGAACCACTGCTCTAACCCATTCAGTTAAACAAATACGTTGTTGAACTTCCAGTGGCCTTTAAATAGCATCATCTACCTAGTTTAATATAACACATTCAAGATTGCTGCCAAGATTCTGCAACAAGAAAAAACAACCCTTCAGTCAAATCAATACCTCATTTTTTGAAGATCCTCTTGGGCTCTGGCCAATGCATCTTCTGCCAGCTCTGCTCTGTGCTCTGCCCATTTCAAACGCTCAAGGAGCGATGAAGCCTCAGGTAGACCATTAGGATAAGGCATATTAGTATAATCAAGAAGATCATCTATATCTGGAAAAGAACCAGAAGAAGTTGCCCCACAAAGGTTAAGATTTATCAAGGTTTGAGTATCCAAAGTATATGGTTTCTGTATGCTGAAGGAAACTCTGAATTATGTTTGTAAATCCTCAGGCTCCACTCATGAACTAAGAAGTAGTAACACAGAAAAACTCCTCTGGCAGAAGCAGTTATTATTACATAGAGTTTGCCAAAGGCTGAGATGAAGCCATTTTCCCATGCTATTTCTTCACAGGTTCTGCCAGATCCTCAACCTACACAAGTATATGTTTCATTTACAATGTAACTCTTCTAATTAGCAGTTAATCCACATTATGTTTCCCTGCTGTCAAATTATCTTATTCCTGTTCAACAAAATAGACAAAGACAAAAGTGGGACCAGCTCAATGTGTGGGACACACTCAAGTTAGTCATAAACTTCTGAATTCTGTCTAAAAATGTGAGTCTCAGCTTGGATGTTGGAGACCCTAAACAAGGTATTCCTGAATCACCCAAGAGGACCTCACCTAGCTACATAGGGAAGCAGGGGGAGGAGGCGCAGAAGAAAACCAGCAGAACATCAGCCTGAAACCCACATTTAAAATCCGAAGACTATAGCAGGCAGTGGAGACAGAACTTTAACAGACCACATCTGCACCATTTTTCTCTCCCACAGGCTCTGATGGTGTCTGTGCAGCAATTCATTTGAACATAACTGGATAAAGTTTATCCTTCCTGGATCATCTAACCTGGGACTCTGCCACATATGTCTAGGATTAATTCCTGGATGGCATATATTTGACTATTAACGGATCTGGCTTTCAACAGAACTTTCAAACTTTCTTACAAACTGGCTCTGTTGGTTTTATTGACCACATAATAATTTTAATAACTATTAAATGAATGTTAATTGTGGTTTGTATAAATGTAATTTTATGTCTTTATGTTAGATGTAACTGACAGGTTATGTTATTCTTTAATTTCTGGTTGTACATTATACTTTTGTCTTAGATGCTGGTTTATTTTGGGATCTCGTTGGTTTGTTATTTGTGCTTGTATTTATGAATGTACTATAACATTGAATGTTTGCCATTTTTGTTGGAATCCACAGAGTCCCCTCAGGGAGATAGGGCGGAATACAAATAAAAATTATTATTATTATTATTAACTAGTACAGCAGAGTTAATACAAGATACGTTATTTTCTATTCTGCCTTTCCACCAAACAAGGCATTCAAAAAATCTAGCAATAACATTCAAATACAAATAAATGCAACAAAAATATAAATGGTTAAACACAATTTAAAATAAATTACTCTCTTGCAGGGACTTCCAGAACCTGGAATAGTCATAGAATCTTATTCATATCCCTGACAGATACGTGAAGGCTGTGGAACCAAGAAACAGGTTTCCTCAAAAGATTTTAAAATCCAGGTAGGTTTCAAAGGGAGAATATAATCTTTAGGTCACAAGGCAGAATCATCAACCCACATTCAGAGTCTCTCTCTCAGTCGCATAGTTGTTTCTGACCGTTCGTGATCTCATGGACCAGTCCACGCCAGATTTCCCTGTCGGCCGTCGCCGCCCCCAGTTCCTTCAAGGTCAAGCCAATCACTTCAAGGATACCGTCCACCCATCTCTCCCTTGGTCGGCCTCTCTTCCTTTTTCCTTCCATTTTCCCCAGCATCATGATCTTTTCCAAGCTTTCCTGTCTTCTCATGATGTGGCCAAAATACTTCAACTTTGCCTCTTTAGTGAAGCAGAAGCTTGATTTACTCATTTTATGCCTATTATTACTATCACATTGACTCAGAACAAGCCAGTACATTAGTCCCTATCAATATGGAAGGCGGCTGCTTCTTTTTAAACATGGTGCTTGCATGTAAAGTTAAAAGAAACCCTACCAAACTGAAGTAAAAGGTCATCTTCCAACACAGGCTTCAAATATTTCTCCTCTTCCCAAGGAAGTGGGGAACTCACAGAAAGAAAATACTCTGCAGTTGGTTTCTGAAACAGAAGATGGAAACAGACATTCTCAACTCCTTTTAACATACCCAGCATATGCTAAAGCATCTTTACAAAGAATACTGAAGTGGATCAGATATGAAAATCTTATCTCTAGCTAACTACAATCATGTCGTTCGGCATGTCATTTCAGAAAAGTGTTCTGCAAAATACAGAGTCTGTACTATTGCTAGTTGTATATTAACAATTAATCAGAATGTTCTCTAGTCCAGCAGAGTTGGCAACATTAATTGTTACTTCTTGTAAGAAACTAGGAAGTTGTCAAAATGTGAGATAATAAACAAGTATATGAATTGCATGCAGAAACCACCTGACTGGGTTGGTTTAAAGTTGCATCCATACTCCACAAAAACAACACTGAAGTGATGAATTTAATCCTACCAGAGTCATACTCCCAGTTACTTTCCATAGTTTGTCTATACACAGTAATTCTTATAACATACTTTTCCTCCTATTGCAAAGTCACAGGTAACTTTACTCTGAATTTCCTAAACAACAGTTCCAACCTCATGAAAGATTAATTCAGCACTTCCAAGAAGCAACAAAAATTACTATTAACTTTTAGCAACTGTGTATGCAAATACAGTATGAAGAATAATCTTATCCATGTTCCTAAATATTAAGTTTCAATGTTTTCTTACAGTTATTTCTTCATCGGAAACAGGTACTTTATACAATTATGATATTTCAATGAGCAAATCGGTATGAACTTCTTGGTTTCCTAAACCAATCTGAACATTTCACTAAAGAAAAACCCAACACTCCAGAACCAAAGTAGAGTGGCCATGTAAAGTTACATTTCTAGCAGTCAGCGTACCATATGAATTGTGGGTACTTGCTGCAGTCTCAAAGATTTATCAAAGCAGTTACAATCTAGTGAGAGCTAGAGTAGTGTAGTGGTTTGAATGACTCTGGTGATCAGGGTTGAAATCTCAAATCCCCTGCTCAGCTATGAACTCAGGTAAGTCTCTCTCTGTCTCAGAGGAATGGCAAACCTCTACGAAACACATCTTGAATAGAAAAGATGCAGCTTAGTGGCATTGTAAGTCAGAAAAACTCCAAAGCACACAACAAAAGCATCAGTCTAGCATAGACAACTCAAGTCTATTTTCCTGATCTCTGCCTACACTGAAACCTACTGATCCTGTTCAATCTTTTCCTCCTTTCCTTTACTTCAAAGGTAAAAGAAGCCTCCAAAACATTCCTATCTGCTTCCTACTGATACTTTAAACCAAGTTTCAAATATCTTCTTCATCTCTTTTATGTTCAAGCCTCTCCACAAGCAAACACTTTTCTCTTACTAGGGCCAATGAGAGTGGAGGAATTACTGAGATTTGGTGGTCCAAACCAAGACTAAGGGTCTGATGTATGGCACATGTTTTTGCTTCCCTGTTAGTATCATTGGTTATCTTTTGATTTTGATATCCAATATAAAGTCAGTGAATTTCAAAGAAAATAATAATGATAAACAAAATTCGAAATTCTGGGTAAAGATTTTAGTTGGTTCATTGGGAACACAAAACTGTCCTTGAGCATGACTAAAAAGCCCAGCTCTTCATGAACTGTTTCAAATTTGGTTTTCAAGCCAAAAATGAATAGTCATTCACCATGAACACTATACTGCATTATACTTCCATTGCGTATCAGTAATGTAGGTTGCTTTTTTTCCTTTCTCATCAACTTCTGAACTTAATTTTTAAATAGCTTACCTTGTTGCAAAGAGTGAAGAGAATAACTATGAGCTCATTTGGTAATTGACATCCAAGCTTAATAAAGGATACGTACTTACATTTTGTAAAATACATGTGATAAGTATGCAAGTCAGAGAAACCTGTTTAAAATAAGCACATTCCATAGCACAGAATACAGCAACTAAATTATAGACACATTCTGCAGATACAGTATAGTTTTAATATTAGTCTTGTTAATATACTTAGTTTTTCAGAATACTTGGGTTACTTACTTCCACTCTAATGAAGTTTATTAGCTTGATGTAATTGTAGCAGTCAAGTCCTGAAAGAGGAGGAGGAAAAAAACCAGAATTATTTTTAACCAAATATTTACTATTTATATCAGGCCTGTTGAACTATGTCATTATATACTACTACTTTAAGACCAGTTGCCAATTTCTGTACAGAATTATACAACCCAAAAACCTATTCGATTCAGTCATCTCAGGTAGGCTTAGTCTACGTATTGATTGGTTTGTATTTCGCCTTCATCCCAGAATTTGAATCCACAACATCATTAAAAAACAAGCAGCAGTAAAAACACAAAATATGCATTAAAATAAAATGAAATATTGTATATTAAATGCAATCAATCTAATTACATCAAAACCAATTAATTGAAATTAATAATAAACATTTCAATAGCAATAAATAAAATTTAAATTTAGACTTTTGGCAAATTCATCAAAGCCAGAGGTGGACAGATTAGGGAGCTACACTGGTCCCCTGCAAGACTTTAGAGAACTGCATCTCACTGCTGATCCCTGGAAAAATACATTACTTTTTTTTTGCTGCAAAATTATCCTAGTAGATGGGGGAGGGACAATCTCACCATGTATTTTTTTTCTCAAGCCATTTTAGCATGGAGAGAAATAGTTTATTCATAAAAGAAGCTACGTGGAAGCCACTGTATTGGAAAAAGACCTTCCTGAAAACTGACTGGGAGACAGGAGAGAACATATGGGAATGTATGCCAAACCACCTAGAAGCTACAGGTGGCAAAACTGTTTTTTTCAAAAATATGGGGTGGAGCACAAAGAGCCCACATTTTCCCTAACCCTGATCAAAATTCATAGGAAGAAGTTGCTACCTAGTGAAGGCTTTAGAAAGATGATCAGTTCCCTCAGATGGTGGTTCCACAGTCTGGTGTTGGTCACTGAGAAAGTCCTCTCACATGACTTCACCAAAGTTTCCTCTGACCTCCATCACTTTCAAGTAATTAAAGTATTTATTTTCAACAGAACATTTATATGTGCACAAAAGTAACACTGAAACCGCTACACCCCAGTGGATTTTTTACACCACAAATAAAAACAGCAAGTCAACATGTTTCCGAAAGCTTTTTATTCCAATACACATGTGCAAAACTAAACAATCTGGCAGATAAACCTTTCTTAAATAAACAAAGGTACATGTTTCTCCCATGTCATCACCACATGTGCATTGATGGCGGTGCGACTGAAAGTAAGCCTTTCACTGACATCTTAGAACTCACTCATTCAGGGAAATACAGCACACTCTTATTGATGGGTGATATTTTCCAAAACACACACATATACACAGTGGATATCTGAAACCATGAATATATAGCAAGCCATATATTCTATCATTGGCCTAATACATACCACAGACCTAGAGGTCCCTCCGGGGGAGGGGGGATATTTTTGGAGCCTGGGTAAGTGAAACCATGGATATCAAATCTGTAGATAAGGAAGTTGTCCTGTACCCTTTTAATTAATCTGGACCTAAGCCATTTAGGGTTTTAAAAGTTCTAACTAGAACTTTGAATTCTGCATAGAAACATATATAAGCAGTTTCACTCAGCAAACTGGCCACAACATTTTGTGTCTACTGACCTTCTGAACTATTGCTAAAGGAAGCCCCATGTATGGATGGACTGAGATATTATTTTTTAAATGATTTGAGATGCATAACTGCATTTGACACATTGTTATAACATTGTTTTGGAGGACAGGATGGTAGGAATGATTTGCTTGTTACTACTGCATTTTAAAAGATTAGAAAATGAAGTATTACTCATTTTATTTACAGTGTTTGTATCCTCTCTTCGCCCAAAAGGCTACCATTTAAGGTAGATATTGAGAAAGATGTCCATAGAAAGCTTCCAATATATGTTGAGTTTTATTTTTTCAACTATTATAAGTTTTTCATTGATGTTCAATGTGTATAACCAATAAAATTATTGGTTATAATAACTTGTGGAGAACTAACCAGATATCTACATAAAATGCAGAGGTAAACTTACTGTGTTTATGAGCCAACATTCCAACATTGAATCCATGGTCTAATGTACAGTGGCCAAAAACATCTTCTGCTGAACTGAAAAACCTTGAAAAACCAAAAACAAAGATATGAATATATATGTGTACCCTGCTGCGATGTTCATCACCATCATTTATATTCAGCCCTATTTACTGCCAGACACAACAGTCAATTTTAAAACTGAAAAGATAGGCCAAGATTGTCTCCCAGTTTGCAGTCACCACTTACACCTCTTAGAAAACTACTATATTACTCAAATATAACACTCACTTTTTGGCTAAATCACCTTGACAAAATTATGGTGTGCATTAGATTCGCATAATACAGTAAGCTTAGTGCTGAGCCAAAGCAACAGGGAAAGCTGATTCAGGAGCTCCTATTTGAGCAATGTCGTCTGGAATTTAATTGCCATAGTTCAATACTATGTAATCCTGGCATTTGTAGTTTGGTGAGGTGTTCACAGTCTTTGGCAGAGCAGGTTCAAGGCCTTATAAAACTATAGCCCCCCATGACTTCATAGCATTGAACCAAGGCGATTAAACTGGATTCATTCTACAAAATAGATGCACCCCAAGGTTTTCTTTTCCATTGCTGAAAGCTTTAGTGCTGTAAAACTTGCTTTTAAAGAAGGAATTCTAAGCAGGCAGCCACTGTAAAGGCCAAATAACAAAAAGTGTAAAAGCTTCAGAAGAAAAGGAATGTTTGTGGACCATTTGTCCACAATGTCCAGGAATGTTTTGGACTCATTACATTTGTCAGCAAATACTTTGGGGGTTTCAGGATTTTGGAAACTGAGGTACACATTAGATTTGATGGCACATTGGACTCAACTAAATACATAAGAGTTGTTTGAAAGATATGGTCTTTCCCACCATATAGCACAAAGGGCAAATGGAATAAAGCAACACACCTCGGACCAAGAGAAACAAGGCAGCCATTCTCCTATTGCTCTTTCTAATGGGGAAAGAATGGAGAATATGCTTTGAGACACATGGGTCATCTCCAAACACACAACAACCAGTCATACTGCCTCTGTCCTTTAATCTGAAAAGAGGAGAGCTGGTGGTTTGTCCAGCCAAAATATTGCAGAGACTCATCCATAATGAAGCAACTTGAATAATATACCAGCTATAATAATGTTTGCTTCTGCATCAACTACTTCCAATCTGGTGTCATCTAGACATGCTAGACTGAAACTTTTGTTATCAAGTGCATCCATATGAATAACACAACCTTGTTGGAGTAGCTTGCTATGTACAACTGAACAGCCTACAGAGCATTAAATGATCAGGCTGGCACAGCCAAGGAGAAGCAGGTGTAGAATGTTGCATTCTTTAGGATTTTAAAAAACTTATTTTAATAGTCAATCACTGAAGAGCCAGTGGTATAATGCTTTGAGTGTTGTACAAGAACACTGAAGACCAGAGTTCAAAACCCTCTTCTGCCACAGAAACCAACTGGGTGACAAGTCAGGCCCTCTCAGCCACAGAGGAAAGCAATGACATATCCCTTTAGAATAAGTAATGCCAAGAATATGATATATTCATTTTAGGCTTGTGAAAAGATAGAAACAATTTGAAGACACATAACAGCCACAAAATAATCTAAAAAATATCAAGGTCTCCTTAATTAAGACACAGAATACCTGATTCAAATTAGAGGAAAATAGATTCTACCTATATGCTGACTCACCATTCAAGTTGATTGAATGAGCCTACTGTACTTTGGAGTAACCAAAAGGATCCCAACTAAAGCCCTTGCCTTTTCTTATTCTTATGACAGAAGAAAAAAAAGGACACTACCAATGAACAGGGGAACTGTAGTGATAACAATAGCTACTGTTAAATTCAAAACAGGGAAACTTAATTAGTGGACTAGAATTTTAAAAAAGCATAACCCCATATATATTAATTAATCCTTTACCATTTTACTTTTTCATCTGCTCTAAAACTGTCCACGTTTCCCTCTCTTCTTCCCACTTTCCCTCTTTGTTCTGGTTTGCTTCAATTGCTGCAAACTGAGAGCAAAGTGAAAAAGTAGTTTCCACTCACTAATTCAAGGAAGAGAGGAGATCAAGGTGTGGGGGGAAAAAAACAAATTTTAAAGGCTTTGATTGTCATGGCTCAGTGCTACGAAATCCTGGGTGTTTATTTATTTCGTGTCAAAAGCATTGCGTAACAAATACATTTAAAAATGATAGAGGAAATCACAAACAACTAAATAGTTTTAGACCAGAAACGGGCAACATCAACCGCATTGTCCGTAGCTTTAAACAACTCCTCCTCCGTGCATGAGGCAGGACATTGTGGGCAAGCATACATATGCGGAGTTGTTTGTTCAGCTCCACAGTCACACAAGGTGGAGGATTCCTCCAGGTAGTGCCACCTTGTCAAGTTGTCTTTAGATCTGCCCACTCCACTTCTGAGTCTGTTCAGGGACTTCCAAGTTGCCCATTCTTGGTTTGCCCCAGGAGGAAGACCCTCTTGGGGGGCCATCCAGTTAGAATTGCCAGGTTTAGCTGCCCAGAGAGACACCCTTGCTGCTGCTGGAGGAACATCAAGAGGAGTAGTGGTTCTCATGAAGCCCTTCCTTGATTTGAGTCTGGTGGGAGGAGGCTGATAGTCATGCAGTGGGTGGCTTTCACAATGTTCAACCTTATTTCTCTCACAGCAGCAACTTCCTGTTGCACGTCAGGAGGGGCAATGCCAGCTAACTTGTAGAGTTTATCAACAGGTGTAGGTTTAAGGCATCCTGTGATTATTCTGCATGTTTCGTTTAGTGCTATGTCCACTTGCTTCGCATGGGCAGACGTTTGCCAGACAGGACAGGCGTACTCAGCAGTTGAGAAAGACAAGGCCAGGGCTGATGTTCTTATTACTTGTGGGTCTGCACCCCATGAGCTGCCAGTCAGTTTCCGCAGGATGTTGTTGCGTGCAGCTACTTTGTGCTTGGTGTTCGTGCAGTGTTTCCTATATGTTAGTGTTCGATTTAAGGTGACACCAAGATATTTAGGATGGAAACAGTGTTCGAGCAAAAAGCATTGGATCCTGGGTGCTGTAGTTTGGTGAGACACCAGCACCATTTGGCAGAGAAGTCTAAAGGCCTTGTAAATCTAAAACTCCCATGATTCCATATCATAGAGCCATGGTAGTCAAAGTGGTATCAAACTACATTAATGCTACAGTGTATCAGTCATGGGAAAGCTTCAGCTCTCCAAGTGTTTCGGACTTCAACTCCCACAATTCCTAACAGCCTACCGGAGGGCAAAAGTCTACACATGCCTGGTGTCGATGTACCCTCAGTTGTTGTGCGCCATCGAATCATGGCTGACTTATGAGCACCCTTAAGCAAAATTATCATGGGGGTTTATTGGCAAGATCTGTGCCTCCGACACTGAGAGAGTGTGAACTTACCCAAGATCTTCAGTGGGCTTCCATGGCCCAGCGAGGGTGCACAGCCCAGCACTCAAAACTATTAAACTGCATTGTTTTTTGCCATTCTCAGTAGATCCAGCCAAAAGCAAACTGTGCCTATCCTAGCTCAGGCATGGGCAAACTTTGGCCCTCCAGGTGTTTTGGACTCCAACTCTCACAATTCCTAACAGAGGCGGTTAGGAATTGTGGGAGTTGGAGTTCAAAACACCTGGAGGGTCAAAGTTTGCCCATGTCTGTCCTGGTCAGTTTTTTTTTTCTATCCTGGCCTATCTATGATGTTGCTTGGCCACTCTATGCTCATCTGTGACATGTTGGGAGCGGAGGCAAACGCTTATTATGCAATAGTTTCTCTTAAGAGGCACAACTAACTGAATACTGAAAGAGAATAACGAAAACTGGAGGTGCCCCCTCTCCCAAAAGGAGACGAACCCGTCACAGAAAAGGCACGATGCGCTGGGCGCAGAGCCCCTGGCCTCCTCGCCTTCTTCCGCCCAGGCCTCCTCGCTGCCGCTGCCCCACGAACAAGCCTCGTCCTCCGAATCGCCTCCCGTCATTGCTGCTGCGAGGAGAAAAAACAGGAGTGAACATCAGCGCGGGAAGAGCGACGGAGAACCAGGGCGGACCCGACCTACCCATTCCCTCGGCGTCTCCGGCGCTCATCGCGGCGATTGTAGGCGCGGACTCCACGTGGTCTGCCCGCTCTGTGTTTCCCTTTCCCACTTCCGGCTTACGCTTCCAGGCGCCGGCCAATCAGAGTCCTGAAAGGAGTACTGAGAGAGTCTACGGTGCGCTGTGTGAGACAAACGTATTAAGAAAAGCGGCGAATAGAGAGAGAGAATAATAAGAGCCCCGGATTGGGAGGCGTTTCGATCTCAGGTTTGAGTCCTCTGGGAAGCACACTCGAAATTCATCTCCACAGTATAATTAATGCGGGTTAACACCACTTTAACTGCAATGGCTCTAGATTTTTTTTCTTTTCGTGTCAGGAGCAACCGGAGTTGCTTCTGGAGTGAGAGAATTGGCCGTCTGCAAGGACGTTACCCGGATGTTTTGATGTTTTACCATCCTTGTGGGAGGCTTCTGTCATGTCCCCGCATGGAGCTGGAGCTGATAGAGGGAGCTCATCCGCGCTCTCCCTGGGTGGGATTCGAACCTGGCAGCCTTCAGGTCAGCAACCCAGCCTTCAAGTCACGAGGCCTTTATCCCCTAGGCCATCGGAGGCTCCGGCTCTAGATCAGGCATGGGCAAACTTCGTCCCTCCATTTGTTTTGTGTTGCAGCGCCCACAATTCCTAACAGCCAGTTAAACAGACGACAAATAGGAAAAGGAGGAACACAAAAAGGCTTTGTGAAAAGTCAGAAGCTTGTTGACTTGGGTATGGTTTGGGTGAGGTTTAAAGTTAATGTAAGGTAGTACATTTGAGAAGGAAATTTTGATGGGAGGATAGAATTCTTATTGGGGACATAGGGGCCCCACCTACATTGCATATAATGCTACAGTATTTCAGAATCCAGATTAACTGCTTTGAACTATATTATGTGATATTGTGGGCTCATGTAATCCAGTTCAATGCAATTAATCTGGATTTTGAAACTGAATTATATGGCAGTGTAGAGGGGGCCAGTATCCTCATTTTGTCCCACTCCACTCCCACTCTTCAGTTCTATCCTGCAGAGTCCTGGGATTTGTAATTTGGTGAGATAC
The DNA here is from genome assembly GCF_035594765.1 of Anolis carolinensis. Lineage (NCBI taxonomy): Eukaryota > Metazoa > Chordata > Lepidosauria > Squamata > Anolidae > Anolis > Anolis carolinensis. The sequence continues at coordinate 288,148,716 of NC_085841.1, forward strand.
TCAGATTTCGCCTCTAGAACTGCAACAGAGACCCCTAGTACAGTGGTTCTCAACCTGGGTCCCCAGATGGTTTTGGCCTACAACTCCCAGAAATCCCAGCCAGTTTACCAGCTGTTAGGAGTTCTGGAAGTTGAAGGCCAAAAACATCTGGGGACCGCAGGTTGAGAACCACTGCCCTAGTAGAACATTTTAAAGATCCCCACCAAACTACAAATCCTGGTATTTCTCAGAATAGGGCTATGATAGTTAAAGTGGAACAAAATCATTATAACTATTGTGTAAATACACACAATTAGCTAGAAGCATCAGCTAATTCAGTTTGATTGCATGACTGGTGACTACAGTCAGGAAATCAGACAAACTAGAATTTGGAATAGCTGTTTCCTGAAGTAGTCCTCACCCATTCAAGGGAAAGGATTGAATGAAAAGCTATTAGCAATTATTGTCTGTAAGCAGTTCTTATTTATGTTTTCCGACCCACCAAGACAGAATGTAGCTGTGTCGCCACCATTTTCAGAAACATATAGTATGGGTCCATATACATTTGTAGTTAGTTACATAGCCCACGGAAACCGTCTGGGTTGTATAGTTACACTGGCACACTTTTGAATGAATAAGATTTTTCAATCCGGGGCCAGGCTGTGGCGCAGGCTAGTTAGTAGCCAGCTGCAATAAATCACTATGACCAAGAGGTCATGCATTCGAGGTCAGCCCATGTCGGAGTGAGCACCCAACAATTAAAATAAAAAATAGCCCTGCTCATTGTTGACCTAAGCAGCCCGAAAGACAGTTGCATCTGTAAAGTAGGAAAATTTAGGGACTGCTTATGCGGGGAGGCTAATTTAACTGATTTACAACACTATAAAAAAACTGCCAGCAGCATGCGGAAGAATGAGGAAGTACTCCATCAAGGACTAGGTGTCACAAGTGGCTTTGCGCCTCAAGCGGCAGCTCCCCCTGTGGCCGGAATCGAGCATATCCTCATGAAGCCGGAAGCTCAAATGTTAAATTGCCTCTCTATATATGTCGTATGTCTAATGGCATTGAATGTTTGCCACATATATGTGCATTGTGAGCCGCTCTCAGTCCCCTTCGGGGTGAGAAGGGTGGAATATAAATACTGTAAATAAACAAACAAAAAGTTGCCTTTCCCAGCAGTCTCAGACAAAAGCAAAGTGCACCTTCCTCTCTTAGATTGTGTGTTCTTCCACAATAATTTCTACAATCTTGACAACACCTGATATTACTTCACTTCATATGTTCTGATTTTCACCTGTGAAATGTTGACGCATCTAGAATTATCCAAGCACTGTCCAGATATTGAAAGATAGCTTTTACAAGCAGACATACAAGAAAGGAAAGGAAAAAAGACAGCATTCTGGCAGCAGTTCCTTCTCTGGCCAATAGATGAGGGTCAGGTGCAAAGCAAATTCCCTGAGCCACTGGGGGAGGGGAACAACAGCCTGGCAAACACTATATTACCCACGACCACAGGGAACCGCCAAAAGGCTAAATGGAGGGCTGCACAAACACAGCAAGGACCAGTTACCGAGAGCATAATAATCCCAAATAAACAGCTCAGGGGAAGGTCACAGGGTCTTACATGTCTTTACACTAATGCACAGAGCATGGGAAATAAGCAAGACGAACTCCAACTTTTAGCAGAGTACCACATGTACAATGTCATAGGCATCACTGAAACCTGGTGGGATGACTCCCATCACTGGAATGTAGCCATTGAGGGCTATAACCTCTTTCACAGAAATAGAACAAAGGGGAGAGGAGGGGGAGTAGCTTTATATGTCAAAAACAGTTACGTTGCAGAAGAAATGCAAGACTGTAATCCGGGAAACCAGCTTGAAAGCATCTGGATAAGAATCAAGGGAACTGGGACTCAAAAAGTTCTCGTTGTGGGTGTATACTACAGACCCCCGAGTCAGGATGAAGGACTTGATGAAGCCTTTTGTCAACAGCTGACCAAACAGGCACACAGAAGAGATGTAGTAGTCATGGGAGATTTTAACTATCCTGATATCTGCTGGAAAACAAACTCGGCCAAAAGCACAAAGTCCAACAAATTCCTCACTTGCCTTGCAGACAATTTTATGGTCCAGAAGGTAGAAGAGGCAACAAGGGGATCAGCAACTCTTGATCTAATCTTAACAAATGTGGAAGACCTGATCAATACAGTCGAAGTGGTCGGATCCTTAGGGGCAAGTGACCATGTGCTCCTGCAGTTTGCAATACAAATGAAGGCCGAAACGAAAAAAGTCAAACCCGCATTCTGGACTTTAAGAGAGCTGACTTCCAAAAAATGAAGGAAATACTGAGCAGCATTCCATGGACGCCAATATTAAAAGACAAGGGAGTTAAGGATGGATGGGAGTTTTTTAAAAGTGAAATACTCAAGGCGCAAATGCAAACAGTGCCAACAAAGAAAACAAAATGACAAGTGCAAAGAAGCCAGAATGGATGTCCAAAGAACTTCTAACCGGGCTAAGATTCAAAAGAGACATCCACAAGAAGTGGCAAGGGGGAGAAATCACCAAAGAAGAATTCAAACGTATAGCCAACTCCTGTAGGGAAAAGGTTCGCAAGGCTAAAGTACAAAATGAGCTCAGGCTTGCCAGGGACATTAAAAACAACAAAAATGCTTTTTTGCTTACGTTGGTAGAAAAAGGAGGCGATAGGTCCTCTGCGAGGAGAAGATGGGGTGATGGCGACAGGGAAAAGGCAGAACTGCTTAATGCCTTCTTTGCCTCGGTCTTCTCACAAGAAGAAAGCCATCTTCAACCTCAGCAACATGAAATGGACGAAGGATTTGGGGAAATCCAACCCCAAATAGGGAAACAAGTTGTCCAGGAACACCTGGCCGCTCTAAACGAATTCAAGTTGCCAGGGCCAGATCAACTACATCCAAGAGTACTGAAGGAACTAGCTGAAGTTATTTCAGAACCACTAGCAATCATAATTGAGAGTTCTTGGAGAACAGGAGAAGTCCCAGAAGATTGGAGGAGGGCAAATGTCCCTATCTTCAAGAAGGGAAAAAAGAACGAGCCAAACAATTACCATCCGGTCAGCCTCACGTCGATACCAGGCAAGATTCTAGAAAAGATCATTAAGGAAGTGGTCTGTGAACACTTAGAAACAAATGCGGTCATTGCTAATAGTCAACACGGATTTACCAAAAACAAGTCATGCCAGACTAATCTGATCTCTTTTTTCAATAGAGTTACAAGTTGGGTCGATACAGGGAACGCCGTGGATGTAGCGTACCTAGATTTCAGTAAGGCCTTCGACAAAGTCCCCCACGACCTTCTGGCAAACAAACTAGTAAAATGTGGGCTAGACAAAACTACGGTTAGGTGGATCTGTAATTGGCTAAGTGAACGAACCCAAAGGGTGCTCACCAATGCGTCGTCTTCATCTTGGAAAGAAGTCACGAGTGGAGTGCCGCAGGGTTCCGTCCTGGGCCCAGTTCTGTTCAACATCTTTATTAACGACTTAGACGAAGGGTTAGAAGGCACGATCATCAAGTTTGCAGATGACACCAAACTGGGAGGGATAGCCAACACTCCAGAAGAGAGGAGCAGAATTCAATCTTAATAGACTAGAGAGATGGGCCGAAACTAACAAAATGAAGTTCAACAGGGACAAATGCAAGATACTTCACTTCGGCAGAAAAAATGGAATGCAAAGATACAGAATGGGGGACCCCTGGCTAGACAGCAGTACATGTGAAAAAGATCTTGGAGTCCTTGTGGACAACAAGTTAAACATGAGCCAGCAATGTGATGCGGCTGCTAAGAAAGCCAACGGGATTTTGGCCTGCATCAATAGGGGTATAGCGTCTAGATCCAGGGAAGTCATGCTCCCCCTCTATTCTGCCTTGGTCAGACCACACCTGGAATACTGTGTCCAATTCTGGGCACCGCAGTTGAAGGGAAATGTTGACAAGCTGGAAACCATCCAGAGGAGGGCAACTAAAATGATTAAAGGTCTGGAGAACAAGCCCTATGAGGAGAGGCTCAAAGAACTGGGCATGTTTAGCCTGCAGAAGAGAAGACTAAGAGGAGACATGATAGCCATGTACAAATATGTGAGGGGAAGTCATAGGGAGGAGGGAGCAAGCTTGTTTTCTGCTGCCCTGCAGACTAGGACGCGGAACAATGGCTTCAAACTACAGGAAAGGAGATTCCACCTGAACATCAGGAAGAACTTCCTCACTGTGAGAGCTGTTCGGCAGTGGAACTCTCTGCCCTGGATTGTGGTGGAGGCTCCTTCCTTGGAGGCATTTAAGCAGAGGCTGGATGGCCATCTGTCGGGGGTGCTTTGAGTGCGATTTCCTGCTTCTTGGCAGGGGGTTGGACTGGATGGCCCATGAGGTCTTTTCCAACTCTACTATTCTATGATTCTATGATTCTACTTGTTTCTTGTTGATATAAGGTGCCCTGATGGTCTCTTTTCGGGGTACATCTACATTGCAGAATTAAAGCAGTTTGACATAATTTCAGCGGTTATGGCTCAATACTATGGAATCCCAGGATTTGTAATTTGGTGAGGCACCAACACTTTGACAGAGAGGGCTAAAGATTGTATAACTGAGACAGATAGTTACATGCATCTACATTGTAGAATTAATGCAGTTTTACTCCACTTTAACTGCCATGGCTCAATGCTATGGAATCATGGGATTGTGGTTTTATTAGATTTTTACCCTTCTCTACCAAAGAGTGCTGGTGCTTCACTAAACTACAAATCCTAGGATTCCATAACATTGAGACATCGCAGTTAAAGTAATTTTATTTATTTACCGTGTCAGAAGCAAATTGAGAATACAGTTATAATGTATAAAAAGCCACAAACAAAGTTAAAAACTTGGCATTGTGCTAAATCTCATTTAACCAGAAGCTGGCCACTTCAAGTGCCTCTGGTGTCTCTGTAAGAAAGTCCTCTATTATGCATGTGGCAGGGCTCAGACTGCATTGTAGTAAGTGGTCTGTAGTTTGCTCTTCTTCACACTCACTTGTCGTGGACTCCTGTGTAGTCCCATTTCTTAAGGCTAGCTCTGCATCTTGTGGTGCCAGAGCGCAGTCTGTTCAGCACCTTCCAATTCGCCCAGTCTTCTGTGTGGTCCAGAGGCATCAGCCACTGATTGAGGTTCTGGGTTTTTACCTGCCACTTTTGGACTCTTGCTTGCTGTGGTGTTCCTATGAGTATTTTCTTGATTTAAATAGTTGTCACGCTGGCTTCTATCCGAACAGGATGGGCCGGAGATATCAATGCCTTGGTCCTTTCATTGCTGGCTGCTACTTTCCAGCGGATATCAGGTGGTGAATAATTTCTCCAGTGGTGTAGGGCATAGGTATCCTATGATAATGCAGTAAGTCTAATTAATCTACTGTTTTAATGTGGTGAGATGTATTCCATACTGGGCATGCATACTCAACAGCAGAGTAGCAAAGCACAAGGGCAGGTGTCTTCACTGTATCTGGTTGTGATCCCCAGGTTGTGCCAGCAGCTTTCGTATGATATTATTTCTAGCACCCACTTTTTACTTGATAGTCAAGCAGTACTTCTTGTAAGTCAGAGCACCGTCCAGAGTGACTCCCAGGTATTTTGGTGTGCTGCAATGCTCCTGTGGAATTCCTTCCCAGGTAATCCTCAGAGCTTGAGGTTCTTGTCTGTTCTTAAGATGAAAAGCACACATCTGCATTTTAGATGGATTAGTAATCAGCTGGTTTTCCCAGTAATAGGCAGTAAGAACACCTAAAGCTTCAGAGAGCTTCTGTTCAACCATTTCAAAGCTCCCTGCTTGAGCAGTGATGTCACGATCATTAGCATAGATGAAACTCTCTGTCCCTTCAGGCAGTGGCTGATCATTTGTGTAAATGTTAGACATTGATGGAGCAAGAACGCTCCCCTGAGGCAGGCTGTTCTTCTGTTTTCGCCATCTGCTTCTCTGACCCTGGAACACAACAAAAAGTTCCTGTTTTGTAGCAGATTTCCTTTGAAGTGGGTGAAGTGGCAATCCTTTGTGATATTATACATTATTCTCAGGAGGAGGTGATAATTTACAGTATCATAAGCTGCTGACAGGCTTATGAAGATAGCTCCTGTAATCTGCTGTCTCAAAACCATCTTCTATGTGCTGAGTCAGGTTCAGCACTTGTGATATGCAGCTTTTCTCTTTCCTGAAACCAGCTTGCTGTGGGATCATAAATGGGTCTATTTTTTCCATAATTCTGTGCAGGATAAGTCTCTGCAGAACTTGATAAAGATGGCACAACAAGGAGATTGGTCTACTGCTTTTTGGATCTTTGCGGTCTTTGCCTGGTTTCAAAATGGCTATTACTCTTGCTTTCCTCCAGATTTTAGGGATCTGACAAGATGCAGTGCAGTTGTTCATCAGCTTCAGCAGCCAGCACCTTGTTTTTGGACCAAAGTTCTTAATTTGTTCCATCCGTAGATCATGTCAAACTGTCTTAATTCTACAGTATAGATACATCCCCAGTGACCATTTGCCTTCTGGCTGATGAATGAGGTCATTCTATGTTTAGTTTCCCAGATTCAGGGCATGAATTCCTGATATTTCAAGAAGCTTTAAATCATTCAAGTATTTTGTATTAGTTTAAATGGCTATTTTACAAATATTGTCCATTTACATTGCCCTAGAGACAGGTAGTTGTACAATTTGTAGTATATAGATCAATAAATTGCCCCACTTTGGGACACAAGTTTAAAGCTTTACTCCCACCATCATTCTACAATATGCCCATTAAAATATAGTATACTAATAAAATGTAGTCATAAAGATGTTATAGTGATACTAGTAATAGAAAATTTGGTATAAATGATTTCTTAAATTGGAATGCTAGTGCATGCACAGCAACCAATGGGTATGTGGCCCTGAACACTGTCAGCCTTACCACTGAGTATAGGATTGCATTGACACTAATATCTCATTAAAAATGGTCTTATGTATAGTATGAATTAATCATCTCAATGCAGAATTTCATGCTATAGTAAATAGAACCATGAAAAGGTTTTGAATTTTAATATCTTGCATTTATCTTTTGGTTAAGAATAAAATACTGTATATTTAATAAGTCAGAGAGCCGTTTGTGAAAGAAAAAGTTTTTTGAAGTTGTTGCACAATCCTGGGATAGTGGCAGTCTTTGGAGACCTTTTAGATTGATTTAATGAATAGCTGTTGCCTGATGCCAAATGTAATGAAAAGCAACCACAAAAATGGGAGAAGCTGTATTTTAAGCTCATTTACTTCAACTAAATTGAATTAATTCAAGCAAATTATGCTAAAAAGACCGTTGAAGGCCCTCTCCTTACAAAAATACTAATTCTCCTTACACATGCATTATTTCCAGTTTTTAAAGAGGAAAGGAGGCCGTTTGAAGTATTATATGTAGTAGTTGTGTGTAAAATCTCTCATTCTTCATATTGGCTTCTTAAAAATTAGCCAGCCAATCATAAGTCCCTAGACCGACGCTGTCTCCCTGAGTTAATCCAAGGCCAGTAAAAGGATAATTTGATTAAACTGAGACCCTAATTTATTTAGCTTTAGTTCTGGATCAAGCTTTCCTTAATAGAGTGCTGTCGTCTTCAATTGTTGGAGGCAAATTAAAGTGACATAAATACCATGGGACTTTTTCAATCTGATTAGTCAGCTAACTTGCCTCAATGCTACCCCAGGCATCTGATGCTGGCGTCCTTCCTTTCATTAGCTTTACTAACAACTGACAAGTTCTTCTGAAAGAATGGGCACCCACGCTGCCACGCCGACCCCCACACTTAACCCATCATCCTTCCTCAATGGGTCCTGTTTGACAAGGTGCCTACACCTTTTTCCACTGCTATTCCCCAGACAAAGCTAAATATTGTTTTATTAGCTATCAATAGCCTGTTAATCCCAAACAATTTCACAAATCCACTGAGTCCTCAAACTGATTATAAACATTTAGTCTTTTAAGATGCTAAGTTTCTGCTGGTTTCTTTCCGCACCGTGCGATACCCGTAGCATTGAGCTGGGGAGAAAGCGTCAAATACCAAAGGTAGCTGTGTTCTTTAATGGTACATTTCACTAGTCAACAAGAGAAAGAAAGAAAGCAATTTCTTTGAAGGCGGCTGCTGAATCCTTATCTTAAAAGATTTAGATAAAAGACAGTTTAAAAAAAAATCTAGACCTTCTATCTTTTCAAATGCCAGAACAGTGGGATCTTGTTTGTGAGCATTTTTGGCAGAAACTTAACAACTGGGAAAAGTGTTGTTCTGTAATGTTTTTAATAGCGTGCGAAATCTGAAATCCTTTACTAGATCCTTAGTATTAGAAGTAAATGGAAAGTCTACTATGTAACAGAGGAATGTCTGAAGATACATTTTATATGTGTGAATAAGTGGGAAATAGCATTGCAAAACAACCAGAAGAAAGAATAGTTGAGTGCCTTCAAGTTATTTATAACTTATGGCAACCCTAAGACAAACCTATCACGGGGTTCTCTGGATGTGATTTGAACAGAGGAGTTTTGCTTTTTCCTTCTTCTGCAATGGAGAGAGTGTGACTTGCTTAAGGTCAGGCAGTGGGTTTCCATGGGTGAGTGGGCTTTTAAACCCTGGTCTCCATAGTCATAGTCCAATACTCAAACTGCTGAACCATTCTAGTTCTCTGCATAGGGAATATTAGCAGATTAATGTCAGCTTTTTATGAATTAACCAACATCGGGTAAACTGGAAGCAGAATAGTTAGAAAATGAGAATTAGCAGTGACCTGGAATAGGCTATAGCTGAGTGATAAAATAGGTCCTTTGCATGAAAAAGGTTTTCTAAGTCGAGCTGGGAAAAGACATGGAAATTACTATATGACAGATTATCATTATCATGGGAGCCCCCAGTGGCACAGTGGGTTACACCGCTGAGCTGCTGAACTTACTGACCGAAAGGTTGCCAGTTCAAGTGTGGGGAGCAGGGTGAGCTCCAGCTATTAGCCCCAGCTTCTGTCAACCTAGCAGTTCAAAAGCATGCAAAATGTGAGTAAGTCAGTAGGGACCGCTTCGCCGGGAAGGTAATAGCGCTCCCTGCAGTCATGCCAGCCACATGACCTTGGAGGCATCTATGGACAACACCGGCTCTTCGGCTTAGAAATGGAGATGAGCACCAACCCCCAGAGTTGGACATGACTGGACTTAATATCAGGGGAAAACCTTTACCTTTACCTTTACTTTAAACTGGAGGAACCAGTGTTCAGATTTGGTACATATATGAAAGCTTGAAATGTTATTTTTTGAATTACATGTCCTATAATTCCCAGAGAGCATGGTAATATATTCAAAAGTAATGTTTCTAAGTTCTGGATATAGCTCACCTTCATAGCATTGGCTTCAATGCAATTTTTAGAGGTGGAAAAACTACCTGGATAATATAGTTCTTTTTCTTGTTGTAAAGAAAATGGCAACCAAGACAAAACTTCAGCCCATATATTGAAACAGAGATCAGCCTTAATGATGAACAGAATTGATTTAGGTAGGATAATTGGACTAATTTATTCCAAGTCCATTAAAACCTTGTGCAATGCAGTGCTGGGAGTCCTTGCAGAAGAGGTGCAGCTCTGCTACTTGTAATGCTTTTAAGGCACTTCTCTTTGCAGGCAGCAGCCAATTCCTGCACAGCGCTGCTGTTGCCATAGTCTCCTCTGACAGCTTTGCTCTCATTGGCAGGTTTGAAACCAAGCTTCTTTAGGCAGGAGCAAGTGTAGCTACGGGAGGCGTAGGGAATGGCAGTTTTCTTCCAGCCGTTTTAACGTCGGGTATGGGTAACTTAAAATTTCACTGAACATTTAGAAACGTAGTTCAGGCATCCAAAGAAAAGGGACAGGAAAGGTAGCGAGAGGATTGCAAGCAGAGTAAATAAAAGGTTTGCAGATGTACATGATTTAAATTGTCTTACTCCCTGCAATGCTAGAAACCTGGGAACTGAAGGGAAATTGAATTAGCAATCTGATAAGTGGGGTAAGAATCCAGTCTCCCTCCTCCTTCCCTCCACCCCTTCCAGAAGCAAAATAGGTTTTGGAACCCAGAAGGTACAAGATGCATCTCTGTATTTCAAGCCAACCAAATAGTCTTATGTTTTCAGTTGGTTTTAGTGTAAATAAGTCACAAGTTCGCCACAAATTTGGCATGAAATATTTTATTGTACCAAGCAGGCATGACAAGAAAGGTAAAATCTTGTACTTGTGTCTTTGTGACATACTGTTGTTATTTCCAAATGAGAAGAACATGAAGGAAATCCTGCAACATTTTCAGCACCTACCTTGGTATGATGGATCCCTTCTGCTTCTGTGCTCACATGCTGGCAGAAAAATGACATTGGGGCAAGATTCTCCCTCCTCACTATTCCCTTTCTTTTTAAAAGCTAGAATTGCACAAAAACTGGACCTGCATAGCTCAGACAGTCCCCAAGTTTCAAACATCCAACTTACAAATGACTCACAGTTAAGAACAGGGTTGAAACAACAAGAAGTGTGAGAGAGAAATCTACCCCTTGGAAGGGAAATTCCCTCTTGAAAGAGTTATCATGGGGAAAAGGTATATCCACTGAAGCTTTATCACCAAATCTTGTTTCCACAACAAGCCAAAATGTTCAAAATCCATTTGTCACAGGGACAGGAAATGAGGCGAAGTCTTCCAAACAGGGGCACAGACAGCAAAAGAAATGTTACGGGGTGATAACCTTTCCCTATGCTATCCAAAGCTGATTTTTTACGGTACGAACTTGGGTACCTGGCATTGCCTGGATTATTTGAAAAAGTCAATTTTTAATTCTATAAGCTTGTGGATTAACTACAACTGAAATCATTCCAGGTACTGAAAGTGTGTTATGTTGGACAAGTTTGCTCTAGATACATCGTCGGTGGGATTCAGTATGTTCTCTGGCTGAAGGGTAAACTACAACTCCCGCTATGGTGAGTCAGTCCCTTCAAATCCTTCCAGTAGGTTGAGTTAGTCATGGGGATTCTGTGTACCAAATTTCGTCTAGGTCCCTCATCAGTGGAGGTCACAGTTGTGGGTGAACTACAACTCTCAGAAAGAAAGACCATTTCCCCCCAAACCCTTCCAGTGATCAAATTTCGGCATATCAGGTATATGTGCCAAGTCGAAGCCCGGTTCGGGTTAAGCACCCGACCATTAAATAGCCCGGCTTGCTGTTGACCTATGCAGCCCCGAAAGACAGTTGCATCTGTCAAGTAGGGAAATTTAGGTACGCTTTATGCGGGAGGCTAATTTAACTAATTTACAACATCATAAAACCTGCCAGCAAAACCCGAGGAAAGGAATGAGGAAGTACAGCCACCAGTGGACAGTGAAGCAACAGCTCCCCCTGTGGCCGGAATCGTGAAGCTGGAAAAAATATGAAATGCCTCTGTGTCTGTCTATATATGTTGTTTGTCTGTTGGCATTGAATGTTTGCCATATATGTGTTCATTGTAATCCGCCCTGAGTCCCCTTCGTGGTGAGAAGGGCAGAATATAAATACTGTAAATAAATAAATAAATAAGTTTTGTCCAGCTCCATCAGTGTTTGGGTACACAATGCTTTCTGTCTGTAGGTAAACTTCAACTCCTCCAAAACAAAGTGAATTTTCCCCAAAGACCTCCAGTATTTTTTCTGGTCATGGGATCTCTATGTGCCAAATTAATTCCAGGTCCATTGTTGGTGGTGATCAGAGTGCTCATTGATTGCAGGTGAACTATACTTCCCAGTACCTACAACTCCAAAATGCCCAGGCCTATTCCACTCAAAACCCACCAGTATTCAAATTTTGGCATATTGGGTATGCATGCCAAGTTTGGTCCAGATCCTTCATTGTTTGGGTTCATAGTGAGCTCTGGATGTAGGTGAACTACAACTCCTATCAATCCCTCCAAAGACCTCAAATATTTTTTGTTGGGCATGGGGTTTCTGTATGCCAAGTTAGTTCCAGGTCCATTGTTGGTGGAGCTGAGAGTGTTCTTAGATTGCAGGTGAACTATACATCCCAGACCCTACAACTCCTATAAATCATGGTGAATTCAATGGTGTCTCCTGGATAGTGGGAGCTATAGCTATTTGTAGAAGTGGGAGCTTGTCTGTGGAAGTGGATACCCCAGCAACACACATACATACATATTTTCACTTTTATTGTGTGTATGTGTGTGTGTGTGTGTATACATATATACATACACATACATATACATATATATATGGCTGATGTTACACTTTTAAAATGTGCTTGTTCCTACTTACATACTAATTCAACTTAAAAACAAACCTACAGAATCTATCTTGTTCGCAACTTGGGACTGCCTGTAATAGTGTGGAAAGAGCATGCATAAGTACAATCAATGACAGGACCATGAATTTGTGAATCTGTGCAATTTCATAATTGAAGAGTGGTGCAATAGCAAATGTGCTCAACTATTGAAAACGTGACTGTAGTAGAATATGAGGCTCATGTGGTAAAGTCTGTGGTGGCAAAAATATACCTGCTATAGTGGTCCATTCCTATCATAGAGAAATGCAGAGAATGACAGCAATAATGAAGCAGAAGTTAGATTGTATGTGTAGAATCCTTAGCACATGACCCTACACAGTCATAGAATATGATTCAACTTGAAATCATAGCGCTACAATGATCATGCTGCATCCTTTGGATTTCTGGGCTTTTGTAGTTGCTTTCTGGATAAGTATTTTACATCCTATTCTAAATACTCAAACCAGGATTCCATAGGATGTTGTCATGGCAGTTAAAGTGGAGTCATACTGCTATTGTTGTTTGGTGTGACTAGACTCATGGGTTTAGTGCAGCCTGGGGTTGACTTGTGTGGCCCAGTTAGTTCTAATGTCATCTCTGAATAGTGACCAGAGGAGTGACTGTTCAAGGCTTGAGAAAGCAATGAACAAAACTGATCCATAGTTTGGAAAAACGGAAACTATTCTATGGAACTGAATGCTATTTGCTGTCCAGTGCCCATCTTAATACCCCTTTTCCGAGGAGGATATAACTTCATGCCACTAGTGTAAACAGAAGCAGTTCTTTGCATGATTGAGGTTATTCTATTGCTGAAGATCAGTTGTTTGTAGATCTTTGTTAGAAGTTTAACCTATGATGTCAGAAATAAATAGACTTTATTTGCAGGCAGCTATGAATAAGAGATCAGCTGCCTAACGAATTAATGATTCTGTGGTGATCTCTCTCTTTTTTGCTGGGGTATCCACCTGCTTTTCTGTTTATCTGTCTCCATAATACAGTTATCATGAGTTGCTGCACTTCAAAATTTAAGCCAGGTTTCTGCAAATAAGAAAAAAAGGATGGAGAATTAAAGAACAACTGAAAAGGTTTTCATGAAATAATAGAGTTCGAATAGACCACATGTGCCATTGAGTCCTCTTTGGGAGAAAGCAGGTCTATTGTTTGTAAATCTCTTGCTTCTTCATAACAGAAACAGAATGGCTTATGGTTCATGTTATCTGATAGAGGATATTCATTCAGAGATTTATGGGTTCAGGCAGAGCTCAAGAAAGCTAATGTTTGGGATGACAGCTCCCAGGATCTCCCAGCCAGCTTGAGCAGTTGCCCTCCCAAGATGCCAACAGCTCCAAGATCTGAGGGCCCTTCCACACTGCCCCTATATCCCTGGATCTGATCCCAGATTATCTTCTTATCCCAGATTATCTGACAGTGGAGACTCATATAATCCAGTTTAAAGCAGATAATCTGGGATCAGATCCTGGGATACAGGGCCGTGTAGAAGGAGTCTGAGTTCCAGCTCATTCCGAGAATGTGCTTCCAACAGAAAGCTGGAGTGATCAGAATTAAATCCAAATCTCATTATTGCAATCTGTGACCACAGTCAGCCTTCTCACATTCACAACTCCTGACATAGCTTCCTAGGAAAAGTGAAACTCTAACACATTCCCTTTAAAAGCTAAGTACTTTGTGTGGCAAACCCATTTTCTAACGTTTCAGTTCTGGCCTCCCTTTTGAAATGTTTTGATGCAATTTCCACTAAAAGCACGAGAGGGCAGTACAGTTCTAACCCATTTCAGAAATGATTGCAAAGATTGAGTTCTTTGAGAAGAAAAAGCTATCCAGTCCTGGAACTGTTTTTAGTTCAGCAATATTGCTAGTCTTTTCTTTTTGATCTTGCTTTTTTCTTTTCTTTCTTTCTTTTTTAAGAAAAATAAATATAAAAGCAACATGCTGTATGTCTAGACAGCTCTATGGTAATCTTTGGGTCCAATATGAACACAATCTGAAACTAATCTTTTTGTCCTTTTTTATTAAAAAGCAACATTAGAATTATACATTTTTTTAAAAAAAACTATTTGCTGCAGATTAACACAGAAGCTAGATAAAATTTCACATGGAACAATTCATTCTGTTACTTTAAATACAGTGAGCATATAAAATTAAAACAGAAGCCTCCAGTTTTACACAAATTTGTTGTCACACTGAAGACAATGGGATTTGCTTACAAATAAACATACTTGAGTGAGGATCAGACTGTGTAACTAATCAAATTTAGTGAAGAAATTGATGGAAGCAGATACTACAAAGATGTCCCTGCTCTTGTGTGAACCATTATCTTCAAACTAAGTTATGAACACACATAGCAAAATAGGTTTTTAATAAAAAAGCAATCTAAAATTCTTCTTCAAATTGCTATACTTCCCAAAGTGTTATTCTTCCATCTAGTTCAGGCATGAGCAAACTTTTTGCCTTGGGACCGCATTATGGGCCTGACTGAGAGGGCAGGGCTGGGAGGGAGAGCAGCTGGGCACACGCTGGGTGGGACGGGCCCAGAAGGGTCAAGGCCTGTGAGAGTGTGGGACTGGAAAGATAGCAGGAAGGACCCAGGCCATCCTGCTACTTGCCCCATCCTTATGGCAAGAGGAAAACGAGACATGCGTCGACTGCCCTGATCTTCCTCTGAGCTTTGGGCTGACCTCTCAGCATTATGCCAGGAAGAGGGCAAGACAAGCGATGACCAAGAGCACTCCGGAGAGCACTCAGGTGCTGCGTGCCATCCTCAGGCCATCCTCTCAGCATAAGGGCAGAGCTGCTTGCACCATCCTTTTGCCAGGAGGAGGGCAAGACATGCAGTGCCTGAGAGCGCTCCAGAGAGCTATCGGCTACTGCGTGCCTTCCTCTCCCTTCCCTTCTGCATAAGGATATGGTGGGCCACCATGTCCTTATGCCGAGAGGACAGGAAAAATTAGGAGGGCCTGAGGTATGCACCCAGGGGGCTGAATCTGGCCCATGGGCCATATTTTGCCCATGCCTGATCTAGTTCGTATTGGTGTTTACTGAGAGATAAATCATCTTGAGTTAAAGGAACTTCAACCTTAATAAATGTGCCTAAGACTGGGACATTAATTTAGAAAGCCCTATTTTCAGAAGTTCATATATTTGCAAGGATCACACATTATATGGCAACGTAGATGTGATTTATATGAGCTTCTCAAGCCTGCCCCTCGTGTACATATTTTCCATTCACATTTTAAATGCAGGCAACTATTGACCAGTTTGTATGCCTTTTAGAATTGTTCATAGTCCCTATCCCCTGCAAAAGTGTGCACATATTGTTAGGTGAAAAACTTTTGCAAACCCCAAAGTATGTGGATTGTGCTTTTGTTCCAGACATATTTTCAGAAAGTACATGGTAGCTGAAACCCATTAAAAAAAACAACTACATCAGCCAAAAAAAAAATTATCAGTTGTGGACATCCTAAATCTTTACTGATATTTTTTCTTGCATTGCACTGCAGATAGAAAGACACCACTACATCTGCTATTGATGCCTACAGCACATATTTGCAACATGCTCAAAATTCCCACTGCAATGAGACGGATAAGGAACATAGGCAACCCATTTTGCTCCAACCTCAGAGTCTTCAATCCTGGGAAAGAGAAAAATCAGCAGAGGAATGAAGAAACAACCCATTTCTCCCAGTTATGTGTTTAAGGTGCTTCAGGAATTTTCAGAGACGTAAGCACTTGCATGTGATGTTGTTTTTTTGTTTGTCTTTTTAAGTTGCAAAATATTTATATCCTCAGAGATCTATTTTTAAGCTTTTGACTGACAGGCATCAAGTAGATCTCACTTTTTCTGCAACTTTCAAGATGGTGTGTGTGCATGCATGCACACATTTGCAAGATACATATACACACACATTTATGTCCTTTTTTACATTCAGCAGCTGAACCAAACTTCACAAAGCAAAGCAAAAGAATAGCTAAAAGGTTAGGATAGATGGACTGTTTCCAAATTGGAATACTAATGATGATCTTTAATGAAGCCTGACAGTACAATCTGTTTCTCATTGTTCCCTAAGTGCTGGCTACTGATCTCGCTCACTTGTGTGAGGTGATGAGGAGTGCTGGGAATGAGTGGCCCCCGCTGGCAGGCAGGATGGAGAACAGCTGATCTTTCAGCAAGGATTAAATTAATTAAAATGATTCCTGCATCTGAAGAATCAATCTTTTTATTTGTTATCATCATACTGTTTATTAATATTGAATGGTGGCTAATTGGTGGCACTGCTGTTTGGGTCGTCTGGCTGCGTAATCTTCTTACCGAAAACAGTCACCAGCGCCCAATTCAAGTAGGGAATTGGGAGAAGAGATTTCCCTCAACTTCTTGATTATGGAAAGAAGTGGTGAGAGAAGAATTAGTTTGCAGCTCCCAGACAGGGCAAAATATTGGTAGCAATGTGTTCTGTGCACTAATAACAAGCAGCAGCTCTATAATTTCCACTTTAAAATGTTCTGTGTTTTATCATTCCATTTAATTTCTAAGCCAAGTAGACCAAAGGTACATATATTTTATTATGAAATAATTGGGTTCTCCATACATATATATTGCTTGCTACAGCTTCCACACTATATAATGCTAATTTGCCTTATGCACGATGATGTATTAAGGGTGAAGTATTGTTAGGGAGGATAAACGTAAGAAAAGAAGATTAAAAATTCCCCCAATGATTTGTTATTGTCCTTGGCAGATATTGGATTATGCAAAGAAGGGGAAAAAACTGAATTATTTATTTTGGCAAATTAAAGCGATAGTAGTGGGGTGTTCCATGTCTCCTGAAGAAGTGAATTTTTATGAGGGCAGTTTTGAAGAAACTGGTAATTTTAAGTGCACTTTCTAAAAAGTACCTTCAGTTTAATGCACTGGGTTTTAATTCTGTGTAGAATGCTGGAGATTAGCCTAAATAGTATACAGATATAGGAAAGTCAGTGACAAAGTGATAGAAATTTTGATAATAAGTAAAATGATTTTTTTAAAAAAAATAAATGTTATGTTTACATCGAGATATGCATTTGCTCAATGTTACGTTGGTCTTTCAATTTATGTTAAATATTATGAACTTTATCAAAATGAAGTTGAAAAATTACTGCCTTGAGAAAGTTTGGAGTTTGGGCAATGAATGATGTTGAAAATAAATGCACACACTGACACACACACACACACACACACACACATGAATCATGCAAAAATGCAAGGTTTTACCTCTATTTTTATTCAAACATTTCACCAGAGTCATACCCACCTCATTCAGTGCCCAAGAATAAAACTTCTCAGAAATATCAATGGTTAATATTGCATGAAGCCTCATGTCATTTCTTCCCCATCTCAGTCCTTCTATCTTCCACTCTTATCTAATTATGTCTTCTGCTGCTTCTGTTGTCCAGGACCATGTGTCCCTCCATCATTGCCCTTTTTCATTTCCTCTTACAAATATTTACAAAATTGATCTCTGTATTTTTCTTAGCTACTGTATTCATCCATCTTTTCATTTTTCCTGATACTCCTTCCTTCCCTCTTGTAAGTTCCCTAAAACTTGGAAATGAAATTGTTAGAAAAGTATAGCCTGATCTTGAATGCTTGGAAGAAGCCCGTGCATGAATTTGTTTATTGTGTAGGGATCGATGCACAGCAATCAACACTCAGTTGTCACAAAAAAGGTTCTAATCCAATGGTATGGATACAATGATGGTTGGTGGCCTCTTATCTGTTGCAGACTTTGTCCTCCTTCACAACCATTGTATCATGCTTTCACAGACATTATAGCATGCACCATGTTACCATCCACCTGTTCTGCCTTTGAGGACTTTCTTGGATTTTCCTGAATGCATTCACTGAGAAATAAATTGGCTGGATTCTACACTCAGATAAAATAATTATTGGAGTAAATTTCCCAGAATCTCAGAGCCAGCATAGTCAAGTGGTAATCCGCTCACTATTTTGAAAAAAGTGTGGTAGGTAAAAAACCAACTCACTCCTTGCCATGCATTAAAATTGCTTCCCCAACAGCTTCGGGGGCTGAAATTGGTCATCATATGGCTATTCTTTTTTTCAAGGAAAATTTGTGTTTGGAGTGCAGGGGAACTTTGAGTCCAAGAAAACATCTTTCTGTGCTACGCAGCTTATAGGCAAACCTGTGCCCTCCTCTGCCTCAAATCATGGTGCATATGTGTCTGTTCATGCATAACATACCTGGGCGCGCACACATACATGCACACACATGTATGGTGTAGTGTGGTGTAGTGGTTTGAGTGTTGAATAGGATGCCTGGACCAGGATTAAGATCCCAACTCAGCCATGGTAACATGCATGGTAATTTGGCCAGCAAGCTGAAACTAAATCCAGACAAGACAGAGGTACTCCTGGTCAGTTGGAAGGCAGAACAGGGTATAGAGTTACAGCTTGTGTTGGATGGGGTTACACTCCTCCTGAAGACACAGGTTCAGAGCTTGGGGGTAATCCTGGACTCATCGCTGACCCTGGGACCTCAGGCGTCGGTGGTGGTCAGGAGCACCTTTGTACAATTAAAACTTGTGCGCCAGCTGCACCCGTACCTTGAGACACCAGATCTGGCTGTGGTAGTACACATCCTGTCACATCCTGTCTGGACTACTGCAACACTCTCTACATGGGGCTGCCTTTGGAGATAGTTCAGAAGCTTCAGCTAGTCCAGAGATCGGCAGTCACGTTATTAATGGGCTCCATACAGGGAGAGAACCACTCCCATGTTACAGCAGCTCCACTGGCTGTCAGTCTGCTTCCGGGCTAAATACAAAGTGCTAGTTGTTACCTATAAATCCCTAAATGGTTTGGGTCCAAGCTATTTGACAAATTGCATCTCCTTGTATAAACCACCTTGCGCACTGCTGCTAATGGAGGAGGCCCTGCTCTTGGTCCCACCCCCCATCTCAAGCACGGCTGTTGGGGACAAGAGAAGGGGCCTTCTCTGTGATTGCCCCCCCCCCAACCTCTGGAACTCCCTTCCCAAAGAAATAAAAATGGCCCCCTCCCTCGTCTCCTTTAAAAAACTTCTGAAAATGCACTTATTCACTTTAGCCTATGGTGAGGAGGAGAATTAGGGTTAGGACATTGTAAGGACAACCTTCTGGGATGTTGGCAATTTTATCTTGATCCTGCAGGCTGCTATAAATAATCGTAAATTATTTTATCTGTATTATGAATTTTGTTATTGTTGGTTCTTATGGAGATTATGTGTTGGTTTAGATAATTATGCTTATTATCAATTTTATTTTCTTGTTTAGTAATTTAGGAGTTTATAATGATGTTACCTTGCACTGTTTTTGATTTATGTGTTGTTTATCACCAAGGCATTGAATGTTTGCCTTTTTGCCCAGAAATAGGGTGGCCTATAAATAATTTGTTGTTGTTATTATTATTATTATTGATGATGTGTGACAAGTTACCATCTCTCAGCCTCAAGAGATGCCAATGCCAAGCCCCCTCTAATCTTGCCAAGAAAACTCTAATATAAATTTGATATGAAGGGACATTACCACAACATTTTGATATCATTCTGTTTTATTTACAAACATTTGACATCTATTTATTTATTTTATATCCTACCTTTCTTTGTGAGAGGACACTAGGCAGCATACTTTAAATTAAAAGAAAGCTGAATACAACTAAAATATTATACAAAAAAGTTATGTACTGAATTATATACTGAGAAGTGAGTCTTACTGGTTTTAGTTCCTTCTCCTACTGTTATATGGATAACAGTGCTCCCTATTTCATCAATATAAAATATGATCATGTTCCTTTCTAACTCTATGATTTTGAGATCAGGATAAAGTACGGTTGTCAAGTTCTTGGGAAAATTCTATCATACACATGAAAAATGTGATACAACATTTTTGGAGATGAATTGTTCCTCTTCCATAGTAGTTGGCAGCTGTGACAGCAAGATCAATAAATCAAAGGTATGAAAGGCCTTTCCTAATCCTGCTGTGTGTTATTCATATAAAATATGTGACACGGCTGTGATCACAAATGGGCATTATCTATGGATGCCCAGAAGTGTGCCAGTGCCAGAATACTTAATGATTTCTTGATTAAATCCCAGTCGGAAGTGTAAAATGTAGACTCCATTTTCTATGATTGACTTTTATTTTTATTATTCAAAAATAAACACAGTACAGTAGATCCAAATGCAGCAGAACATTTCTGCTGAAAAGCAAAGCACAGTGGCCAAAATAGAGAAGGAGGACACAAAAAGAAGCATAAAGAAGAGCTTAAATTATTTGTCAAGATCAGAGTGATCTGTCTCTGTTTGGACAGTCCTTGAATCCTGTTTACCTTTTAAAAACTTCCTATTATCTCTTGTTTAGAGAGTTGGTTGACTGCTTAACTTAGAATTCCCTGCCTTTTCATATGCTTGCTATTTTTTGTTCCTGATTGTCATTTTGTAGCTTCACAGTGGGAGCAGTTATGTCTGTATTTAGCAGTTCCTTGGGTGTGCATCTATATAATTGCTTTTATTGCAAGTGTTGTATGGATTCTTTTGAGAATTTTTGCAGGTTTTTTTGTGATTATTTTTGTTTATTTCTTTCTGATTGTTTACTGATTTGCAATTAAATGAAGTACTGGGGAACTTTCTGAAAGAAATCCCTGTTTTAATTAATAATTTAAATGAGCTGACCTTTTTGATATTGGGAGATCCTTGATCATTTTTCAGGCACAACATTTTTTTAAAGAAACTATTATTGGATGTCCCTTTTTCTTTTTCAAAAGTTTTACAAGTGGAATTTTTTCTACTCCATGCAGTCCTGATATTTATATTCTGTTTAAAAAAATATTTTCCAGGGATGTCAATACAGAGGTGTAAATATATTTAAACACATCAATATCCTAGCAATTTTTGTTATCATTGCCAGAAGACACCTGAATTAAGAAAACTCTTATCAAAGTTTAGAAAAAATGTTTAAAAACATAACTGATTTGGGATTGCAAAAAATATTGGAGGGTTAATGTTCAATAACTTGAAGAAAA
Organism: Anolis carolinensis; assembly: GCF_035594765.1. NCBI lineage: Eukaryota > Metazoa > Chordata > Lepidosauria > Squamata > Anolidae > Anolis > Anolis carolinensis. Next base: position 288,170,086 of record NC_085841.1, read on the forward strand.
TGTCAAACCGGGACTGAGAACTATGCACTTCACTGAATCAAATGTGTCCATTTGATTCCACTGAGCATCCAAAATTGAGTACTTGTTATCCATTTGGACCAGGGCCGGCCGGAGATATTTTTTGATGTAAAGCGGGGGTGCTGAAAAGCGCCCCCGCCACCGGCGCCCTGGCCCCGCCCAGCGTGCCCTGGCCCCGCCTCCCACGCTGCGTGGGAGGCGGGGCCAGGGCGAATAGTGAGGGGGCGGGGCCAGAGTTGGCCCCGCCCCCGTGCCCTGGCCCCGCCTCCCACGCAGCGTGGGAGGCGGGGCCAGGGCACGCTGGGCGGGGGGGCGGGGCCAGAGTTGGCCCCGCCTCCCACGCTACCCCCGCTCGCCCGTCTGGCCTTTTGTAGCAGGCCAGACTCAGCGGAGGTTTCTCCAGGCCGCGATTGCGGCCTGGAGGAACCTCCGCTGAGTCGGGCCTGCTACAAAAGGCCAGACGGGCGAGCGGGGGTAGCGTGGGAGGCGGGGCCAGCTCTGACGCCGCTCCTCCCCCCGCCCAGCGTGCCTTGGCCCTGCCTCCCACGCAACGTGGGAGGCGGGGCCAGGGCACGCTGGGCGGGGGGGGCGGCGTCAGAGCTGGCCCCGCCTCCCACGTTACCCCCGCTCGCCCGTCTGGCCTTTTGTAGCAGGCCAGACTCAGCGGAGGTTTCTCCAGGCTGCGATTGCAGTCGCGGCCTGGAGAAACCTCCGCTGAGTCTGGCCTGCTACAAAAGGCCAGACGGGCGAGCGGGGGTAGCGTGGGAGGCGGGGCCAGCTCTGACGCCGCTCCCCCCCCCCGCCCAGCGTGCCTTGGCCCCGCCTCCCACGCTGCGTGGGAGGCAGGGCCAAGGCACGCTGGGCGGGGGGGGAGCGGCGTCAGAGCTGGCCCCGCCTCCCACGCTACTCCCGCTCGCCCGTCTGGCCTTTTCTAGCAGGCCAGACGGGCCAGGGCGCACTGGGCAGGAGGCGGGGCACCGTCAGGGCGGTGCCCCGCCTCCCGCCCAGCCTGACGGCGCCCCCCCGGGCCTGCGCCCGAGGCGGCGGCGTCAGGTGCCTCATTAGTGGGGCCGGCCCTGATTTGGACACACAACAACAGTAACAATATTTTCAGTCTCCCTCCAAAGCATTTTAACTAATAGTTTTTGTTTCTAATTCTATAATTGAACAGTTGTCTTTGTCTTTGAATATATTTATTTGATATTCTGTGACAAAGACTGTCTAAAAATGCCTTGGATTGAGGTTACAATGTTCATATTCATTCCTTCCAGACTCTGTCTTTCTCACAATGCCAACTCTCAAAATACAGTAAACACATATGAAGAGACATATTAGTTCTTTTTTCACATACTACTTTAAATCAGTGAGAAATCCACATGTGGAAAAGGGATACAAGAATTCTCTTCTGCTCATGTTTCCCACTGGGAGATAATATTCAATGACATAATTTGTCTGAAATCGGCAAATTGGTTGGTCCGATATTTGTTTATCATGACTAGTGTTCAATTTCTTTTTAAAGCTGTACATTGAGTAGCTATGGGAAGAAGTGGTTCCTTTGCTCTATCCTAAATCTCCAACCACGGTATAATTCTCATAGTTGTAGTTTCATTTATCCTCATCCAACCAAATATGACCTCTCTAGGCATTTTCTAGGTCCTCCTGCATGACTTTATGGTATTTCTAGGCTGGAAGTCCTTTCAATAGGGTTTGCTTTATTTGTGATTTTGCAAAAATACGTGAAGTCCGGGAATGTATCCCCCACAGATACAGGGGTAGTGCTGTATTGTATTAAGTTTCAGTGGATGATTGCTGCTTTCAATTTCTGAACCACTACAAGTTACTTTCTGCTCAAAGTGCCTGGCAAATATCTACACATCTTGCGCTACTAAGCCTGTGAGACTTCTATCTGGAAGCGTCACTGCACATTTTTTTCTGCAACTTTCGACTGTGCTCTTTAGTCACTCCTTTCTCTCTTTCTACCTCCTGTTCCTTATCCTTTATTTCTGCTGCTTGCATAGAGGGATTTTGGATACCTACTTGTAATAGCAATCAAAATATCCAGTTATCACCCATCTTCTTACAGGATCCAGACCTAGGCATTATTTACTTCTCCTTGATCAATCTTCACTAAGATACAAAGGTTCTTAGCATGGGACAAGTCAAATCACACATGCCATAGGAAACCAGAGAAAGCTGTCCACCAATGAACAAATGTCCGGCATATACTTTGTATCCCTTCTCAGAAAAGCTCTATGGAATGGCCTTGTAAATACAATAAAATTATAGCTCATTAACAGCCTTAGAGCAGGACAAAGAAAGGAAAATACATGGAAGAAAGAATGGCCCAAAACCATAAGTTGAGTATACCACAGATGTGTTTTATTAAAGCTTTGTCTGTGAAAAGTCCATTCTTGTGCTCATTAACCTTTCTTCTGTAAGAGATCTATTTTCTCACATTTTGCTTTTGTTTTAGAAAATAGAAACCCCCATCTATTAATAGTGCCTTTCAGTTTATATAGGGAAAAGGACCATGCCATATTGATCTACTATTTTATCCCCAATTGTTCCCTATTCTTCTACACACTTTTCCAAATTGTAAAATGCATATGTTAAGTTTTCCAGAAAATACTCTAAGTAGCTAATTTTGAGTAGTACCTTGTCTCCAGAGTTAGAGAATAGTTCAATTTGACCTTTTTATATCACTATCTGGAAGGGATTCCTCTCAAAAATCTCCTTGTGGTTGGCTTGTAAGAAGTAGGCTTTTTGTCTACTTTGTAAAATAGCTATTTACATTGTCACTCCCCTCCTCTGCTTGTTTCAGCAAATGCCCTAATATTAATTTACCAATAGTGCATTTTCCCCTCTCTCTTAAGCTAACACATGGGACAATCTTACTTTTCAGCATTGTGTGCTAGAGTTATATATCTAACAGTGCCATTCTATACATGCCTAGTTCTGTGAGATTTATACATTTTTATGTTTTGATAGCAATTATGGCAATGAAACTTAACTTTAATCAATAACCATCCACAAAGTAGTGCCTGGAAATTTTACTCTTTCGGACTATAACTTTCTAAATGCTCCAGTCAAAATTCTGAGAATTGTATTCCAAACCCACAATTTTCCCCAAGTTCTGGTAATAATACAAACCTTTGGATGTAAAAGCCCTGCTGGATCAGACTGAAGTCCTGTGTCTAATCCAGCATTAGTTTACCATAGTGGTCAAGCAGATGCCTAAGGGAAGTCCGCAAGCAAAACATGACCACAATAATACCCTTCTACTCAGGAAATTATTTTAAGAGGCATTCTGTCTCTGATAGTAGGTATAATATGTAGCCATCATAACTGGAAGAAACTACTAGTCACTCCACAGAGGAATTGATAGTCAGCATTTGATGAGGTGGTAGTGAATTCAGTCTGAATAGCTTTTCCTTACCATTCAGCCTAATTGACAAGATCTAATTTTGGACCCAATCACACTACTTAGTTATAGCACTATGATTCCACTTTAACTTATGCAACACCCTGTATAGTTTAGGGAGGAGCATTTACAATTCTCAGCATGCTCTAATGTCTCAGAAAACTGAAAGCCCCGGAATTCCATTGGCTGTAGCCATGAAGTCAAGTGAAATTGTAGTGCTATCATTAAACAGTATTAAAAGCCTTGTGTCTACTTCATGGTGAGCAAAGGGTGACGACTGTCTCTGATACTTTAAATAGAGATTACCTAGGTAATTGCATGAAACTCTAGGCAAATAGAAAGTCTTAAAGGGTCACTGGGCATGTGTGTTGAGCATGTTCATTTAAGGAGACAATCCCATGTGCATTAGAATTCCAGGCTCCACAGAGATTTACATGGAATGGTGTCCCCTGCATTTTAGTTGTTGTGCAGCTTCAAGTCATTTATGAGTTACAGCAGTGGTTCCCAACTTTTGGGCCTCCAGGTGTTTTGGACTTCAACTCCCAGAAATCCCAGCCAGCTTACCAGATGTTAGGAACTGTGGAAGTTGAAGTCCAAAACACCTGGAGGCCCAAAGGTTTGGAACCACTGAATTACAGCAATGCTATGATGAACCTACCAAAAGATTTTCTTGACAAGATTTGTTCAAATAAGCTTTGCCCTTGCCTTCCTCTGAGACTGAGAAAGTTGTCCAAACCAACCATTTATTTTTGTCTGTTTGTGTCTATAAATAAATACATATGGTATGCAACATGGAGGAGAAATAAAAAATCCAATTCTCATTAATCAATAGTCATTGGTTTTAATTTTTATAAATAATAATAATAATAATAATAATAATTATTATTATTATTATTATTATTATTATTATTATTTTATTTTTATATCCCATCCCATCTCCTCTAAGGGACTCGGGGTGGCTCACATGGGGCCAAGCCCAACAACATACAATAAAATATAACAATATAAAAGTAGATCAATAACATAGCTTCAACAGATTTGTTTTTTTGTTTTTTTTCTTGTCAGAGGCAACCGGAGTTGCTTCTGGAGTGAGAGACTTGGACGTCTGCAAGGACGTTGCCTAGGGGATGTCCGGATGTTTTGATGTTTTACCATCCTTGTGGGAGGCTTTTCTCATGTCCCCACATGGAGCTGGAGCTGATAGAGGGAGCTCATCCACACTGACCTGGCAGCTTTCAGGTCAGCAACCCAACCTTCAAGTCACGAGGCGTTTATCCCCTAGGACACAGGAGGGTAAAAAGCATGGCTATTAAAAGAGGCGATAACATGGCACTTCAGTCCATAGTCTTGGTGGAGAGGTAATTTCAAACATGCAGTGAATTAGAGCTAATCATGGCTATAGATCTCTGATTGATTACATATTATACAATTGCTCTTCCAAGTATATTGGTCACCATAACATCTACTCAAGGAAGTCCTTTCTAAATCAACAGATTGTTGTTGATGTAGTACTTCTAAGGCTTCCTTAATGTATATGTTTTGGAGTTGTCCCATAGTAGCTATAATCACATGATCAAAGGTCCTTGATATTCAGGAAAGTACATATTCTTTTGAATAATTTATCTATTTGTTAGAAATCAATAAATCGTGTTTTTCACACTCTTTTGATTGCTAAAAGATTAATATTTCATTGCCACAAAGATATTATTTCTCTACTTTCTCGACTTCAGATCCAATGGACAGAAGATCTAACAATATTAAACATCTTTAAAATTATGTAGGGATGGACTTACAGTTGGACATTTGGTCATCTTTTTATGGAATTGTAATTCTTTCTCCTTTTGTGCATTTACTTATTTATTTTCCTACTTTTGCTATACTGGAACATTATTGTATTAGCTGAGATCTCTTCTGAATATAAATAAATTTAATTCTACATTTAGTTCTACATTTAAGGGCATTTTGGTTAATCCCAACTAAAGTAGCCTTTTTCAATCAACTGCTGAATCCTATTGAATGAATGGGTCTACTCTGGCAGGTCTAAGAACAAGATTTCGACTTTTTGATGTTTTCCACAGTCATTTATACATCACATTTTTCAGTCAATGACAACGTTCAATCTTCCTCCTATTTTCTTTAAATCAATGTCAGCAGGAGGATGTTCTACAAATGAAATAGCCATCAAGTTTTAGCAAAAGCTACTAATTTTTAATTATTCTTCTTTATCCAAATGTTGTGCTTCTGGATCCCGAATATGGCTATATTCCATTGTGCCTAAGACCTAAAAATTGGCACCTCATGACTGAATGAAAATTGAGGTTAAATGAATTATTACACTAGTTCACCTTACACTCCAATAACACTTTTTAAAAATCTATGTGAAGGATAAGTAACATTTAATTAAATTACCCTTATCTTTGGTGATTTCTCAGGCAAAGCAAGGGGGCAAAAAGAAGTCTCATAAATACCAAACTGATGGGATTTATTAACATCATATCTGGCAGGGTTCACATCAGACCACCACAGTACTAATTGAGCTCTTGCTGGGTACAAATGATGGGGCCGAAAACATAATCACAACATGAATGAGTCTAAATTAGTTGGGGACGAATAACCAGTTTACTAACACCTGTATTAGTACTGTATCACTGTGTGGAGGACTGCTGTTAGACAAGCCATAATCCCATAAGCTTGTAATTTGCATATCCCTCATTAGCTGATTAAAACCTGAAGGAGGCAGGGGTTTGCAGCTGGTGGGCCCATTCCAACACTCCGTCTGCTTGGGTGGCTTGGTAATGAAGCAATGTGGGTGAATGTGAGGTTTATATGTATGGAAGGGATTAGGAGTATTAGAATTTGTGTGAACTGATGTTGCCATATTCTCCCTACTGGATCACAGTAATTGGATAGGAGGAGCAAGGGGGGATCCATTAGTTGTGTCTGTTTGCTCAGGAGCTGGGTGCTAGAGATTCAATTTTGTTTCCTTTTGCTCCTTTGCTTTTGTGAAGCATGCCCGCTTTGTCTTGGGTAGTCCTTAGCACCTCTGTACATCAGTCTCACTAAGGCGATTCAGTGACAAAAAAGAAGCCCCGGAGAATGTGAAACCAGCATCAAATGCAGCCTAGACTCAAGTAGTACTTGAGAGCCCAACACATTCCAACCTAGTCCAAGCCTGGGATAGAAAAGCAAGAGATAATTGAAGTCTATAAAACACCTCTGGAGTCCTTTTTATTATTTTATTACTTCTCTACATTCGAGCTTATCCAACTCCCACATCAAAAGAAGCTGGAAGCTCCTAACAAGGAAAGTGAATGATTTAAAATTTCACTGACTTAAGAACCAATTGTTATGAGCATTTGCTGAGCATGCATAATGTTAACACTGAGTGAAAAATCCATTGCTCTGCTATTTGTACAGCTGGAGTAATCATGATGTGTGACTGCATGATTAAATAAAATTACAATATTATTTCTCCCATGCATTCAACAATCTCAATTCCAGTAATGTTGCTAGGAAAACCACCCCAGCTATTTAGAAAAGCTGAAAGCCAGATCTGGTTATTCACAGCATACGCAATTACAAATTACATTCTGTTGCAATATAAAGAATTACAATACACATTTGAATTAGGTTTATGATTTAATTGCAGTTTGTGGACTATTTAGTTTTGGATATTATGTCTGTTGCCTTATTTTCATTTGGATATATAGAAAGTGACGTGTTGTGAACATATTCCTGACACGACTGCATTGTAGCAAAATTCCTGCTTCATGCTTTGTTTTTTTTTAAAGGCGAAATCCATTAATAAAAAACCAAGAAATGGCATTTGGGAAAACAGACTTACATAAAGCTATCTTTCTCTTTTGTTTGTGCCTTGGTTATTTTGCATTTCACAAAAATATTTCCTCAAGGGCAAAAACATGAATTATGGTTATACATACTCATTATTAAACCCTATTCTGCATTTAGGTTTCAGCCTTTCATTTTGATGTAAATAGTGAAAAGGGTACACTTTAATTCTGAATGTTTTTACATGCCTATTGGGTTTCAGCAGATTTGGAATGATGTGAATGAAACAATCATCACATGTAAGCCATTTTGAAATTCTTTCCATGGCAGCACATAGCACTTTAATCCATTGATAACAATAGGCATTCTGATTCATTAGGTCATTTCTTTCATACTTGTCTACTGCAGCATGAAAAAAATCCCTTGAACTGGATAATAAATTGCTGCACAGATAGTACATATCTTGCTGCACATGACCAACAAGGGATTGGTCTGGATGAAAGGGATTGAATTAGATGGCCCTTGTTGTCTCCTCCAGTTCTATGATTCTATAGAGAATGATTTGAAGAAACATCTGTGTAGAACTGTGACTTTTCATGGAACGTATGTCCCAGTAAATGTGCTAAGCAAAAGGCATAATGCATATACAGGCAGTCCCCAAGTTACAAGCAAGATAGGTTCTGCAGGTTTGTTCATAAGTTGAATTTGTTTGTATGTCAGAACAGGTACATTTTTTCAGTGCAACTCCAGCCCCTGTGATAGTTGGAGTTAGAAAAATTTGGCTTGTTGTGGAAACAAGGATTAGTGAAAAAGCTTTAGTGGAGACACCTTTTCCCCATGATCACTCTTCAAGGAGTAAATTTCCCTTCCAAGGGGAACTTTCTCTCACTTCTTGTTGTCTAACCCCGTTCTTAACTATGAGTTCTTTGTAAATCAGATATTTATAACTTGGCGATTTCCAATATTTTACTAAGAAAAATGGTGACATTTGTGGCCAAGCAGTAGCAGAGTCAAGAAAGCAGTTTATTATTGAGGGAGAATATATAAACAAGTATAGGATGTAGCAATTTTTTTTCCCTCAAGCCCACTGAGAATGGCAAAATTCTGCTCCCTCCCCACCTCTTCTCTCCTCCCTGCTGAGTTAATTGAGTGAAAACTACATTTGCACTCTGAACTCAGTTTGCAGCAATTAAATTAAATCTCTGATGAAGGGAGTAATTGATAGGAGGAGAGAAAAGCTGGGACATTTTAAAAGGAATGAAAAAGTTGTTGTTTATTCATTCAGTTGCTTCTGACTCTTCATGACCTCCTGTCAGCCGCGGCCACTCCCAGCTTCTTCACGGACAAGCTAGTCACTTCAAGGAAACCATCCATCCAGCTTGCCCATAGTCGACCCCTCTTCTTTTTTCCTTCCATTTTCCCCAGCATCATTATCTTCTCCATGCTTTCCTGTCTTCTCATTATGTGGCCAAAGTACTTCATCTTTGCCTCTAATATCCTTCCCTCCAGTGAGCAGTTGAACATTATTTCCTGGAGTATGGACTGGTTGGATCTTCTTGCGGTCCAAGGCACTCTCAGAATTTTCCTCTAACATAACAGTGCAAATGCATATATCTTCCTTTGCTTAGCCTTCCTTATGGTCCAGCTCTCGCATCCATAGGTTACTATGGGGAATACCATTGTTTTAACTATGCAGACCTTCTACTCTTCACTATTTTATTGAGATTGGTTATTGCTCTCCTCCCAAGAAGTAAACGTCTTCTGATTTCCTGGTTGCAGTTTGCATCCGAAGTAATCTTCGAACCTAGAAATAAAAAGTCTGAAACTGTCTCCACATTTTCTCCCTCTATTTGCCAGTTATCAATCAGTCTGGTCGCTATAATCTTGGGTTTTTTTGAAGTTTAACTGAAACCCAGCTTTTGCACTTTCTTCTTTCACATTGGTCAGAAGGTTCCTCACTTTCAGCCATCAAAGTGGTATCATCTGCATATCTAAGGTTGTTAATGTAATTGTTAATGCAATTTTAACTCCAGAAATGGGTTCATCAAGCCCCGTATGTCGCATGATGTGTTCTGCATGCAATTTGAGTGGGTAGGGTGAGAGTATACAGCCCTGCCATACTCCTTTCCCAATCTTGAACCAGTCTGTTGTTCCATGGTCTGCTCGTACTGTTGCTACTTGGTCATTATACAGATTCCTCAGGAGACAGACAAGGTGACTTGGTATCTCCATACCACCAAGAACTTGCCACAATTTATTATGATGCACACAGAAATGAAAAAGTAGGACAACAGCAAAATTATTTGGGACTGTCCCTGTCAAACCAGGACAGTTGGGGGTATGCATGATGATGCAGTGCTGAGCTGAAGCAAAAACCTATGGAAAATAGTTTTATTATTGTTAGCTGCCATCAAGTCAACTTAAACTTATGACAACCCATTGAATGAGAGACTTCCCCTATTGTTTCCTATGCAACATGAGAAACCTCACATGTTGCCAGCACTGCTTCTTACCACACTTGGATTTCACTTGAGGCACGGAGCCCTGACGAAAGTTGTTTGATGTTGTGTGGTGTGAGCCCGCGGTCTCCGTGCCTCAAGTGAAGTCCAAGTGTTGTAGGACGGGCAATTTTGCCCATCTGATGAGGTCGTAAGAGAAAAATTCAGCTTGTCTTAGGTTTGATTTGAAAGCATCTTTTAGAACTGAGCTACAGTAGAGTCTCACTTATCCAAGCTAAACGGGCCGGCAGAAGCTTGGATAAGCGAATATCTTGGATAATAAGGAGGGACTAAGGAAAAGCCTATTAAACATCAAATTAGGTTATGATTTTACAAATTAAGCACCAAAACATCATGTTATACAACAAATTTGACAGAAAAAGTAATTCAATACGCAGTAATGTTAAGTTGTAATTGCTGTATTTACGAATTTAGCACCAAAATATCACAATATATTAAAAATATTGACTACAAAAATGGCTTGGATTATCCAGAGGCTTGGATAAGTGAGGCTTGGATAAGCGAGACTCTACTGTATTTTCAATAGACTACAGCTACCTAAACCTCCTACCTCTATGGGGGAAATATATTTCAGAGTTACTACTGATTTTTTTCCTACATGCTATTCTTGGAATAGAGCTTTTTGAGCCTCCTTAATAGTGGATCTAAGAAGTAAGTACAGGCAGTCCCCGAGTTACAAACATCTGGCTTACAAATAGTTAGGAATTGGGGGTGAGACAACAAGAAATGAGAAATCTCCCTCTAGGAAGAGAAATTCACTCCTAAAAGAATTTTCATAGGGAAAAGATGTCTGAAGTTTTCCCACCAATCCTTGTTTCCACAACAAGCCATTTTTTTTCAAAATCTAATTATCACAGGGACAGAAAGTGAGGTGAAATCTTCTAAACAGGGGCACAGATAGCAAATGAAATGTCAAAGGGTGTTAACCCTTCCCTATGCTATCCAAAGTGCTCTCTCCCTCCCTCCCTCTCTCTCTCTTTCTCTCCCTCTCTCTCTCCCCCCCCCTCTCTCTCTCTATATATATCTAGAGTTGTACTTAAAACGTACCTGTTCCAACTTACATATAAATTCAGATTAAGGACAAACCTACAGAACCTATCTTGTTCGTAAATAGGAGACTGCCCGTAATGTGTTCTGCAGTACCATTTGTGTTGTCTGCTCGTACTGTAATATCAGCAGAGCAATGATTATTATATTACAATATCATGCTGTTTCTCATCCACATAACAGTTAAATAAATGTTTACATAAATCCTAGCTGTACTAAGCTATTAATGAGCTTTAAAAGAAATCTATCCAATGAATCATGTTCATATTGTGTCGAATACTAAAACACATCCTAACACCCTCCAGTTGTTTGCCTGATTCATTTTATGACTATCTTCCCATTAAAATGATCTACCAGGGCTAATGTACCATGCCTTACACAGAGTTAGAATTATACAATATCTCATAAAAGCGAACTGTTTTATTGTTGAAATAAAATTGCCCCCTCTCACATATATGTCATTAATCAGGGGATTTATTAAAGCAATTACTACAGAGCTCTCAGGGATTGATCCAAGTTATGCTGACAAAGTCAATATTGATTTCACGGCTGTCAATAGCTTGCAGGAACTGGGTTTGGCAATCAGTGGTCCAATTCATAGATCACACTAGGCAAGCAGTATAATTAGCCTTGAGGTTCCTTAGAAACAGAAGTTTTGAAGATTTAGATATATTCACTGACAAGGCCCAGCCTTAGAAAATGTAGAGTAAATCCTGGAAAATGCTTTTTTAAAAACTGAAGATACTAAACTTTGGATTGTCTAAGTCAAAAAGAATGAACCCTCCCACTGACCCATAGTCCCTCACCTTGGTCACCCTTAACTCCCTCTGTGATATGGAAGTGTCACTCACATTGCAGTGTTTTCTTTTGTTTAAGTAAAAGTGCAGTTTTATTGTTCTGTACCTTGAATTTGTTTCTGACTTATGGCAATGATAAGGTGACCTTATCATGGGGCTTTCTTGGCAAGATTTGTTCAGAATAGGTTTGCCTCTGAAGCCGAGAGAAATGTTGCTCGCCCAAGTTCAGCCAGTGCATAGCCAAATGTTGTTGTTCAGGACTCAAAATAAGACACCATATTGGCTACCCAATATTTTTAGGACTGTAGCACACAGAAAAGGGTCGTTTTTCTCTTTTGTTCCTAGCCATGATCACAACAGAAACAACAGAAACAGCTACACAGACATTACCAGTAGATTGGGAGGCTGCCTAACTTGTGTCTTATTTGATGCTGATGGGAGCCTCCCCGCTCCCTCAGGTTTAATGCAATATATAGAATCATAGAATAAAATCAGTAATACTTCTGTGTAGCTGTTTGTGTTATTATTTTGTGATAATGGCTAGGAACAAAACAAAACGAAAGAGGGAAAAAGATTGTATTCTAGGATGAAAAGATAACATCTACTGTGCCTGCATTTTGCAGTCCTGGTGAACACCTCTAAATAAAAATATAAAGAAACAACAACATGACTGCAAGGTATCACATATCATAATCTACAGTACAGTCTCACTTATCTAACACTCGCTTATCCAACATTCTGGATTATCCAATGCATTTTTGTAGTCAATGTTTTCAATACATCATGATATTTTGGTGCTAGATTCGTAAATACAGTAATTACTACATAGCATTACTGTGTATTGAACTTCTTTTTCTGTCAAATTTGTTGTATAACATGATGTTTTGGTGCTTAATTTGTAAAATCATAACCTAATTTGATGTTTAATAGGCTTTTCCTTAATGCCTCCTTATTATCCAACATATTTGCTTATCCAACATTCTGCTGGCCCATTTATGTTGGATAAGTGAGACTCTACTGTAGTATGCTAATGTGATTAGGTTCTGTCAGAGGAACTGTCAGACATTCCCACTCTAAAATTTTAGGCATGCATTTTGAAAATCTTTACTGTACTCCCATGCAGTGTAGCATATGGTATCACATGTTATTGTTGTTGTGTGCCTTCATGTTGTTTCCAACCCATGGTGACCACATAGCGAAACAGAATATCTTTAAAGGAGGTTTTAGGTGCATGTTAATTTGCCAAGGGGGCCATGTCAGTTCTAGAACAGAATTATTCTAAATGCAAACTCCCTCCTTTATCAAAACTTCAACTCCACTTCTCCACACACAAACATTTGTATTTATTGGAAGTTAAGCTGGCTGTCTCCAGTCATACCACATTCTCCCCACTTTGTGTCTGTTGAATGAACAGTCCAACAAGAACCAAACGTTTGTCCATCTGCACACTTTGCTTTACAGTTATCATTAGCAGAAGGACACATGCTGCCCGTGGAAGAAAAAAATAGTTCCTTTAAATATAATGTGGATTTGGAACAGTGAAGTCAGCTACTGTTTGCATTATTAAACTCACGTTTGCCCCCATGTTTTGTCTGACCTGTCCCTGCCATTTTCCTGCTCCCCCTTATCTTTATTGATCACTTAATTTATCTTTTCTTCACTTGCCCCTCAAACCGTCTGGTGTCCTGTGTCTCTGGTATTGAAGCTAAACACCCGTCTGTCCATATTGCCATGACTGGTTTGCCTTTGAAAGAATAGGGGGAGCAGGTGGTGTGACTAAGTCGTTCCCTCCACAGAATAGGGACACCACGGCCGCAGCCTGCTCCAACCTGCCACCGATTCCCCCACCCTCCCAACTGTTCTGCTTTAACGCAGTCAACTGTGGCTTTTACAGTTCAAGTTTTACACAACTGTTTTACAGACCAGGAAGAATTTCTTTTGTGTAGGAGCTTTTGTTAGGCAGCAGAGAAGGGCCCAGAGATGGTGGGAGGGAGGTGGAGACTGAGAGGAGGGAGAAGGCGAATGCCCGGCTCTAAGACCAATGCAACCAAACATGTGTGTACCTAGACACCATGCAAAGAGAACAGAGCACTGTTTATTTCATAACTGATGCTGCTTTCTATAAAAATGCATACTGCATTTAATGCAAAACAACATTCATATCCCACGGAGCATCCTTTTTTTCTAGATGATGAAAACCAAATACAGTTTTTGATGTCAAGTCTGCTCAAGAAATTGCTGCTGCTGCTTTTTAAAACCAAATAGATTGTTTTCCAGTGCTGGTAAAAGGAAGCAAGCAGGCAATCAATCTAGCAGAGCTTAGCTTTTCATTAGATTTAATTTTTCCAGCTTGTTAAGCAGAAGTGTGAATAAAGCTTCTAACCGATAAATATGTTCTTTAAAAAAGAAGGAAATTCTGATATATATCAGTAATATTATAAGCAAATGACAATGTTGACAAATAGAAATATAATTCTTGTATACCTGCATGAATGCATAAAAACAAGGGAGAAGTGAAATCATTCCTTGCTACAATTTGGGGTTATTTCCATTGCTATAGTACAAGTTGACTTGGGAACAGTCAAAGCTTTAGACATCCTACCTGGTGTTTGTACCATTGGCCAATGGAGACTCTATTGCCAATGAGACAGTGAGGTTTTTTTTCCTGGATTTTTGTTCAAATTTTATAAGAGATATGAAAGAAACTGGGCTCTATCTCCAAACATTTTGGACAATGTCCTAGAAGTTCAGGCTAAATCTTGGAGTGGATTCACTTCCCCACTAACAACACAGCCACTAGCCTTCACTGCTATTTGTAGGTCCAGTTTCCCAGGCAAGCACAATTATATTTTGTGACAAAGAGGCTCATTCCTGCCTAACAGTATTTTTACCCAATAAATGAGGCCCTTACTGTTAGTAACATGAAGGGAAGCAGCACTAGTCATAACAATAAATGTAAGGGTACTCATAAAGATAATGTTTGAAAATAACTAGAAGCTGTTACTATGTCAATAAAGTAGTTTTATTCTGTTGGTTCTTTTTTCTTGCCTCATGTTTTAATACAGTAGAGTCTCACTTATCCAAGCTAAATGGGCTGGCAGAACCTTGGATAAGTGAATATCTTGGATAATAAGGAGGGATTAAGGAAAAGCGTATTAAACATCAACTTAGGTTATGATTTTACAAATTAAGTACCAAAACATCATGTTATACAACAAATTTGACAGAAAAAGTAGTTCAATACGCAGTAATGTTATGTTGTAATTTGTTACTTCCAAACTTTTTGTGAACACCTAGTAATATGCTCCACTTTATCATTTAATCTGTGTTATGTAAATGCGTCTTTTCAAGAAGGAAGTGCAATGGCAGAATGGGCAGGCATAGGTGTGTAGATATAGAGGTAGGGGCAAATGGAAGGCATTGTACCCTAAATAAGAACCCTAATCTTTCAGCTAGCATATCTTCATTCAGTACAGTACAGATACATTCATTGTGGTGGCACAATGGGATCGGGAAGATTATTTGCTTTCCAGTGGACTTGGGGAGAGATAATAGGGAGGTGTTAGTATTTGTGTTTATGTTAATCTGAAAACCACGATAGTGAACGAAAGGACATTACCTCGGTGCATGGTAATGTTTTATTATTGTATATTGGTTTTTATGATGTTTTTAATGTTTTTAGTTTTTAATGCCTTTTGTATTGTATTATTGATGTGATGGCACTGTGTTGCCAATTTGTAAGCCGCCCTGAGTCCCCCAGGGGAGAAGGGCGGGGTAGAAATACCAGGAAATAAATAAATAAATAAAACCAGAGCAAATTAAAAAAAGGTGACCATCCCATTGTGGCATCCACAATCAGCATCACAATCCCCTGCATATCCTTAAGCCAACAAATAAAACCTAAAACAACTACAGTGTTCCCCTGCTACTTTGCGGTTCACTTGTAGCAGACTTGCTGTTTCACAGGGAATTTTTATTTATTTATTTATTTACCCACCACATTGCTGCTTTTAATAGTTAAGTGGCTTTTCTCCCCCTTGCAAGCCCCGGGGAGAGTGAAGCCCTTCTTACCAGTGGGCCCCTTGCTTTCTGTCTGCCATGTTGCCCTGGCTGCTTCTGCTCTTGCAGCCAAGGAAGAAGGAAGACTGCTCCACCTGGTAAGTGAGTGAGCGAGTGAGTGAGGGGGGAAGGGTGAGAGAGAGAGAGTGAGGGTGGGCAGCAGCAGAGGAGCGTGAAAGAGGCGGCGAGGCTTCTTTTTCTGCCACCGCTCCAGCCAGACACACCGGGAAACATGGAAGACTTGGAAGAGGAACTCGGAAGTCCCGCCCCCTCTTCCGAGTCCTCCATGTTTCCCAGCGTGCCCAAGACAACCCAGTGAGCAAAGATTCAAACCCTTGTCTTCCAGATTCTATGTCCAATACTCAAACTGTTATTGTACACCAGTTCTGCTTAAATCTTTGCTAAATCTTTGTATATTTCATTTTCTATGTCATGAGATGACAGGGTGGGATAGAGTAAAATCAGTTTCACAGTTAAATCCATTAAAAATAATTTCGATTATAAACTGCTGCTGCTGCTGCTGCTGCTGTTGTTGTTGTTGTTGTTGTTGTTGTTGTGTGCCTTCAAATCATTTCTGATTTATGGCAACCCTATCAGAGCTTTTTATTGGCAAGATTTAATCAGAAGGGGTTTGCCTTTAACTTTTTCTGTGGCTGAAAGATTGCAATTTATTCAAGTTCGCGTACCACCTCATCAGACAGGGCTTTTTTCCCATCCTAGTGTGCTGCCAGCATGCTGCTAGGACAGAGTCTGCTGGAGCCCTTCATATGACACAGGGCCACTTCTAGCGGGGCTCCATCCTGGCAGCATGCCGGCAGCATGTTAAAGAGGGAGCCCTGAGGAGACAGATGCCTACCCATCTCCTGAAAAATCTAGAGACAGCATAGGAGGAAGCCAGGGACAGTGGGGAAATGTCATGGGGTGGCAGCCTGTGACCAACCACAGTAAGAGGATGAAGCTGAGTGCTGCTCCATGGCTTCTCATGCTGTCCCCTGCTGTTTCCAAGCCTCTGGACCTTCATGTGATGAGGTCCCTAGTGGGTTCTGATGGTTGAGCAAGGACTTTAATCCTGATCTCCCAGTGTTCTAGGCCAACACTCAAACCATAATATCACATTACCACTACATTATGAATATATTAAATAATTGAATGAGTTAAAACAGTTTAAAAGATTAAGTGTGGGCATGTACATGTAGATTTGTAGAAAGTGAGTTAAGCCCGATTGGCTTCAATAAGCCATGATTTTACTTAGCACTTGCATGAAACCAATATCAATACCATTAAGATCTCAATGGATAGGATATTCTGCGAATGAGACCCTCTCCTATGTTTTCCATAGTGCTTCACAATAAATTAGAATGTATTCTGACACATGTTTTCCATTCACTCCTCTTGCAAATGCCAATGACTAAGCAAACTACAGGCTTTCTGCCTGTGGTTTGCTTCTAATGATGTCACTTCAGCATTTTTCTGTAACAACAATTCATGACTCATTGGTTGTTTATGATCCTGGATTCCCAGAAGAAAAAGAAGCTACAGTATAATGCTGAGTTTGCATATTGTAATAAGCAAGTAATGGGTGGAAACTATGTGGGGTTTTTTACCTGCTGTCACATACAACTGGCTCCTTTCTTCATGTGAAGCTCCTTTCTTCATGTGAAGCACTGTGTCTGCCATTTTTATCAAACTGATCTTTAGTCTTACTTTCTGTTTTCTGAACAGTAAAAGTGTATTGCATTCATTGGTGATCAACGTTTATCTAATCCTGGTCCAGTAACCCAAAGCAGAACATACAAACATTAGTTTTGCAAAATAAAACTGGGCATAGTTATAGACCACACTCTTGACCACTGCATAGACAACAAAGGTTCTTTTATGCTCTTTTCTTCTTTTTGTGTGTGTGCAACAATAAGGATCAACACTTTAATTTTTCAGTTTCTCAAAAAATGTATGGAATAATTTAGTGTTTAAAAGTTCCAGTTCCATTGATTGATGTTCTAACAGCTACTGTTTTATTTAAATTCTTTTTAAAGAGAAAAGTTAAGAGAGTTTTTCTTACCACTCCCTAAAAATTGAAGGTTATTTTCAAGAGTGTTGTTGTTATGCTATTACTTGTGGTTGTGGTCCTCTCTTTCCTCCAATACATGACTCCCTGGATGTGTGGTTGATTTGAAGTATTGTAAAGGAAATAAAATGATGATCGGGCTGCTAACTTTGGCTATGTCTACACTGAGCACACCACACAGGGCTTATCCAGAGTCATGTGGGTCAAGGCCATTTTAACATTTAAAGGCAAAGGAAAGTCTGATTTCTGGCCCAGAATTGAGAATACACCCTGACAATGGGCCTGTGGGAACATTTGATCTATGCTTCTTGTATTTTTATCATATCCATTTAATAATGGCTCCCAATCTCACAGTCCAACTTCTTCCTTTCCGTCCTATGCCCCACTATGATTCATTCTGTGGTCTGAACACATAAGCTTAAATCCAATTGTTAATAACAACTAGAGAAGACCAACAGAATCATTAGGAATTTGGTAAGTCATCACTTACATAAAATCTATTGACTTAATAGATTTAGTCTTTCTACAACTAACAATTGGATTTAGTCTACAGTGCCAAAGTTCATTGAGACAGGCCCATTCCCATATCATAGGGTCACTTTAACCAAATTCAATTTAGAGAAATTGTGAGAGAAAGAGAAAGAAAACAAAACAGAAATAGAACAGAAAGCACAGGTGATACTAAGACAAGAAAAGAAAGAGAAAGAGAGCTATTATATTGTAAAATAAGAGGAGTAAGCTTCGGTTAAGTTGGAAAAGGTTGGATACTACCTTGGGATGTTGACTCTATTTGTTACAAGGCACACTGAAAAGGAGGGGGCTATTAGCCTATTGGCAGATTAAAAACAGAACTGCAAGCAAATGTAGCATATATTTTAATATAGTTTTGGAATTATCCCACCATAAATCTAAAGAAAACATAAATTTTTGGAATAATTCAATTCACTTCTTTAACATCCCACAAATTATCATTTGACAAAACAAAATAATAGGGCTTTTTGTTAAAATCAGAAAGCATGTGGAGATCAAAAGGTTAAACAGGTCTTTCATCATGATAAATCACTGGTTAATGAAGCCACTATTTGGGTGTATTATGCTTGCTCACTTTAACGCCATTACCTTCTGCTTGTAAAGCTGACACTACTAATGATCTTCATTCTTTGAACTTTTCCACAATATTGACTGGTTGCTCTGAGCAGATGTTACTTGGATTTGACTGCAGAAAGAGCAATTCTTGCAGTGGCTGAAAACAGTTTTGAAAGGAGTTGCATCTATTCAACCGTGTTTATATCACAGTGAGACAAAAGATACACAGTAAAAAAAAAAGCTGCAGTTGTTATACGGATCAAGTAAGGAAAACAAATGTTGGAATTCATTCTTTATCCAATGATTTCAAATTATAAATATTCAATATAAAGTAATTTTTATTCAATATTACTGCATGGACTGACTGATAAAATTTACATCTTTCAAAATATACTTATATTTAATGTGTTGTGACAGATATAAAAATATCCCTTAAATTATTGTTTCCTGCTGTATATGATGAACTATGTTTACAGGAACAATAATTCAAATGCATTAATGGACTGCTGTACTCTTCTAGGGCTGCTGTTCTCTTTGGGCAGCAGATTCACTCTCACACACACCATTGACTGTCTGTATTTCTTTTTTATTTCCTTTAAAGTTCAATCTGCTGTTCAGAATATATATGGAGCTCTGGGCTAGGAAGTAAGAAAGGAAATCCAATAGAGTAGGGTTTCTTAAACATTTTCCTCTTGCAATCCCTTTTCTCCCAAAAAATCTTTTTGTGACTGCTATACCGGTGTATAATATCAGTATAAAATGAAAGATTTACTGATAGTAAACCAGCACCTCCAAGGCTTGCTAAACAGGCTGATTTCCCTTTTTATGAAGTACAGCCGAAGTATTTTCTGCATTGTCCACTTTTTATCGTGTTAGAAGTGACCTAAAAACATATTGCAAGTTTCTTCTGGTGTGAGAGAATTGGCCGTCTACAGAGACGTTGCCCATGGGATGCACGGATGTGTTAGCTGGGAGGCTTCTCTCATGTCCTGGAAGCTAGAGCTGACAGCTGAGAGCTCACCATGTCTCGTAGATTCAAACCGGCAACCTACAGGTTAGCAACCCAACCTTCAGGTCAGCAGTTCAGCGGCACAAGGGTTTAACCCATTGTGCCACCCCGGCTCCTTGTCCACTGTAAACACTGCACATTGTTGCTAACAGATTTGTGAAAATGCCTAGGTGGCATTCAGAAACATTTTACCTTTACCAAATTTTCATGACCCAACATTGAGCTAAGAGAACCCCATTTGGGGTCGGGACCCGCAATTTAAAAAGAAGTGCAATAGAGTAAGAGTTGCGTTCTTCACTCTTTTGAATGAACCTTTTCCTAAAATTGTTACATATTGCCTGTCTTTGGCCAGAGTCAAAATCTAAATAATCCAAATAATGCTTCTGCACAGCAACATTGTGGCTGGAGGATCAATGATAAGCGAGGGTAGATTGGAGGTTTGTATCAGGACAGAAGATGTGGTTTACAGGCTACTTTTGGCAACGCAAGCGAACAAATACAAGTCAGGACTATTTCTATTAAATAGAAAGGTGAAATCACCTCAAGCAACAGACACTGTTGGGCAGCATTAAAATCCTCTCCAAAATTGTCCTGAAGAGGCTCCTGGCCTTCTGTTTCTCTTAAAGGGCAAAAAGAATGCAAGTCACACAACATGGGATTTGCAACTCCTAAACTACCCTGCTGCTTACAGGCTGCTAATGTGAGCACTGAAGCAGCCCTGTCAGGTTCTGCACATGACACTGAGTGTGAAAAGGCATAATTAACCCCTTTGTAGTTTCAAACATATTTAGATGGCATGCTAGTGTCAGGAAACTGGTGTTTTTTTCACCTAATACGAATAGGAGCCTCCGGTGGCCTAAGGGATAAAAGCCTTGTGACTTGAAGGTTGGGTTGCTGACCTGAAGGCTGCCAGGTTCGAATCCCACCCGGGGAGAGCGCGGATGAGCTCCCTCTATCAGCTCCAGCTCCATGCGGGGACATGAGAGAAGCCTCCCACAAGGATGGTAAAACATCAAAACATCCGGGCGTCCCCTGGGCAACGTCCTTGCAGACGGCCAATTTTCTCACTCCAGAAGCAACTCGGGTTGCTCCTGACATGGGGGAAAAAACCCTAATATGAATCAGCATTACCCTGAATAGTTTGTATGCTATTTCTCAGCCTACTGCTGTTGATTTGCAGTTGGAAGTTTCTGTTTACCTATTATCACAACAAAATGTTGAGAAACTAGTATCCCTACTCTTTACAAGTGGAGAGTCTTGTTTATATGAAAGTAATAAATAACAGGACAATTCATAGGAACATAAAATGTAGAAATAAAGGGGAATGCCCCTTCTCAATCCTTATTTTATATTTAGTAAATGTATTCACAGCTGAGGACAGTTAGTCTCTTTATTGGGAGAAAGGCAGAATAAAAATAGAGTACATAATAAATTAGACAATCTTCTGGCTTTTGTCAGACCTGGTCTAGAAAACTGTGTCTATTTCTGAGCACCACAATTCAAAAAGGGGATTATTAAGATGGGTCATGTCCAGAAAAGGACCACCAATACAATACCTGATCTGGAAATCTGCTGTTTTTGTTAATTTATTTATACTCCACTTTTCTCTTTTGTTTGAGACCCAAAGTGCCTCACAACCTTAAAATCAATTTAGATACAATTTTAAACCTACAAAAAATGAATATTAAAATAGAAATAAACATAGAATTATTAATACAAGTCAGTTAAATCATATTAAACAAATTGAAAACTATTAAAAACAATTGAAATAACATACATTACCCCCTGGCTCATTCTTAAGAACCTTCTGCTTTAAAAGCCTGGTTGAAAAAAAAGGTTTTAGCCTGTTGTCAGAAGGCATTCTGGTTTCCCTGGGAGGGGAGTTCCAGTTGAGAAGCAGCCACTGACCTTTCTTGCGTCTCCACCAACTGTGCTTCGGATGGTGGTGGGACCGAGAAGGGCTTCTTATGAGGATCTTACAGACTGGACAGGTTCATATAGCAAGATATAATCAGCCAAATAATCTGGACCCAAGCTATATAGGGCCTTATAGGTCTTAACCAGCACTTTGAATTGTACCCAGAAACAGCTGAGAGTCTTTTTTTTTTGTCCAAGATCACTGTCCCTAGAATTCAACTTCTTTCTGAATCAAGATTAAAATTTGAAATGGGGTTCAGCAAGTTATCAAACTCACTATGAACAAATCAAACCTCATTACTTCATTTTTGAAATATAGTATGTTGCTTTTTGCAACTGGGTAGCTGTGTATTCCCTATAACCAGCCCTAGTTAACAATCTGACTTCAGCTCTTTGGGCCAGATGAAGTTTCAGAACACTCTTTAAAAGCAGCCCCAAGACTTACCACCTCATCAGCTTACCACCTCATCACATGAGGACGTTTCCTCCTTGGAGCCCCATGCCACCATCACACAACGTACGCCGAATTCTAGTGGGGCTATACGGAGGAAGCGTCCTGGCAGCATGGCAGGACACTTCCCTCAGAACACGGAAGGCTTCCTGTGTTCCATAGACAACCCCGGGGCCAGCGCGGGGGGGGGGGGGGGAGGCCGTATGGCGATGCCTCCCCATGTGTTATGGGGTAGCATCAGCTGTGAATGAGGTGGGGTATGGGGCACCAGAATTGCCTTGCTGACCTGCCAATTCACCACAGCAGTTGGTGAATTGGCCCGTGGGACCTCATTCATGTGATGAGGTCTGGAGAGAGCATGATATGCTTAGCTTGGAGAAGACTGAGAGATAATATGATAGCAATCTTTAAATATCTCAAGAGATGTCATGTAAAATCTGTGACATGACACCCTGTTGAGATATTTCTGCTGCTCCAGAGACTAGAAAACAAATCAATGAGTTCAAATTGCAAGACAACAGGCTTCATCTTAACATTTTATGTAAAGTACTGTTTGACAGTGGAATAGATTGCCAGAGATAGACAGAAGGCATTCATGATCTCTGTTGGGTCTGAGGTTCTATGATTCAATAACCCTTCACATGTGCATGCAGTTCACTTGTGAACAGGATCTTGAACTGATAACCTGCTTGTATGAAAAGATCAAGTGCAAAATGCCCATCACTTCAGTCTGTGTGTTCCTGCGTAAGCCTTATAAGGTAAACAGCAGCTGATTCCAGAATCCCTTACTGAATGCATGAGCAGCAAAATAGAAAAGCAGGAACCAAAGAAGCCGGATTCATCAGCTCCCCACAACAGGTTAAAAAAGCATAGCTCTATACGTTTGCCCACCAAAATGAAAATCTTAACAAAAGTGTAAGCAAGTGAAAGAATACATGTTCCCTGGATGTATTTTGAAAGACAATTTCCAGTGGTCTCTAAAAGGCTCATATTAGAATCATAGAATCATAGAATAGTAGAGTTGGAAGAGACCTCATGGGCCATCCAGTCCAACCCCCTGCCAAGAAGCAGGAAATCGCATTCAAAGCACCCCCGACAGATGGCCATCCAGCCTCTGTTTAAAAGCCTCCAAAGAAGG